>NC_080189.1:174636161-175261161 GCF_030028045.1 Hippopotamus amphibius kiboko
ATAAAAGACCAAAGCAAAATCTTCATGAACTCACAATTTTTTATCTTGCCCATTTAACTTTAAATTCCAAACAGCAGATGCGACAGAATGAAAGAACTCTAAAAGCTGGTTGTTTTGCAATGTATTTTACAAAGCACATGCCAGCAAAAGCACTGCCCTTCTAAGACTTCTGTATTTTGCCAAGAGGTTTTAATTATATCTCGACACAAAGCTAATTATTAAAAAGGTGTAAAGGAACACAGCATTCCTGCAAACTAACAATGAATTTTTTCTACCTTTAAGTAGCTACTTATTTAAATCTAATACTGACATTTATGCATATATGGTTTCCATACTTAGTCATGGCACAGAAACAGGCATTCACAGGTCAGTTGACCAACCGACAAACTCCTACACATCCTTGAACGTCCTACTCAATTCTCTCATCTTCAATAACCACTCCAGCAGAGTTGATCACTTTCTTTTACGTTAGCCACTGTACTTATTAAAGACTTATATCACTGCAATTATCTTGCTGTACTGAAAATGTTTACTTGCATACTTTGTTTCTCTGCTAAACTGAGCTTTTTAAAGTCACAATCCATGTATTCATCTTTAAAAACCCAACAAATGCCTGCATGCAGTATGCACTCAATAGATGCTTACTGCATTATTAACTAAACACAAATTCTTTATATTGGAATAAATATTAGAGTCTGAAAAAAATCACTCTGAAACTCAAAGGCAAGTGGGTTGTAAAAAAAAAAAGAAATCCAATGTACGCCTGTCTTTGAGGCAACTTGATATAATCCAATGAACCTGGGCTTTATAATCAATAAACCTGATCTAGACAATGGCTCCACTGTGTCCTGCCTTGAGCAAGTAAATTCTCTCTCAGCGTCAGTGCTGTATCTATAAAATAGGAGTCATAACTACTATAGATTATTGTTGCTTGGGACATAGAAAGTGTTTTATTTTCATTTACTGGGGAGACAGAAAAATTAACTACAAGTCTAAGAAGACAAACCTAAAACAACATCAAGTAACCTACTTCCTACTTGTAGAACAGACCAACAGCCACAGGTGAAGACTTGACATTCATAAAATAAATATGCTTTATTTGTAGGTACAGGGTTGCATACTTTATAAGGTATAGAGCCAACTCTATCCAGTGGTCCAGGCTGTCAACAATGGCAAGGTAGATACAGAGACTGCCAAAGGGCTATAACAGCAGGAACTACAATACCTGGACTGTTGTTACAGGGTGAGTACTATCAGCAGCAGGGATATGAGGTTAGAAGGAATCTCTATAAGATAAGCACCTGGTACCCTCAGTTGTTATATTTCTAGTTGTTCTGCTTGCTGTGTAGTGGCATCTCATTACGGTTTCAATTTACATTTTCCTGAGTAATAATGATATTTAGTATCTTTCCATGGCTTACTTGACATTTCTATATCTTCTTTAGTGAAACCTCTATGAAGGGTATTTTTTTTTGCCCCTTTTGTCTTTTTCTATTTGAAATATAATTTACACACCATGAAATTCACCAATTTGAAGTGTAAAATTCAATGGTTTTTAGTATATTCAGAGTTGTGCAATCATCGCCACATTCAATTTTAAAATATTTTCACACACTCCCTCCCAGAAATCCCAATTTATCTATTTCTCCATTAGTTGTTTCTGCTTTTGATGTCACATTTAAGAAATCACTGCCAAAACCAAGGTCACAAAAATTTACCCCATGTTTTCTTCTAAGAGATTTATAGGTTTAGTTGTTACTTAACATCTTTGATCCATTTCGAGTTAAGTTTTGTATATGTTGTGTCATGGGCCCAATTTCATACTTTTGCATATGGTTATCCAGCTGTTCTAGCACCATTACTTAAAAAAGACTGTTCTTTCCTCACTGGTACCCTTGTCAAAAAAAATCAGCTGACTGTAAATGTGAGGGTTTATTTCTAGACTCTCAATTCTAATCTATTACCCATGTGTCTACCTTTATTCTAGTGCCACACTTTCTTGATTATTGTAGCTTCGTAGTAAGCTTTAAATGTGTGACTCTTCCAGCTTAATTCTTCCTTTCCAAAATTGTTTTAGCTCTTCTAAGGTTCCTTGATTTTTCCATATAAACTTTAGGATGACTCTGTCAATTTCCATAAAAAAATAAGCTGGGATTATGAGAGAGGTTTGTTAAATCTTTAGATCAATTTGTTGAGCACTGCCATCTTAATAATATAAAGGCTTTCAAGCCATAAACATAGACTCTTTTACCATTATGAAGTACCCCTTTTTATCTCTAGTAATACTTTTTTGTTAAGTATATTTTGTCTGATATTAGTATAGCCACTCCTGCTTTCTTGTGGTTGCTGTTTGCACGATTTATCTTTTCCCATCTTTTTTCTTTTTAACCTATTTGTACCTTTGAATATACACCACATCCCCTGTAAACAGTATATAGTTGAATCTTTCCCCTCTTCTGACAATCTGGTCTTTTGATTGTACTGATTAATCCATTCACATTTAATGTTATTACTGATATAACTGGATTTATGTCTGCAATTTTACTTTTTTGTTTTCTACATATTTATATCTTTGTTCCTCTATTCCTTCTTACTTCTTTCTTTTTCATGAAGTAGATATTTTCTAGTTTAACATTTTCACTTCTTTAATGAATTTCACTTTTTTTAGTTACTTTCTTAGTGGTTGCTCTATGACTTACCATACACACATTACCACAGTTTCAGATTTATACCAACTTAATTCCAGTGATATATAGAAACATTACTCCTACATAGCTCTATTCTCTCTTCCTTGCTTTTGAGCTATTATTGTTATACATAGTACAACTATACATGTTACAAACCCAACAGTACATTACAATTATTACCTTATATAGTTTTATGTCTTTCAAAGAGGCTAAAAGAAAAGAGAGCGAGTACATATTTATAGTTTGTCATATCAGCTTTCCTGTTTATCATTTTTGATTCTCTTTATTTTTTCTGGTGGCCCCTGGAGCTGGACAGCACAAAGGTTCTGGCCATTGTAAGGATTTCATCTTTTACTCTGAATGAAATAAGAAGCCTCTGGAAGATTCTGAGTATAACAGTGGTATGATAAGACTTCTGTTTTAATGGGATCAATGACTCTGGCTGCTGTGTTGAGAACAGCAAGAGTGGGAGTAAGGAGATCATTTGCAATAAACAAGGAGAGATGATGATGCCTAGGAGAAAGGAGACAGCAGTGGTGGTGGTAAGGATCCAGCCCTACCTGAGCACATGAAGAGATAAAACTGGTGCTACCTGAGATGGGGAAGGCTGCAGGAAGGACAGATTTGGAAGGGATGATCCAGAGTTCACTTTTGGAAATGAGAAGTGCACACTGTCTAACACATAGTAAAAGCTCAGTAAATGGTAGTCATCCATCCCCATCCCCATCCTGAATTACATACTTTAAGCCTGTTAAAAGGTACAAAAGAGCCCTCTGGAATCCTTCCAAGAAAAGGAAGGTAAATTTCTTATGGCCAGTTTAGATCACTAAGAGGAGGTTCCATGTGAATTCCTTGAAATTATGCACAATTTTAAGTATATGTAAGCATGTGTGCATTCTGCTGAGAAGAGAGGGTCCACAGCTTTTAGCAGATTCTCCAAGGAGTTATAAGCCAAAAAAAGTTTTTGGAACCTCACTCTAAAGGTAGCATTATAACTCTGAATGGAAAAGTGCCGATCAAGTTTATTTACAAACAAACCGATGAATGCGGACTGCCGGCACATGGGAAACATCTGAGCAGCGTCTTACAGCTCGCCAGTACCATAAACCTCATCATCACGGCACACGCACCCGACACCGTTTCTCCTGAGCGTTCAGATCACTTCTCCCTGACTTCTAGCCTTGCTTGGCACAGCTGTCCTGGAGCTTCTTTGTATTTAGAATTGGACTAGTGAGGCTTAGAGCTTTAAAAAGTGAAATGGAACATGAGGTTTTCATTGTCAACAAGATCTCTGAAATGCTGGAAGTGCATTTCTGGTGTCTTTACACCTCTGTGTTTATCCAGAGAGCTAGCAACTCTGTTAGGGGAAGGTTGGGGCTTGCCCTTGAAACTAAAAACATCTTAGCCAGGCAGTGAGACAACAAATAAAACAAAATTTAGAAAAGACTATACGGTTGTTATTCAATTTGAGTTGAGTTATTTACTGACATAAAATTTTTATTCTCTTGAAAAAGCACGCTAGGGTCAAGAATGCAGGCAGATTCTGGGACAGAGTTAGCAGTGGCATGAATACGGTCAAAGACATCAATGAAAACCCTGATCATTACTGACATCTGAGAGGAAGTCTTCTCAGCTTTATAACTCACGGAGCTACCCCTTTCCCCTACCCCCGCAATGTGCCCCTTTCCCACTGGGCACCAATTATGTTTCTCCATAAAAAAGACGTATTTAAAAGCTCAGATGGAATAAAGCACCTGAGTGGAAACTGCCTATTACTAGAATTATTTAAGATCTACTCTGCCTGGTGGGCCTTGGCCCATGCCAACTCACCTACCCTGAATAACTTTCCTGTCAAAATTATAGATTCATTAGATTCTAGAAATTAGATTTCTCAGGTCCCTGCCAATTTCTTCCTCAACACACTGCAAGCATGAGGGTTTTTTTTTAAGTCAATGCCAGCAGTTTTTAGCCTCTTTATGATAGGAAATAACATGAGAATGTTCAGTTTTTATTGACATTCCTGAGGCTTTTTGCCTCTGCGGATATACGACGAAAATGGACTAAGTGGTGTTGGCTCAATTTACACTCCTGGCTCCTGCTGTTTGTGTAGAAGCAGCATCTTAGTAACCCCAGTTCATCATGGTAAGTGGGAAAGGGCTCCTGACAGATAAGAACCAAGTGATGTAAAACAGGGTTTGGCTGCCTTCCTTTAAAAGCTGTATCTTAACATGGCTCGCAGCTTTGAAGACTAGACAAAGAAATAATCACAACTAGAGATACTGGGCACTTTCTGTGTGCCTGTTCTAATAGTATATGATAACAAATTTGATCCTCATAAACAATGCTACGAAGTTGTGCTATTAAATAAATAGTATAATCCCCAGAGAAAACAGGTAATCTCTAGAAAATAGTGAAACCCAGAGAGGTTAAAAAAATTATCCAGAGCTGCATATCTGTTAAGGGGGAGAATAAGGATTAGAAACATGGACACTGTAACTCTAAAAACAGTGATTTTTTAAAATGCTATATAGAGCTGCCCTTTTCCCCCTCCTGATATGGTTTTTACTGTCATTTATCAGGGGCAGCCCCATCGGGCCACTGGTATTGCTAATTTAATTACTGTCAGAAAAATTGCCTTAAAATCAACTATTCTGTCCTTCAAATATCTGAAAGGCTTAGAGCCAATAATTCTATATATTTGGTCATAAAATTTCTCTATTTTACATGCTTTTCATAATCAACTTTTGGAGTGCTCATCAGAATGTCACAGTACTCAAAAGGAGACATTCCTAAGGGGCTGTACTAAGATTTCTTTTTAATGGCTACAGTAAACAATGAGTTTCAATCTTTTTTTGAGAATGTGCACAGCTAAGACTATCACTGACATATTTCTGACACAGAACTTAAGAAAGTCAATTTGCGTACTGTAGGACTGAACCCAGGGCTGTTTTCTCCAAAAAAGTACTTGGCTTTGCCTGCAGTTGCCATCTTAACCCACCTGCCTGTTAAAGCAGATGGATCCGAGTTTGGCAACAAAGAGCTACCTTCTAGGTTCTTGCCAGAGAGTAGAACCTCAAATTGTCTGCAGTCCAAATCTCGTCATATGTTCAATTGTGAGAAATAATTCATACAGGACAATAAATGTAACCTATACATCTTTCTCATTATACTACCATGACTTCACACAAAGAGCAGGACAAAGTTACAGACTTGGATAACACTGTTTTGGAAAAATTATACTCTAATCTTGTTCTACTGGCTTACATCATAAGGAATAGTGGCATGAAACTTGGAATTATATCCTTAGTCAAGGAAGGCTGGTGAAAATTGTCTATTATATCTGGGCCCTGTTTAGAAAGCTTTTCCTAGATCATAATTCCTTACCTGTGGGTTTTATTTTATTTTTTCAAATATCTTGATACAATTTCAAACTTACAAAGAATATTTGCAAGAACAGCACAAGGCATCCCTGTATACCCATTATGCAAATTCACCAATTGTTCACATTTTGCTTCAGTTGCTTTAGCATTCTCTGTGTGTTTTTACATATGTGCATAACTTTCCTGAACCAATTGAGACTAAGTTGGAGACACTGAGCTCCTAAATCCTTCACTGTGCAAATACAAAAACACCCTTTCATATAACCACAGTACAGTGATCAATATCAGAAACTTTACAATAAAAATACTATTATCTAATCTATACTCTTTATTCAAAATCTATCATTTGCCCCACTAATGCTCTTTGCAGCCACTTTTCCCCAGACTAGGATCTGGTTTAAGCTCACATATGCTGGGCTTCCTAGGTGGCGCAGTGGTTAAGAATCCGCCTGCCAATGCAGGGGACACGGGTTCCATCCCTGCTCCAGGAAGATCCCACGTGCCGCGGAGCGACTAAGCCCATGTGCCACAACTATTGAGTCTGCGCTTTAGAGCCCATGAGCCACAGCTACTGAGCCCATGTGCTGCACCTACTGAAGCCCATGCACCTAGAGCCCGTGCTCCACAACAAGAGAAGCCATGGCAATGAGGAGCCCGTGCACCACAATGAAGAGTAACTCCCACTCAC
This sequence comes from Hippopotamus amphibius kiboko, assembly GCF_030028045.1. NCBI lineage: Eukaryota > Metazoa > Chordata > Mammalia > Artiodactyla > Hippopotamidae > Hippopotamus > Hippopotamus amphibius. The sequence goes on from NC_080189.1 coordinate 174,642,917, forward strand.
CGCAACCAAAGAAAGCCTGTGCACAGCAAAAAAAGACCCAACACAGCGAATTAAATTAATTAATTAATTAATTTTTTAAAAAAGCAATTCTTCATTTAAAAAAAGATCACATATACTATGTCAGATATCACAGCTCTTTAGTCTCTGACCCTAAGTCACAAAATACGTACATATTAATTTTAATAACTGCTGCCAATTTTTATAGGTACTTTCCTCCCAAAGGTCATTTACATTCCCCACTAACAGTGAATGGTTGCCTTAAAAAAAAGTTCTCACCAACTCTTGATATTATCATTATCTTTAATTTCTACCAATTTGATAGGTATTTCCAAGACAGAAATTTTGAAAGTGCAGAAGAAAGAAGAGGCGAAGAAAATCTGAGAGACTGCAGCAGCCGGACTTGATAGATTTTCAGTGTCAGTCGGACAGGGGGCACAAGGGAAGACGACGGTGACGGGGCTGCGGGGCTGAAAAATAGGAAGAGGTTAGAAAAACTCATATGCACTCATGAGAGAGGAGTAAAACGTTCACTAACCTCTGTGAAATTCTGTTGAGACTAACAGCATGAATTTCATGCCAGGCCCAGCTGACACATTTTGGAGACATATAAGAAAAGCTTAGAAAGCTGGTTTTGGGGGAAAAGTTTAGAGAGTAATTAAAGCAACTGCCATGTCAGACGAGGAGGGAGGTTAACAGGGCAAGTGGGTCTCCTGTGCCAGACCAGGCAGATTCCAAGCCAGTAAGTATGCACATGAAACCCAAAGATGGTGCAGGGAAAAGGGCAGGAAAGACTTGGGGCGGGGGGGTGGGGGGGGTGGTCAACGAGGATTAAATAACAAAAATGGAATATTACAGTCAAAGAAGAAACCTGATTAGGAGGTCTTAGAGGTGCGACGGGTCTGAGCGACAAGGCCCAATGGGTGGCTACGCTTCTGAATGGCTAAAGCGAAGTAAAGGTTAAAATGTCACAAGTCAAGGAGGTTTGGCATGGTGTTGAACTGGTTATCAATATGGCTGTTAAAACTGTGGAAGGGGATGAAAGGAAACTGGAGGAAAGGGAAGCTAAACCTGGAAAAGGCAAGCACGTGTCCTAAGAGTCAGTTAACTACAAGGTTAAGGGTAGGGAGTTGGAAAAGAGCAGTTTCACAGGTGAAGTTCTGTTGGGAAATGACTTTTAAGTGATGTTTAACTACCATCACTTTGTTGAGTGTAAGGAATAGAATGGAAAGGTGGATGGTCTTCTGTAAATGGGCTGTTGGAGAAGTATCGACCTCCAAGGACAGGTTTTACTTAAGATAAATAAGGCACACTTGGTTAAGATTTAGGGGGCTTGTGCACACATGGTTATCCATATCACACAATGGAAGGGGTTAGCAGAGGAAGATAAGGGAAAGAATGAGGTTTAAGCAGGGGAAGAATAATTTTTAAATTCCTAAAGACATTTTTTTTAAAAAACCTCCAAGGCTTCTAAAATAGTAGACACACGCAAAGTTAAGCTTTATTGAGAGTATAGCCCACAAATAGATTCACACTTCTCTAATGGCATGTTTTACCTTTTACTCTAGAAGCTAATTTAAATGCATCCTGTCAGAAAGCAAAGTTGAAATCCGGCAACAATGAGGCAGATCAAAGTCCCAGGGCAATCTTCTCTCTGCCAGCCTCAGGGTCTGACACCAGCAAATGTAAAGCTTTCACTAATATTGGTTGCATGAACTGAGTAAACATGCAATACTCTACTGGCTGCTGTAGCCATACAGGAGAATTACGGCAGATGTTTCCTCGCAAGTTTATTAACAGTAAAAGTAGAAAGAAAGAAATACCGTAATAGCTAAAAACTGCAATTCAGGTGGACTAATGGGCAGCAAAAAAAGAAGGGGAAAAGGGAAAGGGAACTGGTAATAAATAACGTAGCAAGAGCACCTTTCCTAATGAACATGTCTCTCAAATTCTGATCTCTTCCCCTCCTATAATGGTTCAGAGGAAGTCTTAAAATTCACTCTGTTCATAACTGAGAAGAGAAGGGGACCTTCAACAGTACATCTTTGTGACAATAATTATAAATAAACAAGTGAATAAGTACGATATGTTCTCAGGAGCTGTGAGGCACATTTCACCAATGTGACTCTTACGAAAAATATTTATCAACTTAAAATTATACTGAGATTTAGTTACAATCCATACAATGGAATACCTTATATGATGCTGTATAGAATACTGGTTCCTTGATTAAACTGAAAGGAACTTCCTATATGAAAATGATTATATCTCAATTCATTTGTAGTTGCTAAATGATCTTCTTTATATGCTGAATAGCTTATACACTACATCCATAAAATAGGAATATAAATAATTCCAACTCACACATAAGATTGTCATGGGGATTAAATGAGCTATTGAGAGTTAAACTTGGGCCAAACATACAGTAAGCATTTATTTTAAAATGACTATTGACTACTGTTATTATTTACAGACATCAGTTACAATTTATAAAACTGAAAAATAATGACATGTTTAATTATAATGATTTTAAAATAAAATTCAAATTTATGGTGTACTAAGTTACCTATTCTCTCAAAATAAGCAAAATTTCAAAGCTTATAAATGTTTAAACGTATTTCTACAAAGTACTACAGGGTCTAATTAGTTTTAGTCAGTATTAAGGAAAAGAGAAGTGTTCTTAAATAATTGATACTTTAGTGCAATCCTCAGGTTTTAAAATTGCAGAGATATCTGGTTTTTATTCAAATGCAAATAAATTGCTTTTAAAGATTTTTATGTGACAGTAGTTGGAGTGCCAGATGAAGCGCTCTGATGCTGTTTCTAAGAAGCATAAAAATAACACAGGAATCACACAAATAATGTGAAAATCAGTCACAAAATCTCTCCCACTTTAAAACACGACCCTCCTCCCTAAATCCCGCATGTCCCATCTTTTCTTTCTTCTTCCTTTCATGGCACAAGTCCTGTGAAGAGTGGTCTGTGTGTCTGACCGAACTTGCCTTACCTACTCTGTTCGCTTCCTATCGCTGCTTAACAAATTGCTACAGACTTGGGGGCTTAAAACAAGACCAATTTTTTATGTTGTAGATTAGAAGTCTGATGTGGGGGTCACTGGACTAAAATCAAGGCACCCGCAGAGCTGCACTTATTCTGGGAGTTCTAGGGGAAAGTCTGTTTCCCTGCCTTTTCCAGCTTCAAGAGGCTGCCTACACTCCTTGGCTCATGGCCCCTTCCTCCACCTTCTAAGCCATCAGTGGCAGCTGAGTCACTTCTCACACTGCATCACTCTAACCTCTCCTGTGGTCCCACCTCCATCTGACTCTCCTCTTCTGCGTTCCTCTTCTATTTGTGTGGACCTCTGTGCTTACATTGGGCCCACCCAGATAATCCAGGATAATCGTCTCCCTATTTTAAGGTCAGCTAACAACTTTAATTCCATCTGCAACCTTAATTCTCTTAATTTGTTTGTCATGTAACACAGCATGCTCACAAGTTCTTAGGATGAGAATGTCAGCATCTTTGGGTGGCTGTTATTCTGCCTACCACAGCCTCTATTTACTCCTAAACACACGGCAGTTCAACTTCCACCCCCATAATAGCAGTATAGTCTAAGGTTTAAAACAACCTCATGTTACTAAAGTAAATGGATACTTTGCTGTCCTCATGTTTCTTGATTTTTTTCAGCAGCACTTTGCAAACCAAGAGAAAGAATATTTCAAGAAGAGCAAAGTGAGACTAGCACAAGGTCCAGCCCAAAGTGAGTCTCCCCAAGTGGCTGCATTAAAGCCATTTAGTTTGGAGTAGTTTGTTATGCAGAAAAGGCTAATGGATACATTAGTAACTTGTAGATTATTCTTGTAATCAAGTGACCTGTTCAAGATCAAGTTATTAAGTGATAAAGCTGGAATTTAAATCCAAGTCCAGTTGACTGTGGAATCTAAAGGCCCTGCATGGCCCGCTTTTACTACACTATATTCACATTTACCTTCCTGTCTTCAGGCTATCACAGACGCTGGGTGAAGCCCTGAGTCTGCAATGTTCATCCCTAGCCCCTCCTGTTGCTCCTCTAACTTCTATTTTTCCTCTTAAGTCATCCTTTAAATGTCACTTCTCTGGACGGTCTTCTCTAATAACCCAGAATAGACTTAGGTCTTTGCACTAGTAATCTCTGCATTTCCTTTCAACTACTTATTTTGAGGGTAATTACTTGTGTACTCATTTGTTTAATGTCTGTCCCCCTTCTAGAGTATAAGGCCTGGAGGACAAGAATCTTGTTTAGGTTGTCTGCTACTATTATCCAAGCACCTGGCACATGGTACACAGGCAAGAATTTGTAGCATGAATGGGGAGTTCTAGAATTGACAATATCTTCACCTGTTGTATCAAAGGGTCAATATCCCAAGAGTCCTCCAGGAAACCTACACAATGAACTTGAAGAATGTGAAGCCATATATCATCTCTCAGGTGAGCCATCGTTTATTCCTCTGCTTTTGAGTCCTGCAAGACTCCTGTGCTTCTAAGTAGCTCAGTATTAGGCCCATGGACCACGGGAAAAAGATCTCACCCAAAAGTCTGACTGAAGTTTATGTCTAGAGAAGTAACAAGTTGGAATGCTCAAGACTTCTACCAATGTGCAGTAATTCCAGTACTGTGACACGTTAATATGTCCTTTAGAAAATAATTTCAAACTGCACTGTTACAATGCCAGATTCTTTATTGTTCCCTTTTTAAAAAAGACTTTTCCTCTATTTTACTAGAAAGACATTTCTTTAATTTAGGTCAAACTTTTTTCATGTTAGGGATGTAATTATGTCTCATTTCAATGACACTTAATTGACACAGATACTTAACAACAGCAAGTAGATTCTGCTTTTTTGTTGTAAGCTTATCCCACCTCAATCACATTTCCTTCTTGGATTTAGGACAGCACGTGTGTGTGTGTGTGTGTGTGTGTGTGTGTGTGTGTGTGTGTGTGTGTGTGTGTGTGTGTGTGTGTCTGTCTGTCCATCTGTCTCTGTGTATAAGAAGATGGGTAGAAACTGGAGGAGGTAGAAGTAGCCTTTGAACTATTAAATTTATTTTTTTAAACAATGAATTAATTTTAAGAACTTGAACTGAAGATCTCCATAAAATTTCCAGGATTCTAGCAGCTCCCTAAGACAAAATTATTAATATAGTTCTGACAATATCTCATGGGGCTATCGTTAAAAATACTATATTGTGAAAGCTGCTAAGAGAGTAGATCTTAAAAGTTCTCATCACAAGAAAAAAATGTAGCTATGTGTGATGAAAGATGTTAACTTATTGTGGTAATCATTTCACCATATATACATATATCAAATCATTATGTTGGGTACTTTAATATAACATTAACATGTCAATTATATCTCAATAAAACTAGAAAAACATATCCGACAGGATCAACATTAGGGCAAACAGCATCTGCTTTCAATCAAAATTATTAGTTTTAAGGTACATGTTATTTAATTATTTACATTTCAAAACAAAAAAAAAATTAGGTGTTCAAAGTCACCTGTAAGTATTTGCAACAGCTTTTTCTATTCACATATTAACGTCACTGTTGAGAAGCCACGCTGTTAGAACATTAAGAACACGAAAAAAATTCACTTTGTTGAGAAGAAGCATACACTGTTAGTTGGTAGAGGACAGTTTCAGCTGCTCAAGACCTCTGCACATCTGACTTGACTTAATGTTGAACCCAGAAACCTCTCTACTCACTGTTTGTAGTTTATGTGCTTCTATTAACAGACGGAGAAACTGAAACCCACTGGAGGTGCTGAGCACTATAAGCCTTTGAACATTACTGAAAACTACAGAAACTACCTAATAGCACTATTTTCCATTGAAGATGCAAAAGGATAACCATGGAAGGATGTGGCAAGCTTTTTAAGGCTATGTCTTGTGCATGCAATCTCATGGAAATCAGCTGCTAGCAGAGGAAGTAGCTGAGTTAACTGACAGAAAGAAGGGCTAAATCCTACATCTCCTGCTTTCAAAGAAAGATTCTCTGTTCTGCTTTCAATCTCCAAACACCTACTTATATCTAGTAATGTTCTGACTGATCTGTAGTCATCTAACTTTTTCATCTCAAATTCTCTTTAGAACTTCTCTGTTTCATATTTCTTCTTACGGTGACAGCTTCTAAAACTCTAACTGCCATTACCCCAAATTTCCCCCATTATTCAGTACCCCCCCATCCCGAACCATGCCCTGTTCCTTGCTCTTATTTTTTTTTCCTACAATTTTTTCTCTTCCTTCAGAGATGCCTCGCATACATCAGTCCCACACATTCTGGTGCTCACTTCCACCTACTCTTCCTCCTCCAAGCCGCCTAAACCGTGCTTGGTTGCGCCTCTTTCTCGCCTTGCATCTCAAGTACAGCCTTAACACGATGTACCACACACACCCGGAGGTGATCTCTTCTTAATGTCATGGCAGAGTCATCTCACTTTTTCTTCTGGTTTTTAGCTCAACATTCTAATGGCATCTCTTCCAAATGCATTCCAGGGCATCAAAATCATTATAAAGTTCTGGCTAAGACATATCTGTTTATCAGTGCTGTGAATCAGTCATATTTACTTGAAAGCGAGGAAGCTCCTTTGGTTACTGTCTGTTTTCTCTACACTCCAGACTGCAGTGGATCCTGAACCGGTCTAATTGTTACTATCTCAGCAAGTATCCTCACCCCTGCAATTTTTGAGATGAAATTAATACTCGAAAGTAAACTCGAATGTTTTAAATACCTTTTAGCTCATGTTGAAAGGATGACTCACGATGACAGAACTGTCTACAAGGCAGGGGTGGCATTCATTATTGAGAATGCTCCCTGGCATCACCTTTATAAATACCTTTGTGATTTGCTTCTTCAGTGTCTTATGAATTCTACCGATTAATCTGACAGTTTACATAGTCATAGATCAGCTGGTGTTTTGACAAAATTACTATTAACAGACATCAGAGAACACCAAAAGAAAAATTGTTTTTTACAGGTTATTTTCTACATAGAATTCCTTCCCACTGACAGTTGAAATGAATACAAGTTTTAAGAGAGAGAGAGAAAGAATAAATGAAAATACTTTTATATTTCTTGTTGCAAGCATGCAGAGAGAGGCACAGCGAAAGTTATAAAAAGAGGTGTGGTCTCCATGTTACAAGGTTTGGAAAGGCTAAAAAACTATAAAGGGGAAAACCCATCAAACCTATACGATGCCATTAGATACAAATTAAAACAAAGCTGGAAAAGATATTAATGATGTAGAATTAAAAGAAAAAAACACCGATGTGACTTATAAAACATTATATGCAGGGATTTACTGCAGGGATCAGCAAATTGAGAGAGCAAATCTAGTCCACTGCCCCTGATTTAGAGGACAGCAGAAACAATACAAATGGATGGAGGTCAATTACAACCAAACAAAGCATATTGTAGGAAACAACCACACCTACTCCCTGATGAGAGAAATGCTATAATCTGTATCTGGCAAATGTCAAGGTGGGCATCTGTCAAGATAACACTAACATTCTAATAATCTTATCATTTGGAGAAGCCTGTGCCAAGCAGGCAATTTTTATCCCAAAGGAACAAGCCTGGTGATGAAATCTCCAGTGAGCCATGAATCCTAGCAGAAGCATGATGGTAACCGAGACCCGAGTCACCATGTCTGCTCCCAAAACATTTTAAAGAACAGCAGGAACGACTATAAACCTCCACGACCTACTCCTTCAGCAAAACTTAGAGCCTAATAAAACCTATACACACCAAGCAGCATATTGAGAAAGAACAGGGTAGGACACAAGCACCCGCGGGAAAGTAGGAAAATGCAGTAGGGCAGCAAGAGATAAAAAAATGTACAAAAATTAACAGCTCTTAGCTAGAAGCTATGGTGGGAAAGAAGATCCGGCTAACAACAGTAACAGATGACTGAATATCTAGGACTAACTTAAGAAATGTGGGTAGAGGAAAATGATAAAACACTCCTGAAGGTCTCAGAAGTAGATTTCAACATATTAGAAGACATACTATGTTCTTGAACAGGAATCACCAGTATCATAAAAATGTCAATTCTTCCTAATTTTTTTTAAAATTTAAAACAATTGCACTAAAAACACCCTAACAAGTACCCCCCCCCCCAATCAGGCAATTTGATTCTAAAGTTCATGTTGAAAATAAACAAACATGCAGGCCCCCCCAAAGCTCTGAAAAATAAGAAAAATGAAAGATAAAAAGGGTCTAGCCTTGCCAGGTATTAAAACATATTGTAAAACTCTGATAAACTAAAACAGTATGGTAAGGGCATATGATTCAACAAAACAAACAGATCAGTCAGTCAGTCAGTAAGCAGACCTGAATACATACGAGAATTTAAATTGTGAAAAAGGCAGCACCTCAAGTCAGTGTAAACTTGGACTTTTTACTCCATGGTGTTGAGAAAACTCCACATAGATGTTCTCCATGCAAAAAATAAAACCATCCAAGTACTGAAAAACACTTCAGTGAATTCCTTTATAACCTCAGGAGTTGAGGAGATCTTTCTAACTATGACTTAAAATCCATAAGCCATAAAGATAGTTTTTAAGTAAATTCTACCACACATAAGTTTTAAAATTTTACATGGTAAAAACATCATAAAGTCAGGACAAATGGAAAATGGAAATATTTACTATGCATATCACAAATATTTAATCTAAGAGCTCCTAGAAAATTGAGAAGAAAAAATGGGCAAAGGGTACAGACAATTCTCAGAATAAAACAAATGGCCCCTTAAACATATGAAAAGATGTTCAACCTCACTTTAAAAAAATGCAAATTAACTCTACACTGAGACACCACCTCATCTATGAGACAGGCAAACATCCAGAAGTTTAAGAACATGCTCTGTGGAGAAAAAGGCACCAGGGACCCTGAAATATAGCACCATTTGAGTTTGCTCTTTAACTTCTAACTTTGAATACTGACAATTAAAGGGACTGCATCTTGCCTTTCTATTAGAGACTGTATCCCAGGGTAACCAAAATATTACAGTGGATGAAAGTCATACTTTTGAGAAAAATGACAACTAATAAACACAGAAGAAATGACAGATTTAGGAAAATCACCATTTTGCAACTCATGATGAAACAGTTGATTTAAGCAAAGAATTAGGAAGTGTTAAATGTTAAACCCGTAAAGCATCAAAATGTCACAGAAATTATTTTCACTTCTAAGGAAAAAAACGTAACTCTATTATAAACGGATCAGACTGTCATCTCTGTAATTGTCTCAGCATTACTAACAACCAGTTAATAGGTTTCTCCTGATATAATATAATATGAAATATGCAACATCACCTATGGTTGTATTCCAGCTAAAATATCTAATGTCAATCTATCAAGACTTCAGCTCTAATGTCCCAAATACTGGAATTCAGCAGAGGAATAAGCTAAAGACACTACGAGATATTTTTTCAGACAATAAACCAAGGATATAAAAAAAGGAATAAATAAATAAGAGACTTCCCTGGTGGCGCAGTGGTTGGGAATCCACCTGCCAATGCAGGGGACCCGGGTTCAATCCCTGATCTGGGAAGATCCCACACACCACGAAGCAACTAACCCCGTGTGCCACAACTACGGAGCCTGCGCTCTAGAGCCCACAAGCCACAACTACTGAGCCATGTGCCACAACTACTGAAGCCCGTGCACCTAGAGCCCATGCTCCGCAACAAAAGAAGCCACCACATTGAGAAGCCGGAGCACCACAAACAAACAGTACCCCTACTCACTGCAACCAGAGAAAGCCCGCGTGCAGCAACGAAGACCCAATTCAGTCAATAAATAAATTAATTTTTTTTTAAAAAAGGAACGTCCAGATTAAGAGACTTCACGGGCATAACAACCAAGTGAGTATTCCTACTTTGGACAAATCAGCTGTAAAGGATATTACGTGACAGTTAGTGAAATGTGAATATGAACTTGTGCTGTAGATGGCCACAAATTCTTTGCAGTCACCTCATTAAGAAGTGAAGTGTATGAAGGATGTGGAGAAAAGAGAATGCTTGTGCACTGTTGGTGGAAATGTAAAGTGGTGCAGCCCCTATGGAAAACAGGATGAAGGTTCCTCAAAAAATTAAAAATAGAGCTACCATGTGATCCAGCCATTTCAGTTCAGGTATTTATCTGAAGAAAACAAAAATACTAACTTGAAAAAATATATGCATTCCCATGTTCACTGCAGCATTATTTATAACAGGCAAGATATGGAAACAACCTAAGTGTCCATTAATGAATGAATGACTGAATAAAGAAAATGTGGTGTGTGTATTTCTATGTATATGTAAAATGGAATATCATTCAGCCATAAAGAAGAATGAAATCTTGCCACTTATGACACTGTGGATGAACCCTGAGGGCTAAGTGAAATAAGTCAGACAGAGAAGGACAAATAACACGTGATCTTACTTACATGTGGAATCTAAAACAAAGAAGCAAACAAACAAACCAAGTTCATAGCTAGAGGAAAGACTGGTGGCTGACAGAGGTGGGGGGCTGGGGGAACGGGTGACATGGGTGGAGGGAGTCAAAGGTATAAACTTCCAATTATAAAATACGTAATTTATGGGGATATGACGTACAGCATGGAGACTATAGTTAATAATGCTGGACTGCATATTTCAAAGTTCCTGAGAAAGTAAACCTCCGAAGTTCTCATCACACTAAGAAAAAATTCTGTAACGATGTGTGGTGACGGATGTTACTGGGACTTACTGTGGTGATCATTCTGCAATATATACAAATATCAAATCAGTATGTTGTTCACCTGAAACTAATATAATGTTGTATGTCAATTATTCTTCAATTAAGAAAATCTTAAAACAACCACCACCACCACCACCACCACCACCATAAATCTGGGTTGGTCTTGTGTTAGAAGTGAGTCTGTGTGAGTTCCAGAGCCTGGCCTCATAGGCCCTTGCAGCCTCTGCCTTTGCCCTCCTGGCTGTCCTCATGAGCTGCCCTGAGACGGCAGGACATGAAGAAGCTGACCTGCTGCGCTGGAGGATGAGAGGCCACGTGGAGAAGAAAAGAGGTGTCCCCGCCAACAGCAGCACCAACTTTCAGACACAAGAATGAAACCATCTTAGCCCTTCAAGCCCAGCCAACTCGCCAGCTGATGGCTACATGAGGAAGCCCAGCAAACCCACAGAATCATGAGCAAAAAAACCATCGTTTAAGCAATGAAATTTTAGAGTGGTTCATTAATGCAGCCATAAACGTGTATCACTGAATATTAAATGAAATGAAAATTCATTAGCCAATAAAGGTAGACATCATTAACTAGAAAAAAAAAAAAGCTGGTTATAAATCCTATGTACAGGACAAGTTCACTTGGATAAAACACACATGCATGAAGACACACAGATGGAAATATCTAGAAGGATACACTAGGTAATAACAGAGAGCTATATATATGATGAGGTAAACTCTGGATGATAAAAATGTATTTTCTCTTCTTATTTTTGTTTTCCTATAGCTCCTACATGCATATGCTTCTGTAGTAATAAGGAAGTTTTTAAAAAGGTCTATACTGTTTACTTATTCATCAGACCAAAAGGTCAGCTGGATCCCTAAAAGGCTTGACATATAAATTCTTGCTATTAACCTCTAATGGTACACAAACTAGATAACGTTAGTTCATCAATAAGCCTCTAAGGACAGTCATGGGCTGAAAGTATCTCCCCAAAATTCATATATTGAAGTCTTAACTCCCAATACCTCAGAATGTGACTGTATTTGGAATCAAGGCCTTTGAATAGATAATTAAGTATTAAAATGAGGCCATTAGGGTAGGCTCTAAACCGATCTGATGCGTGTCCTTACAAGAAGAGAAAATTTGAACACAAAAAGCCACAGCAGCGGTGTGAACGCCCGGAGAGGTGACCATGTAAAAAGGCAGCAAGAGGGGCGCCATCTGCAAGCCGAGGAGAAAGGCCTGGGACAGACCCCTTCCTTATGGCCCTCAGAGGAGACCAGCCCTGCTGGCACCTTGACTTTGGACTTCCAGGTGCCAGAACTGAGAAAAAAAGGAATTTCTGTCGATTAAGCCACCCAGTCTGTGGTATTTTGTTATCGCGGCTCCAGCAGACGGAGACAGTATTTAGAGAACTGACCTAGCATGCGTTCTAAGCACTGCAAACAAATAACAGAACCGTAAAAACAGTTTAATGTCCTGTTCAAGATTTCTGAAAAGTTTTGTCTTTGAAGTCAAATAGGGACTTCCCTGGCAGTCCAGTGGTTAAGACTCCGTGCTTCCACTTTCGGGGGCGTGGGTTCAATCCCTCGTCAGGGAACTAAGATCCCACATGCTGCATGGTGCGGCCAAAAAAAGGTCAAATAACAACTACAAACATGCACAAAGAGAATAAGAGTAAACATGACCTACGTGGAGAGGCGGCAGAGGGCATGCTTTCTAAATGCGCTACCATATGATGGAACGGGTGCGCTGTCTAGCCTACGTTCTACTCCTGAGACGACACGTGAGATGGCACAAGGGATGGGTTTTCTTATCTTGGTTTGTATTTATTTATTTGTGGGCTACTGACAAAGAGCAAAAGTAATGAAGAACCAACGACAACAAAAAAGCAACATTATCAAGGACTACTGCTTTTTAATCAAATCCAAAATATTTCATTTGTCTACTTTTAAGTTAAAAATATTATTTATAAAAATCGAAGTATTTACAATAAACAATTTTAAAAAGATTGAGTACAGTTACGGTCAGAGAACAGAAAAAAGAGAGAAGAGAGAGAAGCTGTGGTGCGGTGGTACAGAGGCCAGGAGTTCTTAGTGCTTCTGGCTTGTATTAGCTGTGTGATCTTAGGCACGTGACAACTGCTATCAACTGGCTTACTGTAAAAAAAGACGCCTGAAGAAGAGACTCATTTCTCAACTAGTCTTCATGGACTCCCTGAGGCTTCCTTGGCAATTCTGGTAGGGGAGGACCAGAAATAAACTGTAGGGTTTGGTGCCCTTAAGCTCAGATTCAAGCAGTGCTACTCATTTCTGTTTGTTTTCCATTTAAATGTTTGTGTTTTCACTTCAAGGAAGGGTTCTGCTGCTAAAAATGTTGAAACCATTGTATGGAAGATGTCTTAGAGGACTGGGGCGGGGAGGGTGGGGGGGACTCGAGGCGGGGCGGGGGGGGGGGGGGGAGGGAATACGGGGATATGTGTATAAAAACAGATGATTGAACTTGGTGTACCCCCCCCCAAAAAAAAAGCTCTGTCCCCTACAACCCACTGGGTAAAAATACAGAAGGAATTATATTTAAAAATCAGTAAATAACATAGCTGAGCAGATACACGCAGGAAGCAGAATGAAGGCCTGAAACAACAGCAGATGATAACATTAGTGGGGACTCTGATGGGACAGGAGAGACTGGGGCCTGTGTGTATGAAAGATCTGGGATGGTTAGTTGATGGTAAGCATAGTAAAATGGGCCTGAAGCGTAACTTCATGACTCAAAAAGTGAATGCAATTTAGGCATCATTAATAAAAGTATAATTTTCAAAATGACAGCATTCAGTAAAGTTGCCAAGTATATATTAAAAAGCCTGTCTGTACCACTGATAATTAAAGAAAACAGGAGCACTGTTTGGCAGACTTTGAAATGAGTCAGATCTGAGTTCCGATCTTTATTCTCAAGCCTATACAAGATATGTGACTGCAGGAAATGCAGCTTCCAGAACCTTCAACATCTCCAATGAGGGGACTCTGGCAGTGTTGTTGTGGGGGTTGGTGATAGCAGGGGTAACACCTAGCGTGGTGCTGGCATGCTTGAAGGCACTTAAGAAATAGCTAATGCTTACAGAGCAGTATGTGAAGTCCTGTCCCATCTAATCCTTAGAATAGATCAATAAAGGGGATTATAATATATACGTACAAGTTCTCACAAGAATGGGACTAAAACTATATATAACAGAAGAAATATTCTATGATGGAAGAGAGTAATACTAGAAGTATTGACATAGTAGGAATAGAAAATGGTACAACTCTTCTGCAAAGAAATCTGGCAATATGCACAGAGGACATTTCCAAAGTCCATATACAATAGTCCTTGGAATATTTAGGAAAGGAAAGGATTCAGAAAGTGTCTGTGGGTAGAAATGGGAGTGAGCAAAGGGCTGACTGATTAGTAGGTACCTCCATTAAAAGCAGGTTAATCACCAGAAAAGCAAAGCATCTCTAAGAATACAAATCTTTTCTTTCTCCTAATTACTGACTTCCATAAATATCCCCCGTTGGCCCAAACTTGTACGTTCCTAAGAATCGTGGCCCACTTCCCCATTCAGCTCCTCACATTTGAGTGGAAAACACCTCCCAGGGAAGCAGTCACCCAAATGACTCAAGTATTTAAGATTAATAAAGGAGTGTGGACGAGAAGTACACTAATTCCTTCAGGATGGGAGGTCCCAAATCGAGAGCAATTCATGATGCTCAAAGAAATGCCACCGAGAGAAGAATGAAAGTCAAAAGATTTCATCTCTTCTTAATCTGAAGTATGCTGCCCTTTGAGTGCATTACGACCAAGACCCAAGTTTTCATAAAAACGTAGAAGTCTGATGACAACGGACACTCACCTAAAATGAGATGAAGCTTGGTTTCCGTCTGGAAAGCATAGTGCAGTGTCACCAGAAACGGCGACTGCCTGATGTGCTCCAGGACCTGCCGTTCTGTCCGCGTGTGCTCGGTGGTTTTGGCCTTTTGAACTATTGTTGCCTTTTTCAAAACCTTCATGGCATACAGCTTTCCGGCATCGTGACCACTTACTTTACGAACCAGGAACACTTTTCCATATGCTGAAAATGAAAAGAAAAAATAAAAAGAGTTAAAAGGCTACACAGGCAGAGTGGTCATTTAGTGCAAGATGAAAGTTACAACGCACAAAAGAACACTCTTTGAATGAAAAAGTATCCTTAGTGCCGTTTCCAATAGTTCTTTGATATATTTCTTCAGTTTTATGCCAAGCATATTTCTAGGTCTAACCCTCCGTGTTTATGTATCTAACCACTGCTGACAAAGCTATGCTTTCACTCTTTTACTGCTATTCTCGCAATAACTTTAGCTGTAGGAAACTAGCTTTATTATGGTCAATTAACCACAATCCAATTCCGGAACAACTAGGACATTTTAGAAATCAGATAAAACCTCTAGGTTTTGCTACGGTTATAAACAAATGAAAATCGTTCTTAACAAGAATCGCAAAAAACAAAAATCATATACACACAGATAAATCAAGTACCTCAAGTACTCCTCTATACTTGTTATAAAAGTCTAAAGCAACATGAGGTGACGCTATATAGGCAAAACAGATCTTCGGTAAAAGACACTAAAAGACCCTAAATTGCAAGCCATACCGACAGAAGCCCCTTTACATCTCTGCGCAGTAATTCACAGGTTAGTAGGTCAAACCTTGCCCCATTCTCCCTAAGCTGGGGCTCAGCTGAGCAAACGCTGTGTGTAGTGCCACTCCCCTAGGTGCAGGGAGTGCCCAGAGCAGGTATCTGCATTTGTTTCCCTAGAGAAGGGGAGAGAGGGCAGGAATAGCGGGGAGGAAGGAGGGGCAGGAAGGCAGGCAAAAACACTGGGAGGGAAGGGGTAGGTCTGCAACTCATCCCTACGAGGTATAAAGGCTCTGCCCTTTTCAAAGTGCAAACACCTCCTGGGATGGCTGAGCCCAGTCCCACTTTCAAGTTTTTTTATTGTGGTAAGAGTCACATAATGTAAAACATACTATTTTAACCATATTTAACTGTACAATTCAGGGGCACTGAGTATATGCACACTGTTGTGCAGCTCTCACCATCAGCCGTTTCCCGAATTTTTCACGTTCCTAAACTGAAACTCTGTCCCCTGTAACACTAACTCCCCATTCCCCCCGCCCCCGCCACCCGGCCTCTGGTATCTACCAAGGTACTTTCTGACTCTATGAATGTGACTATTCTAGGTACCTCGTATAAGGTGAATCAAACAGCATTTGCCTGCACCTAATGTATACTGGAATGCATTTTTAAGGTTAACTTAATCTATGTCCTGCAAACAGACTGCACCTTCTTATTTTTCCCCCTGTGCTATACCGTAGGTCCTCAGGCCCTCACCAGCCATCTACTTCATACACAGCAGTGTACCTACGTCAATCCAATCTCCCAATCCATCCCATCCCTCCTCCCCCACCGGCATCCACATGTCCGTCCTCTACATCTGTGTCTCCACCCCTGCCCTGCAAATAGGTTCCACTTTTGAAGTTTAAGTGCATTCCTCAGACCATTCTGCAGTTGGTTTGAGTTCATACTGACCCATACTGGTGCTTCCGTAGACTCTGCCCACACCTCGACGGTATTTAGCATATAACCCTATTCTAATCCACCCACTCGAATAAGAGAGCTTTAAGGGAAGGGCTCTTGCATCCTGGCTGTTATTCAGTTCAGTACTTTAGGAAGTAAATGAGTGCTGACCCAGGATGTACAACGGACAGAGAACGGTGGTGATACTCCCGAGGAGGGAGAGAAAGAGCACTCATTAAGGACTGGGCGATGCAGGCTCCGTGCTAACCATATGCCGCACAGTGATTCACTTGCTCCTCAGAACAGCAGGCGAAGTTGGTACTTTCAGTAATTCCATTCTGCAGATGAGGAGGTAGGCTCAGAATACTTAAGGAAGTGGCCAGAAGACTTGGGTAAAAAAGTAGCAGAACTGATTCAAATGCAAGCAATGTGACTCCAGGGGCCACACGCTTAACGATAAATAAATTAAAAAAAAAATTCTTCATGAATACTAGAAATCAGTGTTCTGGGTTTTAATAAAATCAACACTATAAATGTACTGAACACACTCTAGAATACAGCAAAAGTTCACAAAAGGTTTGTGTCTTATCTCGTTGTAAATAAAACAATTATAGATTGAGAGTTTAGTAAGGCAGAACTGAACCAAAAAAGAAAATGACAACTTTTAGAAAGTTACAAATTAACCTAAAGTATAAAAATGAAAAAAGCTAATCTATTCAGAAGCAGTGAAATGAACCTAGACAATATTCTAATGAAGAGTACTATACCTTCCATGGAGTAAGGCACTATATAAACCTGGAAGAAAGTCAAGTCCTCTACAAGTATGGCGCTTCTGTGTTCCCTACATACACATGGCACCTGCCCTAAATTCCTGTTCTGAGATTCCTGCCTCCAGAGTACTAAGGTCTTTTGAAATTATGTTATCCATCTATCTTCTCCAGCAAAGAACATCTTCGTACAACATCACGGAAAGATGGCTGTGAACTTCTTCCCAGTGCTCAAGTGTGTCTTTCAGTTCAGGTGCTCACGTATGTAGCAGATGGACCACAGGGTATGAAGATCTAACAGCTGAGTACCTGTCAGGCACTTCAGAGATAAATTAATTCATTCAATTCTTATAACATCCCCACGAGGAGGTGAGGAGGATGACTTCCACTTTACAGATGAAGAATCTGGAGCATAGAGGAGTTGGGTCCCTTGCCCAAGGTCACACTCCACCACCTGGCCCGACTCGTGAGCCCACACTCTGAGCAGTGCTCCAGCTGCCTCCCTTAAGTGAGTGACCTCATAGGCAAAGAAATAAGGAACCAGACATTAAACAGAAGTCACAATACAGGTGAGATGTTCTAATGGTGGAATGGACACAGTACTACTACTTCCAAGTGGAGGAAGTTCTGTAAAGTAGCCCGTTTTATTGACAGGGGGATGTAAATATTTGAAAATGGGCCTTACCTTGAGTGGAAACAGGCCTTCCTACAATATTCATCTGTTAGTCCTTCTATAACCTTCTGGACTTACAAAAAAGAATATTACTCTTCTTCTCTAAGATAATTTTTAAAATATTTAAAAGTACTATCACACCATCTCACCTAATCAAAATGTTCTTATTCCCTAAACAAATCTAAAAGTAAATGACTTTAAGACTTTGTACCAGTAGGAGGTGCCCTACATGTGTTCTGTGAGTTTGTAAATATTTTTTCTTTGATTTCTTTCCTATTAGTTTGAAAAATGTCATATGTCACTTCAAATAAATGTGAGGTAGGATAGGATGTTAATATATGTGGGCAAATTACATAAAATCATCCTTAATGCCACATTATACACTGTATGGTCAAATAACAAACAGCCATCCTCCTTGTCATGTGATGATATCCAGAAGTTTTCCAATAATATGAGCTAAAGACTACATAACCCACCATCACCATTATTTTTATCTACCAGGAAAATGTGAGGGAAAAAAGCATGATGAGGCTCACAGATCTTTTGATTTTACTTTTATAATTTCCACGATTAACTAAAGCTATGGTACTTCTAACACACGGTACATGCCAATAGATGCTTATGACAATAAAATCAAGGAGTGCCTTACAATGTCCCAAACAACAAATATTTCAGATAAACATGATCTTACTTACGATTAGGCTGCTTGATGAAAACAGAGTTGCCTCCAAACAGCCTTGTTTTTTGAAGCACCCATAAGGCTGTTTGTCACATTGCAAAAGCGGAAGAAAACGCATTCACTGCTGGAGAGACCTTGAAGAAGCCACCTCCTCTGACTGAGCTGGTTTGCAGATTAGTACAGAGAGAGAAAGTGAAGGAGTCCTTCTGCTGAAGAGTACCATCCAGTCCAGAACCGCCTACATGTTTTCCAATATTTTAAGAGGGGCCACTGCAACTGAACTTGGTGGCAATATTATTTCCTTTTAGTTTGCAATGAGATGAATGACTGCCTTGTAGTGAAGCCAGTTCCTGGCTTCCGTTCACTGTGTACTGATGTTGTTAAAGAATTCCTATTTTGAAAGCATCTTTTGGAAACTGCAAAAGCTACCAATGGTGAAAACTCTTTTGGCCAAAAAAAGGTAAACAACAGTACTTCCCGCTCAGATGGAGCTCCGAAAATGGAGATTTAGCAGCACAGCTGGGTTTTACTGCTTAAGTAAAAAGACTAATAACTTCAGGCTTTAGCATAACTCTTTTCAGCATCAACATGCAATGGCTTCAGACACACTCCCAGCAATTGTCACAGAAGCCTTGTGTACTGCTCTGGTCTTATCAATTTCTCCAGAGGTGGGGCCTTTCCAAGATACTCTCTCAAGAAATGTGAGAAGAGGGCATGGAGCTCACTGGTTTTCTAGAGGACAAGTCCAGCATCACTTGATGGGACTTGAGGTAGAAGCTCTACTTACTAGACTGAGGGAAAGTAAACTCTAAAAATACATGACAAGGATTCATTCCTGACGTAGGTAGACAGATACATACGACCATATGAATGAAGTCAATCTATTCAAGACCCGACAGACTCTGTTTTGGATGTTGCCGAAAACCTGTGTGCTCTTTTTTTTTTTTTTTTTTTGTTTGCTTTTAAATTTATTTTATTGAAGTATAGTTGATTTATAATATGTTAATTTCTACCATACAGCAAAGTGATTCATTTATACATATATATATACCTTATATACATTCTTTGTTATATTCCTTTCCATTATGGTTTATCACAGGATATTGAATATAGTTCCTTGTGCTCTACAGTAGGACCTTGTTGCTATCTATTCTATATATACCTTGTGTCTGATAAACACAAACTCCCACTTCATCTCTCCCCCACTCCCCCTCTCTCCCGGCAACCACAAGTCTGTTCTTTATGTCTGTGAGTCTGTTTCTGTTTTATAGATAAGTTCCCTTGTGTCATATTTTATTTATTTATTTTTTATTTATTTATTTATTTTTTGGGGGGGTACACCAGGTTCAATCATCCGTTTTTATACACATATCCCCATCTTCCCTCCCTTCCTTGACTCCCCCCCCCAAGCCCCCCCCACCCTCCCCGCCCCAGTCCTCAAAGGCATCTTCCATCCTCGAGTTGGACTCCCTTTGTTATACAACAACTTCCCACTGACTATTTTACAGTTGGTAGTATATATATGTCTGTGTTACTCTCTCGCTTCGTCTCAGTTTCCCCTTCACCCCCCACCCCCTCCCATACCTCGAGTTCTCCAGTCCATTCTCTGTATCTGCATCCTTGTTCAGGTCACTGAGTCCAACAGTACCATTTTTAGATTCCGTATATGTGAGTTAGCATACAATATTTGTCCTTCTCTTTCTGACTTACTTCACTCTGTATGACAGACTGTAGTTCTATCCACCTGATTACATATAGCTCCATCTCATCCCTTTTTATAGCTGAGTAATATTCCATTAACCTGTGTGCTCTTACAGCCACAGGTTATAGCAGCCATTTCCAAAGACAGGATTGGATCAAGACAGCCATGTAAGCTTCTCCAAAGCTGGAGGAAGAATTCCATAGGTTGGGAGACACACTACAGATATCTTATGAAGGTCATATCTGTTCAAACAGAAATGTGGATGTAGAATCCTAGTCTACCTGGCATAGACAGCACAATGTGACCAATCCTTGTTGACAATGGTCTCAATGGCTTGATGATAAAGGAAATCCTTTAAAATGAACTAAATGCAGTGTCAAGGGGAAATGTCTAGCTCCTTGGACTAGGTCTCAGTTTGCTTTTCCACAGTGTGACTCTTATTCCATTGGCCACAATGATCATTATGAATCAGGTTTTTAGCACATGTTGTCAATAATAAAGAAAAATTAAAATGGACTGATGGTTTTAAAATGAGATGACATTCATGCTGTCACATCCAAAGCACAATATCAACTACTTTTTCAAGCTAAACAAAAGCAGCCTTCTTGCTGAAATTTATTTTGAGCATAATTAAACTGATCTTTTCACTTTATCTGTAATGTCTGAATTCATTAAAAAAAAATTTAAGAAGTAGCCTTTATCTTGGCATTAAAATGAGATCAATTTGTTAAAAAAATAGTTTTACAGTCTGTCTGTAAAAGTGATCAATTTACAATGCCATATAATTAAATGCAAGGAAAATCTGTCTATGGTTACCTGCATTATTCCGGAGAAAAGCGTTAAGAACTAGACGGCCTCGGGACTAATTCTTTCAGTAGAGCGCTCACCCAGGACACGCTCACCCAAGACACGCTGCTCCCACTGGGATCTGAATGCTCCGCCACCGTGAGATCACTGTTTTCTGTCCCTCAAACTTTTATGAATGCTGCTTAAAACTCTGTACACTGCAGACTCTGCCTACCAGCCATGCTACACTTTGGGTTCATTCCAACCTTGCAGCATAAACTACTGTACTCGAACGACTACTTTAAAAAAAATATGGCCAAAACTCTCTTGGTGCCTTCCACTTACACAACTCCCAACACTAACTGGTACTCCCTTTCTGGCTGTAAAGCACTGCACTGCACAGTGAGGCCTATAACCAGTTCACGCATGCACTGCCGCCCCCACGCCGTTCAGCTGTCTGCTTCACACCACTCACTGATACTCACTGCCTTACTTGTGTGTGCCTATTGTATGTGTTATTCTTATATAATTTAGCTATATATTACATAAGCCACTGAAATGTAAATGTGAAAGAAAAGAGAAAAATGAGGTTAAAAGCTCTGAAAGAACTACATAAAAGCAAGACACTTAAGGAAAAAAGAACTGCTGAAAAATTAGGTGTGGGTGAAACAACTATAAAGGGCTAGGGGAAAGAATTGTGAAAATCTAAAAGGATTCTGTACCCAGATCACTTCAAATGTGTCTGGTTCTCACTCCACTTTAAAGAACTGGAAACAATTTTAGACGATGTATTACAAGTGCAGTTTATGCAAAACAAACCATTGTTTAAGAACTTACTCTCAAGGAGTCTTGTGGCTATACACAAAGTGAATATATATACGTACATATATATATATATATAGTAAGTGAAAAATCATATGTTCAAAGTACATATTTATATATCCTTTTAAAATGATTTTTCCACTTTAACCAACTTTTTCTGATTAACCACAAGTAGCAATCATGTCATATGAGCGAGATTCCACTAACTAAAGAATCATATTCAATGCTGCTGAAATTCATTCCTCTCTCACCCTTCCAGAATACTGGACTCTTTTTTTTTTAACTTTTCAGTTTATATTGGAGTATAGTTGATTAACGATGTTGTGATAGTTTCAGGTATACAGCAAAGTGATTCAGTTATACATATACATGTATCCTTTTTCAAATTCTTTTCCCATTTAGGTTGTTACATAATACTGAGCAGAGTTCCCTGGGCTGTACAGTAGGACCTTGTTGGTTATCCATTTTAAATGTAGCAGTGTGTACATCTCAATCCCAAACCCTCTAACTATCCCTTCCTCCCCCTTCCCCAGCACCCCATAAGCATAAATTCGTTCTCTAAGTCTATGAGTCTGTTTCTGTTTCGTAAATAAGTTCATGTGTATCATTTCTTTTTAGATTCTGCATATAAGTGATACCATGAGATGTTTCTCGTTCTCTGTCTGACTTACTTGGTAAGTCAGAATCTTGTTAAAGGGTGACTTGACCATCAACCATACTAGCTCTGCCTCCCAGCTTGCTTTCATCCTCAATCCGGTAAACATAACTTTTGTGTTGTCATCTAAATTGTTGATCAAAATATAACCCCTCTGGCTCAAAACATTTGATTTCCCGTTACACCAAAGATAAAGAGAACCCTTATAATAACCTAAACTGTCTGGCTTCTACCTACCTTTCTCCACCTTCTCACCATCTCATTTACTCACTCCTTCAGACATACAGCCTTTCCTGACTTCCCAGACTAGCACAGTTCCTCTAATTTTATACTCACACAACAGCCTGTCACAGAAATAGTCAGAAACATGAGTTTTCATTTATTTGTGTAACTGCCTCATTGTGTAACTTCCACTGGACTATAAACTCCACAAAACCATGGACTGTGTCCAGTTTTACTCACTTTGTATTATTAGTAAATTCTAGAGCTGGCACATGGCAGAAACTCAACGTTGAATGCATAAAAAAATAAACAAGATAGCAAACAAAGAAACAGCTCTGTAGCATACAGCCAAATACCCTCTTCTCAGCTGACAATTCTGATCTAAAGCTGAAGGTGGGTCTTTAGGAAAAGAAGCCAATGATGCAGATCCACAGTACAGAGCTACAGCTCGCCAACTCTTTCCCTTTCACTTTCATGAAGGCTTCACCTTTACTCTGGCTATTAAATACGATTCCCAACAACATTCCGTGGCTAAAATGAGCTCAGGAAACTTAGATGCCACCACTGTAGAAAAGGAAAATGTCTTAACATGGCGACATTTATATCTGGCCACTGCTTTGTAACCTGCCACAACTCATAAGAACTGATTACAATGCCTGGCCACATCCTTTTGTCATATATAATTTAACTTGAGGAAAGATTTCTACCTTTCCACATGTGACATGTCCTGGTCACTGACAATCAGTCCACCTGCCTTCCCCTCCATCTTCCCCTGTAGAACTTCATTCACCCCAAGTCAGCGGTATCAGAAATGGAACCAAATCAGAAATACCCTCTTGGAACTCTACATTTCATTTGTCCTGCCCTTGGAAATGCATATCCTTGTCAACAGGCCAGCCACACGTACATGGTAAGTAATGCTAGGCTAGCAAACATCAAGCCCCAAGAAGACCACTGTCCCTGAAAGGGTTCTCAGAAGAGTAGCTTCATTTCAGTGTTCCCGCAGCACAAACAGTACACAAAAAGCGAACACTCAGGGGGTTCAACAGTGAAACTGATTGACCATAATTTGGTACTTCTAAAGACTCATCTGAAATATCTCATTAATTAGACCTCAGACCTGAAAAGAAACATTACTGTCCATCCCAGTAATTCTCTAAAATCTACCCTATGTTAAGACAGATCGACAGAAAGCACCTCACTTGGACCAAAGTAGTAGATAAGTTCTACCTAGAAACACACTTTAGTAAATTGAGGTTTAATCTTCTGTGTACCACTTTTTAAAGACACTATATAAAATAAAAATTTTTTTTCAATAATATCTTCATATCTTTTGTCAAAGACACTAGTCTCATGATATTATTTACTGACCACCATAAAGGAGCCATTTGGTAACTTCAGCACTTGTTAAAAGTCTCTCTAGACCAGTTTTTTTCAAACTGTGGACTGTGACCCATTAGTGGATGATGATATCAATTCAGTGGGTCCAACCAGCAGTTTGAAATTAAAACACTAAAAAAGAACTGAATATACAAAAAGTGCTTCATGAAACTTCTGTCTCCCCTTCGTACACGTGCACATGTGTAGGTATATGTGACTGTAAACAAGTCTAAGCCCATGAGAGAGAGAAAAAGAGGGCAGTTCAGAACAACGGCAACGAACAGGCTCTGGTGCCTGACTGCCTGGCTTTGAATCCTAGATATGCTATTTAGTAACCGTGTAACCCTGGGTAAAACGGTTAACACCACTGTGTCTCAACTTCCTCATCAGGGATAGTAATAGTTCTTACATCATATGGTTTGGGGATTAAATAAATTAACATGCGAATCCAGAGGAGGGCCTGGCAGATAACAAACACTATATAAACGTTAGTGGAAAAAAGTGTGTGTGTGTGTGTGTCTGTAGGTCTATAATACACAAATACACACACTGAATTGTAAGACGAAAATGTACCTATTTTGTCCTATGGGTAGCAATCAAAAAAGCTTGAAAGCTACTGCTCTAGATGAATTTCTATGCCTTTCATTTAAAAAAAATACAAATCATGTAGGCCAAAGAATTTTCCCTTTGTACCTACCTCTTTGTGACCTCAGGGTTAAACTTAAGACTCAATTACAATAACTATCTCAGCCCAGACGTCTATAACATCTATTTCACTTTCCTATTATCTGGCTTTTGCTCTGTTTTCATCTGTTTGTTTGGTTGGTTGGTTTCCTACTTTTTTTCTATCTTTCAAAATGCCCTTAAATCTCTTTTTGAAAATCTGCAAATTTTAAAATACATTTAAAATAAAATGCACTTGATTTTACACATTTATCAAGCAGAAGCACTGATTCCTAAATTCCTTTATAGAACAGATACCTTAACTGCACACTAAATTCCAAATAGCAAAAAAAACCACATAACTATAAAACTAAGTATTTCAACAGTTTTAAAGTAAAAACAGAGAATTTGAGCTATTTAATACAACCATTTTTAAGGTTAGACCCTGTTGCTGGGATTTGTAAAATCATAAAAACAAAATGTCTAAGATTAAGAAAGCCAGACGGATTGAAATAGATTATTCTGCTAATGTACAAGGAAAAGCCATGAACCCCAAACATGCTTGATTACATAAACAGATGCTAAAGGCAAACAAGAGACACAGTACAAGCACATAAAAGCACAGGCAGTAATTTTTATGAAAGAGCCTGAGGTAGGCCATTTGTTTTATGTATAAACATTTATATCCTCTCTAGAAGATATAAAACACCAAGGATCTGGAAGAGACAATAAAAGTGCCAGCATTCTAGATGTAATCCAATTTAAGATTTATAAACTAACCAGGGGCCACTTGACTCATTTACTTAGTTAATGTAAATGGTCAAAAACAGTTGTATAGCTGAAATTAGGACCACCAAACCAGTGCATTTTCTCATGGCTGGTGTTAGCTTCTTAAAAAAAAGACAATATGTGAGAAGGTCGAAAATAAAAAAGTTACAGGAATGACTATCTATGGATCCCATTTATGCATACTGTATTGGCATGAATAATTAAAGACTAATTGTATACTATCTTCTAGATCAGCACTTTTTAATTTTGGAAAAAGCACTAAGACACTACATGCAATAATCCGGCTAATTACTGCACTATGTATGTGGCTCTGGCCAGCTCCTGACTACCTCCATATGGATGACATGTGTAATCCACGTGGCACTTCTTATCCCTGGTCCCAAACAACTTGAAAACCAAAGATTCTGGTCAATCAAGAAAGAAGAGGGACTTCAAGAAAGAAGAGGGACTTCCCTGGTGGGGCAATGGTTAAGAATCCTTCTGCCAATGCAAGGGACACGGGTTCGATCCCTGGTCCAGGAAAATCCCACATGCTGCAGAGGAACTAAGCCCATGCACCACAATTACTGAGTTTGCACTCTAGAACCCAGGAGCCACAACTACTGGAGCCCGCATGCCTAGAGCCCATGCTCTGCAAACAAGAGAAGCCACCGCACTGAGAAGTCCACGCACCACAACAAAGAGTAGCCCCAACTCACTGCAACTAGAGAAAGGCTGTGTGCAGCGATGAAGACCCAATGCAGCCAATAAATAAGTAAACAAATAAATAAATAAATAAACATTAGATTAAAAAAAGAAGAAGAAAAAGCCACAAAGGAAACCATGTCCCACTGTAAGGTCTAGACTTGAATTGACTACCCATGGAATGTGATTACCAGAGGACCTTACTAACAGGAAAATACAGGAAAACAAGGAAATATGGGCAAAGAAGCATTCACAAATCATTTTCTGTTTATATCTCAACAAACAAGCTGTTTGGGTGCTAAAGGCTTGCCTCCTCACTCTTGCTCTAAAACTTCCCTGCGTTCAGGCTTAACCTAGATCCCGGCTTAAGACCACATGCTGCTTAGGCTCTTCCTCTGCCCTTGCTACTCCCCTCACTCTTGCCTGACAGCATTCCTGCAATAAATCAAGTGTGCCCAAATCCTTGCCCCAGGCTCTGCTTCTGCCAAACGTGACCTATGACAGTATCAGGAATAAGTCAAACTGTACTTACACTAGGGAGACAATGGCAACCAACATCTTCAAATGGAATCATCTTTTGATTATGGAATAAAACATCACAAACATTTAACCTTTAAGATTTCCTTAAACACTGTAGGCTTACATTGAAGTATAAGGTATAGCAGGTACACACAGATACAAAACGATAAACTTTTCTGAATGATGATTTTGATGATTTCATGAATACAGGTTTTTAAAAGTACTATTTTAATAGGGATACTTTCCAAAAACCTAAGCGAATTAAATGACAAACGATGACTAAGTCATCATACTTTTTAAAAAACAGTCTTTACATGACTCAACCAGTTTTTTTCCCTTCAATCATACAGCCAAAAAGTAGCTGTGTCTTTAATAAGATGCCTACTGCAATTCCTAGCACCATCTAGTGGCAAATTACCCAGGAGAAAAAGAAACATGTCTTATTTAACAAATAAGATGCACTTCTGAAAAGTCCGCAGTCAAAAATATATATACGTATATATTTTAAAAGGCTGTCCCGTTGGGGATGATTTTCATAGAGTCTGGAGCCAATGAGCAAAGAACTATCAGAGTTAACACTTCAAGGACGGTACTTAAGGCTGGGTAAACAACCCGAAAACAGTCTCTCCTACTTGATGTTATTTCCACAGATCAGCTTGCGAGATCTCCTGTTGATT
Source organism: Hippopotamus amphibius kiboko (assembly GCF_030028045.1). Lineage (NCBI taxonomy): Eukaryota > Metazoa > Chordata > Mammalia > Artiodactyla > Hippopotamidae > Hippopotamus > Hippopotamus amphibius. The sequence goes on from NC_080189.1 coordinate 174,670,275, forward strand.
ACATGACCACCTCCCCCACCCCCAGCTAGAAAAAAAAAAAAAAATTCACAGGCTAAAGAATAAGTAACCTTCTTACGAGGGCACCAGGGACTGAGGAAGGCACAAATGGTTGCTGCTCACTAGACATTATTGGAGGCAAGGCATTTTGCATTCCTATGCTTTGCCAGCACTCATTTGAAGATGTCATAAGCCCAGAAATAAGCATTAAATAAAGCCCATATTATTCAATTTGCAAGTTTGTATGTAATACCTCTTTTTAAAAAATGTTCACTACTCTTTCCCCAGCACCCAAAACAGTACATGCCTCTTAATAAACATAGGTGAATGAATGAATCCCAAGAGCAATGGGAATGAAGTGAAAGGTTTTAAATAGAGAAGAGACGTGACCAAACTTACACTTAAAAAAGATCACTCTGGCCGTAGTATGGAGAACAGATTAGGAAGGAACAGCCTGAAACCTGGAATATCTTTTGGTGGTTGCATGTCCCCATTTGTTGCTGGACATATTTTAGGCTTTACAACAGAATATTTGTCAAGAAATGCCTATCACTTATGTATCAAGCCAATCTGAGACACTGGTAATGCACTATACTAGCTCTTTTAGAAGCTGGGGCTTCTTTCCCTTTAAGATATATAAATAGGTAAAGTTTATATAGCATTTACTATGTGTCAGGCAATCTAAATGTTTCATTACTCATGTTCTGCATATTTTAGCATAAGACAGTTAACCTAACATACAAAAGGTTGTTCAGAACCTAAAATGTTTGAATAGTTAAAAGAGGAAAACAAAGAAAGAAACACAATCTTCATTTGACATGTAATTTTTAAGGTAATATACAAATCAACTTTTCAGAAATGCCAATAAAATTTCACCTGTCAACATCATTAATGAAATTTTTTTGTTAGATTTTTATTATTAGAAATACAACTTTAGTTGAAATTACTCCCAGATATGCTAACAAACTGACTACATGAAAGAACTAATAAACTATCCTTATGAGTAACTCCTAAATAATTTTGTTTTTCTAACTTAGGGTGCAGCTTTACAGTAGAATCCCCTGTTGAATAAATAATCACAACTGATGGTTCTCTAGCAACTGGCAATTCATATGGAATATCTCATTGATATTACAACAACATTGTGAGACAGGTGCTATTAACTCAGGCCAATAGGGACTTAGGCTCACAGAGTTCACGTGATCTACCCAAGGAACACCAGTAGGCAATGATAATGTCAAGATTCAAACCTGAGTCTTCTTAGTCTTCCTCGATACCCAAATACTTCACAACAATGAATGCACCAAAATTAGAAGAGAAAATCAACGCAGCTGCACCCTTTACAGTTACATGACAAAATGTATCATGTTTGCCATAGTGACAAAAAATCTCTGAAGTACAATCTAGTATGATGAATAATGAAAATTCAAAGAGAATATATGCTCCACTTCATTAAGCATCAGAATTACTAATAATGTACCCAGTGGGTATGTTAAAAGACTTCCTTCTATACTTGGCCAGATGTCTCAAAGAGAGCAACATGGTTAAAAGGAAGGCAGGAGAAAAGATAAGGAGAGAAATTAGAAAGAACTACTACTCCTGCAAGCAATCCAAAATTTCATCATGAAACAAAATAATTCTAAAAGATGAACCAAAGATACTTCCTGAATTTGGGAATATCAATTTCGAGAATAACGCTAGAGACAAAAGCATGAATTATACACTTGTTACACTTATTATACTTCATACTGTTATGGGATATGGGGAGCGAGGAGGAAAAGAGGGTTGGATAAGGATGCTCTTAAGCATTCACAATCTAGAGGAAAAATACAGCAGATGTGAAGGAAGATTCAGAGAACCACTCAGCGCTACATTCTCTACCAAAGACTTTCAGTGCCACAATTCAGAGAAAGATGCAGTTGGGAAGGATTTGGACAGGTGGAAAAGAGAAGGATCACTAAGGTGGGGGAATAAGATAAGGCAGGCCTCAGAGGATGGGCAAGTACACATAACTGTAGGGGAGGAAAAGAAAACCAACCAGACTAGTAAGCAGGTGGAATATTGGGGTAACTAGAGAAGAAAGACAGGAGGAGACAGAGCTAGGCCTGAAAGCAAGCCAAGAATTTGATTAACTAGGAAAAAAAGCACTATAAGTTCTGAAACAGAATAGCACAATAATGTTGAATTTTAATAAGGCTGCATATTATTTATAACAGAATATGTACAAAATGCATAAAATAGAATAAAGAACTTGCGGAAAGACAGGCCAGTTAAAAAAACCTTAACAACAATGCATGTATAAAGTAATACAAGCCATAGTACTAAGAACAGACAAGGTAAATCCAAGGGTTATTTTGAAAGAAATACCATAGGATTTTGTGAGAAACAAGAAGTAAAAAAGTCAAAATATAGAAGGATCAAAAATTATTTCCAAGTTTCTAGCTCAGGAAACTGATCGATCAGCAATAGATCAAAAGAAACAAGATAGCTGAAAAGAAATAAATTAATACTCAGAGAAAAAGAGAGTTTTTTTCATGCATATTACATGTATTTAAGTATGAGGTCAAAAAGTAAATCTTTCATTTTCCAATATTGCACAAAGTCTTCAAGATATTGGATGAACAGCATTTTTTTCTGTTTCAAAATATATAAAACTTAAATCATCAGAAGAGTTCTCAGTTTCACTTCCAAAGAAAGCCTGACATGACACATAAAGACATCTGATGAGGCTTTTCTATTATCCTAAGTAGCAATGGAAAAAATTACCTTAAAAAGGTAATGAAACTGAAAGATTAGTGGTGAAATTTCTGAATAAAAATTGAGATTTTATTATATTCATAATAGAAGTTTCCACCTACTCCATTTAGTCATCAAAACTGTGATCTTAAATACAGAAATACCTACAGTGACACTTCTTAGTTATTATATCTTCTCGGAACAGCGGGATACTGTCAGCTGACAAAAAGGAAGAGCAGTATCCATGGCAAACAACAGACCACTTACAGGAAGAAGCATGAAATGAAAATGCAAGCAAAGCGTTACTGGTAAAATCTTTTCTCACCTTTGCAGAATTATCTTAAAAATCTGCCTGTGATAGAGCCACTCAGTTGAGGTAAATAATGAGACAAAGTGTTAAATGTGTTGAAAGAAAACACATACAAGGTTTGTTTTATAAATCTGATTATTAAATTTAAAATTTTTTTAATTAAAAAATGTTTTAACTGGCCTATAATTTTTCGTCCTCATACTGTGTGTCTGGGGGATCGAGGTTATACTAGCCTTATACAATGAGTTGGAAGAAATAATTCCACTTTTTCTGTCCTCTGAATTCAGTTTGTGGAGGATTAAAATTATCTATGCCTTAAAGGTTTGGCAAAACTCATTTTTAAAACTGTACCAAGTGTTTTCCTAGCAGGAAGATTTTTACTTACTGACTAATTTCTTTAAGAATTACAGAACTGGGACTTCCAGGGTGGCGTAGTGGTTAAGAATCTGCCTGCCAATGCAGGGCACAGAGGTTCGATCATTGGGCCGGGAAGATCTCACATGCCGCGGAGCAACTAAGCCTGTGCGCCACAACTACTAAGCCTGCACTCTAGAGCCCACGAGCCACAACTATTGAGCCCAGGTGCCACAAATGCAGAAGCCTGCACACCTAGAGCCCATGCTCCGCAGCAAGAGAAGCCACCGCAATGAGAAGCCTGCTCACTGCAATGAAGAGTAGCCCCCGCTTGCCACACATGCAGCAATGAAGACCCAATGCAGCCAATTAATTAATTAATTAATTAATTTTAAAAAGAATTACAGGACTACTCAGCTTTTCTATTCTTTTTTCAATCAATTTGGTCTTTCACACATTTCAAGATTCATGTGCATTTGAGGAACACCACCTCAGACCACTAAACTCCTATCACCTCCCAAATTATGTGCTATTCTTGTCCAATATTTCAGTTTTCTTTTTTTAACCCCACGAATTAGACATTTCGACGCTGGTTTTACAGTCAATATTGTTTAGATTTTCTTTATTCACCAACACTTTCTGCATTGCAGAATCTCTCCTGAGATCACTCTCCTTCTCCCTAAAATTTATATCCTTTAGAAATTCTTTTAGTGAGGATGTATTGGTGGAAAATACACTCAGCTTTTGTATGTCTGAAAATGTCTATTTTGCCCTTACTTCTGGAAAATAGTTTTGCTGGGTATGGAATTCTAAATTGACAGTTATTTTCCCTGGGCATTTTGTAGATATTCTCCCACTCACCTCTGCCATTCATGGTTGCTGTTGAAAAGATATTTGTTAATCTACTCATTGTTCCTCTATAAGTCTTTTCTCTCTCGTTGTTTTTAGGGTACTGCTCTGTCTCTGATATTCATCAGTTTCTCTGATATATCTAGGTAATAATTTCTTTATACTAGTCTGCTTGGGATTTTCTGTTTCCTAGATCTGCAAATTTATATGCTTAACCAACCCTAGGAAATGCTCAGCTATTATCTCTTTGGATGGTACCTCTTCCCACTCTATTGCCTCCTTCTGGGATTCTGATTAGACAAATTTACATGCTGACAAGACCAGCCACATAACTGGCAGGCTCAGTGCAAAATGAAAATGTGGGGTGCTTTGTTCACAAATTATTTAGAATTTCAGAACAGTGAAATCAGAGCATTGAACCAAACATGAGGCTCTTCTTAGTGTGGGGATCTCTGCACCTGCATGAGACATATGCCCACAAGTCCCTGACTTTAGAGCAGCAAGAACAGCGATAGCATGCAGCAACGAAGACCCAGTGCAGCCAATAGATAAATAAATAAGTAAATAAATACATAAATAAATGTTTCTTAAAAAATAAAATAAAATAAAAATGATGAGCATGAACTATCAATAGTTGAGTGCGGACTGAATGAATCAATCAGTATAAAGCACTTCACAGAGTATTTGGCAAGTAACAAGCTGTCCATAAATGTTAGGGTTTTTTTTAAAATACTGTGTCCTGTGTAAAAACTGAATTAATTTACATACCCAACAGCAGGGTAAGAGAGATTGGTTCTTCTTGATCCTTACCAATTCTTTTAAATTTTCCCTTTTGTATTTCTTCTATGAATGCTTTATTCACATTCTTTGACAGTTCTCCTGTTGGATTCCTTATGCTTTTTAGAGTTTAACTGATTTCTGTACTGAGGATATCAATCCTTTGTTATAAGGATATCAAGTATTTTTTTTTCCTGAGATGGGGAGAAAAAGAGAATTAAGACTTACCTCCAGTTCCTAGGACCTTTAGGAGCTCAAAATTTTCAATCCCCACCTTCTCTGCATGTCCTGTTAAATTAGCTAAAAAAGAAAAAGAAAAAATAAATAATTAAGGGGATCAGAAATAGGAGAGGGCCCACAAGGGCTTCTGAGGTATCAGCAACATTTCATTTCTTGACTTGGGTAAGGTCAAACCAAGATTCATTTTATAATTATTTGTTAAAATGTATAGCTATGTTTTGTGTAATTTTCTGTATGTTATATATTACAACAAAACTTTTTTAAGCAACTATGTATCATTTGTATCAAAGGTTAATTTAAAAATAAAGTGGTAACAGACTCTACTGTACTGACCAAATAATCTGAAAGTGAACACAAATTCTCATATATAGATAGATATGTAGCAGAAAGAAAATTGGACAGATTTAGAAGAGGCATTCATTTATTCCACAAACATTTACTGACTATAAATGCCACTTCCAGGTTCTAGGCTGGGCTCCACTCCCATTTCTGTCACTAACCACTTGAACATGACGCAGCCTATATTGATTACGTGACCAGCCTGCATCTCATTTTCATCATCTGAAGTGAAAGCATTGGTCTCAGTGACTTCTAAGATCTCTGCCAGCTCTAAAATTCTAGGACTATGTTTAAAAATATAAACTCTTCAAAAACAGATTCTGTAATAAATAAACAAAATTAGGATATCTTATAACTGAGCATTTTCCAGAGTATATTCCAATGAATTCTGATCCTATCCTATGACATGTTAGTAGGTGTTATGTTTGGGGGAAAGGTGAGGAAAGAGTGCTCTGGCAGAATAAATTTGGAAATAGTTAGCTTAAACAAAGTCTAATGAGTTTCATCAATGCCGAACCTCACAGATCCTGCACCATAAAAATATGCATGTGTATCTTCAAGATTGAGATGCTTATATATGTCAAATTTATTGGACCACGAATTACTTTTCATGGTCATACCCATTCAAATTGTGTGAACCAGGATGTGAGGGCGATCTGGCTGCGACATCTGTCACCCCATTGATCGCCAGGGTTGATTCGGCTGATCTGGCTGGCTAGGCGGGTGTCCCCTTCCTCCCTCACCGCTCCATGTGCGTCCCTCCCGAAGCTGCGCGCTCGGTCGAAGAGGACGACCTTCCCCGATAGAGGAGGACCGTTCTTCGGTCAAGGGTATACGAGTAGCTGCGCTCCCCTGCTAGAACCTCCAAATTGTGTGAACCAGCATTCTGTGATTAGAAAGACATGATTATGAAAGGCTTGGTCCAAATTCTAGTTCTACCACTTAAAAGCTCTGTGACCTTGAACAAATTACTAAACTTCTCCGTTTCAGATCCCTGTAGTGTAAAATGGGGATAATAAAAATGCCTACCCTCAAAGCATATTGGTGTCTGCAATTTACTTTGAAATGTATTTTTAAAAAGATGGATTGATGAACGAATGTAGGTATGGATAGATAGGTGATAAAGAAAATACAACGAAATGTTAATTGCAGAATCTAGACAGTGAGTTTAAGGATGTTCAACACACAATTGTTTCAAATTCTCTGTATTATATTTGCAAATGTGCATAATAAAATGGCAGATAATAAAATAATACCTACCTCACAGGGTGGTGATGATTATGTGAGCTTAATTCATACAGTGTTTGCTGTGTTCCATTAAGATTATTAGTGTTTGTGAATAAATTAATGCTTTGGGACTACAATTTTAAGAAACTCAGACCCAACTAAGAACTTCTAGAATTAAAAGTTTTGGGGGGGGGATAAGTAATTTCAGTGTCTTTCCAAAGTTTAACTAAATGCATAACTTTAAAAAATATTTTAAATTGCGGTCAAAAACACATAACACAAAATTTACCATCTTAACCATTTTTAAGCATACCATACAGTAGTGTTAACTATAGGTACATGGTTTACAACAGATCTCTAGAATTTTTTCACCTTGCAAAACAAACTCCATTGAACAACTCTTTTCCCTCTTCCAAGCTCCTGGGAACCACCATTCTACTTTCAGTTCCTAAGAGTTTGATTATTAATGCATCATTTCATAGTGGGAACAAATCTGTGTATATGGCCCAGGCCTCAAGTTCACACTGGCTTCACTATAAATCTAAAACGAATGCCAAAAACATAGGTAGTATCTTAAAGGAAACACACAATAGCGTATTCTCCTATAGCACATCAAGCAGATTATAGTAAAAGCCAAGCTCACAGGAAACCATCACTTTTGAAATAATGATTTGGCTCCAATTGAATGTTAAATTCTGCTATTTTATTGTGCAAAAATTTCTGAAGTTTAAGACATTATTAAAGAGTCACAAGTTAAAAATTATTACTCCTGTTTCTCCCTATTGGGAGTCATCTTTTATTTACTATGAGATGTGCAAAGGCCCAGCTTTCCAAAAGCATTGTCCATATACTATTTCTCCCACATCTATATTTGCAGCTGGGCTAGGAAGATAAGGAACTGTCTTTTGATACACAGCCTCTTCAGCCTTTCTTCACTAACCACAGAATTATTCTCATAGGAAACCAAGAGGCCACATATTAATTATACTTGGTTCTACAAAGCATACCATCCAGAAAACCCTGATCATTCACAAAGATCATTCAGATAATCTGTGAAGGCCTGTTTTTGTTCATAACCTACTACCTCTACTATTTGGTTTCTGACATAAATTAACACCTTGCCTGCAAAGGGAGCTCAAGGCTTTCCCAACCTCCAATCCTGGGGGACAAGGAACTGACAGAGCTCAAGATGAATGGCACGGATGCCTTCTGTACTTGGGGGAGGAGTGGTCACTGTGGTAAAGGTCTTCCCATGAGGAGGAGGTGAGCTCTGCTTTCTTCAAGGTATGTTCTCTTTGGAATCTCCTCTCTTGGCCTTAGCTGCTGAGGAGTTTATTTACTCTTTGCATTGCTTTTCTACCAAGATTATTCCCAAGCGGCTGGTGAGTTTATGTGGAGCTTGGGAGAGGGTCTTCCCTCCCTCATACTTCAAGCCCCAGGTCCTAGGAAAACCCAAGAACTCTGGGCTTGAAAAGAGTTTAGCCCTAAGCTTATAAAAGCATGCTTTATGCATTTCAAGTTTCTCTGAGAATTTATCTTTCCTGGTGTTTCCTTGATTAAGAATGGTGAGATTCCAGTGAACAAGCGTAGAGGGCAGTATCTACTTAGGGCAAAGGGTCCCTGTGGCCCAGTGCAGCTCACCCAGGTCAAGGATTCACTTTGGGGTAAGGGACCAAAGATCAAGCTTGTCAAAATGTACTCCTTTGCTTTACTCTGTCCTGTCTCAACCTCGGTTGGGGCCCAAGAAGATGTAAGAGGGTTTTTCATTCAAAGTTCATAACTTACATTAGGGTTCACGCTTAGTGTTGTACACTCTATGGGTTTGGACAAATGTATCCCCCATTGTGGTATTCAGTACCATTCAAAGTAGTTACTGTCCTAAAAATCCTCCATGCAGGTTTTTGTGTGGACATGAGTCTTCAACTCTTTTCGGTAAATATCAAAGAGCACAACTGCTGGATCATGCTGTAAGAGTATGTTTAGTTTTACCGAACTGTCTTCCAAAGTGGCTGTACCAACTCTTGAGTTTACACTAACAGTAAATGAGAGTTCCTGTTGCTCTACATCCCCACTAACATTTGGTTTTTATCAGTGTTCTGAATTTTGGCTGTTCTAACAGTTGTGTAATGGTTTCTCACTGTTGTTTTCAATGGCATTTCCTTAATGACATATGCTGTGGAATATCTTTTCACATGCTTATTCGCCATCTGTTTATTTTCATTGGTGAGGTGTCTGTCAAGGTTGTTGGTCCATTTTTTTAAATCAAGTTGTTTACTTTCTTACTGTTGAGTTTTAAGAGGTCTTTGTATATTTTGGATAAGTCATTTATCAGATCATGTCTTTTGTAAATATTTTCTTCCAGTATGTGACTTGTCTTCTCAGTCTATTGACATTGTCTCTGACAAAGCAGAATTTTTGAATTTTAATAATATTGATAAAGTCCAGCTTATCAATTCTTTCTTTCATGGATCATGCCTTTGGTGTTGTATCTAAACAGTTATCACCATACCTAAGGTCATCTAGGCTTTCTCTATGTTATCTTCTAGGACTTTTACAGTTTTGTGTTTTACATTTAGGTCTGTGATACACTTCGAGTTAATTTTTGTGAAGGATGTAAGGTCTGTGTCTAGATTCAATTTTTCGCACGTGGATGTCCAGCTGTTTCAGCTTCATTTGTTGAAAAGACTTATCTTTGTTCCACTGTATTTTCTTTGCTCCTTTGTCAAGATCACTTGACTATATTTATGTAGGTCTATTTTGGGGCTCTCCATCCTGTTTCATTGCTGTTATCTGTCTATTCTGTCCTCCATAACACACTGTTTTGATTACTACAGTTTGACAGTAACTCTTAGTAGTGGGGAGTGGCAGTCTCCTGACTGTTCTCCTTCAATATTGTGTTGGCTATTCTGGGTCTTTTGCCTAACCATGTAAACTTTAGAATCAGTTTGTTGATCTACACAAAATAATGTACTCGGATTTTGACTGGGACTGCACTGAATCTGTAGACCAAATCTGTAGACCAAGTTGGGAAGAACTGACATCTCAACAATATTGAGTCTTTCTATCCATGAACACGGAATATCTATTTATTTAGTTCTTCTTTAGTATCCTTCAACAGAGTTTTGTAGTTTTCCTCATATAGATTATGCACATGTTTTGTTAATTTATACCTAAGTATTTCGTTTTTGGGGGGTGTGCAAATTTAAATGGCATTGTGTTTTTAATTTCAAATTCCATTTGTTCATTGTTGGTAGGTGGGGAAGCGACTGACTTTTATTAATCTTGTGTCCTAAAACTGTAATAAAGCTGTAATTACTTATCAGTTTCGGAGGGGTTTTTGTTGTTGTTGTCGATTCTTCCAAATTTTCTACATTCTCCATGTGCTTTTAATTTGCATTTTCTTGGTGACATATTGAACACCTTTTTATGGGTCTGCTGGTCATTTGTATTTTTGTGTGTGTGAATTGTCTGTTCAAATCTTTTGTTCATTTTTTATAGCATTGTTTGTGTCTTAACTGTTAGGTTGTAAGAGTTCTTTACATATTTTAAATAAAAGTACTTTGCCCCACATATGTTTTGCAAATGCATTCTCCATTCTATAGCTTGGCTTTTTATTTTCTTAATTGTGTCTTTTTAAAAGCAAATTTTAAAAATTTTGATGAAGTCCATCAATTTTCTTCTTTTACACTCTATGCTTTTTTGGATTCTAAGAAATCCTTGCCTACCCAATGTCACAAAGATATTCTCAAAAATGTTCTTCTAGAAATCTAATAGTTTTAGTTCTTATGTTTAAGTCTATGATCCAATTTGAGTTAACTTTCTTGTATAATGTGAGGTAAGGATCAAGGTTCATTTTTTTCTCTTACAGATATCTAGTTCCAGTACCATTTAACAACAACAAGAAAAAAAAGCCCTCTATTTTTCTTTTTTCTTACCATTGATTTATGCTGGCTCATTTGTCAAAAATCAATTGACCATATAAGTGTGGGTTTATTTCAGAACTCTATTCTGTTCCAAAGGTCTACGCGTAGCTTTAGGCCAGTAGCTCACTGCCTTCATTATCATGTCTTTAAATCAGGTAATATAAATCCTCCAAGCATGATCTTCTTTTTCAAGATTGTCTTGTGTTTTCTTATAAATTTTAGAATTAGGTTTTCAATTTCTACCCAAGAAAGCCTGCTAGGATTTTGACTAGAGTGTTTAAGCTATAAATATTTATTTTCATCTAAACTACTAATTAATAGTTTAATCTATTAACAATCTAATATAATTACTGATATGGTTGGGTTTGGGGCTACCATTTTATTATTCATTTTTAACTTGTCATTTCTGTTGTTTGGTCCCATGTTCCTACATTCCTAACTTTTGAAAAAAATATTTGAATGTTTTTCAGAATTTCATTTCAATTTTCACACTCACAATTTAGCTTTACCTCTCTGCATTAGTTGTATAGTTGTTGCTCTGAGTACAGTATACATCTCTAACCATTCACAGCCTCTCCTTCCTGGTATAGCCATCATACCTTATATGGGATTTATAACACCTATATATAAACTTCACAGACAATGTTATGAGTTTTGCTTATATGATACAATTTATAAAGAAATAAAGAAGAAATAGAGAGAGAGACTTTGGCACTTCTTCAGATACTTAGCGTTTCTGATGATCTTTCTTTTCCAAGGACCCAAAATTCTATCTGGTATCACTTTTCTTCAACCTTGAAGAATATCCTTTGACATTTCTGTTGTGCAAGTAATGAATTCTCTGAGTTTTATCTGAGTCATTCTTTTACCTTTATTTAAATTTTTTATTGAGAAATAATTAACATACCATAAATTCATCCTTTTAAAGTATGTAATTCAGTGGTTTTTAGTATGTTCCCAAGGTTGTACCATCATCACCACTGTCTAATTTCAGAATCATCTTCATTCTTGAAGGATATTTTCCTTTGATATAAAATACTGGGTTGCACGCCTTTTTTTTTCTTTCTTTCTTTCTTCCAGCACTTTAAACATGTCCTTCCACCCTCTTGGTTTATGAAATAAAGTCAGTCATTACGTGGATTATTGCTCCTCTGTCTGAAATATGTTATTTTTCTCTTACTGCTTTCAATGTTGCTTTTTATCTTTGGCTTTCAACAGTTTTGCCATGATGTGTCTTTTTTTTTTTTCTTTTCTTTTTAAAATTTTTATTGGAGTATAGCTGATTTATAATGTTGTGTTACTTTCTACTGTACTGCAAAGTGAATCAGTTACATGTACACACATATCCACTCTTTTTTAGATTCCTTTCCCATATAGGTCATTACAGAGTATTGAGTAGAGTTCCCTGTGCTACACAGTAGGTCCTTATTCGTTATCTATGTTATATATAGTAGTGTGTATATGTCAATCGCAATCTCCCAATTCATCCGTCCCCCACTTCCCCCCTGATAACCAGAAGATGGTTTTCTACATCTGTAACTCTATTTGTGCTTTGTAAATAAGTTCATTTGTACCATTTTTTAAGATTCCACATATAGGCTGTATCATACGATATTTGGCCTCTGTCTGACTTACTTCACTCAGTATGATAACCTCTAGGTCCATCATTTTGCTGCAAATAATGCAAAGAACATTATTTTGTTCTTTTTTATGGCTAATACTCCATTGTATGTATGTACCACATCTTCTTTAACCATTCCTCTGTCAATAGACACTTAGATTGCCTCCAGCCATGATGTGTCTTGATGTAGACTTCCTTGGGTTCATTTAACCTGGCATTCACTGAGTATCTTTTATCTGTAAATTTCGGTTTTTCATCAAATTTGGGGTATTTTTGCCTTAATTTTTCAAATATTTGTTCTCTCCCATTCTCTCTCTCCTTACCTTCTCAGATTCCAATTACATGTATGTTGGATTGTTTGATACTACCTAAGAGGTCCCTGAGACTCTATTCATTTTTCTCTAATATGCTTTCTCTCTGTTCTTCACATTAGTTAATTTCCATTGTTCCATCTTCAAGTTCACTTAGTTTTCCTTCTGGCATCTATTCAACTGTTAAATCTATCCAGTGGATTTTTAAATTTCAAATATTGTATTTTTCATTTCTAGAACTTTCATGTGGTTCTTTTTCATTGTTGCTATTTATCTGATAAGATTTCTTATTTTTTCACTCACTGAGAGCATGCTGTTTTACTTCACTGAGGATATTTTAAGAGCTGCTTTAAAATTCTTGTCTGCTATTGCCAATACCTCATTCATCTCAGGCTGGGATTCAGTTGTTTTTATCTCCTCCTGGGATATACTGCATTTTCTTGATTCTTCATACGTAGGGTAATTTTGGATTGTACCCTTAACATTAATCTTTAACTGTTAATTTGTGAAAACTCTAGATCATTATTCTTTCTCCAACGAGAGTTGTTTCCTTTGTTTTAGCAGGCAAATATCTTGGCTTGGCCTGACTTGACATGAACTACAAATCTGTTTCTTAGAAGGCTGCTCTAGGCCAGTTCAGATTTTATTTAGCCGAGTTCTTCTGAGTCTGTTGTACTCATGCATGGTTCAGGGAGAGGTGTATGTACAAATTTTGTACACAAAACTTGAGGACTCTCCCTCCTCAAAGCCTCTTCTCCTTCTGGGATTCCTTCACTATCTTCAGTGGCCAAGGTTCTCTGACTTTAGTTTTCCAGTTTCTCTGACCAGAGAGACTATTGTTACACCAGAGTCCAAAGAATATGGTCTGTACTTACCCAGGCCATAAAATTAGTGAAAAGGCAATGCTTCCTTCCTCCCCTCCTCCAACTGTGTATGCCCCATAAAAGTCTATCTGCTTCTGCTCACTCTCAAGTGAATGACATTAAACATTGCTTTTTCTATCAAGTCCAGTTTTTATAGTTGTTTTCTGCAAAGTAATTCTCCAGTAGGGGGTCTTATTCTGACATTACAGGAAGCAAAATTCTTCCTACAGTCAACATTATAATAGCAGTTTCTGCTTTTCACTTCAACTACTGACCTAAGAAGATACCTTCAAAGAGCAAATGAAATTTTAAAGGTGATATGATAGAGGCCTATCTCAGGGATCTTGAACTTAATTCCCATATGATTTTTTCTCTTACATAATACCTGTTAGACAAAGTAAGTGATCACACATATTGAAGCAAATCTTTAGGAAGCTCTATCACATTTTGGCATGTGGGAGTATAAATAATGGAAAGATGTTTCTCGTGTTAATGACAAGACACATAAAAACAAATGGTAAATATGATGTTATACAGAATCTAAGCAATAACGAACATATATTCAAGCATGTGAGTCTCAGAGTCTAAATGGTTCTCATGTCTCTATTATTATTTTTCATTGTAACTAGAAGTCTTTGAGCATGAAAGTCTAAAAATAAACTACATTTCTCTTAATTAAATTGTTAACCTAAGAGCAAGAGCTCAAACTTCCCAGCAATATTACTAACATTTATTAGAACAAGACTTAAAATATTTACACACTTTATTTCATCCTAGAGGTACAATAAACATCGGCCACTTACAGAAATCTGTGTTTCTGAGTCATTCACATGCCTTGGTAAACTCCAAAATGACATGCTGATCAGATGGTTTGGAGCTATCTGTATACCTGGGACTAGACTGTCCCAGAAACAGGCCTGTACTCATGAGAGAGAATTGTCCATTGCCTTTCCTCATACATGAATGGAGGTGGTACTTCTTGTGGTTGTAGGAGCTCCTTTTCCTGCGCCAGACATGCTTCTGCCCAACCCCCTGTCTATTGCTCCCCAAAGATAAAAAGAGGTTACTAACCCAATTATTCAAGAGTCCAAAATTCTGACTGGGGACAGTCAGTAGTAGGTGGAGTCTCTGTGTTAAGAACAGTCTCTATCCCAAGGTCTGTTTCTTTTGTCTCAAACTTCTGGCCTGGCCTGATCCTCTGAGAGCAAATGGCCATTCTCTTCATGCCACCCTTCACTATACATAATGGTTGTGGAGGTTCTCTTGGGACCTGATGTTTTCTCTCTAGTTTGTTCTCCCCTCTAAACTTTCTAACTCACACACCTCAACATTCTGGTCCCATGATTATGATTAGATGGGGTTGGGAATTAAGTAGGAGACCTCACCTTAGGCCTTAAGCCTGAACTGCGTGCACCAATGCAGCCTTTAAGAAGCAGGTAGGACTTCCTAGGTGGCGCAGTGGTAAAGAATCTGCCTGCCAATGCAGGGGACACAGGTTCAAGCCCTGCCCTGGGAAGATTCCACATGCCACAGAGCAACTAAGCCTGTGCACCACAACTATTGAACCTGAGCTCTAGAGCCCGTGAGCCACAACTACTGAGCCCATGTGCCGCAACTATTGAAGCCCACGCGCCTAGGGCCAGTGCTCCACAACAAGAGAAGCCACTACAATGAGGAGCCTGTGCACCACAATGAAGAGTAGCCCCCGCTCGAAGCAACTAGAGAAAGCCCATGTGCAGCAACGAAGGCACAACACAGCCAATAAATAAATAAAATAAACAAATTTATTAAAAAAAAAGAAGCACGTATTTTCTTTTTTCTCTTTTTTCTTTTTAAATTTTTATTGGAGTATAGTTGATTTACAATGTTGTGTTAGTTTCAGGTGTACAGCAAAGTGAATCAGTTATACATACACATATATCCACTCTTTTTTACATTTTATTCTCATGTAGGTCATTACAGAGTACTGAGTAGAGTTCCCTGTGCTATACAGTATGCCCTTATTAGTTATTTATTTTATATATAGTAGTGTGTATATGTCAATCCCAATCTCCCAATTTATCCCTCCTCTCCTCCCCCACCTCATCCCCTGGTAACCATAAGTTTGTTTTCTACATCTGTGACTCTACTTCTGTTTT
This sequence comes from Hippopotamus amphibius kiboko, assembly GCF_030028045.1. Lineage (NCBI taxonomy): Eukaryota > Metazoa > Chordata > Mammalia > Artiodactyla > Hippopotamidae > Hippopotamus > Hippopotamus amphibius. Next base: position 174,685,960 of record NC_080189.1, read on the forward strand.
GTAAGTAAGTTCATTTGTACCCTTTTTTTAGATTCCACATATAAGTGATGTCATATGATATTTGTTTTTCTGTGTCTGACTTAGTAAGAAGCAGGTATTTTCTAACCTAGTGTTTCCAATTTCTCCTCTCTGTCCCTTATAACATTACTGTCAGCCACTTAACCATATGCTATAATCACCCAATACTTCATTACTATTATTAATTTGGACAAACTGTTGTTTACTAGCTCAATTAAGAATAATACAAAATAAATATTTAATTTACCTTAAAAAAAAAAGCAGTGTTCTACACTGGCATGTTGGAAGCTCGCTCAGCTTTTACCAATGTGGTACTGAGTCCCACCAGCTACTGTTCCTTGCTGACAGCTCCCTCAGGACTCCTGAGGAATAAGAGTAATTTGACTGGGCAGAGTTGGGCATTTCTAGATTTTTGGCTATAATAGCTTAATGGCACCAAAATCCCATACTCAGCCCCTAAATCCTAACTGAAAGAATTAACTTCTTCCCATACAAACAATGCCTATGAAAACTCTTCACAAATATAAAAATAACAAAGATTATCAACAAACTTTAAAAATGCAGACTAGAGCTACTCAGTTGGTAAGTTGCATGACCATATCAGTTGTTTTTGATGCCTGCATCACATGAGTTATTAAATATTAGTAAACTTCTAATAAAACAATAAACATTTTTAAACTTTTCAAGGTCTACTTTAGGCCTATTTCTTTTCTTAATCAGCTTAGACAGTCGCCTCTCATCAAAAGCATTTTAAGATTTTTTTACATTAATACAATACTAAGTTTAATCGTTTAGAAAGGATAGGTGTGAACAGTTTTGATGCTGTTTTCACAAAGCAATTTTAACCAGTTTTTTTTTTAAATAAAATATTAGGAACTATCCCATTAAAAATCCTCCCCTTCTGGATTAGTGTTATTATCCTACAATGTATACTCTCTGGTTAGGAAATCACTTTTAAGACTGAATTTAACTAAGCCCTTTACAAGAAGTCAATGGTTGTTTAAAAATATGTTTGTCAAAACTCATAAATTTCAATATTTAAATGACTCCATTTAGAAAACAGTTTGATTAATGGTTCTTAAAGGAAAAATCTTGTATTATACAATGCGTATAAAATATTTGATTCTTTACACTATAACTGGATTCCTTCAGTTCCTCCTGTAATATTAATATGGTTATGTGCACTGTGGGAAAATATGACTGACATAATTTTTAAAATAATAAGTTCAGACTAAAAAGATAATTGTCTTTTCCCCCAAATTTAAATAGCTTTTTTGTTTGTTTTTTATTATAAAATAATCCAGGTTCACAATTTAAAAAGATAGACAATATAAATATGCCTAAAGAAGACCTTGAAAATCTCCCATAGTCCCATCCCTGAAAGATAACTATTGTTAATCTTTGGCATATTTTTCTAGGATCTTAGCCCTAAACATATGATTGATAAATGGCTTCTTAACCCAACTTTCTAGGCAATTCTATCACCAAACCACTTGTAATGCACATTATCTATAATTTTTTTTTTGAGGTTGTGAGATATTTAACTTGGAACTACCCACTCTTACGGCGGAAAACAATCAGTAACAACACATTTTTTTATTCTGTTGCCATAGTTTCTGCTAAGCTGCACAAATGTAATTGCACAGAGCATGTGCTGAAATCATTTCATTAGCTCCACTGATTCACTTATGTTAAAGCTAAGAAAAGGCTTAATTTAAAAGCACTTTTACAATTAAAGCAGAAATAAAGAGAATAATGCTTTTGAAGCCATTTCAAGCAGCTCTCTTGGTATATGACTAAGGCACTCATATACCAGATTTTATTCAATGAAATTAACTACTTATTAAATTTTCAATAAGCTGTGAAAATGTAATTTAATAGAAAAGATTATGGAGTCTGTGGGCATTAAGGGGAAATATCATTACCACGTGAAGCTTTTAGACAACCTCATTGAGAATACTGGTCCTCATTCACTCATTTAAGAAACATTTACCAAGTGCCTACTAACACCTAAACTAAGTGTTAGGTCTTCAGCGAACAAGTACAGGATTTGAACTGGCAAAGATGACAGAATGGCTGGGAAATTCTGGACCAGAAGAAGAGCTGGAGCAAAAACATAAGTAGGAATAAGTATTTTGCTAGCAGAGAAGAAGAGGACTGTTCTATTTAGCTACAATAAAAATGTGGGGAAAACAGTAAAAATATTATATAAAATAGGTACATGAAATGAGCTGATTCCAAACCTGGAATGCCAGACTAATTTGTTTTAATTGAATCCATAAACAATAATGGCTCTTGACAAGTAAGGTTTTAGGAAAATTACTCTGGCAGCAGTGTACCCCGTCGCTAGAAGCAAGGAAAGACTCATACTAAAAGCTGGTGAGCTTATTGCAACAAACTAGATGTGTGCTAATGAGGATCTGGTCCGAGCAGAAACTAGGAGCAAGAGAAAATAACGAACTTAAGGATCACTGAAATATTCAATTCAAGAAACATTCGCTGAACACCTGATTTAGATGCTGAGACTATAAAAGCAAACAGAACAGGGGTCCTCACTTTCAAAGATAAACTAGCTGAACTTCTGTCCCATTTTCCCCACTGACCCCATATCAAAAGTACAAGAAATGAAAGTCTGGTGAATGGTAGTGTTACTGACAGAATTTGTTGAAAGGGGAAGTTAAAAGGGAAAGTTGAAAGGGGAAGTTTGGGGGTTTCAACACTGATTTTGAAGAGATGGCATGACATCCCCAAAGGGCTGCAGTGTGGACAGTTCTAGACAAGGAACTAAAGTTATGCAGAGACAGCATGTGAATGGGGATCAGAACATGCTACCCTCAAATACAGTACCTGGGTATATTGAATATTTTAAGCTGAAGGAATTTGAGAAACAGCATCTGCAAGATGGGCTTTCTGACCTTCCCCTGAAGCCTGTCACAAAGCCCTCATGTGCAAGGACCCTACCTATATTCAGAGGAAAGGAGCATCCTTATTTTTGAAGACAGGGGACACAGAGAGGAATCTGAACAAACACGACATGCTAAGTTTCCCTCAGTTTACTAGCTATACCCTTTTCCCATGATGCTCCATTCTTCATCAAACCTAATATTGAAAAGCTCAGGTTTAACCATTTCTCCAAGTCTTTATTTCCTTACGAAGGCTCCCATGTAACAGAAAACTTACATGAAATCAATTTATATACTTTTTTCTCATTATTCTGTCTTTTGTTACAGGGATCCAAGTTGAAAATTTAGAAGGGTAGAGAAAAAAGCAATTTTTTCCTCCCCTGCAATGCACAAGCTTATTAGAAGGGGACAATGGCTAAAGCTTTAAGAAGAAAACCCTTCAGGAGACCACAAAAAGAAAGGCAAGTCTTGATGATGACCAGGAGTTAGGATGCAAGAAGATAAAGAGCCAGAGAAATGGTTAGAAAACTAACAATGTATAGAATATAAGGAAAGACAGAATGTCATAAAAAATTGATCATCAATGAAGTCACACTGTGGTACAATGATAAACATATTAATATATATTTGGTCTTAGTCCTAAAAGCTTAGGAATCTCCAGAGTGGTAAGAGTCTCCTGTAAGCTAATAAGATGACTGGTGGCTGGGGACCCGTAGACAGCTTCAGGATGGGGGCTGGTTGCCAGAAACGAAGGACTTTCAGCCCTACCCCCCCCCCCCCCGCCCTCCTTCCTCCCACCTCTGGGGAGGAAAGAGGGGTTGGAGATTGAGTTAATTACCAATGGCCAGTATTCAATCTATCATGCCTCATAAAGAAACCTCCATTAAACCCCTAAACAACAGGGCTTGGGCTTCAGAGAGGTTCTGGGTTGGTGCACACATAGAGGTCCTGGGATGGTGGTGCTCCCTGGGAAGTTAAGAAAGTTCCACATTTCCCACCGCCTCCCCCAAATACCCAGCCCTATGAATGTCTTCCATTTGGCTGTTCCTGAATTGTAGTTGTACAAATAAACAAGATTCGAGACTCAAGTCTACACAGGGAGGTCAGGGCGTGAAGGTGGGGGATGGAAAAACAAAATTAAGCAATGGATACAAAGATATTTTGTTGGAGAAATGGGGATATAAAGGGAAGGAACAGAGGAAATGGGAAGGAATCATATGAAACTTTTTTCCAACTTAGAAGACAGATGAGTGAGAAAGCCCATGGATGAAGGGCATATGGAAAAGGCTGGAAAAACTGGAGGTGGGAGGGGTGGTTTCCTAGGGAGCAGATCCTCCAGGAAGTGACAAATAATAGGGTCCTGGACAGAAAGGGTTAGAGAGAAGAGTTTAAAGGACAGAGAGGATGATAAGGATATGTTAAGGCATTAAGGTTGGAAAAAAACATTACATGTGGCCTTTCTAACGGACACAATGGTCTCTGAAGGGAGTGCCAGAGAGACAGTGCATTGAAACAAGAGAAAAGTGCCTCAGAAATCAGCCCGGCTAAAATATACAACAGAGGATGAAGTGAGGTCTACAAAAAATCACTGTAGGGGCTTCCCTGGTGGTCCAGTGGCTAAGACTCCGAGCTCCAATGCGGGGGGCCTGGGTTCAAGCCCTGGTCGGGGAACTCGATCCCACATGCATTCTGCAACTAAGAGTCCACATGCTGCAACCAAGACCCACCACAGCCAAATTAATTAATTAACTAATTTTTAAAAAAGAAAGAAAAAGAAAGAAAGAAACATCACGTAAGCAGGGTTTAAGGGATTTGAAATATCCTAATCAAAAGAACTAAATACTTAAAGAACAGACAACAAAAGACAGACTGGACAAAATGAAAACTAAAAAACAGAATACTGAGAAATGCAAATCAAAACTACAATGAGGGGACTTCCCTGGGGCACAGTGGTTAAGAATCTGCCTGCCAATGCAGGGGACATGGGTTTGATTGCTGGTCCAGGAAGATCCCACATGCTACGGAGCAACTGAGCCCATGCGCCACAACTACTGAGCCTGTGTGCCACAACTACTGAAGCCCATGGGCCTAGAGCCCATGATCCACGACAAGAGAAGCCACTGTAATGAGAAGGCTGCGCACCTCAACCAAGAGTAGTCTCCACTCTCTGCAACTAGAGAAAGCCCACGAGCAGCAATGAATACCCAACACAGCCAATAAAAAATAAATATATAAATAAATTTATACACCAGTTAGAATGGACATCATCAGAAAATCTACAAACAGTAAATGCTGGAGAGGGTGTGGAGAAAAGGGAACTCTCTTGCACTCTTGGTGGGAATGCAAATTGAATACAGCCACTATGGAAAACAGTATGGAGGTTCCTTAAAAAATAAAAATAGAATTACCATATGACCAGCAATCCCATTACTGGGCATATATCTAGAGAATACCATAATTCAAAAAGACACATGCACCCCAACGTTCACTGAAGCACTATTTGCAATAGCCAGGACATGGAAGAAACCTAAATGTCCATCAACTGATGAATGGATAAAGAAGATGTGATACATATATATCTAATGGAATATTACTCGGCGGTAAAAAGGAATGAAATTGGGACATTTGTGGAGACATGGATGGATCTAGAGACCGTCATACAGAGTGAAGTGAGTCAGAAACAGAAAAACAAATATCATATATTAATGCATACATGCAGAATCTAGAAAAATGGTACAGATCAAATGGTGTGCAAGGCAGAAATAGAGACACAGATGTAGAGAACAAACATATGGACACCAAGTGGGGAAAGTGGGGGGGGGGGGGGTAATTGGGAGATTGGGATTGCCACATATACCTTACTAACAAGAAAAAAAATATCAAATTGTACACTTTAAATATATGCAGTTTATTGTATGTCAATTATATCTCAATAAAAGTTCTTAAAGGAAAAAAAAAACAAATATCATATATTAACACATATATGCAGAATACAGAAAAATGGTACAGATCAACTGGTCTGCAAGGCAGAAATAGAGACACAGATGTAGGGAACATACATATGGACACCAAGGTGGGAAAGCGTCGGGGGGTTGGTGTGGGATGAATTGGGAGATTGGGATTGCCACATATACATTACTAATAAGAAAAAAAATATGAAATTGTACACTTTAAATATATGCAGTTTATTGTATGCCAATTATATCTCAATAAAAGTTCTTAAAAAAAAAAAACAACAGAATGCCAAATTGGGCAGTGTGTCTCTGGCACTTTCCTGGGAACAACCTAATCAACAGCTTCAAACACCAGGTTCCCTAGGAAGGAACACCCCTATCCTGCAGATGGCTGTATCATGCTCCTGAGCCTTTCTGTCTTTAGCTACTAGAATACACAACCAACTCCCTTTTTCTCTAATTCCATACTCACCAATCAGCCCAATTTTCACTTGATACCCTTACCGAAAAAGAGAAATGCACTAATCAAGCGAACACAGATGTTTCAGGTACTTGTTGATCTGTATTGCCCAGTCTAAGTCAGCGAAGTGTCGCTGGGGTTTACACCAGTCTTTTGTGATTATAACTAGAACTATATGCATGAAGTCAGCATGAAGAGAAGACAGGAACAGCACCATGATCCAACATTGAATCCTATTTGCCACCAACAAGGAACACTTAACAGCAATATATACAAGACATAGCAGTAGTATACTGTGGTCCTGTCAATGGTTTTCTGACTTCTTTTTTGTTTCAGAAGACAAGGGGAACAATGATAAAAAGCAACATTGTGAGATCTGGTTGTGAATGCAATAGGAAGTAGAGAACTTACAGCCTGTCGCAGCTGTAACTGAAATAATGACGCCATAATTTATTACAAATCTATGACCTACAGAAAACTTAAAACATTGTCTACACATTGTCTACACAAAACCTTGCCAATTTTCAGGTACTTATACCTGATTTTTTTTTCTCTTTGAGACATTAACTTATCAATAAGAAAAAAAAAAAAAAAGAGGGAAATAAAGCCTAACAGGTTAATGAAAAAGTTTCTGTTTTTTGGGCTTCCTAGGTGGCGCAGTGGTTAAGAATCCGCCTGCCAATGCAGGGGACGCAGGTTCGATCCCTGCTCCAGGAAGATCCCACATGCCACGGAGCAACTAAGCCCGTGTGCCAAAAAAAACCAAAACAAACAAACAAAAACCACAAAAAAAAAAAGTTCCTGTTTTTGGTAAAGAAAGGAGTTTCAGTCCCCGCCCAAATTCCCTATTCTTCAATAATTTGTTTCACCTTCCCCTTTCCAGCAGCTTCAATAGTAAAGAAATCTACATTAACCTCTAATTTCCAAGTGCCAGTGTGAATAAGATCACATTATGACATTGTGGACATTTTCCTCTTTCTTTTATTATGACCTGTAACAGAGAAAGTCTCAGGGATGGGGTCAACTGTAACTCCACCATCCTAATACTATCTACCCTCTTTCTGCATTCACTTCCAGTCTTCCCCTGTTGTGGATGTGTCCTAGTTATCAGCTGGGGCTTGCCAGCTCCTGAGAATCCAGATGGATGGAGACAAATCCTGCAGAGCCACCGGCCTGTGCAAGTCAAAAGCCTCCCCTCCCCCAGGGTTTCTATCAAGTCCTAGGTGGACATCCTCGGCTCCCTCTGAGGTACTCAGGATCATCTCTGTTCTGTGCTGCACCCATCCAAACAAGACTTGGGTCCTTCTTTGAGTTCTATAAAAGACAAAGGCAAAACCCAAACACATGCAAAAAGCATTCCTTAGCCCAAGAGACCTGAGTGAAGACTTCTGAAGAAAGGCAGAGGGGCAGCAAGCATGGCAACAGTGAAAAGGAAACTGGAAGTGGGGACATCCTTGATCTTTCTTTATCCTCCAGGGAGGCCTTTATCTCACCTATTTCCTGGTCTCACATCATTTTTCTGACTTTCCTCCTTCTTTTCTCTCTCATTCCTCAACAGGAACAAAACCAACAACTCTGTCCCCTTGTTTCCTGCCAAGCAGCTTCCTCCACTTTGGACCTTTCAGTTCAGCTAACAGTCGGACTCACATTCCTAAGAAAGCCTGACAACAGGGCAATGCCTCCAGGGTGGTTACCTCCATACAAAGAATTCTGGTGCCCACTGCGGTGATGATACATTTTTCTTCTCCTTACTTATTTCATAGGTTTTATGTAGTCATCATACTCTACATATACATATACAGTCTACTAATTGAAGAAACATTCTGAATGCTTACTTATAGCCAATACTGTGCAAAAGCCCTGGCGAGCAGACGCACTCTCTGATGTCAAGAAGTACGGGGTCCAGAGGAGACGCTCAGGCAGGTGAAGCAGCCCAGGGCGCCAGCACTAGTAGAGCAGTAAGAGGCAGGGAGAGAGAGTACCAGAAGAGCAGACAAGAGCATCTCCTTCCTCCTGAAGGTTTGGGGAAGTCAGGCACTGGTGGACAGCACACAGAAGCCTATCAAGAAGACAGAAAACACCGCGTATCTGGGAATCTGCAGAGTACAGAAGGGCAAAGGAAGGAGAAAGAAGGCCCCGCAAGACACAAGGCAGGAACCAATTCATGGAAGACTGATTTTAAAAAGCACGTATTTTGTTCTAAAGGCAATGGGGAGCCAGTGAAAGGTTTTAAGCAGAAGAGTAAGATAATCAGTTCTGTACCTTAGAAAGACCAGCAGCAGCACCAGTGTGGAAAATGAATTCGAGGGGAAATCACATGGAAGGCAGCAAAACCATCACACAGGTTGATGCAATAGTCAAGGACAGAAACGATAAGGGCTACACTAAGGCACTGAAATTAAGAAAAAGTAAATTCCACAATATGTTATTCACCAATACTACTACGCACAGAGTGAAAACAATGAAATTACTCAAACAGCTATTGTGCCATCTTTAAAATTCAAACTGATAACCCTTAAATGACCGTGACATCACAAAGCACTTGGAATAAAAGACAAGATCAACTTTCAAAATGGTGCACATAAGCTATATTCATTTGTCAAAACACCAAACTGTAGGCCAAGAAGAGCAACTTTTACTGCATGTAAATTACACCTCAATTAAAAAAAAAAATTAGGTCCATAAAATAAGAATCATGAAAATATGTTTAAACATGAATATTATAAAAAAGAAACTTTCAGATTCAACAAGAATTTTCTTAATGTTTATTTGGTTATTGTTTTGCACAAACATATTTACTTACCAAAGTTAATGCTTATTTTTTTAGAAAAGTTATATATTTCTAAATAGCAATATAAAGCTTCTAAGACATTCTTCAAGATGCAGACATTTTGATACATCTTACACTACGTCATCTAAACAACTTGTTCTTAAATTTTACAGAAATAGATTATTTGTTTATGAATGCAGTATTCTTAAGTATTACAAGTTTTTCTGCCCTTGCTGGAAAAGCATGTGATTTAACAGCACACCACTGCTTAATTTGTGGCTTTGTGAGCGTGTATACGTATCGGTTTGGTGAACATAAACTTTATGAATTAAAAAATAAGTATGTGAAATGTCTGTGGAATTTCCGAATGAAGATGGCCAATGGACAATAAAAGTTTCACAGTAGTCAGATTATTAAAAAAAATTCACAATCGTTTTAAAAGATACAGCTTTAAAAGAACAGTCAATTCAAATACTTCATTCCCAGGCCATGTCATATGACTGAACTTAACATGCGCAAAAAGGTAAAGTAAAAGATAATTTAGAGAACAATACAGCACATCAAAAGGACTGCATAGAAGTTTTTAGATTTGTTTTCAAAAGCTAGTTCCCTTACTGTTAGTTTATAAAGCAGTAACTGAAGTTTAAAGTTTAACAGTTTAAAGACAATCATGCTTTGAATCTAAATCTAGATTAGACAAACAGAACCTTGTTATTTACACTCAGCAGGCTTTACTTATTCTTAAGATTCTCTCTACCTTCATTTACAATAGGAGACATGCTTCAGTATGTAAGCAAAAAGTAAGGCATCTCATAAACGATAAAAACTTAAACCATTACAGGCTTCCCTGGTGGGGCAGTGGTTAAGAATCCGCCCGCCAATGCAGGGGACATGGGTGTGAGCCCTGGTCCAGGAAGATCCCATGTGCCACAGAGCAACTAAGCCCGTGCACCACAACCACCAAAGCCCGCGAGCCTAGAGCCCGTGCTCAGCATTAAGAGAAGCCACCACAATGAGAAGCCCGTGCACCGCAATGAAGAGTAGACCCTGCTCACCACAACTAGAGAAAGCCTGTGCGCAGCAATGAAGACCCAGCACAGCCAATAAATAAATAAATTTATTTAAAAAAAAAAAAGACTTAAACCATTACAGCAAGGCAAACATTTCAGCTTCCAAAATGCTACCACAATTATTTGTTGATATATTTTAAATTATATCTTCCATGCAAGATACAGCATAGTGTCTAATAGTCATAAGTAATATCCCCAAGGATCAGATTTCAATCTGATGTAAGAAAATACAGCAGCACTTTGTTCTTTCTAAGTCATAACTTCATTTTTCCACTGCAATTCTATTGTCACCTCTACATTTAATTCTATTGTGAGAAAGTACTTTATCAACACCCTTTCCTTTTTCTATTTTCCAGACTACATGCTGCTAACAGTGCCAATTTGGTTTCTACTAGCACTTAAGTGTAGCAGCCCTGAATCAAATACCGGTTTGCAATAATTTGTGCTTACAGCTCTAAACTCTCATAGGGCTGCTGCCAACTCATTTTTCAAGAATAATCCCACTTTTTAAAAATGTTAATTTCAGTTCATGATGCACTACCTAATTTAATGTCATGAACACTGGAGACCATAAATTCACCCCGTCTTGACCTATCCTTCCTCTATTTCAGTTTTAACTGTGTTTTCTTCAACATAGCCATGCTCCGACCCCAAGTCTGTGATTTAGAAGTGGTCCAGGAGTGTTCCGGAGGACTTCCAGGCACTAGAGCTCTACAGCTACATGCCCCGCTGTGTCCCCTCCTTTTCTTATTTCAAAGGTGAAGTGTGTAACCCACTCCCCTGAAGCCAAGTTGAGCAATTACGACAAAAGTTTGAGCACACTTATGCTGGCATGTAAAAAGGTACAGGTCATGTGTGCCCCTTAAACACGATTAAGTGTTTTTATAATGCTCCCTGATCATTTAAATTTATTTTATTTTAAAATGATTTCAAAGTCCAAAGATGCAAAAACAATAGACAACTCTCATATTCATAATCACTAATTTTTAACATTCTGCCACATTTTTCTGTCTTATTCATACACTCATACACACATGCACACATTACTTATTTTTTTCTGACCTACTTCAGAGTAGTTTCCACACATCACACATCCTTACACCTTTGTATTTCAGTGGGTTTTTCCTAAAAATTCTCTTAAGCAACCTCAGTATAGCTATCAGATTCAGAAAGTTAATATTGATAAAATACTTTAATCTATGGTCCCTATTCTGATTTGTCAAATGTTTGATGTACTTTGTGATGGCTACTTTGACATCTCAACTTGGCTGGACCACAGAGAGCCCAGATATTTGGTCAAACACTATTCTGACTGTTTCTACGATGGTGCTGTGGGGTTAATATTTAAATCAGTGTACTTTGGGTACATATAGTATTTTTTTTTCTCTTTCTGACTTACTTCACTCTGTATGACAAGCTCTAGGTCTATCCACCTCATTACATATAGCTCCATTTCATTCCTTTTTATAGCTGAGTAATATTCCATTGTATATATATGCCACATCTTCTTTATCCATTCATCTGCTGATGGGCATTTAGGTTGCTTCCATGTCCTGGCTAGTGTAAAAAGTGCTGCAATGAACATTATGGTACATGTTTCTTTGGGGATTATGGTTTTCTCTGGGTATATGCCCAATAGTGGGATTACAGGATCATATGGTATTTCTATTTTTAGTTTTTTAAGGAACTCTGGGTATATGCCCAGTAGTGGGATTACTGGATCATATGGTTGTTCTATTTTTAGTTTTTTAAGGAACCTCCAAACTGTTTTCCATAGTGGCTGTACCAGCTTACATTCCCACCAACAGTGCAGGAGAGTTCTCTTTTCTCCACACCCTCTCCAACATTTATGGTTTCTAGATTTTTTGATGATGGCCATTCTGACTGGTGTGAGGTGATACCTCATTGTGGCTCTGACTTGCATTTCTCTAATGATTAGTGATGTTGAGCATCTTTTCATGTGTTTGTTGGCCATCTGTAGGTCTTCTCTGGAGAAGTGTCTATTTAGGTCTTCCGCCCATTTGTGGATTGGGTTATTTGCTTTTTTGGTATTAAGCTGCATGAGCTGCTTGTATATTTTGGAGATTAATCCTTTGTCCATTTCTTTGTTGGCAAGTATTCTCTCCCATTCTGAGGGTTGCCTTCTTGTCGTTTATGGTTTCTTTCACTGTACAAAAAGCTTTTAAGTTTCGTTAGGTCCCATTTGTTTATTCTTGATTTTATTTCCATGATTCTAGGAGGTGGGTCAAAAAGGATCTTGCTTCGATGTATGTCATAGAGTGTTCTGCCTATGTTTTCCTCTAGAAGTTTTATGGTGTCTGGCCTTACATTTAGGTCTTTAATCCATCTTGAGTTTATTTTTGTATATGGTGGTAGGAAGTGTTCTAATTTCATTCTTTGACATGTAGCTGTCCAATTTTCCCAGCACCACTTATTGAAGAGGCTGTCTCTTTTCCATTGTATATTCTTACTTCCTTTGTCAAAGATAAGGTGCCCACACGTGCTTGGGTTTACCTCTGGGTTCTCTATTCTGTTCCATTGATCTTCCTTTCTATTTTTCTGCCAGTACCATACTGTCTTGATCACTATGGCCTTGTAGTATAGTTTGAAGTCAGGAAGCCTAATTCCACCAACTCCGTCTTTCCTTCTCAAGATTGCTTTGGCTATTTAGGATCTTTTGCGTTTCCATACAAATCGTAATATTTCTTGTTCTAGTTCTGTGAAAAATGCCATTGGTAGTTTGATCGGGATAGCACTGAATCTGTAAATTGCTTTGGGTAGTACAGTCATTTTCACAATGTTGATTCTTCCAATCCAAGAACATGGTATGTCTCTCCATCTGTTTGTATCATCTTTGATTTCTTTCATCAGTGTCTTATAGTTTTCTGCATACAGGTCTTTTGCCTCCTTAGGCAGGTTTATTCCTAGGTATTTTATCCTTTTTGTTGCAATGGTAAATGGGAGAGTTTCCTTAATTTCTCTTTCTGCTTTTTCATTGTTAGTGTATAGGAATGCAAGAGATTTCTGTGCATTTATTTTGTATAATTCACCAATTAGTGCTAGCAGTTTTCTGGTAGAGTCTTTAGGGTTTTCTATATATAATATCATGTCATCTGCAAAGAGTGACAATTTTACTTCTTTTCCAATTTGGATTCCTTTTATTTCATTTTCTTCTCTGATGGCTGTGGCTAAAACTTCCAAAACTATGTTGAACAATAATGGTGAGAGTGGACACCCTTATCTTCTTCCTGTTCTTAGAATTCTTTCAGTTTTTCACCATTTAGAATGATGTTGGCTTTTGGTTTCTCGTATATGGCTTTTATTATGTTAAGGTAATTTCCTCCTGTGCCCATTTTCTGGAGAGTTTTTATCATAAATGGATGTTGAAATGTGACAAAAGCTTTTTCTGCATCTATTGAGATTATTATATGGTTTTTATCCTTTAATTTGTTGATATGATGTATCACACTGATTGGTTTGCGTATATTGAAGAATCCTTGCATCCCAGGGATAAACCCCACTTGATCATGGTGTGTGATCTTTTTAATGTGCTGTTGGATTCTGTTAGCTAGTATTTTGTTGAGGATTTCTGCATCCATATTCATCAGTGATATTGGTCTGTAATTTTCTTTTTTTTGTGACATCTTTGCCTGGTTTTGGTATCAGGGTGATGGGGGCCTTGTAGAACGAGTTTGGGAGTGTTCCTCCTTCTGCTATATTTTGGAAGAGTTTCAGAAGGAATGGTGTTAGCTCTTCTCTAAATGTTTGATAGAGTTCGCCTGTGAGGCCATCTGGCCCTGGGCTTTTGTTTGTTGGAAGATTTTTAATCACAGTCTCAGTTTCCATACTTGTGATTGGTCTGTTCATATTTTCTATTTCTTCCTGGTTCAGTCTTGGAAGATTGTACTTTTCTAAGAATTTATCCATTTCTTCCAGGTTATCCAATTTATTGGCATATAGTCGCTTGCAGTAGTCTCTCATGATCTTTTGTATTTCTGTGGTGTCAGTTGTTATTTCTCCTTTTTCATTTCTAATTCTGTTGATTTGCATCTTCTCCCTTTTTTTCCTGATGAGTCTGGCTAATAGTTTATCAATTTTGTTTATCTTCTCAAAGAACCAGCTTGTAGTTTCATTGATCTTTGCTATTTTTTCATTTCTTTTTCATTTATTTCTGATCTGATCTTTATGATTTCTTTCCTTCTGCTCACTTTGGGGTTTTTTGCTGTTGTTCTTTCTCTAATTGTTTTAGGTATAAGGTTAGGTTGTTTATTCGATATTTTTCTTGTTTCTTGAGGTAGGACTGTATTGCTATAAACTTCCCTCTTAGAACTGCTTTTGCTGCGTCCCATAGGTCTTGGGTTGTTGTGTTTTCATTGTCATTCGTTTCTAGACATTTTTTGATTTCCTCTTTGATTTCTTTAGTGATTTCTTGGTTGTTTAATATTGTATTGTTTAGCCTCCATGTGTTTGTATTTTTTACAGTTTTTTTCAGGTAATTGATATCTAGTCTCATAGCACTGTGGTCAGAGAAGATGCTTGATATGATTTCAATTTTCTTGAATTTACCAAGGTTTGATTTGTGACCCAAGATGTGATCTATCCTGGAAAATGTTCCATGTGTGCTTGAGAAGAAAGTGTATTCTGTTGTTTTTGAATGGAATGTCCTATAAATATCAATTAAGTTGAGATGGTCTCATGTGTCATTTAAAGCTTGTGTGTCCTTATTTATTTTCTGTCTGGATGATCTGTCCATTGATGTAAGTGGGGTGTTCAAGTCTCCTACTATTATTGTGTTACTGTTGATTTCCCCTTTTACGGCTGTTAGCATTTGCCTTATGTATTGAGGTGCTCCTATGTTGGGGGCACAGATATTTACAATTGTTACATGTTCTTCTTGGATTGATCATTTGATCATTATGTAGTGTCCTTCCTTGTCTCCTGTAATACTCTTTAAAGTCTAATTTGTCTGATATGAGTATTGCTACTCCAGCTTTCTTTTGACTTCTGTTTGCATGGAATATCTTTTTCCATCCCTTTACTTTCAGTCTATATGTGTTCCTTGGTCTGAAGTGGGTTTCTTGCAGGCAGCATATGTAAGGGTCTTGTTTTTTGTATCCATTCAGCCAGTCTGTGTCTTTTGGTTGGAACATTTAATCCATTTACATTTAAGGTGATTATTGACATGTGTGTTCCGATTACCATTTTCTTAATTGTTTTGGGTTTATTTTTGTAGGTATTTTCCTTCTCTTGTTTCCTACTTAGAGATGTTCCTTTAGCAATTGTTGTAAGGCTGGTTTGGTGGTGCTGAATTCTCTTAAACTTTTGCTTGTCTGTAAAGCTTTTGATTTCTTCATCGAATCTGAATGAGATTCTTGCTGGGTAGGTTTCTCTTTCAGGACTTTCAGTATATCCTGCCACTCCCTTCTGGCCTGCAGAGTTTCTGCACAAAGATCAGCTGTTATCCTTATGGGTTTTCCCTTATATGTTATTTGTTGCTTTTCTCTTGCTGCTTTTAATATTTTTTCTTTGTGTTTAATTTTCGTTAGTTTGATTAATATGTGCCCCGGTGTATTTCTCCTTGGGTTTATTCTGTATGGGACTCTCTGCACTTCTGGGACTTGATTAATTATTTCCTTTCCCATGTTGGGGAAGTTTTCCACTATAAACTCTTCAAATATTTTCTCAGACCCTTTCTTTTTTTCTTCTTCTTCTGGGATGCCTATGATCCGAATGTTGGTTGCTTAATGTTGTCACCAAGGTCTCTGAGACCATCTTCCATTCTTTTTTCTCTTTCCTGCTCTGTGGCAGTTATTTCCCCCATTCCATCTTCCAACTCACTTATTCATTCTTCTGCTTCATTCTGCTGTTTATACCA
The DNA here is from genome assembly GCF_030028045.1 of Hippopotamus amphibius kiboko. Taxonomy (NCBI): domain Eukaryota; kingdom Metazoa; phylum Chordata; class Mammalia; order Artiodactyla; family Hippopotamidae; genus Hippopotamus; species Hippopotamus amphibius. The sequence continues at coordinate 174,702,010 of NC_080189.1, forward strand.
TCTAGTGTATTTTTAATTTCAGTTATTTTGTTGTCCATTACTGTTTGTTTACTCTTTAGTTCTTCTGAGTCTTTATTAACTGTTTCCTGTATTTTCTCTATTTTGTTGTCGAGACTTTGGATCATCTTTACTATCATTACTCTGAATTCTTTTTCAGGCAATTTTCCTATTTCCTCTTCATTTATTTGGTCTTGTGGGGGTTTTTCCTGCTCTTTGCCTGCATGATGTTTGTTTTCTCATTTTGTCTAATTTATAGGATTTGCTGTCTCCTTTCCCTATGCTGCCTAGTAGTAATTCCTCTTGTTTCTGCCCTCCGCCCCCTGTGGTGGGGTTTGCCCAGTGTCTTGAGTAGGCGTCCTGGTGGGGGGTTCTGGTGTCTGCTTTCCAGTGTGTGGCTCTGTGTGTTTTCTCTCTGATGAGCAAGGCCATGTCAGGTGGTGTGTTTTAGGGTATCTGTGAGGTTAATATGGCTTTAGGTAGTCTGTGTGCTGATGGGTGGGTTTCTGTTCCTGTCTTGTTTGTAGTTTGGTGTGAGGTGTCCAGCACTGGCAGTTGCAGACAGTTGGACAAAGCCGGTCTTAGACTTTGATACAGGGCTCCATAAGAGTTCTCTGCAGTTAATCTTCCCTGGGTCTGGGGACTCCCTAGTAGTCTAGCATCATGGATTCGGTGCTCCCTCCCCAGAGCCTCCTACTTGACTACTGATGGAGTAGTCCAGACTTCAGAGGTTGCTTGTCCCAGCAATAAAGGGGTTTAAAGAAGACTGTCCAAGCCCCAGACTAATGGCAGAGTGTTGAGTCAAACAAACACCAGTTATGTTGGGATCTTTGCAGTCCTTTCTGGTGTCTGAGGTCTTCTGCTGGTGTTCAGCTGGTTCTCTGCGGGATTTATTGCATCTTTTGATGTATTCCTGATGCATTCCACGTCCTTCTACTTCGCTGCCATCTTTCTTCTCCCTCACCTTTACTCTTGTTTCTTAAAAACCTGCTCTAGTTCGCAAGTAAAACAGGCTGCACAGAATATAGGAAGTAAAAACTGGCTCTTCCTGTTAAACGTCTTATATTTAGTTTCCAGTTACGCTGCACATTGAGTTATCCTCAGACCCCGTGCAAAACTCCGCACCCGCACCCAGCTTCAGGGGCATGAGCAGCCGGCGGGACGCTGAGCATGCAAGACGGGAAACGAGAATGGAGCTGTTGCCCCAAGCCTCACCTGCCAACCTTTGTCTTTTATAACTGACTGTTTCGGAGGTTATTTGGTTAAATAGAATTTTCTGTTTGACTGAATTTCCTCTTGATTCAGGTTATGCATGCCCAGTTAGAATACTACTCAAATTGTGTGTGCTTCTCAGGGTACCACAACCAGAAACATACAGTGTCAGTCTGTTCCTCATTGGTGACATTATTTTTGATCACTTAGTCAAGGTACTGTCCAGTTTCTCCATTATATAGGTCCTAATTAGGGCCATTAAAGTACCCTATTCCTCATCAAACTCCTGCACCTAAATTTAGCATCCATTGATGAGTCTTGCCTGAACCAATCTTTATTGTAATGATTACAAAACAATAATTTTCCAACTTTTCCACTCCTTCCATGTTTATCAGTCAGCAATGAAGTGAGAAGAATCCTCCCTTCTTCCTATCTATCACCAGACTATTCATGGATTACTATTTTTCCAATGACTTAAAATTCATTCTTGTCCTTAATTATTTTGATGCACAAATTGACCCATATTTGGTCAGTGGAAGCAGCTTCAAGCTGGCTTCTCTGTCCTTCTGACATAACTCCTTCATTTTCTTTTCTTTCTTTTTTAACCACTTCCATGCTTTCTCTTAAGTAGCCTTGGTTCCTTTTAATGGGAAATGGTATTAGAATCCAAGACCTTGGTGCCAGGTGTGCTCATTGCTACTGAACATCCTGCTGTCCAGGCTCTTTCATGAACAGGACTAGGAAATGCATGTTCATGTCATTTTAGATATATTTAAATCTGCTATACAAATATGCTGTATATGGACTTACATTGTATACAGGCTTATGTTGTACACATACGTTATATGTGTGTTTCAAAATATTGTAAGGGATTCTTCATTCAGTCAGTGTATAATCATTTGCTTACAATTTCCTAATGAAAGAATTATTTGTATGTGTAATTATTTGACCTTATTTCTTATTTACTGGTTTAAGTCACCACAAATGAACCAGAAAGCATGTGGTCAACTCACTCAGAAAAATAAGAATATGATAAGTACGACAGGAATGATGTAATTCTGAATGATGAAACCCTAATATTACAATGTTGAACTGACGGAAGGTGAAGTACATCAATAATGTCCATGTCTCTAGATAATCTGCCATGCTATCACTAGGCCACCTCTCATCAAATAACCTGTGTGCTCACCTCTCTGTGTCCACCCAAGAAATATCAGAATGTCAGCAACTACAGGACACCTGGTAGCAGCTGAAGCAGAAAAAGAAGCTGGCCAACTTAAGGAGTCAGTTCCTTTACCTCTTTCCCACCACCTTTTATGCTTGGAAATAAACGCTTGGATTTGAGAATGTTTACATGGTGTGTATAGTTCTTAGTTCTGCTTCTGTGTGCTACCCCTCAAAGAACTAGATTTTTGCTGTGACCTCAACTAAAATTGAAATTGAATCTAAAATTGGGAACAAACATGTACACATACTTATGGTCTAAGCCTACTTATGCAATAAAAACTACAAATAGTTATATCAACAATATAATTTAAGGCTTGCAAACTGTTCTTCTAGCTGTGGCCCCCATCTTTGTTTCAGTCTCAGCTCTATAACTAAATATTAAGTGCTCATCATCAGAGCTTTGCCCAGTCTGTTTGGATGAAACTCACTGTCCTCAGGATATGTGTAAAGTATTCTTTGACTTCTTGAATACGCTAAACTTTTCTATAGCTTTAATCTTGAAGCTGAATGTAAGTCTTGATTTGTACTTTCTTTCCTTATGTTTCTTTTCTTTTAAAAAGTTGCTCCAGTGTTGCCTTGATGTCACTTTTGAGAAGTCTGATGTCAGCTAATTATCCTACCACTGTGCAATTTATTTCATCTTTTGGCCTGAAGCTCTGAGGATGTATCTTTAACGTCTAACAGTATTACTAGGATATGTCTCTGAACTGATCATTATATCATTATCAATTTTTCCCAGTAGCCAGTTGCCATTTCAATGTGTAGACTCAAGTGTTCTTTTATTTTTGGAATTACATTTCTTAGTTTATTTTTCTTCAAGAACTCCAGTTGTACCTGTTACATCTTTGTCTGTCTTCCACTTCAATTACTTTCTCTCTGGCCTCTTTTTCTTTCTGCATCTAACTTTAAAATTTTTGTTTCCCTGGTTTTCTTTAATGTGTCTTATTAAATTTTCATTTTAATCTATTCTTCCTTGAGGACTTTATTATTTAGTCTTCATTTCTGATATAAGTCTGTCTTTTCCTTCATTTCCCCCCCCGAATTCAATCAACTCTTACTGCATTTCCGTCTATTTTTTTGTCTATTTCTTTCTTAGTTTTTGAATATCTGATTCAAGGTGCTTTTCAAACATCACCTGGTGCTTTTCTAAAGATATTTATTCAGTTGGGAGTATTACATTCCTGTTTTTCTTCCACATAATTTGGATTTAGAGGAGACTTTGCACCACCTGTAATGTTTGATTTGCATTTTGTTTTCTTTTCACAGTAGTTTTACATTAATTTTCTTTTCTATTTGTAGGCATCTCAGGTACAGGTTTCCTGATATAAGAGGACCCTATAAGTTTAGTGACATTCACTTTGTTTCATGGATGATGGGGAGGGACTTTTGGTAACTTTTGTTCCTGCAGGATTTGTAATTTTCTCCTTCTCTTTTTTGCTCTTCACTGGCCACACTCCCAAGGTGCCCACCCCTTCCATATTTATTCTCCTCTAGAAGCGACACTTCCTTAACGCTGCCACTTCTGATCCTGCTCACTTTCAAGCCCTTTTCCTCAGCCAAAGCAGGGAGCTACCAAGTCCCAGGGTGGGAACCAGCATTTTGGCACATGCTGTTGACACGTTCTCTTTCGAGGCCCACGTTTGCCTGTGTTTTGCCTAAGTTTTCTGTGCCTCTCTTCTTTTTTCAAGAATCTCCTAGGACTACCCTCTCCCACTCTATGCCCCACAGGATTGCTGCAACAAGAGCTCCACTGCCACTTGCTGCTCTTTTCCTTCCCTACTTAGATGTAACCTCTAGGTTATGGTATTCCCTATCTCCCAGTGAAGCTGAAGATGTGGTCACAGGTGGTTTTATTTGAGCTTCTTATTGATATGGGTGTTTTTTGTGGGGGGGGGGGGAATGTATACGGAGATTTCGAATCAGGCAACTGTCATTACCGGACCTATAATATCTATCATTGTTCACTGTTAAAGAATCATTTCTCGAGTTTCCAGAAAACAACAAAAAATCCTTAAAGCAAACGAAGTTTCAAGCTTGGTCTGTGAGTCTCTTAGAGGATGTCACAAAAGTTTAAAACCCTCCAAACCCATCTCCACCTGACCCTCAATGGAAAGCCGAATGCCATTACCCTTTTTTTCTTAAAAAATGATGGATTATTTGCAGCTTCATAGTCTTAAAATTTTCTGAGAGGCCTCACACAAGACTTTCCCTATAACAAGTTTTACTGTTCAGTCACCTAAATTATACTGCAACATATAGCCCCAGTAGCTTAAAACAACTGTGTATTTCTCACCTATTCTACACGTCTGTCGCAAGCTATCTAGGAGTTCTGTTCCATGTCTTCTTTACTGTGACACCCAGGATCACAAAGAAGCCACCGTCTAGAGTACTGAGAGTTGCTGAAGCAGTGGGAATAAAATCTTTAAAGGATGTCACAATGGCAATTAAATGCACCAGCCCTGAAGTCTTACATGTAACCTCTGATCAATTTTGTTGGTCAGAACTAGCCAAATGACTCCACCCAAGGACAAATGGACCTACTTTGTGCCAGAGGAGAACCAGAAATCTGTATAATAGAAGCTTCATCTTAAACCTGAAATATCCCTAAATATTTCTGTTAACTGTAATACGTAAATGTACTTCTTAGCACGTGAAAACTAGATCGGCTCAGTATTAAAATCAAAGAAATCATGTTCTAATGAAACTCAAATGACATGTAGTAAATCTAAATATGACCTGTCAAATATATGTAATATTTTAGTTGGCCAAATGACTGAAACTAAAATGCTTTAATTAGAGTTCCCAGAAAACAAATTTAGCCGTGACCAAAGCAAGCTATTGCCAACTTTAAATTATGGAAGACAACTGTATCCATAATACCCTTATAAACAGAATTTGCATAGATTTTAATAAGGGGAACAATGAATATATACGCACACAGGCTTATGTTTATATACTCAGATGTTTATATAAATATGTATTTTGGTGTTATTATTATCTGCTTACTTAGCACAAATAAATCAGCATATCTGAAGGGGTGGGAAACACAAAGTAAGGTATTTACTTAACTTATATTTATCACTGTTCTCTAACTTGGGCTATGCACCTGCAAGGTAAAAAGGCAAGTTTTAAAGCAGCAATAGTATCTGAACAATAGGATGCTAATAAGCATAACCATTTAAAAAAAAAAATTCAAGGACATCCACAGTGAAAGAAGGTTAACCGTACAAAGGACTTATTCGTCTCTGCTGTGTGCCTGTAAAAGGGAATTTTAAAGGAGTATTACAAGAATGAAAAATTGAACACCCATAGGATCCTCATGGGAAATGACATAAAAAATTCAATTCTGCTTTCCCATTATTTGCTTTATTATTGCCTTCCCTTTTCTTTAACTATTAAAGTGTGGATGAAAACATACTAGCTTTCAAAAAGGAGGTTTCCACTTTACTAAGCTGTCCTCATTTATGATATTGAAATTAACTCTGAAAATAATGGAAGAATAAAAAATATTAAGATTTCACAAAGAAAAGGATAGTAATCAACAGCTAAGCAAAAAAGTACATCTATAAAAATACCATCTTAATTAAAAAATTAAAACCGAGTATACTTTAAAACGTTTCTTCTACAAATATCTAACCAGTTCTAATTACATGTAGGCACTGCATAGAGCTATCTAGAACAGCAGTGGCCTAGAATCTCACTGCGTAAGTTAGAACCCAGGCACCATTTACTAGCTGTGCATCCTCAGACAAGCTGCCTAACTTCTCTTTCTGTACCTTCATCTGTAAAGTGAGGGTATTAATAATACTGGCCTTATAGGATTTGATGTGGGGATAAAAAGAGTTAAAATACTTAAAATTCTTAGGAAAGGTAGTGTTTAGCCCAAACCAGATATTGTACACACTGCATAACATAATGAATGTACTATACCATGTAAAGTGATGCCGCATAGAGATAGTAAGTGCACAATATACATTAACTGCTGCTGTAATTCACTGAAAAGAAATCATTTATTGACTTCCAATTTCAAGATGGCAAAGACGTTCCTATACCCTAGTCTTCCAAAAAAATAAAATAAAATGCTCCCAAACAATAAGGTAAGCAAGAAACCTATCACACATATGAGAACATAATCAAGACATTTTAAGATCCAAAAAATCTATAAGAAAAAGCCACAAGATCTAGAAAAAAGGATTAAGCACATCATTCTCAAGATAATAGTGAAGGAAAGTCCCACGATGACAATTACGCAGTAGCTGAGAGTAACCAATCCAGATGGAGGAGGACGGAGGGTTCCAGGAGGAATGTCTTCAGGAGAAAAAGCAGAGCTCCCAGGTTATCTCAACTCCAGAAAATGATACAGAAAAGTAATTCACAGAGCTGCTAAAACAAGTGGGAACACTTAAAGACTCAAAGAAAAGCAAATAAACGGAAAGATTCGGGTAATTTAACTCCAGGAAAAACAAAAAATTTATACAAGGAAGGAAACAAAAGCATCATACACTTGGCTCAGCTATGGGTATTTACATAGCCATTGAAGGCTGAATATGGATTCAACCGGAATTGTATTACAACTTCATTACAATAGATGGGCAAAGAAATAAAGGAAATCTAAAACTGATGACTCAAGAGCTGTAAGCTGTCATTTTAAATTGGTGGACAGTATTAGTAAAAAGTAGAAACCAGAAATGGAATGGCATATAAGGGTCAGGGGCTGCTGATTTTGTTTTATAGCACTATCTGGCTAAGTATCTACATGGATTATTTTTGATAAAGATTTTTAAATTAAATAAAGAATATTCATGGGGTCCTCTTTGTGGCAGATACTATATGCTGGTACACATACCACCACTCTCAACCACCATTTTCCTTGTCTTGCGAGGTTGGGAATAAATATTCAATTTCACAGCCTCCCTTGCAGAAGGATGGTCACATGCCACCACACGGCCAAAAACAAAACATACAAGAGAGAAGAGGATTTCAAATCCTACAGAAGAAAACACCTCACAAACAGAAGGTGTTTTCCTCTTGCCCTACATTCCTATCTGAATGTGGACATCAGTAAACAACACTGAGGACAAAAGTCACACTCTGAGGTCAGCAGAACAGAAAGACAGAGGAAGCTAGATTCTTAGGGTCATGCGCTGCCTGACTCCAGACTCCTTGTTATGTAGGGTTTTTGGTTTTATTTTTTAAATCCTATTAATTTAAACCACTGTAGCTGAATTTTCTCTTAGCAGTTTTAATAATAGGCCCTGGGAACCAGTTTTCTCATGCCAATTATTATGATAGGCGCTAGGAAACAAAGACGAAGAAAACAGCTCCCCAAAAGCTTATTATCTAATAGAGTAAACATGATCAACAAACAACAGTAATACCAAATAAAATGCAGTACTGCCAAAAGGTGGAAAAGTCAGAGGAAGGAGACAGCACATCCCGCTGAAACATGAGGAAGGCTTCTCCTGACTTCTGTGGGCCTGGCAGAACTGAGGGAGTTTTAACAAAAATGCACATCCCATAGTAAAGAAATACCACACCAAAAAAACGCCAGAAACAGACTCATAGACATAGAAAACAAACTTGTGGTCACCAAAAGAGAGAGGGAAGGGAGAAGGGACAAATTAAGGGTATGGGGTTAACAGATACAAACTACTATGTATGAAATAGATAAGCAACAAGGATATACCTTAGAGCACAGGGAATTAGGCCCAGCATCTTGGAGTAACCTATAATGGAGTATAATCTGCAACAGTTACTGAATCACTATGCTGAACATCTGAAACTAACACAGTATTGTAAATCATATACTTCAACTTAAAAAAAAAAAAAAAAGAAAGAAATGGCACAAGCAAATGTGCAGGGAAAGTACAGAGAATTTTCAAGGAAAGCAAGTGCTTCTGAGCTAAAAAGACCTCGTTTCAAATCTCAGCCACATAATCTACCAGGTTTGTGACCTTGGAGACTATACTGTATTTGTAAATATATATATATAACTGGCAAAGGATTACTATCCAGAATTCATACTCATAAAGAACTCCTACAAAAAAAGAAACTACCCAACAGAAAATCAGGCAAAAGACACAAACAAGCACTTCACAAAAACAGAAATCTAAAAAGCCAATAAACACATGAAAAATGTTCAACCTCATTAGTAATGAGGGAAATGTAAATTTAAAATCACAATAAGACCACAGTAAGATTCATACCTCCCATACTGGCAAAGATTTTTTTTTTTTTAATCTGACAATAAAAACTGCTGGGCAGAGTGAAGAACAATCAGATTACATATACATTGCTGATAATAGTATAAATTAATATGATAATTTTGAAAAACAATCAGTATTATAGTATTTGACCTCTAGGTATATACCTTAGAGAAACTCTTATACATATGCACCAGGAAAATGTAACCAAGAAAAAAAAAAAAGCTCATAGCAATAATGCTTTTAATAGGAAAAAGAAAACAACTCATGTTGATGGACAGTAGAACAAATAATTGTATTCTTCATACATGCAATAGTTTAAAGCCATAAAAATGAATGAAATATACCTACATGCAATACCATAGGTCAACTGAAGAACAAAAGGCCAGGTGAAAACACTCAAGTTGCAGAGGAATGCATATAGTAGGATTTTCTGTTTGCGTTGTTTAGAGACCTACATATATGTTAAAACTACAGAAAGCAAGAGAATGATTAACACAAAAATCAAGATAATGATTCCCCCTCTTAAAAGGAAAGCTGGAACTGGGGAATAGTCTCTAAGGTACTTCAAAAGGAACATTCCTTTTCATAAACTAGGTGATAGATTCTTGGACAATTGTTGTAGCATTATTCATGGCACTTTACATATATTTTATAATTTTTTAAGTCTATTCCACAGTTTAAATAATTTTTTTAACTACACAGAATGCACTTTGGACTAGATTCATCCCTAACAGTATAAAAAACAGAAAAGACAGAAAATGATGCAGATAATTTGAGATAGAAAGAAAGTGGCTGAAACAAATATAAATCTTTTAAGTCAACTAAGTCCTGTTTTGTTACAAAAAATAAGGAAGGTGAAATTCACTCCATTGTATTACACATTCCTTCAATATCTGAGTATCTATCATGTTCCAGAAACTATTCTGGGTGATTAAATACAACTGTGAAGAAAAGACAGAATCCCTGTCCCCAGAGAACTTTAATGCCAATAAAGAGTCCAAAGCAATAGAGGAATAAAAACATTTCAGGTCAGTCAATGGGAAGATAAAAACTCAACAGGCAATGTTAAGCAGAGCAGAGGCCCAACCCAACACAGAAACATCAGAAAGATTTCAGTTCTGCTCTAGCAACACAAAGAAACCCAAAAAAGAAAAAAAATTCCAAAAAATAATAAATAAATAAAATTTAAAAAAAAAAAGAAAAAAATTTACTTTGGAAAGTTCTAGTTTGGAATTCTAAAAGATAATTTTCATGTTGACTTACAATAATACATCCTGGTCTCAAAAGTTTATCATCACTTCTGATTCGGTAGAGCAATGCTCACACTAATCTAGAGGTCACTGTTCAGCAAATACAGCCACCCGGAGTTCAAATACAAGCCCCCAACTGGAACAGACCTCAGAGAAGCCTCCCAGATTTGAGGAAAGGAGCTCATTACAGCACCTTCACTTCCCAAAAGACAATATAATTCTCAGAGCCTCACCTAGATAATTTTAACTAAAATCAGCAACGAAATGCATTGAAAGTGTCAAGAAGGGAAACAAGAGAAGAAAAGAAACAAGGGGGAAAAAAGAAAGTACTACAAGGGCAAACAGTAACTATAAAAGGCACAGCAGTCCAAGGCATTGAGTATGAGAACACCAATAGTCGCATATAGCTTCAGCATTGCTGTCAAAACACAGTTAAGTGTTGTTCACAGTCATTTTCAAAAAGGTTAAATTATATTCAGAACACTCTGTTTAAGAAGTTAGGGACACAGGGCATGTAATGACAAGAAATACAGGATAAAGGCTTCTTTTAAACAGAGAAAAACAATCCAATGTAAAAAAACAAAACAAAACAAAACAAAAAAAACCAAACTTTTAAGTAAAAAAAAAAAAGTTTTAAGTAAGGGGACAAATGATAGGACAGACAATTTCACAAAAGAGGGAAACTAAATGGTCAAGAAATCTATTTTTTTGTTGTTGTTCTGCCTCATTTTTATTTATTTTTTTCAAGAATTCTATTAAACCTGTCAGTATTCAGGGAAAAGATAATGTCTAAAGAGAGATTACTTTACCCTCATCGAATCAGTTTAAAAATTTAAAACCAAGAGTTGGCGGGGAGGGTGGAGGGGACTCGAGGGGGGGGAGTCAAGGAAGGGAGGGAATACGGGGATATGTGTATAAAAACAGGTGATTGAACTTGGTATACCCCCCAAAAAATAATAAATAAATAAAAAATAAATAAATAAATAAAACCAAGAGTTGACAGATAAAGGAAACTGAACCCTCGTGTCCTGTCAGTGGGAACACGAACTGGTACAATCAATCTGGAAAGCAGCTTGGCACTACGGACTAAAGTGAAAGATGTCCATACCCACAACTCGGTGCTTCTGTTCCTAGGGATACACTACAGAGAATCTACGGCACGTATGTAAGTGGACACAGCCAACAAGACAGCAAAAAATTAAGACCCTAAATGTCCATTAACAGGACAATGAGTAAAGAAACTATGATCTACTCATACAATGGAATACCATAGAGCAATGAAAATAAGTTAATAAAAGTTACAGATGTCCATACAACCATCTCTCACTTGTAATGGTAGCAAGGAAGGATATGTACAATAGGGATAAATAAGGATCTGGGTACATTTACTAAAGATGTGTATATCATATGAAGTCATTTAGGTAAAGAAAAAGACATGCAAAATATTAGGTACTGTAATTTATGCACATATACTTACGTTGTAAAAGTATAAAAATATAATTGGGATGCAAAAACTATGTTCAGGATAACGGTGACTTTGGGAAAGAAAGACAAAGGGGGGGATGAGATCAAGAAAGGGATGTGAGGCTTCAACCGAATTAGCAACAATTTCTTGAAAACCGGATATGAACCCAACATGACAAAATATTAAGATTAGATAGCACTAGTTGGTTGCTTAATGGGTGTTCTCTACACATATCAGAAAAGATCCATGCTCTTAAAAAATGGCCTCTTTAAAAACAAAAACAAAAAACTAACTGACAATTCCTAAAAAACAAAACAAAACATCAGCTTCTCTTCCTTGGCCAGCCACCCTCGCCCCTCACCACCCTTGTCCTTACACCACCCCCGCTGTGAAATAAATAAGCGAATAAGTCAAGGTATGTTCTCCTTAGGCAGAGTGAAAAATTAGTCGTGAAAAAAGTATTAAGCAGGGCACAGTTTCTGCAAAGGAAATATTTAGGTTCAAGTATCCGGCTTTGCCACTTGCAAGATGTGTGAACTACAGCAAAGCCTTTAACCTTAGTCTCCTCTTAGTCTGTGACACAAAGGCAGTAACAGCACTGCTGTATAGGAGGGGAGTTGACGATTTAATGAGAACCCGCAGGTAAAGCACCCAGTCGAATTATACTACCACTAATAGTAATCATAAATGAGTAAAAGTATACGAAGTCACAGGCTCTGCCTCAAAAGATCAGAGTGGTTTGTTCACAAGCTTCTGAATGGCTTACAGGGGACATTGCTAAAAATAGTAGGGTCAAATGTCTTCTCGTAATGTTCCCCTGAAACTAAAGTGTTTCTAAAGAAATCACTCCACAATTCTAGTTTCATGTGGCTTGCTTAGAATTTCTTTTGAAAAGAGCAAATATATAGTCAAAACACAGACTAGTACAGTTTAAAAAGTAACACACAATTAGTCGAACTAAAGAAAATGATCTTTCAATTAAAACATTATTGAAAAGAAAGCCTATTCCTTCTGGCGCACAGATATCAGATGACTACCCATTCTGTTCCCTTTGTCTTTTTCCTTTTTAGTTTCAGAATATGAAAAAAACTAACAACTCTATATTCTGAACAAATTCATTTACAGAGACAAATTTCCCTTCCGACCTGTACGTTAGTGAACTGAGGTGGTAATATGTTGACTGATGCCTGCTGTTTATAACAGTATCTTTCTACAGGGAATTCTGGATGAAATCAGGTTTTTTTTTTAATCCTATACTAAAGTCCTAGAGATCTCTTATTTAATCTTCAAAATCGTATTTGATGGGTTGTATCTAATAGTCCTGACCCACAATACCAAATGTAGTGTTATAAATATCAAAGAAGTTAAATGCATCCCTTGGTCTGAAAAGAAATAGCCTTCACTTTCAAAATATTTATGTTATGAAAAGTTGGGCAGGACAAAAGAACACATTTCTATCAATAGAATTCTTATTCATTCTCATGTAAAGGGTCTTCATTTTCACATACCCAGTTTCCTTAAGTATGTATACTCATATTGTCAAATTCTTCATTTCAAAACCAGCTACAAAAAAGCACAAGGCAGATCTTTGCAGGGTGCTAAAAAGCAGCAAAAACTGAGAAGATGGATTCTGACACTCCTATTCCCAAAATCAATCGGGTAAATTCCGCACTGTACATTTAAGAACTCGAATTTGTCTTTTCCACACGTATGTGGAATTTTAGCCACACGGCAGATAAAATACACCTTGCATAGCAAAAAGGTAGAAAGTCACTTATTAAAATGATCCATTAAAAACTGTAATTTTGCAGAATCTTTTCACAGATACTCTTTAAAAAAAAAGAACTCGATGATGGGTGATGCCTTAGAGGACCAGGACAGGGAGGGTGGGAGGGAGTCGCGGGAGGGAGGGGATATGGGGATATATGTATAAATGCAGCCGATTCGCTTTGGTGTACCTCAAAAGCTGGTACGAGAGTGTAAAGCAATTATATTCCAATAAAGAGCTTACAAAAAAAAAAAAAAGAAACCATGAATCATTTCAGATTCCAGACTTCTAACTATTCAGCAGTATTAGAAAGAGTATTTATGAAAGACATTTCAATTTTCAAAAATCAATCAATTAACATTATAAGCTCTGTGGGAGAAAGTGGTAATCTTAGTACCTTAAACTTCAGTCTTGCAATATAAACCTGACCATTACTCAAATTTTCTACTTACTTTTCTTCTTTAAAAACTGAAGACCAATATGATCCAAAAACATTCACACTATTCACAGTGGCCAGAGGTAACATTCACCCACTGTGTTTCTATTCTGTTTTAAGTAAATTAATCCCATTAGTGGGTTCCACTATGTATCACACAAAAAAAGAAATACGTGGGTAAGAGACAGTCACAATTTGGTGGGGGAGGGGAGACACACAAGTATGTAATTACAATGCAATATAACACATGGAATTAGAGAGAGGTGAAAGGAGTTAAAAACACAAGGAAGTAGCAAATATCTGAGCATGGAAACTGAAAAACTACCGGGCAAGACTTCAAAGAAAAGAAGATGGTAAAGTTTGAGCTGAGTCTTTAAAAGTACAGAGAAACTTCTGGATTAGGGCGACAATGAAGGCTGCTGGATTTCAAATCTCATTCACCCTCAAAAACAAACAAACAAAAAACACAACATCATAAAACACAGAGGAAGTAAAACCACATATGACCCATGCCTTCAGCAGTACCGGGAGACAAAGAATGCTACAACTTTCACATGACCTCTAATTGAGAAACGGACCAAATTCAACAGCGCTGCCACCAACTCCACAAGTCTGCAGGTTTAGAGACAGGGAGGAACACTTAAGAGCCACTGAAAAAGAGCAGAGGGGCACCGGGGGCTTAGACGAAACAAGACAAAATCATCCCCAGAAAGGGTACGACAATAAAAGCCAAAATACTACACACAGGTCAGGACTTGGTACTTTGACGCGCTGGCTAGGAAAGAGGCTTGAGAGTCAGTGGGATCCAACAGAAATCAGGGAGGCACAGCTTCTGAGGGTGAACCAGACAGAGAAGGGGAGGCAACTTTGGAAACAGGGTAGTGAAGGGAAAGCGGCAAGAGGAGGAAAATTAAGGATCCCACAGAAACAAAAGAGAAACAAGACCTATCCCACCCCCTCCCCCAACACCAACCAAAAAGCACAGAAGAGGATGCTACGGAATTCTCTAAGAAGGGAATGAACAGATATGCAAAAAAGCAAAAAGCAGGCCATAGACACAGAAAACTACTGTTAAAAAAAAAATCAGAAAATGCTAATAAAAGCATTTCAGCTGATGAACCCAACCCCTTCCAAAAGGAAAGCCACAAAGCTGAAAAAAACAGTAACATAACCATCCGAACTGAATTTAAAATCTTCACACAAAGCATTTGAGATATGAAAAAACAAAACAAAACAAAACAAAAACAGTCCTGAAGCAGAAATACGAAAACTAAGAACAGAAATGAGCAAACAAATAACAACCAAAAAAAGGAAGAAAGGAGACGAGTTGATTGAACTCAGAAAAGAAACAGAAAGGGAAGTACACATTTTTCGAACATACTGTGAGGGGGGCATCCCCTCAATGAAGCCCTCTACTCAAAGGAGAAGAACTTACTGGCAAAGGGATGGGCACATTCATGGCACAACTTGTAGACTGGCGAACTCTCAATAACCCCTATGAGCTGGCGGGTAGGGCCAGCTCACGGAGGACTCTGACGGACAAGCTACCTAAGGCCTACGGATCTCAACTTCAAAGGTGGGAAGGCAGTATAATCAAGGAAGAAGAGAACCTGTTTTGGCTTCAGATGAACTCAGTTTAGAACTCAAGCTCTACTATTTACTAAAGCTGCACTGAGCAATTATTTTTCACCACTCTAAGCTCCCTATTTGTAATCTGTGATTGGATGGATGGATGGATAGATGGATGGATGGACAGATGGACGGACGGACGGACGGACGAATGAGCAGGTAGGTAGGCAGATGGATGGATGGATGGATGGATGGACAGACACATAGACACACAACAACAACAACAATTATACTTGTCTGAGCCTGAGTTCCTCCCAAAAGCAGAGAATCAGAAAAGGACCTGTAAATAGGTCATTTCATTGGAAGGAGAAGTAAAGGACCACGGGGGCTGAAACTGGAAAGGAGCAGGAGCCAACACAAGCGTACCTTACTGGGTTGCTCCCTGCTGTTGGGCAACTGGAGCTCAATCTTGCCAAGACTCTCTGAGGAATGATTGGAAAGCTCTCAAAACTGTCTCTGCAAGACAGGGAGAAGCATTTCTCCACTGGCTGCTGCCCCTTCTGGTTAAGGGCTGCCCTAGGGGGAGCATTAACTTCCAGGCTGAACAAGCCTCTGTGCCCTTCTACCTTTATCTCCTGCTGGGTGGACCTTGGAGAAGCCCTGGAGCAGAAAGGAAAAGATGAATACTTGAAGAAAAGTGAGTACCCTTGAGGTAAGACACTGTTGGGGCAAAGTGAGTCAGGACCTGCACTGAAGAGTTCGAAGATGATGAGGTGTATTTCGGAAGCAACTGATAGAACACAGCTCAGATCCCCTCCTGCCTCCAACAAATGTAAATCAGTCATTGAATATACATGTATCAAACCATTACCTTGTACACCTTAAACTTACACAATGTTATATGTTAATTATATCTCAATAAAGCTGGAAAATAAATAAACTGATCACTGAGTCTTCAAGGAGGAGCTATCGTTGCTACTATGTAACAGTGACGGGGAGGAGCTTATCTTGAACTCAAGGGCATTCCAAGGACTTTTCTTGCTGCTTCCGACCTAGTGACCAATGATAAAGAGGCATCTGCAGCAACCATAGTCCCACAAGGGAAAGGCAACTGAAGGCTAAGATCCCTCAGAGATGAAGGTCTAAATCATACAAGACAGGTAACATCCTGGTTGGTGGTCCATCCTTCCGGCCCCATGACCCGTAAGCCATCACCCAGAGCTCGGTGGGTCAGGGCACCCTGAATGCCACTCTGGCCCACGATGGTAATTACATCCACCTTGCCCCGATGGTAAGCAACACCATGTCGCCTCTGTTATCCCAGAACCCCATCATTTCTATGGATACTAGGGAATCCAGCTCTAGGGAAGCATCTCCTATCAACCTCAGCCAGTTTCCCTTCACCAGTGCACTCTGTACTACCTTAGAGAATGAGAGATGTCTTCTCTGGACTCTCCTAAGGAACATGGTCAGAAAGTGTGTTCTCCAGTCTCATGTAATAAATCCACTCTAATATTCTCTTCTCTGAGACTTCTGAGCTCAACACTCTGCCAAAGCAATTTCTGCATATTTATCTACTTTACTGTAGGTCATATTCATATTCATGTCTAAGCTTCAAGAAACCAAGCCCAGCAGCCTATCAGGAGGAGACTACCAGGATATCAAATCCTCAGTTACGAACACTGCTCCCATGCTAATAAATTCGCCCCATCCAGCCTTATTATTCTGCCACTCCTGGCCCAATACCTTCAAGATCCATTTCCCCCGACCCCCCAGCGTGCTCCTCCTGTTCCTATCGGTACACATTAGCCAGGTCCTGAATTATCTGCCTGAATACTTTCTTCCTGATTAGATTATGCTGAGATTGAGTCTAGTTATTGTTCTGGAGGCAACAGGCATAAGGGATGGAACAGATTCTAAGGAGAATGTGCATCATCTTGAGAGGTATCCACCTCAATGGGACCTTTGCATGGTCTCCAAACAAGAGAAGGCTGTTCTCTGCTAACAAGGCATTGACTCTGCCTGTCCAGGGGACTCAGGGGTTCAAGATTCTCAGGCTCAGCCAGCCGGAGACGTTCCCATCTGAGCTCCTAGGGTCCTACTCACTGGGGTCCTGACTTTGGCCCTGAACACCTATCGAGGGTGTATAGGAGAGGTAGAACCACTATGAACAATATAGATTAAATAACTTATATAGGGGTTCGGCCTCACACAGGTATGGGAGGTAAACGGTCTATGTAAGACTATGGCTCCTGCGTCTGGAGCTGAGCCTGAAGACAGCAGAGCAGGCAGTTGGAAAGGAAAAATGGATATGAAGTGGGAACGAGCAAAGATAAACTGGAATCCCAAAGACAAGCTGGGACCCGTGAAACCAAATAAGAACTCATGTCTGTCTCTCACTACCTACGTGCCTCCAACTTCGATGATGCAGGTAACTGCAGGAAAGCTCCACGCGCTGGCCCAGGATTCTAAGAAGCTGATGGAGGTGATCCAACAGGAGCTAAAGGAGCTGCGGGCCTGGCTAAAGCTCCACCACAACGATATGACACAGCAGATCAGCAACAACGTGTGAGCCTAGTACCAACCTTTGTATGTAAAAGAAACACGGCTGCTGCTTCACGTCCACCTTTAAATCTCCCTCACGATGTCTCGTGGTCAGTGCTAACCCAGAGCCCAGGAAGGGAGATCAGGGAAACGGAATTCCAGTTTAGCTCAGCATAAACAGTTGACACAACATAAACAAACCCACAGAAGGTACACAGCTCTCCTGCCCTTAGGACTAAATCCTGGGCCTGCTTTTTCAGCATCATCTGTCCTATGGCTACAGGCGATGAGGAGCGTCTCAAATGCTGCCATGGAGGCCCTCTTTTCCTACGGTGCCCTGCACTGATGACTAGCTGACCTATGTCTGTCATTTTCTTGTTTTCAAGGTTTCCCAAGGTAAAATAGGTCACTCAACTTCAGTCTTTCCAATTACCAGTCCCCATACCGCTAAAGTCCCAGAGCCATGGCATAACCCAACACTTACCAGATGGTGCTAGTCCCAATCCCAATGCCCTACGGTGGGGGGTGGGAGGGTGTCTTGGTAACTGTTCTGTCACACGTGCCAGAGGTTCTCAGGCCCCACTACCGCCAGCAATGGTGTGTTTGCTGCCATCTCACCAGTGGGTGATCCACTCCAGTGTCCCATCCAAGGTATGCCTTCTGGAGCCACTTTAGATACTGCCTCAGCCGGGACTCATGTACAGGCGGTTTATTTGGAAGGTAATCCCAATGAGATGGGGTGAGGAAGAACTCCGTAGAGTGATATAGAGAAAAAGAAAAAGCCAATCCAAGGATGCATTATGAACTCAATCTAATGTGGACCTTTTGAGGAACATACAGGATGCCTCTCAGAATTTTCCACTTTAGGATCAATACAGGGAAGCATTGACAGTCGTCCCTTGGTGTTCGCCAGGGGAATTGGTTCCAGGAGCCTTTTCCACCACCAAAATCATCTGAGGATGCTCAAGCCCCTTATAAAGCCCATAAAATGGAGTGGTATTTGCAGGTAACCTACACAATCCTCCCGTATACTTTAAATCATCTCTAGATTACTTATAATACCTGATACAATGTAAATAGTTGCCTGTGTAGGACAAATTCAAGTCTTGCTTTTTTGGAACCTTTTGGAATTTTTTTTCCGGATGCTTCTGATCCTGGTTGGTTGACTTCACAGACGTGGAGCCCCTGGATACAGGGGACTGACTGTATTCTCAGCTTCCATCGCCCTTAGCTGAGGACTGCCCCAGAGGGACATTAACACCTTACACCTCTGGGATGTATATTTGTGCTTGCTGAGCCACCTCCCACCAGGGTCCTAAACCTTGACGTAGGAGCCAAAATCCTGGGGCAGAAAGTGAAAAACGTGCAGCATGCATGCCCGAAATTAGATGCCATCAATCTGAAGTGAGCTGATGCCCACAAGAGCTGTTTGTTTGTCACTGCCACTGCCGGACCCCAGAGTGAGGCAGACAGGATGTGAGCTTGGGAACCAGAGGTGTCAGATACAGCACCAATCACACACATGTTGTGAGCATTAAATGACACACACAAAATGCTCAAGAAATAGATCTAAGCTGAAAATAGAGACTTAGATGGTAGTTCAAGCCGTGATATTTGACTTCCCACAAGACTATGTAGAGTCAGAGGAAAAGAGGGCTGACGATGGATTACCAATATTTAAGAGAGAAGCAGAGGGATGGAGGCCAGTGAAAGAGGGAGGTGGGGCATTCAGTGACACAGCAGAACCAGAAGGAAGAGCACAGTGTCACTGGCTAAGGGGAGGACAGAGCCCACACTCGAGCGCCAACTGCTCTAAAGGGGTTAAGTAAGATTAAACAGAGACATTTCCACCAGATTAGGAAAACAGGGAGACATTAGTAACTTTAGAGAGAACACTTTTGGTGGGGAGATTGAGATGGAAGCTTGATGTTACAGCACATCAAAGAGTGAACGGGAGATAAGCAGAAACAGCTGGTATAAACTGCTCTTTCAACATCTGGTGGGATAGAGAATGAGAGCAAAAACTAGAGGGCCACAGAGGATTTTTTTTTTAACAAGATGGTTCAACTGTGTTTGTGGGAAGAGGAGCCCGAGGATCAGGAAAAGAGGGGAAAATGGAGTAAGTTCTCTAAGGAAGTGGAAGATTTCAAAAAGAGGTATAAGAGCACAATAGGACTCAATCATATTTATTTAATATACCTGGATTTGTTCTTCATATACCAACTAGGAAATACATATTTAGCATCTAAATTTCCAGGACCAAACCAATGAAGTTGTAAAATAACTTCTCTTGTAAAACCTTGCCTTTTCTTATTCAACATTGCAAAAACATAAGCTTCTTGGACTAATTTAGTCTCAGTCAAAAGGTGACAATCGTATGCAGTGAGAAACAAATCTTTCCCTGCTATTTCAGTTCTTTTTCTTTCTTTTTGTCAGGAGGAAATAAATTATTTAGAAAACAATTCACCAGATAAACTCTAATTTGGGGGTGCCCAGCATTGTACTGCCCAGCACACACAAAACCCTGAAATCTAACATCTTTAACCCCTGGCTGCAGGGTCCAGGTAGCCCCATTTTAGGGACTGCGTGAGAGCTTGAAGCTAAGCTAAGTAGCTAGCACATTAGGTTTCTTTTAACTGCCAGGTGGTGAGCTACGCTGAAGCTGTTTAGATTTGTGGTTGGGCCTCAAACCATGTCTCGGAACAACATTCTGCTGGAGGCAGAACAAAGTTATATTTAATATCTGTGTACTTTAAAACAATGCTACCCACTTTTCTCTTATTGCCGGGGTCACATGCCCTTAAGACTCACTGTACTTTCAGTGCATAAAACAGCAGTGTTTACTTATCCAACTGATTCTGGAATTACGTGACTGAGCCAATATGAAAACTGAGGCAATAAGAAAACAAATGCTTATAAAGCGGTAACAAACAGCCTTTTTTTCCAATACGTGTACCAAATAAATTTAACTCAGAAGAACTGAACTAGATATAAAACACTTCAAAACGAAGAAAAAGAACATTACGCTCACTAAGAATTCTGACATGATCCGGAGAACACGTTCAGGGAATGACCTCTACGGAAAGCATGGAAGTATTTCAATGGCTATGCCTGTCTGTTGTTCTACAACATTCTACGATAAACGTTCATCTTACAGCGCGTGAATTCTGTGTCAACTTTTTGTGTGTTTTTCTGCATCTAAGAATTTTTATAGATCAGAATAACAATTTTTTAAGACAAAGAAGTCACTTTTCTCTTCCAGAATAAAGAATTGCCTTTCTTCGCAACTCACAGAGAAGAAAAAAAAAAAAAAAAAAAATCCACGGGCTTAAAACTCCCATGTCTTCCTGCCACCAAGTCTACTGATGCACCTGATGCACCTGTGCCCCTCTTCCCTATCATAAGAGAAGCGATCGGCCTTTTCTTACCAGAGGCCAATCCTTGCCCTCTGATCCCCATGCGTCCTTCTCAGGGACCTTGATGCCCTCAGCTAGTCCCCCCTTGTTTGTGTATTTTCAGTATCTCGCTCTCGCTTTCTCCCTCACTCTCTCTCTCTAATGGATTCACACTACACATGTTCTAGCATCACTCATCTTAAAATAACAAAAAATAACCTTCTCCCTAAACCACACATTCCCCTCTGGCGAAGTTTCTCTCTTTAATCCCCTCCAGAACCAAGCCTCTTAAAAGTTTTCACTTGTATCCACCCCTCAACCCATTCCAATCTGGCCTCTCCCACCAAATCTCCACTAAAATGGCTCTTGATAAGGTCATCAGCTGCTCAGTCAGATCTGACACACACACCCCTTGAAGCACTTTTTCCTCCTTGCCTTTCCCAGCACCACAACTTCCGCAGGTTTTCTTGTGGCTGTCTTTCTGGCTGTTCCTCCTCTACAGTCTTTCTTAGTAACTCCTTTTCCTATCCGTCCTCTAACTGTTGGAGTTTTTCAGGGCTCAGATCTGAGCCTCTTCCTCTCTTCATTCTACAATCTATCCTAAGATGATCTCATCTACACATGGGCTTTAAAAGTCATCTAGATGCCAACGATGGTAGAATTTTTACCTGCAGCCCGGACATCTTTTCCAAGCTTCAGACCCATACCCCACCGATGAATGAAAGCACAATTGTTTAGATGAGCCTTGGGGCCAGACCACTTGGGTTTCAAAACGAGTTGTTCTACTTACTTCTGGGGTAATCTTGAGCAAGTTGGTAACTTTTACAGTCTCCCCATCTGCAAAATTGGAATAATAATAGTACTTACTTCATAAGTTATTATGTGGATTAAATGAGCTGATATGAGCACCTATTGATACTTTGCAGCACATAGCAAAGTTTCATTATCCATGATGACTATTACCATATGCGTCCATTAGAATACATCAAAGGCATCTCAAACTTTGATCTGTGTACAACTGGGTCCTATGTTTTCTGTCCACCCCAAATGCATCACCCCTGTTTCACCACCTGTGAGTTCTAAGGCAGAATTCTAAGATGACCCCGATGACCCTTTACATGACCTCCTTCTCTTCAGTGACTGAATATGATGAAATATCACTCTTAAGATAAAGGGATTTTGTTGCAGATGTAATTAAGGTCCCTTCCCTCATGATGGGAAGATTGTCTAGGTAGTCTGACCTAATCACATGAAGCCTAGAGATCAGAGAAGATCTGGAAGTCAGAGGGTCAAAGCACGGAAAGCATGTGACAACACCTTTGCTGCCTGGAGTTGGAGGGGCCAAATGAGAAAGAATGCAGATGGCTTCTACCAGCTGACAGGGGCCCGCGGCTGACAGCCACTGAGGAAACTGACACTCCAGACCAACGACTATAGGAATGAAAATCTGCCAACTACGGCAATGAGCTTGGAGGTGGATTTTCATCCAGAGCCTCGAGGCAAGCATTCTGGCTACCATCTTGATTTTGGCCATGCCATGGAAAATTTTAACCTACTGAATTATCAGCTGATAAATGTGTGCTATTACAAGCCACTAAGTTTGTGGTGATTTGCTATGCAGCCATTGAAAATTAATTTGAACAAATGGTACCTTCAAACATATGTCTGTTCCAATCCGAAAATCCCATATCACTACCACACCAAGTTCTGCTGATTCCATCTCCTAAACATATCTCAAATATATTCACGATTCTTAATCTCTAATTGTTACCCAATGCAAACTTGTATACTCCACCTGAACTTCAGCGACAGCCTCCTAACTGGTCTCCCTTCAGACATTCTTTCCTTTCATCCTCCTCACAGCAAGGGAGTCATTTTTTACAGCGCAAAAGTAATCGCTGAAAAATCCTTCAACCGCTTCACACTGCACTCAGGATGATGCCCGAAGGCCTTACCATCACCCGCAGAACCCTGCATGACCGGCCCTGGCCACCTTCTCAGCCCCATTTCCTGTGACTCTCCTGCTTGGACACGCTGCTCAAGCCACAAAGGCCTTTCTCCCAGTAACTCCAGTGTGCCAAGCCATTTCCCACTTCAAGGCCATCTGTTGTACTTCCTTTGGCAGAAATGGTTAACTCCCCCTCCCCCATCACCCCATGACAGCCAGGGCCTCAGCGTGAACATTCCCTCTTCCCTCACCAACCCCCCCACACCCCCCCCGAGGTCCAGTTAGATTCTCTCACAGAACCTGTACTTCACTGTTTATCACAGTTACCATCATGTGGTTGGCGGCATGATTATGTAGTTAAGGTCTTTTTCTTAGTATAGTTCCACAAAGGTAAGAGCCATGTCTAACTCATTCCCTGCTAAAACCCAGCATCTGCTATGGTGCCAGGCACAGTGTTGTCAAATCCTTAATGGATAAATAAAACTACGGCTGTTTTGCCCAACGTATACATGACAAACTCACGTCAACGTTACGAGTCCGATCTGTGTGCGACCATTAGATTTCTCCTACTTTGGCCCTAATTATGATGTTTCCTTGCAAACAAAAGACACTGGTATAAAGGAAAAACAGCGCAAGTTCATGGGAAAAGGTCAGTGCAAATCTACTGCTACGATTCAGTGTTCATGCCCTCTTAATGTAACACCGTTCACTTAGATAAGAAGTACAACATTATCCTTATTACGTATTTTAAAGAGTTTTTCCTTTAGGAAAGGCATATAGTTCCATTCCAGTATTGATGTGGTTACAGGACAGACTGCTTCAGTTGACTGAATTTTCCCATTAATGATAGGATACCCCACTAATGTAGAAAACTGCCTAGTACGAACACAGCCCTGTGAATGACCTCCACACTTCTGCCAACAAAAGTTGTTTTGAAAAGGATGCCCTGATTTCATTGATTTCTCATTATGTATTTTTTTTAAAAACTCAAAAATGCTATTAATTAATCAGAGACCTCACTTTTTTTCTTTTTAGGAGAAGTATAAAAATAGCATGAACATCACATGACAAAGATTGTATTTAAGAGGCAAAACACTGGATAGAAAGTCAAATATCTTTCCATATTGTCCCTGTTATTCATGATTTGTATCTATGTGTTTGTATATAAGTGCATGTATTTAATTATATATTTATCTAATTCCTGCCTTGGTCCAGAAAAGACTTAAGGCAAGTTATTTGAATTAACTAAAGCATCAGAAAAGAAGAAAGAAAAATAAGAAAGATTAGGGACAGAAAATGACACCAGAAGACGTTCAAGATGCGTGCCAGACCACAATTTTATGTGGTGTCGGCTTGAGATGTGAAGCTTTCTAGCCACCAACTTGATAACAGAGGTCTGCTCCAGGGATCCACTTCACAGCATTCCTATGAAAAACAGAACAGCTGGTCAAAACAGCTCAGCTAGGCTTGGTACTAAGATCAGAAAGGAATGTCTTCTTGGGGATTCCCTAGAGACAACATCATTCTACTTCTAAGAATGACATCTGTTAGCATTTTCTACCTAATAGTTGTTTAAATGACTGACTGCTTCACACTGTTACCCTATTCAGTAACCCAAGCCTGGGGCAAAATTATCTCTTGGTTCATCCAATCTTAAGCTAAGTGTGTTAGTTTCCTACTGTTGCTGTAAAACATTACATAAACTTCATGGTTTATGAACAACATAAATTTGTCTTATTACAGTTCTAGAGATCCGAAGTCTCAAACTGGGTCTTACAGAGCTAAAATCAAGTGACAGGAGAGCGGCATTCCTTCTGGACATGCCAGGGGAATATCTGTTCTTCACCATCTAGAGCCTGCTCGCATGCCTTGGCTCAGGGCCCTCTTCCAGCAATGGCTGCACGCCAATCTCTGCTGCCACTGTGGCAGCTCCTTCTCTCCCTCTATTTCCATTCTCACAGCACCTTCTCTCTGACCCACCTGCCTCCCTTTCATTGGGCCTACCTGGATAACTCCCCATCCTTAATTACACCTGCAAGATCTCTTTGTCATGTAGGAAACATATTCACAGGTTAGGACGTGGACATCTTGGGGGGAGGAGGTGTATTTATTCAGCCCACCACACAAGACTCTCTCATTTACCTGTTTGCAGCTACCTGCAGTTTACAAATTGTAATGACCGTGTCAGAAAAATAGCAACATAAGGCCAAATTTACGTAATAACAGTAAAACCACAAATGGAAAACTTGTTTTTTTTAATTCAAGAGTTAATCATAGAATTCTTTTAAGTACCAAGTTCACCTTCTATATCCCAAATAATCTGATATACAAAAATATTATTTACACAATTTTTTGTCAGGAACACACTAATTATATAAAAAGAAACACACCTACACGAAAACTTGAGTGTGAAATAAAAAAACTGCAATACTGAATACTGTGCTAAAAATTGGGTACTTTACCTCCCTATTCTCCCTGAAGTCACAGGGCAGGATGTCTATGAGTATTAAAAAAAAAAAGAAAAGAAAAGAAAAAAAATGAAATAGCCAGCTCACTCATAACTTTAGGAAGGTATAAAGTTGAGAGAACTTCCTTGATTTTTGGCGGAACAGCTATAGCTGAACCCAGGGGGGCACTGCTAGAGACAAACATAATGAGGGCAAGATTCTATTTTAGACCCTAGTCATCTTCCCTGAAAAACAAGAGGAATGTAGGAGTGCTCATGCCTTTGAGGTGCACCAAGATCTGTAAATCATTACAGGAGCTCAGAAGAGAAAACTGTGACAACCCCTCCCTCCCACTGCATTTTGGGATTGACATCTCTCAACAGTGTATTGAATTGTGAAGCTTCAGTCAATACATGATGCTATTCTGCTAGATTCTCCCTACAGGAATTTTCACCAAGCACAAGCTTCTTTTTCAGGGGAAGAATTCAATCCTGCCCAGCAGATCACTAATGTCCCCAAGAAGCTGGGGTTTCATGATTTTCTTGCTTTGCAATAGAGTTGAATGTTGGGTCTGCTCTAACAGTTGACCTGTTGCCTGAGAAGGTTTTTCCCCTGCTACGGACTGCAAACACAAAATATACTTGAATTCCCCCTGACTTAAGGGCTGAGATGCCACCTACTTTGCCCAAATAGATCATTTTCTTAATCTCTAAAACTCATGGTAGAAAGGTGAAAAGGGATTTTCTTATACGTCTAAGCTCTAGGGAATTAAGTCAGGGTACTATCAAAAACCTATTTCTATTTTTGACCTTCCCAATGTATCCTATAAAGCTAAAGATAGAGCACAAGTTCTGTCTACTCTTCTCAAGGTGAGGAAAGTGTGAAAAAAGGAGAAAAGTACTATAAAAATATGTACATACACAAGCACAATATATATTTATACACATATAACATAAAAAAGGAGAGCTGGGGCTTCCTAGGTGGCGCAGTGGTTAAGAATCCGCCTGCCAATGCAGAGGTCACGGGTTTGATCCCAGCTCCAGGAAGATCCCACATGCCAGGGAACAACTAAGCCCGTGTGCCAAAAGAAAAAAAAAGGAGAGCTGCTTTGTTCTCACAGATAACTAAGATTGTCACTGAAATGTTTCAGTGTCTTGTTCTAGATAATCATTATAGTCCTAAAAAGCTAAGTATAAATCAAATCATTATAAATGGAATCATATTCAAAGAGCATCAGGGAATTATTTTTCAATGGGCTTCAATCACGAATCCGCTGGTAAAATAGAATTATCTTTTATAGTAATTCACCATTTCTGACTTTTGTCTATATCAAGATTTCCATAGAAATTCATTAGAACACCAACTTAATGCCGGTAAGTACTTTGAATATAACTCAGTCCAACACCTTTACTTTATGGATAAGTAAACTTAGGCTCAGAAAGGTGAAGTCACACACCAAGTTTGGGGCAGAGCTAGAAATATAATCCACCCTCAACCTCTATTACCCTTTAGTTAGAAGACCCTAAGTATAGATGACAGCAGTCAAATAGGTAAGATCTTTAATTGAAGGCAGAAATCAATCAAGCATATTTTGGGGAAACCAGACAGAGACATCACAAAAAAACAAAACTAGAGACAAATACCTCTTATGAATATGGATACAAAAATCCTCTCCAAAATTCTAGCACACTGAATCCAGCTTGGTGTATAAAAAGAATTATACACATTACCAAGTGGAATTTATCCCACAAATACCAGGTTGGCTTAACACCCCAAAACTAATTAATATAATACACCTTTATTAATAAAAACAAACAAAAAACCACATGATCATCAGAAAAAGTTCGATGCCTTTTCATGATTAAAAACACCCAAACAAACTAGGAAAAGAAGAGAATTTCCTCAATCTGATAGAGTATCTATGAAAAACCCACAGCTAACTTCATACTTAAGTTATGAAAGACTAAAGGTTTCCGCCTAAGATCAGGAATAAGACAAAGATGTGTGCTTTCACCAATTCTACTGAATACTGTGCTGAAGGTTCTAGCCAAGACAATTAAGCAAGAAAACTAAATAAAAGGCATACACATTGGAAAGGAAGAAGTAAAACTACCTCTATTTGCAGATGATGTGATCTTGTAAGACATTCAATAAAAAACCATTAGAATATACTAGTTCAGCAAGGTTGCAGGATACAAGCTTAATATACAAAAATAAGTTGTATCTTTATATACTTTTAGTAAACAATCCAAAAATCAAACTAAGAAAATAATTATTTTACAATAGCATCAAAAAGAATAAAATATTTAGGAATAAATTTAAGAAAAGAAGTGTAAATGTATAGTCTGAAAACTACAAAATGTTGTTAAAAGAAATGAAAGATCTAAATGAATGGAAAAACATTCCATGTTCATGGATCACAAGATTTAATATGCTAAGATGGCAACACTCCCAAAACTGATCTACAGAGTTAATGCAGTCCTTACCAGAATCACAGTTGGCTTCTTTGCAGAAAATGACAAGCTAATTCTAAAATTCATATGGAAATTCAAAGGACCCAAAATAGCCAAAAAGATTTTGAAAAAGAAGAACAGGTTGGAAGTCTCACAATTCCCAATTTCAAAACTTACTAAAAAGTTACAGTAGTCAAGACGGTGTGGTGATGGCATAAGGACAGACACAAAAATCAGTGGAACTGAATTGAGAGTCCAAAAACATCCATACATCTATAGTCAACTGATTTTTGACAAGGGTGCTGAGAAAATAAAATGGGATAAGAATAACCTTTCAACAAATGAATCAAAAACCTAAATGTAACAGCTAAAATCATACAACCCTTAGAAGAAAACAGAGATATAAATCTTTGTGACCTTGAATTAACTAATGATTTCTTAGATACAATACCAAAAGCATGAGAAACAAAAGAAAAAAGACATAAATTGGACTTCGTCAAAATTAAAGACTATAGTACTTCTAAGGTTATCACCAAAAGAAAAAAAAAGATAATCTATTTTATGGGAGAAAACATTTGCAAACCATACATCTAATAACGGATCTGTATCTATGATATATAAAGAACTCACATCTCAATAATAAAAAAGACAAATCTAACCAATTAAAAAATGGGCAAAGGATCTGGATAGACATTTCTCCAAACATACACAAACAGCCCATTAGTACATGAAAAGATGCCCAACAGCATTAGTCATTAGGAAACACAAATCAAAATCACAGTGAGATACCACTTCATACTCACAAGGATGGCTATACGCAAAAAGACAGACAATAACAAGTGACGGTGAGGATGTAGAGAAACTGGAGCCCTTGTACGTTGCTAGTGGGACTGTAAAGCTGTGCAGTCACTTTGGAAAACATGAAAGTTAAACACAGACTTATCACGTAACCCAATAATTTTACTCTTACTGTGTACCCAAGAAAAATGAAAACATAGGTCCACACAGAAACTTGTATACAAATGTACACAGCAGTATTATTCACAACAGCCAAAAGGTTGGAACAACCCAAATGTCAATCAACTGATAGATAAACAAAATATGGTACATCCCATGTAATATTATCTCTCAATTTAAAAAATGAAGTGCTGACACATGCTACTAATGGATGAATCTTGAAAACACTATGTTTAGTGAAAGAAGCCAGTCATAAAAGATCACGTATTATAAAGTTCCATAATAAGAAATGTCCCTAGGAAAATACACAGAAAGCAGAATTAGCAGTTGCCTGGGGTTGGGGATGGGTGGTGGGAATGTGGAGTGACCGATATAAATGGGTAAGATGTTTCTTTTTAGGGCGATGGAAAGTTCTAAAATTAGATTGTGGTGATGGTTGTATATAAATATACTAAAATTTACTGAATTGTACACTTAGAACAAGTGGATTTTACGGTATGTAAATTATATCTCAAAAAAGCTATTTAACAACAACAACAAAAAAGACATTGCAGCTTCCACATTGCTCTTTCTCTCCGATCACTTGTTCTGGGGAAGCCAGCTGTCATGTCATGAGGACACTCAAGCAGCCGTACGGAGAGGTCCACAGAGCACAGAACTGAAGCATCCTGCCAAGAACATGCAAGTGAGCTACCATCAGGCTAAGCAATTCCTGAATTCCTGACCCACAGAAATCATGTTGCTTGAGGCCACTAAGTTTTGGGATAACTTGCTGCACAGCAAGAGATAACTAATATCCTTTCCTTGACCCTCTCCTCAGTGTTAGGCTCTCTCTCCTAATGATGGCCATCTAAGGAACTGTCTTCCCAGCAACGCTTCCTCTTCTAAGAGTTTAATTCCACCCCCATCCACATGTTCACCATAGTAACTGTCATGTTAGTAGAGCATGATACTATTCCCTGGCCTTAGCTGAACAATCCAAAAGTAGGCACCTTACCCAAGGCAGGCTAACAAAGTCCTTCCCTAAGATTTTTGTACCTGGAGCTGATTAAAAAGGCAGTGTCTCCCGGGTACCTAGAGCTGTAAGATGTGAAACTTGGGGTCTGACTGCAGACATGTTTCTTCCCATGTGGAAAAAGGTGAACAGCGGTGGAGAATAATGAAGCCATCACATAGAGACAAGCAAAGATTCAAGATGGAGAGAGTACAGACAACATCAGTCTCTGGTTCCAGTGATTCCTGATGTAACCCAGTCCTTGCAGTGGGCAGACCACATGTGTCTTTTAACCCTAGCATATAAAACAGAACTCAGTACATAAGAGGTAATGAAATATTTATTGAATAAATGAATAAGATAAGCCAATATCCTTCCAATAATACCCCTTCTTTTTTGTTGCTATAGTTCAACAGTTAGACTTGATTATTTGAAACTTAAAAGTCCTAAACCTCTTCTTTGCTAACTTTATATTCTATATATCCTTCTATTATTGTATTATGACGATATACCCTCCTCCCTTACCAACAGAGGGCAAGCAATTTTCTCAGTTATTTTTCTTATCATCTGTACCATCTAGCCTAGAAAACGGAAAGTGTCAAGAAAAGTTTAACTGATCTAATCAATCCCTTATTCTTGTGATCTTCAGATTTACATGCAACCAACATCTCCTGAGCGCCTGATCTGTGCCAAGTAAACTGCTTAGGACTTTTCCAACAGAGTCTCGTTCAATTTTCACATTCTGTAGATGAGATAAGTGAATCTGAAAGAGTTACAGTGACTTGTCCAAGCGAGTAACTGACAGAGCAGGTATTTAGAACTAAGTCTTCTAAGCCCATGTCCAGGAATGCCATGCTACTTGGTCTATACTACCAGAACACTTTCCACGTGCTTACATGTAACTTGTTTCCTTGTCACTCATCCTACAGCAGACAATACAGTGTTGAGCACAAACAGGCGACTGCCAACTGCTGACTTGATATGCCTATATGCTTGTCCACATTTTCAAAAGCAAGGGACCACATCAGATCAAATTACTTTTGTGCCTATTATAGCATCATGTGTTGACAGGAGCCCAGTTGGCTGAAGATGAGTGAATCTTTCAAGTTACACTGAACAGTGTTTTTGACCACTATATCCAATCAGTTGTTCCAGTGTTCGGCAATAAATCAAAGTGACCGCTCATTTCCTTTGACAGTTAACAGTACTAATGAATTCAATATAATCTCACCCGCTATCAGAAAAATTTCTAAAATGCAAACTTGAAGCTGATGATTCACACAGTTAGTAGAGAAAGGGAAATAAAGCAGTACTCATTGTTTTCTACAAAACTAGCATTGTTTGCAAAACCCAGAAACTGAGCAGTCGGTTGACTACTAATAAAGCAAGTTGCTCCTTGGTCATTTAGCAAAAATCTGCTTGTTGCACCATGGTCAATGGCTGAAGAGCATATGATTTCAAGTAGCTTTTGCTGTACAGAACGAATCTACGTATATAAGCCAGTGAATCGTTATGTAAGAAAAGAAAAAGAAATTCACAATCTCTACACCAGAAAGCACCTGACACTGAGCCTGGCACAAATCAGATATTTATACTGAATAAATGTTTACTGAATAAATTACTGAATAGCCCTTTGAAACCATCAGTTGTTTATTAAATTGAGAGAGAAAAATCAAACCAACCAACATACACAGGTTACGTTAGGAACTCCAAAAAATTAAGGAGTAACTGGCTCAAGATCCATAACAAATTCACAATGACCCCCTAAAAAAATTTTAAGCCAATGCTTAAAAATGTTGAAACAAGTAAGCATGCATTTGACATCCCTCTTAAATTAAGTCACCACACTGGCGCTCAGGGGAATACTCACCAGCAACAACAAAAAATAAAAGAAGGGGTGGCAGATCTAACTTTGCAATCTGTTCGAAACAGTGACAAGGTGTACTAGGCATGCACCTGAAACCTGCTATATAAGCTCTGCGTCTACACAATAAAAGAATATGCCAAAGAAGCTGAATCAAAAGCTTTAACACATGCTCACAAGAACATTTAATAGTAATAACGAACAACTCATTAAAATGAATTACCTGTTCAGAAATGAAAAAGGATCTCTAACAGGAGACTGGGCTCCACAAATATAAATCCAACCTATACTGATTAGTCCGAATAAACATTTTCCAAAATGAACTCAGACCCACAACGAATAAAGTAACAAGTATAAAGCCTGCGACGACTCTAGTGATCTCAAATATCAGAACGTGAGCGCTTAAACCGGCTAGCTAGCGCTTTTACCTAGAGCTTCAAATTTACTGAGCCTTCTTCCCAGGTAGACCTTTGAAAGAAATTCAAGGCCAAGTATAGTCTTTCATGATGATTGCAAATAAAAGCGCTCGTCCCTGGGGCCCGCGATCCCTCTTGATCTCACTAGAGGCTGGACTCAAGAAAAGGCCGGGAAAAGCCACCCTTTTATCTTGCACCTTAGGGACCCCTCTAGAAAAGCAGAGGAGCGGAGAAGTGAGTCATGCTCCAAACGAAGCGTCGTTCGCCCTACACCGAGCAGGGCGCACCTTTCCCCCTAGACAGGATGCAGTGACACTTGTGTCACCTGGACGGGAAGGGGGCACGAAGACATCCTCCGAGTCAGTGCCGACAGGCAGCCGCCGGCTGCTCCGCGGACCCCAGCGCCCCGCGCCCGCCGCTCACTCCCGGGCTGGGGAAAACTTTCGGCCGGCTCCTCTCGGCGCGACCCCCACCTCCTGGGACCCCCCGGCTCCCGCTCCGCCCGCCCGCGAGGCCCCGCCCCCCGCGCCCACGGCCCGGCCCCGAGCCCCCAGGACACCCGCGTGCCCTCGGGGCGCGCCCCCCGCGCCCAGCCCGGCCGGCAGAGGGCGGGGTCGCTCACCCGTCCGCAGCTCGTGCTTGACAGTGAGGAGCGGCTCTCCCCCGGCGCCGCAGTCCCCGCTGGTCCCTGCGGCGCCGCCACCGCCACCGCCGCGGCCGCCCTCCTCCTCCATCTTCTCCCGTTCCCGATCCCGCGGGGGGTCCTCCGAGGGGACTCGGGAGACAGCGGACGCCCGGCCCCTCACAGCTCCCGCGGCAGCGCCAGGGGCCGGGGTGCGGCTGCTCCAGAACTCGGACGCCGAGGCGAGGAGCTTTCCCGCTCTGGCCGCACGGCTCGCTCCTCCGCCTCCTCCCCCTTCGGCGGGCACCGCTAGTACCGCGCAACCAAACCGCCCCCTGCTCCACCCCCTCCTCCTTCAAGCCGCTCCGCCCACAGCCAGCGAGGTAGCAGAGCCATTCGAGTCGCCATCGCTTATTGGGCAGAGGGCGCGCGCGTCTGTCAGCGCCAGCCCCTATTGGACAATCCTCTCTGACGCTCCACCAACTGCCCCGCCCCGCTCCTCGCATTGTCGTTGCTTGGCGGGGTGGCAGGAGAGGGAGGAGAGCGACCTCTCCCATTGGTGAGACAGGAGTTCTGCCCCGCCCATCTCCGATGGTGCGCACGCGCAGTCAGAACCTTCCCATCCCTGACATTCCCAGAACGGTCACACCCCTTATTCCCCAGCTTCGATCTGTTAGTAAACAGTGTCTCGTAGTCAGGAGGCTCTCGGGGTCTGTGATTGGCTATTGCTGAAAGAGGCGGGGAAGGCTGATTGGAGCGTTTGGCCCGCCAATCACCGTGGACGGAGGAGGCGCTTGGAAGAGAGCGCTTCTCACGCACGTGTTTGCAGATGTACCTGATGGTCCTGGGCGGCGATCTGCACGTGTGTGACCAGCTGGAGTACAGCGTGTCTTAAAAAGGTGTTACTCGCTCTAGTGAGTCCTAAACAAAGTTAAGTGGAGTTCGTGCTTAAGTACAGGTAGTTCTTAGACGTTTCAAAAATTCACAATCCCGGCTCTCCATGAGGACTTTTGCAGGATAATTTTTCCATTTTGTACAAGACGCATTCTAAGCTCCAAAAGGCTACAGAGGTTAATAATAGAATACAATCCCTGCCCCTAAGCAGCTTCCAATAGAACATGAGAAACTGTAAAGCAGAATTCGAAATAAAACAGTGGTACAAACTGTTAGGAGAACAATTGTACATAATTGTAATAATTATGGCAATAATTATTCTCAGTAGAGGAGCTGGGGAAGGCTTTTAGGGCAAGGAGGCATTTGAGATAACCAACTTAAAAGGATGGGTGAGATAGAAATACCAGCAGTAGATGCAGAGATAGTAACTGTGAGCTAGGCCTGGAAGTAGAGAAGACAAGGGTAGGTTAAGTGATTAATAGCCTGGATGGAAGCATGACATAGGTGACACAGCTAAAAAGGTAAGGTTCCCTAAGGTAATGAACCTTGACTGTGATGCTAAGCAGTGCAGATTTTATTTAGTACAGGATGGGGAGCCTCAAAGGGTAGCTGTTCTCTTGGAACTTAGCTTTGGTTATAGTGAGAAGATGGACGGAAGAGAAGAGGAGAAAGATGGCACAGCGAGAATACTCTTGCAAAGATAAAACTTATGGGAATTTCTGGTAGTGGACATGAGAATGGGAAAAAGAAGGGATTAAAAATGGACACTTAGATATAATTCACATAGAAGTGAACTTTTAAACCAAGAAGGGATTAGATCAGGAGGTCAGCAAACTTTTTCTGTAAACAACCAAATAGTAAATAGTTATTTTAAGCTTTGCAGGCCATGTGGTCTCTTTCACAACTATTCACCTCTGCTGTTGCTGCCTAAACAATAAGTAAACTAATGGATATGGCTGTGTTCCAATAAAACTTTATGGACATTGTAATTAAATTTAACATAATTTTCACGTGATGATGTGTTCTTTTCAAACATTTAAAAATATAAAAACAATTCTGAGCCCTTGGGCCACTAAAAAAAAACAGGCAGGAATTGGATCTGGCCTGCAGGCCATAGTTTGCAGACTCCTGGGTTAGATTGCCATCGAAAAGAAAGCAGAGACACCTCAGCAGCTCCTTCAGATTGCCTCAGCTCCCTGGGCTTACCTGCCTGCAACATTCATCCCACTAAGCAGCGACTGCCTACTACTTGTCTTTCTCCTCCACAAGTAGTGTGCTATTTCGAGCCAGGGAATGACTGTGTGCAATTGTTCATTTGTTCACTCAACACCTTTTACACTAGTTATGAACCAAGTACTGGGATGGATGCTAGAGGCACAGGGCGAGCCAAACAGATGCAATCCTTGCTCTCATAGAGCATACAGTCTCGAAATGGAAATAAGTATTAAATAATCACATAAAGGAATGTAAACTTTCCATTGCGATCATGCTATAAAGGAAAATTATAGGGTGCTACAACAGAATATATTGGGGGGGGGCCTAATTTAGATTAGAGGAGTTGAAGGCCTTTATAAGGAAGTATTACTTAAGCTGAATCTTTAAAGATGAGTAGATTTTAACCAGGATGTGGCAGAGACTGGCCTGATGCTCACCAATCTCATTTCCTCTTCCTGGACACACAGGAAAAGTACATTTTTTTTTTTCCCTTTGCAGTTAGGCTAGGGTCATGTGACTATAATCTGGCCAGTGGGGTGTAGGCAGATACAGTGCCCTTTCCGGGCCTGGCCCCATGCATATCACTCACGCTGTATTCTCTTTCCACAGCAACTACAAAGGCCACGTGTTGAATGTGGGCAGGGAGACAAACCCTGACCCCCTGAGTCTCCACTTGAAGAAGAGGCACCCTGACCTCCATCAGGCTGAGATGTGAACAAAAAATAAATCTTTTTAGGTATAAGCTACAGATATATTTGGGTTATTTGCTACCCAAGCAGAATCCAGTTTACCCTGACAATTTCACAAGTGAATGGCTGGGGGGAGAAAATTCTAGGAAGATGCAGATGCAAAGTCCTGAGACAGGCAAAGAGCCTATTTTATTTTAGGGATTGAGAGAAAGCAAATGGGACCAAAACACAGTAAGCAAGAGATGAGGTGAAGGAGGCGGACAGAGACCCAATCATGAAGTTTGTGGTAAGCCTATTAATAACTTGGGAGTTTCTACTATGTGAAGTCAGAAGCAATGGAAGGAATTTAAGTAGGGGAATGATAGAATTGGGGTAGTATTTTTAAAAGATTCTGTGGTTACTGTTTGGAGACTGGGCTGGAGGGAGCCAGAAGGGATACAGGGAGACCAGTTAGGAGGTTATCACAGTAGTTTGGGCAAAAGATGATAGCAAGTGCTGTAGATATGGAAAAGAAAAGGAAGGGGTCTAGATGTTTATTTTGGACTTTATGAAGGACTGATTTCATGCGTGAGGAAAAAAGGGGTGTCTGGAACGACACCAAAGTTTCTGGTAGGTGCAGCTGCGTGGATGGAAGAGAACAGTGGTACTGTGTAAAGATGGGGTGAATGAAAGGAAGAGCACATATCAGAGAGAATATCAGGAGTTTAATGCTGAGACGTTCAATGCCAATATCAAGTAGCTATGTGGATGTATGAGTCTAAAACTCTGCAGAGAGATCTAGGGTAGAGATATAAATTTAGGGACCACTGGCATATAGATAGTATTTGAGACCAAAGGTATGAATAAGATTACCTGGGGAGAGAATGTGCAGAAGGAAGAGAGGAGGAGCCCAGGACTGAAGTCTAGGAATTTCGACATTGAGAAGCTGGAATGAGAAGCGGGAGCCAGAAGTGCAGGAGGAAAACCCAGAAAGTTTTGTATCTTGGAAACCAAAGTGTTTCAAGGAGGCAGTGGTCAGCTGGGTTACATGCCCTGAGAGGTCACATAAGATGAAATCTGGTAAAGATCCCATAAATTTGCCAACTTGGGTGCCACTGGTGACAATTTCCTGAGCAATTTTGGTAGAGCAAATGGGACGTGAAGGAATAGAAATATTGTGCGTGAGCATGTTTTTCAAGGAGTTTGCCTCTAAAAGAAAGTAAAGAATGTGCTAGCTAAAGGGATGCAGGGAGTTTTGTTTTTTGTTTTTTACTTTTTACTTTCAGATAATTTTTAAATTGCAGATCAGCTACAAAAACAGTGCAGAATTTCCACATACCCTCCACCCAGCTTTTGCTGAAGTTAATATGTTACATACCATAGTTCAATCATCAAAACTGAGAAATTAACATTGGTACAATATTATTAAACTACAGACACTACAGATTTCACCACTTTTTTCATAAAAATGTTTTCTGTATTTTTAAATGGTTGGAAAGGAATTAAAATAAGAAGAGCATACCATGACACGTGAAGATTATGTGAGATTTCAATTTCAGTGTGCCAGGATCTGATCCATTTTCCTACGTTACATTTAGTGATGAAGGCTCTTTAGTATTCTCCAATCTGTAGCAGTTCCTTAGTCTTTCCTTGCCTTTCATGACCTTAACTCTTTTGAAAAATACTGATCAAGTATTTTTGTAGAAGACCCTTCAATTTGGGTTTGTCTGATGCTTTGTTTATGATTAAGTCGAGGTTACACATTTTGGGGCAAGAGTACCTCAGAGGTGACATGCTCTGTCGGTTCATCATATCAGGGGTACAAGGAGTTTGTATTCTTGTTACTTGTGATGTCAACCTTGAACACTTGGTTAAGGTGTTGTTTGCCAGATTTCTCTAAAATTATTTTCCCGTTGTAATTAATAAATATTGGGAGGGTGTGTGAGATACTTTTAGACTATGCAAATATCCAGTTTCTCTTTAAACTTCCGCCCACTGGTTTTAGCATCTTTTGGTGGATCTTGCCTACAGCAGTTATAACTGTGATATTCTAATGGTAATTTTCTATCTGGTTGTTTTTTAAAAAGAGAAGTACTGGAACTTGTTTGGATAGTGATGGAATGGTGAAGGGAGAGAGCTTGGAGGACCAATGAAGAGAATCTCTGAAAAAGTGGGTGGGCCTGGGAGCCTGAGCTCTCTGTGAGGTTTGCTTTTGGTGGGAAGAGGCCCAAGTCCTTCATTGTGGCAGGAGAGTGGCATGAGGGGCTGGAGGCAGGCATGGACCAGCTTGTAGACTTGAGGGTATCTTGGTCATCTCATCTCAGTATCCCTGGCATCTAGCATTGGCTCTAGCCCAAAATGGGCTTTCAGTAAATGTTCGTTGAATGAATAAAAAGTGAACTAGAGAAAGTAGGAAACCTACATCTAAATAGTAGGTATAAAAAAGCTAGCTGGGCTTCCTAGGTGGCGCAGTGGTTAAGAATCTGCCTGCCAATGCAGAGGTCACGGGTTCGATCCCAGCTCCAGGAAGATCCCACATGCCGCGGAGCAACTAAGCCCGTGTGCCACAAAAAAAAAAAAAAGCTAGCTAATTGTGGGGATAATTTCTGTAAAGCAGGAATAAATAGTTAAAAACCATACAGATGTGCACACATGTAGCAAAGTCTATTTCAGAGACACAAGCCCTGTGCTGAGGGATGGGGGTGATGGCATGAGATGGATGTGGGATTTGAGGGTAGTGGAAACCATTTGGAACAGTCACTGTGGAAAATAAATATTGAGAGCCAGCTTGGATGACTGCTGACTAGCACTGGGGGCTCAGATGGAATTAGAAAGCCTGAATCAGGAGAGTGAAATGTCTTTCTCCAGCAACTTGCACTCCCCCCTCAGATTTGGAGATTAGCAGTTGGGCAACAACGTGGTTGAAATGAGTGACCCTGGGGCCCAAGCCAGGTGAGAAGGCAGTGAAGCCAGCACCAAACTGCTAGCCTGGGAGAACAGGGTGGAGTCCAGGAGCTGGAGCTGACGTATATGAGTAAAACAGCACTTCTCAACGCTGGCTGCACATTGGAATCACCTGGGATACTTAAAAAATAAATATTCCCATCCCTGAAAAGTGTGAATTAATTGGTCTGGACTTTAGGATTATTTTCTTAAAGCTCCCCAAGCGATGATAATGTAGAACCAGTTTTGCAATGTGCAGCTCTAATGTACAGCCATTAGAGTAGAGAACGGTAAGTAAGAGCAAACTGGAGTTTTGAAACAGCAGCCACTTTTCGGAGGTAGTGGTGATGCTACATAGGGTAGGAAGGAAAATTATAAATCAATGGCTGGGGACTTCCCTGGTGGCTCAGTGGATAAGACTCTGAGCTCCCAATGCAGAGGGCCCACCCACATGCATGCCGCAACTAAGAGTTTACATGCCACAACTAAGGAGCCCATGTGCTACAACTAAGGAGCCAGTGAGCCACAACTAAGGAGCCTGCCTGCAGCAACTAAGGCCCCACACAACCAAATAAATAAATAACTGTTTTTAAAATATCAGTGGCTGAAATTGCCAAATAAAATAAGTGGGCAGGGCTTAACTGATAAGGAAGTGACGTGAGCACATGTCTTGGCATCAAAAGAGGAACCGTGTTGAAGAGGAGTGAGATAGTGGACAGGGCTCTGGATGTAGCTGCTGGAATTGAGGGAAACATCCCTGCTCCCTCCTGCCCCGAGAGATGGACAGGTAGGGAGTACAGGTCTGTCCATGACAGGGATGGGAAAGGGAAGGTATCTAGGAGAAAGTCAAGTCTCCTCTAAGGCTGGGAAGCGTAATAGAAGAAAAAGGTTGAAAATAGGTTTGTTCCCCCTTAGAAACGGCCTTTAACCAGGCTTGCTGGTACCTCCTGCCAGAACGTGGCTCCCTGCTCACGCCATTATCTCGTGGGCCTGAGTGCCTGACACCATGCTACGTGTTCTTCTTATCCTTAACATGGGCATCTGAAGGAGAACAGAAACAAAGGGGCAGGTCGAGGGTCTCACTTGGTGTGAGCCCTCAGGACTTAATGATCCCATTATTCATGCAATGTGAGCGTGAATCACCTTAGGATCTGTAAGAATTGGGGAAATTCCAGAGGCTCACCACCTCATATTACCCTTCAGTGGGCTCTATCAAAACACTCAGGTGTAGACCCAGATAAGAAAGAACCTCTTTCAAAAAAGTCAACAGTGACATTTCCAACATCTTGATTCTGTTTTCGACCCTGTCAAAACCTTCATGTGTGATATAGATCCAGAAAATTTCAGAGACTCTCTGTAGATGCAGAGACCAACAGAATCAGGCAGTGTGCAATTCATGTTCTGAGAAGACAGCCATCCACGGCTGAAGTGGATGTATTGCCACTGTTCTCAAAAAGAATTTTGGGAAGGCACACCCACTCCTTGAGTTTGCAGTAAGGAAGGAAATTCTAAGACAGGGGCAGCAGTATTTAGTTGGTTTTCTCACTCTACTTCCTGGTATCCTACATGGAACCTGCAAAGCTTAGGAACCCTCCGAAAGTGGCAGATACGAAGCACCTGATTGCATCTGAGGGTCCAGTCTGGGAGCTGGCTGTGTGGACCTGTGCCAGCCAGTGCGCAGCTGGCAGAGACTGTAGAGGCACGCACATCACAAATATATCCAGTTAAAGATAGCAAAGACATTTTTACTCCCTTCCTTCTCACGCACAGCCCCCCAAATCTTCCGGAAGCAACGAAAAGCAAAACAAAGAAAAACACAGAAAAAACCCTATTTTTTAATGAAACAAGGAAACTCTCAAAACCTCAAACCACAAACCGTGAATTATGCTTGCCAAATACTGTACAAATCTGTACCGAAATTGGTGAAACGTTGAGAGAGCCAACATACATTGCCTCCAGCCTCGAACCAGAAATAAATTTCCTTAGATGTTGGTGTCATACTCCCAAAGGACCGAATCATTGATCCGTGGATTGGAGTGGGGTTTCCCAAAGGCAAGGGGGGATCTTATATTACTGGGGCAACAGGAGATAAGTTTAGGTGGTACATGGACAGTCATTTATATCAAATAGCATAATGAAAAAGTGATTCATTTAGAGCTTGCTTTCATTTCTGATTACATCAAGAAGAAACTCTTGGTTTGGTGCCAATGGCCTTTAACTCATTTCTAATTTGTACTAATCTCTCCTTCTAACCAGGAAAATATAGACCTCAGTATCTAGCTAGAAGTTACTATCTTTGCTGCGTTTTCATTGCATTTATTTTAATAGTTACTTCCTATTACAGCAAGTGATACTGGCTTTTCATTTATGATAGTGATATGCCTTCATTTTTAAATAAGTAAAAATTGGGAAGTTATTCTAAGAGGAATGTTGGTGAAAACCGAGGTGATATGCAGATAAGACAAAAATTGAGAAGTGGTACCTAAATGACTAAAATTTGGATTTGAGTAACAAGATCCAAGGACCCCAGAGGAGAAATGGATAGTGTTCTTAGAAAAAAACAGGATGAAAGTAGGGAAGGTCGACATTAAGGAGAAAGCAGGCTGGAGCTTCCCTGGTGGCGCAGTGGTTAAGAATCTGCCTGCCAATGCAGGGGACATGGGTTCGATCCCTGGTCCAGGAAGATCCCACATGCCACGGAGCAACTAAGCCTATGTGCAACTACTGAGCCTGTGCTCTAGAGTCCTCGAGTCACAACTATTGAGCCCACACACCACAACTACTGAAACCCGAGCACCTAGAGCCCGTGCTCTGCAACAAGAGAAGCCACCACAATAAGAAGCCCCACCACTGCAATGAGGAGTAGCCCCTGCTCTCTGCAACTACAGAAAGCCCACACGCAGCCACAAAGACCCAGTGCAGCCAATAAATAAAAAATAAAATACATTTAAAAACAAAAAAAGGAGAAAGCAGGCTGATGTTTGTTTATTTCTATTGTATGTGACCTGGCCTCCAAGCCAAAGAAATCCTCCTGGAGATTGAGAGGATGAAGGGGATGGAGAGGAAATTGCTAGATTACTGCCCAGAGAGCCTAGACTGAGAGGGCCTTGCTGAGGCCTTCAGCAACCTCTTCAGTGCTCACACCTGAGAATCTAGAGACATTCTTTATGGAGAGGAAATTAACCGATTTGGAATCACACCAAAATAAAGCCACCAAGTGCCTCTGTGCCCTTCTTCCGTCCCTTCCCATGCTACTCTTTTACACATAACTCTCTGTCTCTTTGGAGAAATTACAAAATTTTTTAGAAATCTCAAAAGGGATGTTCAGGAGTACAAATAAGGAATTACACAGCAACAAAAGAGGATAAAACTGAGTGGCAGAACTCAAAAAAGAGTGGAAAGCCCCTTTAGAATCAACCAAAAATAAAATGAACACAAGTAAACACACGATGGAACAATATGAAAAAGGACAAAGAAGCATTTTAAATTATTTAAAAATTTTATAGTTACAAAAAACAAACAATGGAGATCCAATATATGAATAATTGGCATTCCTGAAGAAGGGCCCAGAATAGATGGAGCACTAGAAGAATATTAACTGAAAGGAAGACTTGGGTCAGCAGGTAGAAAGCACACACTGTGTCAAAGTAAAATCAGTACTAAGTGATCAGTGATAAAACATACCAGATAAAAAATCAAAAGCAACACCTAATATTAAGTGACAATGAAGCAAGTCTAAAAGTCAAGAGCGTAAAGATATGACTCATGAATTTTATATACTGCCAAGTTGTCCTTTAAGTATAAAGGCTATTGGCAGTCACTCTTGAGAATAAAAAACTCAGGGTTTGCACATTCTTTTTTTTTTTTTTTTGCACATTCTTGAAAAAAGTTCTTCATACTTAAATTCAGTCAACCAAAAACTTAATCAAAACAAATCAAGAGAAGAATTGGGGATTGAGAAAAACTGCCAAAGATGAGTTTTGAATGGCTTTAAATGCAGAGTTGAGTCAACAGCTGTGGGACTGATGGTTAAAGAGCAAAATGTAAATATGGGAAACTCTTACACTGTAAAAATAATAATATACCTAACAAAAATTGGGACGGGGAAAAGGCAGTGGGAGAACTTGTAAGTCATCTGCAGTGACAGGGAAATAATCACTCTAAAAAAATGGAATTCAGGAACCACAGCTGTTTAAGCAAGCATGATTTCAGCTTCTTGATGACTTTTATATTAGTTTTTCTTAACGGATATTTCAAGAATGTTTGTGGTATAGAAACGTTTAGCTGAACTTTAG
This sequence comes from Hippopotamus amphibius kiboko, assembly GCF_030028045.1. Taxonomy (NCBI): domain Eukaryota; kingdom Metazoa; phylum Chordata; class Mammalia; order Artiodactyla; family Hippopotamidae; genus Hippopotamus; species Hippopotamus amphibius. Next base: position 174,744,795 of record NC_080189.1, read on the forward strand.
CAACTCCGATTTTATTTCAGTTTCTTTTTCTATGAAATTAACTTTAATCATTGTACTTAAAATTAATTTGCAGAATAAAATTCAACTGTTGTCTGTTGATCTTTCTGCTCCGTTTCTGAGCACAAGGACCCGTTGAGATAATATATGCCAAACATCGATGGCTGTTTCTAGGAAGTGAGATTTGGGGCATGTTTTTTAAAAACTTCCTCTTTGTACTTTTGTGTTATTTTTATCATAAAACACACCATGTATAAAAATAATAGTCACTTTCCGAGTAGTGCGGTAGAACAGTTAAAGCTCACCCCATGACCTTTGTCCTTAGGTGTGACTCCTATGGTTATGCTATGTTACATAGCAAAAAAGGATTTCACAGATGCAATTAAAGTTACTAATTAGTTGACTTTAACATTGGGAGATAATGGGGTGGGCCTAACCTCATCACATGAGCACTTTAAATGCTGAGAGTGTTCTCTAGCTGGTAGCAGAAGTCATGAGATTCAAAGTATGACAAGACTTCAATGCAAATAGGTATCCCGATGCTGGCTTATAAGAGGGAGGGGGGCCACATGAAAACGCCCGAGGGCAGCCTCTAGGAGCTGGTAGCAACCCCTTACTAACGACCAGCAAGAGAACCAAGCCCTCAGCCCCAGAAGTTCAAGGACCTGAATTCTGCCAATGGCCTGAATGAACTCGGGAGTAGATGCTCAGCCAGAGCCCCCACATAGAAAGCCCAGCCTGGCCTGCACCTTGATGTCAGTCTTGTGAGACCCTAAGGAGGGAACCCATTTGACCTGGCAAGTTCTGATCTACAACATCATGAGATAATAACTGCTGATAACGTGTGTGGTCATTTGTTACACAGTAATAAAAAACCAATACAAGCAGTCAACACTGTTCTCCACGCCAGACGTACAGAATCCGAGTCCTCATTGTCAACACCAGCATCCCCGCCATCCTCACCCTGTTGCAGTTCCTTCTTCTGCATCTGCAGAGCTCAGAGTATCTCCAGAAGCCCCAAATGATCTGTGAGAAAATGGACCATTTTGTATAATGGCTGGAAGCCTCCAGTTTGGGATTAGATGTTTGTGGAGGCCTTGAATCAGATTGCTCTTTCTTTTATGGTACATTTTTTTCCCTTGGATTTTCTATTTGCCTCTCTTTTATCTTGTTGCATTTTTCTTTATTGCAGTTCATTTCCCCCCCCCCCCCCCGAGCTTCTTCATCCAATCAGGTGTTCTGTTGAATTTTTCAGCCCTCCCCTCTGAGACCCAACATCCTCCTGTGGCATAGCTGATGTGATGGGATTTTCCTGCATGGGTTTCCAGGCTTTCCAAGATCCACATCTCCCCATTCTTTCTTTTCCTGCAGCGCATTTTCGTATACCTTCCTAAAAAATGGTGTATGAGAGGTCAATTTTCTGGTCCCTGTTTGTCCCAAAAGATCTTTATTCTACACTTACACTTGGATGATAGTTTGGCTGAGGACAACACTGTAGGTTGAAAATCATTTTCTTACAGATTACTGAAGGCATCACACTATTGCCTTTTTTTTCCCCCCACACTGCACAGCTTGCGGGATCTTAGTTCCCCAACCAGGCATTGAACCCAGGCCCTCAGCAGTGAAAGCATGGAGTCCTAACCACTGGACTGCCAGGGAATGCCCCCCACTATTGCCTTCTAGCATTCAGTGCTTGCCAATGAGAAGTCTGTTTTATTTTCATTATTATTTTCACTCCTCTATAGGTGACCTTTCTTTTTAATTGCAAAATTTTAAAATTATTCGCTTTATTTTTAAAATCAGATTATGTGACTTGGTGGGTCTTTTTTTCCAAACTCTGTATTTACCCCTCAATGGACTCTAACCGTCCAGAGCTGTGTGACCTTCAGTGCTGCAAAGCTCTCGTGGTATTTCCTTGATACTGTCCTCTCTCTTGGTCTTCTTTGCTCTCTCTTTCTGTATATACTATTAATTGGATATTAGAACTTTTCTATCTATTTTCTAAGTCTTGTTTGTTACCTTTTTTAAATCTATTTGTCTTTTGGTTCTACTTTCAGAGAGAGCGCCGTAATTTTATTTTCTAAGCTTTCCACTGATTCTTTTATAACTTTAACTATCATATGTTTAATTTAGAAGAGCTCATCTTGTGTGTCCTTTGTCAGAGCAGCCTATTTTTCTTTTATGGATGAAATCGCTTGATGAGTCTTTCTGAATATATTAATTGGAGCGTTTTCATTTAGTTAGATTTGCTTCGGGTTCTCTGACTCAAAATAACTATTTCCTCCAGGGTTGGGTTTTTTTTTTTTCCTGTTTATTTTAGTCTCTCTTTTTTATTATGAAGTCGTCTCTTGAAGTGCCCAGAGACGCTTCATTGTCCATCTTTAATTAAAAGTGAAGCCCAAAAAGCTGATTAGGACTTCTGTGTGCATGGGCTTATTGACTGGTAGGAAGGCTTCAAGTGCCTGGGAGTCCTGAATACTAGGTTGTGCTGATTTCTCCACTCTGTAGATACTCCTTTTTTTTTTCTTCCAAAAAGTGGAGTGTGATAGTACCTTTCCCGGGTAATAGAGACCTTGCTTCAGGGGTAAAGGTGAGATGGGAAGGACCAAGTGTTCCATATGCAGACTTTCAATCAGTTCCCCTGTTTTCAGACCCTATCTCACATTCTCTGCCACACAAAGTGGTGTCCCATCTTGAGCTTCTCTGGGATTCAGCTGGAAAGATCAGCCTCCTCCCAGCTACATCCCTCTGTGTGTACTCCCGAGAAGGGGCCCCAAACCTCCTGCCACCCTATGGTTTGTTGCACCCCACCGGGGAAACCACCCATCTAGACCATGAGTTTTTCTTCCCTGGTGTCACAGAACCAATGAATGCCAGAGCCTGGGCTCAAACCCGCTCTGAAATTCCAAAGCTGAGGTCCCTGCACTCACCATAGCATCCTAGCAACTGCAAGGTTAAGGTCTGATCAAAAAGGATGAGAAATTTGGGCCTATTTTTCAACAGACATGATAGATTTGTTCACTTTTAAGTGCTTATAGTGCCTTAGGAGCATGTGCTTTCCTTCGAAGGTTTCCAACTCAAATGCTTAACATAGGCTAGAGAGATAAAATGAAGCAGCCAGGTGGGAACACACACCTCATTCAAGGTGGCGGTCACGCCTCAGCTGCAGCCGGTTACTGTCACACAGGAATGCTGGCCAAACTTAGCCTCATCTTCTGATTTTTCAAGAAACATCAAAATTCAGATTATTAAGTAATAGGTATTATTGGGTAATGATGTAAAATGTTGGCAAATAATTCGAGGTCAACTGTGTCTGCAGAGCAGCTGCAAAGACGAGTTTGCTGCCTCTAGACATTGCACTTAGGAGAGAAAACCTGAACCAAGACTGTGGGGGGAACAGAAAGTGAAAGCTGTGGCAGGACCCCTAGCCAATCACAGAAGCCTGGTTAAGACAAACCTAGGTAGCATGTATTCTCTGAGCCCCAGGGATTCAGGGAGGTAGGTCTGGTGATCATTTCCTACTCCTCTTAACATTCACAACCCCACTGCCTCTCTTAGATCCTAAGCCAGCTACTTTCTCTCCTTTTCTTCTCTTAAGTCATTTTGTTCAAAGAAATCTTCCTCTATTTGGATGACAGAGCCCCTAGCACAACAGAAGGATTCATGAATACCAAATACAGGTATTCAAAAGGGTGGGGAGGGAGGCTGAGATCAGAAACCCAAGGACTGGTGATAAGGGGCAGTTTTTAGCCAGAGGCCTGCCTGGAGACTGGGAAGTGGACCAGAAAACCATTTAACATCATTGAACCAGAGCTTCTGCGTCTATAAAACTGAGATAATAAAAATAGCTGCTTGTACTTCATAGTATTGTTCTGAGAATCAAGTGAGGTAATGTGCCAGGGGATGGTATTGTGATTGCAAATAAACCATCGCCTCTGTCGGAGAAATTTAAGGATGCATTTGAATTGTACAAGATGGGTGCAGGAAACAACCCTTAGAAATATCCCAAGGTTACTCTGTGATGAAATTGCCAGTCATTTCAGGGTTGATGTCATTCTGTCTGATGCAATGGACTGCAGTTTATTTCATTAAACCTATTTAAATAACAAGACACCTAAAATAACAAGGAACATTAGGAAAGGGGGTGAGCCTGTCATCTGAAGTCCTTGGGATGTGATGACTCCTGTATCCACATGACTTCTTGAGAAGAGCAATTTCGGAAGTCATGGATCCTTCTTAGTTTTCAGGAACTCCATTTATATGCTGGTCACAAAATCCCCTTTAGGCCTTACAATCTTTTGGGAAACTGATAGAGAACTGTGGTGTCGAGGCCACACCAAGTTCTAATTCAACTTAGCTGTCAGAAGAGCAGGAACCTCTAAATTTCCTTTGGTTGGGATTTATGACCTAGTACCCAGGCGATGTCTGCTTTGTCATTGAGTTTCATCATTATTGTGTACATTTCATATTGAATGGCACAAAGATTGCTGTGCAAATATGTTCACAGAAGCCATTCTTATAAGAGCAAAGCATTTGAAAATGACATATTTGCTTAACAATAGGGGTTAAATAAATCATATTTTTATCATGTAGGATTATGCAGCCATTAAAAGTGTATTTGCACAGTGCTTTGCACTGGTGAGAGGTAACAGCACAGATGTAGTTCTGCTGGACTGGATCGAGGTAGAACGGGCACATCCCCTTCTGCCCAGTAGAAGCCAGCTGAAACCACATGGAAGCATGACTTTAAATAATGCAGCACAGCTGTGCAGGGCTGGTGAACATCTGCAACCTGTTGGCAGGTGAGGTCTGCAGCTGTCCGAGGTGGGGCTGTTCACAGCAGGCAGACACATCTGGCAACCTTCGAGGGGAAATGGATGCCACAGACACTGCCTAGTCCTTGCACACTTGCGCTTGGGAAAACCCCAGAAGCCATCAGTGCGTATTTTCTGAGAAGGCTGCCTATGGGGATACTGCCCCCATTAGTGACTATCGTCCTGAGTGAGAAGAACCAGGTCATCGGGACATGGAATTGTTCCCAGTGAATTTCAGGTTCTTGCTTCATCACTAAAGAATTCAGAGACAACGTGATAGGTAAGAAGTGGATTTACTTAGAGAGAAACACACTCCACAGACAGAATGTGGGCCTTCTCAGAAGGTGAGAGAGCCCCGAAATAGGGCGTGGTTAGTTTTTATGGGCTGAGTAATTTCGTAGGCTAATGAGTGGGAGGATTATTCCAATTATTTTGGGGAAGGGGTGGAGATTTCCAGGAATTGGGCCATGGCCCACTTGGCCTTTTATGGTTAGCCTCATAACTGTCACAGTGCTGGTGGGTGTGTCACTTAGCATGCTGATGTATTACAATGCGCGTATAATAAGGCTCAAGGTCTGCTGGAAGTCGAATCTTCCGCCATCTTGGACCTAGTCGGTTCTAATCAGTTTTGTCATGTCCTATGGCCACGTCATTCTTTTAAAGGTTGTGCCCTGCCTCCTTCCCTCCTATTCCAGAATGAAAGATCCAGGAGGAACTCAGCTATATGTGGCAGTGGAAGCAGAGCTCTGTAAGCCTGTTTAAGCTGTTATTTAATGCAAAAGAAAGTTGCAATTGAGTCATTGCTTTTATTCTTGACCCTGGGACTTGTAATGAAGTGTGGGGTAGGGTCTTACCTCAAATCCAAGTTAATAGACTGGATAATCTCAACAGAGGACTGTTTTCAGCAGGGGCTAAAGAGCCTTCTGAAGTGAATATCCTAGGAAAAGAAGCAGCCCAGTCAGGCACAAAGAGATTTCCCTGATAAAAATGTCATGATCATCCAAGAAGTAAAGCAGTTCTGACGTTAGTCTCCTGGCTGGGACTTTAAGGCTTTTCCTGGCTCAGGCCCCAGTGATCTCCTCTCTGAATTATGTGGGGTGGGGACTGACATTTTACCAGAAACTCTCTTAAATGTTGGGCCATAAGTAGTATGGCTTTGATGCTTCTTTTACAAGTGTAGACAGGACAAGGGGATCTCCCTCCCAAGTCACCCCAGATGACTGACCAAACTGCTCTGGTGTCATGGGTGGAATCCGGACCCAGAGCACCAGTGAGAGTCTGTGGTGCCTGGCTAGACGATGGTGGTGCCAAGCATGAGTGGGCTTGTATGGGGTGGGGGGTGGGGACCCCAGAAGTCACTGAGGGAGGCTTTGTTAGGGACCAAGGGCCCTATTTGAGAAGGTGGGAATGAACACCAGGGAAACTGGCAACTCCACCTTTGCCTGTAGCATGTTAAGGCTTGAAAACCAGGTTACATCCAGATGGGGAAACTGAGGCACAGAGAGATTAAATCATTCGCCCAAAAGCATGCAGCTGTAAAGTGCAAGAATCCAGATTTGAACCCAGATCTTGATTTCTTCTTTTTCCGTTGTTCATGAGGCCTTTTAGGAGAAACCAGAGAATGTCCAAGGAATACTGGTTATCCAGTTGGATGGAAAATAAAATTCATTGGGGGAACAGCAACGATCAAAGCTAGAAAGATACTTGGGACTATATTGTGGAGTTTGCCCTAATTTGGGAAATAATAGCACAGTCCAGGGGTCAGCAAACTGTGACCTGCAGATCAAATCTGCTGACTATCTGTTTTGGGGGCTGTGAGTTAAGAATGGTTTTTACAGAAGAACATTCGCAGTTGATCTGGTGATAGGGGTCACTAACTTAGAACCCCGTTTAAGTGAAATGTTAGCATGTAGAAAAGGATTCCATTCTTCTCACCAGTAGCCCAATGTGACAAAGTATTATATTCAATTATTATTATACTTTGAGTTCAGCAATAAATATTGGTGAAAATTTGTTTTCTCTCTTGGCATATGAGTATTTATATAATATCCTTTTAGGCCAAGAGGATTTATTATCTAGCCCTTTACAGAAAACTGTTGCCAACCCCTGGCATGGTCAGTGATTGAAGAAAGTCATGGAGTGCATGTTATTTTTTTATTGCATACTCTTGCCAATAAAAGTTTGGGTGTGACTGTTCTACTTATACAAATTATTTGATATATTTTATGCACTACACTACCCGTGTACGTAAGCAACACAGACAGGGTTATGACTGTAGTTAGAACTGTGAAGTAAGACAGCCCGAGTTCGAATCCCAGACCTGCCACTTACTGACTTTATGACATTGGACAAATTTCCTCACCTCTGTGCCCCAATTTTCTCACCTGAAAAATGGGGCTAATGATAGTATCTATGTTATCGGATTGTTGTGAGAATTAAATTGACAAATATATGTAAAGTGCTCAGAAGAGTCTCTGAAATATAGTAACTGCTAAATAAGAGGTATTAATACTGGTATGAACATTATAATTCATGCCCCAAAATAAGAATTGAAAATGGGGAAATGCTGATGTGGTACCTCTCATCACCCCTGCACACAGGACAGACCATGTGTGATTAGGGTGACGTGTCAGGGTACGGAGACAGGTGGCAGAGGGACGAATTTGGAGACATATCTTTGATTTTCAGAAATAGGATGGCCTGACTTTGGAGCTGGCTGACTGTGGGAATGGAGAAAAGGAACTGAAGTGAGGGCTTGCCTCTTACTCCTGCCCAAATGAATCTTATAACATCCTCTTTTAAGTCAATTCTTGCTACCAGCAAAGAGGCGATTGCTGCATGTTTAGTTTGCTCATTTATTCAACAGTCTTTCCTGAGCCCTTTCCATGTGCCAGCATCACAGGGGTTATAAAGACGAATCACACACAGGCTTCTACACTTAAGCAGCTCCTGGCTGGGGACTTCCCTGGTGGCACAGTGGTTAAGAATCCACCTGCCAACGCAGGGCACACGGGTTTGATCCCTGGTCGGGGAAAATCCCACATGCTGTGGAGCAACTAAGCCCTTGTGCCACAACTACTGAAGCCCACGTGCCTAGAGCCCATGCTCCACAACAAGAGAAGCCACCGCAATGAGAAGCCTGTGCACCACAACAAAGAGTAGCCCCCGCTCCCGGCAACTAGAGAAAGCCCCCTAGCATCCTGCAATGAAGACTTTAAAAAAAAGAGAAGAAAAAGAAGCTCCTGGCTGGGCAAAAGGAGACAGACATGAAAACAGTTACGTGTGGTAGTGTACTGGGGGTTCTGATAAAGGCCTGTTTATTTTATTTATTTATTTATTTTAATTTTTTTGGCCGAGTCACTGTGCAACATGCATGCGGGATGTAGTTCCCAGACCAAGGATCCAACCCGGGATCCCTAAAGTGGAAGTGCTGAGCCCTAACCACTGGACCACCAGGGACGTCTTTTTTTTTTTTTTTTTTTTAAGATAGGAGGTTGTTTAGAACCTGGTGGAGATGAAAACGGGTATGTGCTCAAACCCACTGGGAGGAGAGGAAAACTCCATAGGGATGGTGATACTTGGGTTAAGTATTGAACAATGAGTGGGCAAGCAATGGAGGAGGAATTCCAGGGAAAAGCAACAGTGAGGGCAAAAACAAAAACAGACAACGTGGCAGCCTTGGGGTTTTGCAGATGCCCAGAGCCAGGAGGCAGCACGCAGGGAGGAAGTCACGTGCCAGGCCACAGGACCAGGGTGACCCCACAGGAGCTGGGAAATCACAGATGGCAGAGTACAATAAATTTTTTTCATAACATCCTGCAAAACAGACCCGCTTCTAGTGTCTGGTACAATAAACATTGGCAGGCCTTAAAAAACTAAGCTATTTTGTTTTAATTAATTTTAAAGGTAATATCAGTGTCAATAAAAGCTGCTTTGAAGGGTATGCTAATGAGAAATCAAATTCAGTTCCCCTCGAAAACTGAATTTAATAACGTTGACCTACATTTACTTTCAAGGGACTTGTTTGTCTGCTTTTATCCTGAACATGAAAACAAGTGTTTTTTTTAGAACCCAATTTTAATGGTGAGGCAATAGAGGGGAGAATGAAACAGTATTCCCCCCAACCCCCATGGGTCTCTTCCTTTGAGTCCTTTTCTCCGTCAATCCTTTCATCCATTCATTCGCTGAATTGGTCAGTCTCGCTTTCTGCCAACAAGCAGATGCCTCTTTTTGAAAACACTAGATTGAACTCAACAACTAGGATTCAAGCAGCAGTTGTTAGAAAAGAAGATAGCCTATACCCTGGAGGATGTGGCAGCCCCAAATAAGCAAGGACTGTTGCCACGCTGAAGTTTTGAGGTTTTAGACATTTTGGGGTTTTGGTTTTTAGTCTTCAATGTAATACATGTTCTCTGAAAAAAACTGGAGAGTATAGAGAAGTAATAAAAAAATGGGAGAAGATAACCTTTTATCCAGCCATCCAGGGGCAGCCTCTGCTACTATTTTGGAATATTTTCCTCTAGTGTTTTTCTTCTATGTTTTTTATTTTTAACATACCTGGGGGAGCTCAGTGAAGCTCATGTTCAGTACAGGCTTCATTGTCCCCAACACAGGGCTTCGGTTAACTTGGTTGGAGGTAAAGGTTGTACTCATTCAGAAAGATCTGCAGGCATTTCTTGCCCCACCCCCACTTTCAACCCCAAATCTCCACATTGGGAACAGAATAGGGGAGAGAGACTTCTGTGTGAGCCTGCTCTGAGCACATTTACACCTTCACCACATTGAGGCTTGTGGTCTGCTTCACACTTATAGAACAAAGAGAGAAAGACTCAGAAAAGAGTGAGCCTCCAGGCCCCGACCCAGAGGTCCTACTGTGGGGAAGCAAGCATAGAAGGAGCAAGACTATATGCTCCTTGAAGTTTCTTCCCGGGGAATGGAAATGTGTCCTTGCTTTGCTGCCACCTTGAGAATACGGATGCCAGCAATGTTTGTTTGTTTCTTTAATTTTTTTTTAATATGTAAGGAATATGTGCTCCTGCCTTGGTGCTGTGGATGCTCTGGCTCCCATGGTCCACTGCTGAAGCATCGTTCAGGGTTCAACTCAGCTGTCACTTCTTAGAGTCACTTGCATGACCCTCCCAAGCCTTCTTCCACACCACCCCATCCCCATCACTCTCCAGCTCCTCCTCCTGTTGTTCTCCTAGCATGAACCACTGTCTAACGTGATCATGTTCATATATTTATTTGCTTGTTTGCTGCCCATCTTCCTCCTTCTAGAATGCAAGTTCCATGGAAGTAGGGGGTTTCCTGTACTGTTCTGTGCTGTATCCCCAGTGCTTAGCATAGACTGTGGCACGCGATAGAACTAGGGATACATAGTGTTGAATGAGTCAGTGCCCTGAGCTCCTAAGTGCCCCATATCCACTCAAGGCCAAGCCTGTACAGTCCTCCCCTCCATCATAGCTCTATAATCCATCTCTTCCTCTCCATCCTCCCTAACCCCCCGCACTAATGTTCAGCTCCTAAAACAATCACAATGGTCACACCTGCTCTGTCCACCTCAGTCTCTATCCCACCCTGCCACCAGCTGTTCCTCCTGCACCTCACCCTGATGCTTCCCCATTTATACGTCTACCTTCATGCCCCTCCTTGCAAACCAATGGGCTGCTTTCTGGTATGGTGGCAGAGAGGGGGCACCCCCCAGGGATACATTGCAATTGGGGGTGAGAGTAAGGATGTGCAGATTGAAAGCGAAGTAATGCTTTTCCCATTAGCTTTGCTCTGTACTCAAAATTTTTTTTTTTTTTTGTATCAGGTATTGTGTAGGGAGGGATGCAGAGTCTATGTTTATCAAAGGGGAGAGGGTGTGGTTTTTGAAAGATAAGAGAGGTGTCAGTTGCTCCTTCTCCTAAATTAGTCATGAAATCTCACCCCTTTGTGCCTTCCCCTATGTGGGCACTCCTTCCTGACCTCCTGCTTCCCTTTACAGGCGGGCTCAAAGGCTACTCCTGTGGCGCCACCTCTTCTTCCTCTTCCCCATAGAGCTACCTACCTACTGCCTAAGCCCCACAGGGCGTGTCCACAGCTCTGATGGGTCATTACTTTGTCCAGATTCCCCAACAGATTGGGTGGCCTATGAGGGTAAGGCACTCGGTATGCTAGACAGCCCGGGCTGCCATAACAAAACACCATACACGAGGTGACTTAAACAATAGATATTTATTTTCCTACAGTGCTGAAGCTGAACGTCTGAGATCAGGGAGCCAGCGTGTTTGGATTCGGGTGAGGGCTCTCCTCCTGGCTTGTAGTGGCCACCTTCTGCTGTGTCCCCACACGGTGGAGAGAGAGAGAGGAAGCTCTTTGCTTGTAAGAGCACTAATCCCATCAGACCAGGCTCCCACTCACATGAGCCCCTCTAAATCTAATTATTTCCCCAAAGCTCCATCTCCAACATATGAATTTGGGGGTGGGTGGCGGAGGTGAGGCACAAACAGTCAGCCCATAAACCTCAGTAAACGTTTTTTAAGCGAGTAAAGAACCTAGGCTTCCTTAAATTCCCCTTGACCAAGGGCAGGGCTGATCCCAGGGTCCAGAGAAGGGCTGTACCTACAGGTGGCTGCAGTTCATGGGAACCACGGAACCACTTTTTTTCTTCTTTTAATTTTATTTTTTTTGGCTGTGTTGGGTCTTCATTGCTGTGTGTGGGCTTTCTCTAGTTGTGGCGAGTGGGGGCTCCTGTTTGTTGTGGTGCACAGGCTTCTCAGTGCGGTGGCTTCTTGTTGTGGAGCACGGGCGCTAGGCACACTGGCGTCAGTAGTTGCAGCATGTGGGCTCAGTAGTTGTGGCACTCAGGCTCTAGAGCACAGGCTCAGTAGCTGTGGCGCACGGGCTTAGTTGCTGTGCGGCACGTGGGATCTTCCCGAACCCAGGATCGAACCCACGTCCCCCTGCATTGGCAGGCAGATTCTTAACCACGGAGCCACCAGGGAAGTCCATGGGACCCACCTTTGAAAGGCAGAGGCACAGAGGGGCTCCAGCAATTTGCTACAATGTTGATGCAAGCTGATCTTGTTACCTGGTCTCCTTGTCACAGATGAAGAAAGTCAAGCCCCAAAGACGTTCAAGGGACTTGGTCAATGTCTAATTCATCTGATCTGTGCCTAGAACATTGCTTACAAATCATCTTTGTCCATTCAAAAAAGCATTTATTGATGACCTACTGTGTGCCAGGAATTGTGTTGCCCTCCAAGCCCCCCGCCTGATGGGGGAGAGAGATGTATCATCAGCGACAACAGGGGAGCGTGGTCTGTGCCTCCAGACGGCCCAGGAGAGAAGCCTCTGACCCAGCCCGCTGGTCAGAGGGGGCACCCTGGAGAGACGGCAGCTGAGTGGTCTTCAAGGACCAGGAGGAGTTAGGTAGGCAAAGGGCCAGAGGAAGATGTTCCAGGCAGAGAAGGCGAGCCGGAAGCCAGGGAGAACAGGGCGCTGTTGGGAACTGCAAGTAATTACTGAGAATTTAGTGTTTGTGCTAAGTGCAGGGGTTACAACAAAGTAGGAAAGAAGGACCCTGCCCTCAAGGAATTACTTACAGTAAAAGATATGTGAAAAGTGAAAGAAACAGCTTGAGCATTGGGTTCTGATCTACCTTGGAGGGGGCAGGGGGCACTTGATAAGCTGACAGTTCGAATCTGCTTCTGAGTCCCCACCCCACTGCTTTCAGGTCGCATCTCTCCCCTTTGGGGCCATCTCCTTCTACACTGAGTCCACAGCCGCAAGGGCTCGTCTAGGTCCATGAGAGTCCTGGTGACTCCGCTGCTTGCAGAGGAAGCCAGAAAAGCGGGGGCCCCTGGAGGGTTGTGTTCTGGGCTATTATTGTTGCCATTGCTGTTGCAGCACCTCTGCTGACACATGAGGGCCTGGGGCAGAGCTCGTCCAAGAAAGAAAGTGCTTCCAGCACAGAGGTGTGGGCTGTGTCAGGAAGAGAGGGAGAGAAGTGGCCTCTTTTCCACAGGGGTCGCCCTCAGTGGGGGACGCTGCGGTCACAGGGGACCTCAGCTCCCAGTGCCCCAGGCCCTGTGAATACAGACGCACAGGCACACATGCACACACACAGGCACACCCCCAGGTCGTGGGGGGAGCTTCTGCCAATGTAAAGTCACACACATTCTGGGAACCAGCATCTTTCCTCGGGAACCCCGCCCTCTGAAGCAAGGAAGCCCCTCCCTCTTCTGCTCCAAGGCCAGCTCCCACACCAGGATACATGAAATCACATCTTGGGAATCAAGAGGGAATATGCCTCCTTTCTGGGACAACAGATGTAACCTGGGGATTCTGTTCCCCCTCTTCATAACCCAGGAATACAATGATGATGGAAATCAATCTGCACAACCTCGAGGAGCAGCAGGTGGGGCCTTGAAGATGGAGGGAATACCTGATGGTGGAGGTATTGTCCTGGCAGCCGCAGAACCGGGTTCCCAGGAAGCTTTTCCTCCCTCCCCGCTGCCTGACCACGCTTTCACTACACCTTAAGAGAGGAGAGCCCTTGTTCCCAGCTTGTTCCAAAATTGCTTGTGGGGGACCTCGCAGATTGGGAACTAGACGGGTTTCGTCCTAGCCGTGGATCCCAGTAAGGACCACTTACTCTCTCTGGATACTTGGTTTCCTCAACCACAGATGCTGAGGGGAAGGAGGCCTGTTGAATGGCAGCGTTGTTGTCCCCACATGCTCTGCCCTCCCGTTTCAGATGCTGCTGACTCCTGAGCTGTGACTTTTTTGAAACCTTCCCTCCCAGGTTCCTTTGACCATCAGCATCACTTCTCGTCTGAGCTGAGGGCAACAAGGAGTCCCTGAAGGTTGGGCAGTGGCTCCTGCCTAGGCTCTGGGGGAGGCCTGTCCTAATTAGGAAACCAGGAGCCACGGGCAGGAGCTTATTGATGTCCAGAAAGAGAGTCCATTGGTGGCCGTGGCGTGCATGCCTCAGTCCCTGAGACCACGTCTGGTGCCGCTTGCAGAATTGTGCAGGTCAGCTCTCCAGGACAGCTGGGAAGAGGCAGATCCTGGCAGAGATGCCCATCCCCTTCTTGTGGAGCCAGGCTGTCCTTGCCAGAATCCCAGGAAGTGTACATGTTGAAGGTGGTGATGGTCCAGTGCCCCAGGGTCACGGAGGCTGAGCCGTCAGGGACTATTCAAGGTAAGCCCCAGGAGCTGCGTCCTCAGGTGTAATTCCACCAGTTACTCTGGCTTCTTTAAACATCCCAGCCTCTAAGTCTTCTACCCTTTGCCCTCAACAAGCCTGGGAGGAAGGTGGGGCCAGTGTGGACTTTACCACGTGAAGGGCTGTTGCTTTAAAGAGTGTTGACTGTGGGAAGACATCTATTAAATCAGCTTGGTAAATTTCCAGTCCACTTGTCCATTTCCAGAGGGCATAGGCCTTTTCCTGAACCTGGAAATGATGCAAAAAGTTCTGGCAACTTGGCAAAGGCCCATAGCCTGCCTGGGCAATTCAGATTTGCATGTCTGGGGGAGAAGGTAAGACACCCAGATTCTTCTGAAACCACTCAGTTTAGACCCCTGTTCCATCCTTGTGGAATGGAACCGCAGCCTGGAATAAATGCCCTTGGGTCCCCTACGTTCATCCCTGGGTCCAAGTTTTCCTGCCTCAGCCAGGCTGAGTTTCCTGGGACATGTCTTGCATTCAACCCCCTTCTGCTCTAAAACTTGATTGGCTTTCGGCTGACCATCAATCACACTGGCAACTCCGGTGCTCTGTCCTCTGAACTGCTACCTGTGGAAACTGACCGTGTCTCCCAAATCAAACCCTGGACTCCAGACAGGCCGCCATCCATCCTCCTATTCTCTGTACTCATTCCTGTCTCTGCCTGCCTGGAGCCCCCTGCCCCTTTGTAACCTTGGTATCCTTCAAGCCAGACACTTCCTTGAAGCCTTTCCTGAGGACTTCTGCCCACCTTGATTTCATTTACTATACATATGATTAGTTTAATGGTTGGTCTCGTGCAGACACATTATTTACTCTTACACTGGCCTGTGGATCTGACCTTCTCATCTACAGTGTGTGCAGGACAGACACTACCTTGTGTGTATTCCTGGCCCCACTCCCCCATCATGACGCTTGGGATAGCACCAAATTCATAGTACATCTTCAATAAACTCTTGTTAGTGGTTTGATTTCTGTATTGAGTTGAAATACTTTGGCTTCTGTTAGTTTTGCTGCATGCTAGTGATTTCTAATCTTCTCAAATATGAAGACCCCCACATGAAGTGAGTGGTACGCTGAGTACTGCTAGATCAAGAAGACACGTGATGATAAAAGGTTTGGGCATGACTTACCTTTTAGTCATTCCAATGGGGACTATGCACATTTGAGAAATAGCCAGGCCTGCGTGTTCGGGAGAGTAAGAGCAGCCACTGAGCGCCAGAGAATGCTTGCTGCAGATATGGCTCAGGAGCTCCTTGCTGTAACTGTGTAGCAGAGACCCCAATGGCTTCATGGCTCGCAGATTGGGAACCACTGGTGTATGCATTCCATTCAACGCAATCCTTGCAAGTACCTAACCCAGGCATCTTCTCTGTGCTTCTGTGAAACCTTGATTGCATTTAAGGTATTTTATAAAACAGATGATTGAATACAACAGAAAAGGCGTTGGAGGAATTCATATATTCATAATGATAATATTAATAATATATTATTGAGCACTAATTGCTAAGTGTTTTTAATCACTTTATATTTGTGTATGATTTAACCCTCACAGAATGCTGTGAAGTACGAGCACTATTTCCATGAGGAAACTGTCAGTGGGGTCATGTGGAAATGAGTGTGGAATGAAGGAAGGGGCCAAGCTTTGCACTTGGGTAGAGAAGATACAAAATAGCAACTACCGATAAACAAAATGGGGTCTATCCATGCAATAGGGTATTACTCAGCCATAAAAAGAGATGAAGGACTGATGTATGCGACAACATGGATGAACCTTGAAAACATGATGCTAAGTGAAAGAAGCCAGACACAAAAAAACCACACAGTGTATGATTTCATTTTTATAAAATGTCCAGAAGAGGCAAATCCTGGAGACAGAAAGCAGATGAGCGTTTGCCAGGTGCTGTGAGGGGAGGGGAATGGGAATGCTTTTTCTTAATTGAAGTACAGTTGATTGACAATATTGTGTTAATTTCAAGGGTACAGCAAAGTGATTCAGTTTTGTATGTATATGTGTATATATATTTTTTCTTTTTCAGATTCTTTTCTATTATACGTTATTACAAGATACCGAGTATAGTTCCCTGTGTCATACAGTAGGTCCTTGTTGTTGACCTATTTTATATGCAGCAGTCTGTATGTGGAGTGCTTCTTAATGACTACGAAGTTTTCATTTGGAGTGATGACAAATTCTGCAACTAGATAATGCTGGTGGTTATACAACATTGTGCATATACTTAATGCCGCTGAAATTATAAACTTTGGTGAATTTTGTGTTATGAATATTTTACCACAATTTTTTAAAAAACAACGACAACGGCCGATCAACAGGACCGCAGAGACAGGGGTGACCATTTGGAAAGAGCCCTCTGGAAGCTTGTAGACACAGGTGCGAGTGCTTCAGAATTTCTTCAGGCCAGTAGTGAAAGTTCAAGCTGTGATCTCACGAAACTGGGCTATCGTCTGGCCATCGCTCTAAAGAACATATAATTTTGCAGAAGGATCCACCA
This sequence comes from Hippopotamus amphibius kiboko, assembly GCF_030028045.1. Classification (NCBI taxonomy): domain Eukaryota; kingdom Metazoa; phylum Chordata; class Mammalia; order Artiodactyla; family Hippopotamidae; genus Hippopotamus; species Hippopotamus amphibius. Next base: position 174,761,330 of record NC_080189.1, read on the forward strand.
CAAGCTGTAGTGAATGAAGCCCACTCACCTTGAGCCTTGGGCTCAGGGCTCTAAGGCACTGGCCGCTTCTCTGTCCCCGGTCACCTCTCCTTGTCTCACAAAGCTCAAGCCATCTTCTCCCCTCCCCACGCCTCCCTTCCCTGATGGCACCATGAGAAACCCCGGTCCAGTTCTTTCACGGTTGCCTTGGCCCTGAAAGCACCCAGGATACAGGCTCACTCTTCTTCTCAGCAGCCACAGAGTAGATGTCATTCCCTGGTAGTTCTGCCTTGGAGTGATTATTGCTAAACAATTAGTGCACCCCTGCCTGAAGAGCCTCCAAGAGACGTGGTTGGGAAATGCTGTTTCCTGGGGGGCATGAGGAGGGAGGAGGGTGCAGGGCTGCTTCTCAGGACCCTCTGGGGTGAAGCTCTACCCCGGCCTGCACTTAAGCTCACCTCTGGCCACGACAAGGCAAGTGGCTGTAATAGTGGGCTCACTGCTACCTCTTTCCTCTTGAAGGAAAGTGACTATGAAATGCACTCTGCCTTCTCTCTTTTTCAAGGGAGTGGGGTTTTTTGTTTTTTTTATTTTTTCCTAATGACATCAAGCCTCTCTTAAAAAATATACACAGTTCAATCAATTTCTCTTGTGGATTTCAAAAGAGAGGCTTTATTCAGTTCAGAAATATGGCAACAGCTGGAGAACAAAGGCAAAGAACAAAGACTTGCAATTATTTGTAGAGTGGGATGGGAAGAGAGAGAGAAGTCTGTGCAAATGGGGGAGAAAAAATGGTGGCTGAAGGGACCAGACGGGAGCAAACGCCCCCGATTTTTCCTCCACTGTTGGGGGCCTTTCGTTTCTCCATCTCAGTGGGACTCTCCGTTGATTCACCCCACCCTCCCCAGCTTCTCATCTGAGCCCACCTTTCCCCCAAACACACCCTCTTATCTTAATAACCTAGAACTGTCACGACTGTCTCAATCCAAGCCTCACATCTCAATGTCCCACAGACGCAGGATCCAGTCCCTGCCTCCCAAGGTGAAGTCCTGCTGGCCTGAGACGCTGACCTGAGCCGCTGTATCTATCTTGCACTCCATTCAGGCCCTCCTCACAAGCCTCCTCTGTGGCGTCTGGAGATACTCAGAGAAATGATGGGGATTTCAGGTGCTTGATGGGCTGGTGGTGGGCACATTTGGGGATAGACGGGGTCTTCATTACGCCTTCAAGTTAAATTGCATAAGGGGCCATCTGAACCTGAGGAACGCTCCATTGTTGAAAACTGGGGAGTGAGACCCTCTCTCCACTCCTCCTGGGGCCACCAAGTCAGTGGAGCAGTTTGTACAGCCATCAGGGCTCTGGGCTTTCTCAGAATTGCCTGGGTGGGCCACAGCACGGTTCTCCCGAGAGGCTTGTCTGCCGTTGGGACACTCTGGGTCCACCCACACTCAGGGTTCTGCCCCATCTGGCTCGTTCCTCTGAACCCCTCAACCACCAGGATCGTAGCTTTCAACTTCAGCCTGGGGCCAGCTCTCATGACAACTCTGCTTACTCATGTGAAATTTCCTTCCTTGCTCCGTCCCAGGGAAACCATTTGGCCCACTGGGAAGTGATGGGTAAGCGATTGTCAAGAGACTATTTTACTGAGATCAATCTGGGAAAGCTGGATAAACTGCTGGACTGGCACAGAGCACACTGCCCACGAAATGTTCTCCAAGATGAACTCGTACCGTTTCTGGTTTCTGTGTCAATTTAAAAAAAAAAAAAAACAGCTTTAAATCTGTAGATGTTTTCATCATAAAATGATTAGGAAGTGATGAGTTTCAAGTGTGTATCGCCTTTGTCTTTGATGTAATTTAATTGTAAGTCTTATAATTTAATTTTTAATAATGGCTATGTTTAACCACTGGTGCACAGAACTCCCTAAGAATTGATCAGTCAACTCCTATAAGCTTGAATGAGCCAGCTCCAGCCTGTCTCATCCTGATTCTGCCCATCCTCTTACCAAAAAGACATAATTTCTTAGAAGGCAGCCTGGACATTCTCCAAGGGCGGGAAGAGCACCCATCTTGTTGGTCATTGAATCACCCTTGTGGCCCAGTGGCCAGTAGGTACTAGGTGTGTTCAGTACATGTTCACTCACTGATAGCAAAGTAACCATGGCAGCAATTAAAGAATGCTTAGCAAATAATAGGCTCCTGAAAATACTGGCTGTTTGGGATAAGAGAAGATGGAATAAGAGAAAATTTAATGCAAACAGGTTTTTTGCTTATTCATCTTTATAAGTTTAATGAAAGTAAAAGCTGTCTGCTCTGCCCTGGGCTCAGAACACATGCTCTCTACACGTGGGGTGCAATGTGAGAGGAAAAGGAAAGAAGATGGAGAGAAGGGAGGCTGCTTGAAGCAGGAAGTAGTTTGAGAAGAATTAAGGTAGAGAAACTGATCTACCTTCTGGCCTACCAAAGAGAAAAAATGAATTAAGAAGGGAGGTGACAGGGTGTGGGGTCAGTGTTTCCAGACTCATTTTAGCATATGTCCTTTACTGATAAGCATAAGAATCTCCTCTCTTCTTTTCTAAATTTTATTTATTATTTTTTGGCTGCATTGGGTCTTCGTTGCTGTGCTCAGGCTTTCTCTAGTTGCAGCGAGTGGGGACTACTCTTTGTTGCAGTGCACGGGCTTCTCAGTGCAGTGGCTTCTCTTGTTGCTTAGCACGGGCTCTAGGCATGCAGGATTCAGTAGTTGTGACACAAGGGCTTCAGTAGTTGTGGCTCGTGGACTCTAGAGAGTAGGCTCAGTAGTTGTGGTACACAGGCTTAGTTGCTCTGAGGCATGTGGGATCTTCCTGGACCAGGAATTGAATCCATGTCCCCTGCATTGGCAGGCAGATTCTTAACCACTGTGCCACCAGGGAAGTCCCTCCTTTCTATTTTAGAGATTCTGACTTGTCCCCCTTGGTAGGTAACCATTGCCTTAGGATGAGAAGCATCCATACGCAGAAATTCTAGGTCACCCCACCAGCCCAAGGGACTTGCAGTTTTCATTATGAAAGCATAATGTTTTTGGTTATTTCAGCAGTTTTCACATTGACCTCCTCCTGCCCTCATTGCCCAGGCTGAGATTTAGGAGGTGAGAGACCGAGCCCAGGGCTGGCCTGCAGGTGTGCACCTGCCATTTGACTTGCTGTGCCACCTTCAGCAATTCGCCACCCCGCTCTAGAGGGTCTCAGGTTCCTCAGCTTTAACAAGAAAATGAGTTGGTTTTGAAGTTTCCCCTCAGCTCTAACAGTCTATCAGCCCAAGCTCATTTCTCATCCTGACCTAGATTTTAAAGATAATGTACTTAACATATTACAAAATTTGAAAGTGATCAGTTTTCTCCTCCGCTTGGAAATGTCATCCCTGGCAGTGCATTGGTGGGTGTTGGGGGCTATTTTGGTGCCTGGATGTTCAGAAGAGGAGGAAGAGAGGGTGGAGAGATTACCAATTCGGTAACCTCCTCTCGACTTCTGAGGCCAAGTCGATGCTTGTCTTTAAATGCCTAATGCAAAGAGCTGTGAGTTGTGGAGGTGTGTTAGAATGGTGATAAAAAATAGTTGCCACTTTCTTTTCCCGAGTGCCTACTTGGAGCCTTGGACTTGACATGATTTCTCTGTGATTTTCAGACAAGCTCTCAACGTGTGCAAGATGATTCCCATTTTATAAGTGAACAGTGAGGTAACTTGCCAAGGCTTCCATAGCCTGATGGAACCAGGGTTCAAACTCTAATCTGACACGAACGCCTGTCTTCTTCCGCTAGGCCAGTGGGTAAAAAGTGTGGTCCTGGGGCCAGCTGCATCAGTATCCCCTGGGAGCTTAGAACTGCAAATTCCCTAGGCCTGCCAAAATAAGAACTCTGGGGGTAGGGCCCAGCAATCTGTATTCTCCCGGAGATTCTGCCGCATACTCCCATCTGAGATCCCCTTTAGATGTTAGGCTGCCTCTTGGCAATAGCTTGGTCAGCTGTCACACTGGGATCCCCAGAAAGCCAATATTTCTGATGTTCTCACGATAATATGACATTTCCACCAGGATGTCGAAAACCACCCACCCTCTGGCCAGGGGGTAACATCCTAACAGCTTAGGGCGTTTCCAAATACCACACCAATCATGAAGTTGGCCTATTGAAGCATGCTTGAGTCAAGTCAAAATAAACCACCAGAAATTGTCTAATTTGACTTTCTGATCCAAGACATTGATCAGTATTCCAGACTTCTGCGTGTCTCCCTTACTCTTACTGAAGTTTTCTGGATTCCAGAAAGAGGTGTTGGGGTGAATGGAAATTCCTCTCACTGAAATTTCTGTTTCATGTCTAGTAGAGGACTTGCCTCATTTTAAGATGAGCAGATCATAATGTCTGGAGTTTTGCATGTTGCTTCCTACCTGGACTCTTTGCTCATACCTGCTGCCCTCTCTCTAGGATTGGGGACAGGAGCCGAAAGGAAGGTGTCATTGGGAATGGGAGGCAGACATGATTTTCAGAGCAGCAGGGGCATCCACTGGCGGAATGTGGAGGGTCAGTGGACCTTGGTTACAGTTTGGTGGCGTAGAGTAGGAACTCACAGGCACGTGCACAGAGACCGTGGACTTAGGGCACTGGGCGTGATCTGGGAGATTTATGTGTCTGCTGCTGGGCATGAGAAGTTGCTGATCTTGATCTTGATCTTGAAGGTGCACAAATACCTCCAGGTCTCCCTCTGGCTGGAGGAAAAACAACCCAACTCTGGGACTCCGCTCCTGCCGCCTGCCTGGAGAGCTTTTGCCAGTCACCAAGGCTCCACCCACCTGCTCCTTGCTGTCCCCAACGCAGACAAAGTGGCTGCAGAAAATCCTCACATCACGTAGGCTGGCTTCACTTCAAATTCCTGGGCTCAGACTGCAAATGGGCTATTGACACTGCCTGGAATGCTACCCTCTCCTCCTTGTAGCTTGCTTTGCTCTGACACAAGTGGGCCTTTTCCTCCCTCCTGCTCCTTGCTCTCCATCCCAGTTCTGCTGCCGACCCAGCCGCGGGCATGACTGGGAACACAGAAGCCAACAGATGGGAACCCCTCCCCCTGCCACCACCAAATGTACATGCCTTCCTACGTCTGCTTCGGCAACGGGCCTCTCTTGCTGCTCTCGCGCTGGAGTGTCTCTACTCCTTTCAGTGGCGAATCCTTCGGCTTGTCATCTGCATCCTATTCCTTTTTTGCCTCACTCAGAAAATCACGTTTCCTGTTTCTCTCTCTCTGTCTCTCCTTCATCAACAAATTTTCACTCTCCTGGATCAATGCCATCAACCTATATATATATGTATGTGGAGAAATATATATACACACACATATGTACATATATACATAACGAGAGTTTTAACTTTCTTATGTATATATGTGTATATGAGTGTATATATATACATACGTATATATAACTCATATATATATGAGTTTTAAAAACAACAGGGACTTCCCAGGTGGTGCAGTGGTTAAGAATCCGTCTGCCAATGCAGGGGACATGGGTTCGATCCCTGGTCCAGGAAGATCCCACATGCTGTGAAGTAACTAAACCCATGTGCCACAACTACTGAAGCCCGTGAGCCTAGAGCCTGTGCTCCACAACAAAAGAAGCCACCACACTGAGAAACCTGTGCACCGCAACAAAGAGTAGCCCCCACTTGCCAGAACAAGAGAAAAGCCCATGCACAGCAACAAAGATGCAACGCAGCCAAAATAAAAAAAAAAAGTTATAAAAACAACAACCAACACCTCCCTTGGCCCTGCCTGCCGCCTCCAGCCCCCACCTCATTTCTGCCTTTCTCCTCTCCCTCACCTCCCACTCTACTTCCTTCAGTCTGGCTTCTGCCCCCACCACGCTCAAAGCAGTAGTTCTCAACCCAGAGCACTTTTGGCCCCCAGGAGACATTTGGCAATGTCTGGAAACGTTTTTGGTTGTCACTCTTCAGGGGAGGGGTGCTACTGGCATCCAAAAGGTGGGGCCAGGGCTGCCACAGAACACTGTGCAGTGTACAGGACAGCCCCCTGCAACACAGAATTCTGTGGCCACAGATGTCAATAGTGCAGCAGTTGAGAAACCCTGACAGAGAGACACCTCTCGTCAAAGTCACTAAGAGCTTCCATGATGCCAAGTCTGAGAAACTATCTTATGTGCTGATCACATGCAGTCCTGCTCTCTTGGATTCCATGACTCTTCTCTCTCTTGGTTTTCCATCTATACTTTGGGCCACTCGTTTGCATGGTCCTTTTCTACCTGACACGGTCCTGGGCTTTCTTCTCGTATTTCTCTTTCTTCTCTCCTCCTAATTGGTCCATCCAGTGGCTTCATATCATTTCCAAGCTGACCCTGGAGCCTATCTAATTTGAGTCCCAGCTCTCAGCTTCCCAGCTGTGTGTCCATAGTAGCAATTTCTTCTCTGTTACTTAGCAGCCTCAGTTTCTTCTTCTGTAAAATGGGGCTGATAGTAACAGCAGTTTACCGCACTGAATAACTGAATGAGGAAATTCATATAAATGCACAGCAGAGAGTTTAATTCATGTTAGCTATTATTATTTTTACTTATGACTCTAAGACATAAAAATTGCATGGTTTTTACTTTTCGCCAGGGAGCTCGGGAACGGATACTGAAGACTCACCAGATCAAATGAGACAGGTGTTCAGTTCATTCTAATTAAAAACAAAAACAAAAACTGCCCAAGGATGAGCCGTGTGTCAGGCACAGTACTGAGACTGGGGATTTATGGTGCTAGGCAGGACTGCTTCCAGGATAAATTTCTTTGGTGAGAAACATAGAAGAATACATGGAGATGTTAGGCAGCATACAGTAGGTGCCCAATTATTGGGAGACAGTAGTTTTCAAACAGGATTTCATGAAACCCACTCTTCAGAGATGTTTCAACGGGGTCCTCAAACTTTTGAATTCAACTTTCTTTTTTAATTGCAGTATAACTGTCTATAACATTATATTAGCGTCAGGTGTACAATGTAATGATTTGATTCCAAATTTCTATTTTAAAGTGTATTTTAAATTGTTTTAAAATTGTAATAAAATTTTTTTCAAAATGGTAATATGAGCACATTAAGCTTTGGTTCAGGTCGATAGAGTTTGTCCAGGCCATAGTGAAGTGTCTCCTTCCATGTCTTTTTAATAAAAGAAAATCTCCATTTATCTAAATAAGAGTTGCAAGAAGAACTATTTTGTTTCGGTTTGTTTAGCAGCTTTATTGGAGATGTAATTCACCCATTTAAAGTTTTGGTGTTTTTTTTTTTTAATAGTTACAGATTGTAACTGCTTATCTTAATGAATCCAGATTCCCTTGAGTTTGTGGAGTCACAGAAAATGCAAATATAAAGTGAAACAGAGATACTGCAGGGTGGTACCTGATGCCCACGAGTGTCCATATCAAGCTTCAAGCTTTTATGTTCAAGCAAACCAAAATATTTCCTTCGGCTGCCTGTCTAAGTAATTATATACATTTGAATGTATATAATTATTTCATACTAACTAAAACACTTCATTTATCTGCTTTATATATCGAGGGTGTACATAAGAGGTAGACAGGAGAGATTCAGTTTCGCTAATGCCAGTTGAGTAGATGCCACATGCCAGGCCCTGTGCTAGGCTCTGGAAACTCGGCCCTGAACAAAGAGACATCAGGCCGTGCTCTCATGAAGTTTGGATTGTAGCGCAATAACTGAGAGAAATACATGGAATGGAACATCACATGGTGATGCCTGCAGTGAAAAACCAGAGCAGGCTGAGAGGGGTCGGGAGCCGGGTGGGGGCCGGAATGGGGGACAGGGAATAGGCCAGTGAGGTGCGCACTCAAGTGCAGGTGAAATTTTGAAATTTTCATCTTTATGTGAAATGTTGGTATTTTGCTCATTGTGGATTTTTTGCATTAATTTTGATTTTTTTTTTTTAAATCAGTACTTATCTTGGTTACTGAGTTATTTGGTACCCTCTTAAATTTTGCACTGGTTCCACTCTGGTTTCAGCCCCGGAAGCAGAGTCTGTATAAATGGGATCACGGTCACTAGAGGTGGGCTTTGGATGCCTGGCTAAGTCTGCAGACTTCACTCTGTGCTCTATGGAAAGGCCACTGAAGGGTCTGGAGCAAATAGACGATGTGATCAAAATACTACCTGGGGATGTTGGTCTGGAAGCATGTGGAGAACCAGGGATTGGTGGGGGGGGGGGGGGGGGGGGGGACGGGGTGCGGCTGGGGGTAAAGAGACCCGAGCACCAGGACAAGTCGGGAAATTTATTGTGAAGGTCCAGGCCCGGGTATTGGAACAGAAGGCAGTGGAAAGAGAGCTGGTGGCCCCACATCTTTCATGTGCCTTTGCCTGCCTTAAACCATCCCCAGAAGCCAACATTTCCCAAACAACTGCAGATGTGATGAGTGCCAGCCTATTGCCTCTTTCTGTTTTTAATAGGGTTGATTTGTGCAAAACAGGAAGTGCTACCGTGACAATGGCATTATTTGTGGCTGTGAAATGTTCTTTTGAAAACTCTGAAAACCATCGGTCCCTTGTGCCGAAGCTAGCTGTGCTCGTGGAGTCTCCCATTGGCCAGGCCCCGATCCAACAGGCGCCATGATTTCCTTCTGCTCTGCCAGCAGAACGGACTCAAGAGCTGCTCTGTTCCTAAGACAGGGGACAAGGTTGCTTACTTAGCCTTTCAGGAACTTCCAGCGGTGTGGGGCCCTGGCACTGCAGAGAGCGAGGCTGGCTGAGCGCCTGCCAGGCCCTGTGAAGGCAGAGAGATTTACAAGGAGGTCACAGGAAACCCTCCCCTGCCCCAGGCTTTGCTCCTACACAAACATTTCAATTTGAGGTTGTTGCTGCAGGACAGAGGATCTCAGAGGAAAGGTAATTTCCTGAGACAGAGGCAGACAGGAATGTGCAGTGGACACTAAGCTAGAGTTGGGGGACCAGTCCCTTAAGCAGGAAATTCTAGTCTTCTGTTCAATTGAATCTGGGTTTCTCACTTTGACTCACCTTGCTGGCCTCACTCATCTGAATTTCTCTCGTCATTTTCAAAGAAACCACATTTTTTTAAGCTCTTTATTGGACTATATTTGCTTTACACTCTTGTACCAGTTTTCGAGGTACACCAAAGTGAATCAGCTGTATTTACACACATACCCCCATATCCCCTCCCTCCCACGACTCCCTCCCCTCCTCCCTGTCCTGGCCCTCTGAGGCATCACCCATCATCAACTTGATCTCCCTTTGTTACACAGCAACTTCCCACTCGCTATCTATTTTACAGTTGGCAGTGTAAATATGTCTACGCTACTCTTTCACTTCGTCCCAACTTCCCCTTCACCCCCCACCCCGCCCCAGCCCCGTGTCCTCAAGTCCATTCTCTACCTCTGTATCTCCACTCTTGCCCTGTCACTGGGTTCATCAGTACCATTTCTTCAGATTCCATATATATGAGTTAGCATACTGTATTTGTTTTTCTCTTTCTGGCTTACTTCACTCTGTATGACAGTCTCTCGGTCTATCCACCTCATTACCTATAGTTCAATTTCATTCCTTTTTATGGCTGAGTAATATTCCATTGTATATATGTGCCACACATTTTTAATAAGCCATGAAGGCATTCTTTTAGAGAGTGGTCTTTTGGAATCAGAGCCTGGTTGGAAGCCTGACTCCATGGCTTCCTAGCTGTGTAACTTCATGCAGGTTGCTTAATCTCTCTGAGCCTCAGTTCCCTCATGGAATTTCCATGAAGATGAAATGCAGTTACGTATATAAAGGACCCAGCAATAGTCATATCCCTGCTCTGCCACTTGCTGTCTGTATGGCCACGGACAAGACACTTAGCCAACCCCTCAGAGCTTCAGTTTTCTCATCCTTGGTATGGGAATAATAATAGTGTCTACTTCAGAGCATAGCTGTCTGGATCAAATGAGACAAACCCTTAAATTAGATAAATCACGAACATGGCATATAGTAGGAGCTCAGTAAATGGTTACTATAATTACTAGTATGGTTGGAAATGGTAGCTATTATTACCATAACTGGAATAAGGTGGAATAAACACGGGAACGAGTTCAATTTTTCAAACCTCAATGAAATATTTCAGAACTCCCTTTCCATCTCCTCTGGTTCCCACTGGTTCATTCCTTTGACAAGTATTTATTGAGCACCTACTATGTGCTGGTCACTTTGTCAGGCACAGGGGACACAGCAGCCAGCAAAACAGGCATATTTCCTAGTGCCTAGTGGAAGAATCAGACGATCAACTAATTTTATGGGTTTAGAATTCCCTAAAGTAATGAGTGCTTTGAAGGAAAAGTTTGGCAGCTTTAAGAATTTATAACAGGAGGTGCTGGCTTGGTCTGGGGGTGGGGGTGGGGATGGGGAGGGTCAGGGTGACTTCTTGAGGAAGTAAAGTTTGATTTGAGATCTGAAGATGAGAGAAGTGACTAAGCCTATCTGTCCCTCCCTGGACCTGTGGGGGCTCTGAGGCCTGGCTGTCTTCGTGCCCTGGCTGCCCTAGACTCTGGGTGCCTCATCCCCCAGGTGTGAGGTTCAGACTATAATACTCAGCAGTCTGCCTCCCTCCTTTCCCTTGGAGCGCTGGAGCAGACTGGAGGAGAGCCGTGTTGCAAAAGCACTTTGCAGAAAGGGAAAGGTGTGTGACACCTCAAAAGGCGGAGACCCAGATGGAGACCCAGCCTGAACAGGAAACCAGAATCCAAGTCCCTCCCAGCTAACTTTGCAGACCCAGCACACGGGAACTTGCATTTTCCCTGCCCTAACTTAAACTTCCTTGGGCTGCTGTGAAAACAAGCCTAAAGATGCTGAGAGTGCTGGCTGCTGGCTGTTGGTTTCTCCCTGGGGTTTCAGGACAGGGCCTGAATACTCCAGCTCAGTGGAGCCAAAGCAGGAAATGGACTTTGATCTCTCTTCAACAGTTTGCAGAAATCTTAATTTCAACCAGAGGCCAAATCAACATTTGAGGACTAATCCCTCAGCTTCGCCATTCTCAGAGGCGACCATTTCTGGAAGCGGCACGTCTGATACAGATTGAGGTGTCTCTTTAGAAAAAGTACCTTGAATTCCACTTTCCATCACCCACTGAATCCCTTCAATTGCCTTCCCTTTTCTTAACTTTTAAATAGCTCCAATTACCTGGCATACAATAGTTACCTGGGTATAAATTTTTTTCTAAGAAGGCCTCATTTTAGCTAAGCAGTTGCAAACAATAACTGATTATACTTCTAAATTCTTTTGACACAGCAATTTCTTCTTTTCCAAAGCATGCTCCGACGCTATCTGAACACTGTAATATTTCTCTCCCTTAGCAGTTTTGCCTGCATCTCACCCACTGAAAAACCAACTGTAAATATTTGGCATTCCTTGTCCCTCTGGTCCTCCACACAGTTTAAGCTTCCGGGGCTCTGCATTTCAGCTTTAAGCCTCAAAGAAAATGGAAAGGCTGGTGCGAGTTTCTGGCCCTGAAGCTCTGCTTCTTTATAAACAGTCATCCCCTGAGGGGTGCAGGTTAGGGTGTTGCCACAGTTAAAGTTTCTAATAGTTTTTGTGTGTGTGTAAGAGAAAATATACATAAAATTTACCATTTTAGCCAGTTTTAAATGTAAAATTCATTGGCATTAAGTATATTCACAATGTTGTGCAACCTTCACGGCTATCCATTCCCAAAAAGTTTTCATCATCCCACATAGAACCTCTGTACCCATTGCACAGTAACTCCCCATTCTTCTCTCCCCCAGCCCCTGGTACCCACTATTCTACTTTATGTCTCTATGAATTTGCCAATTCTAGGTTATCTCATATAAGTGGAATCAGACAATATCTGTCCTTTTGTGACTGGCTTATTTCACTTAGCATAATGCCTTCAAGCTTCATAAGTCTTGTAACCCGCATCAGAATTTCATTCCTTTGTATGGCTGAATGGAATTCTGTTGTACGTTTTTGCCACTTGCTGTGTATCCATTCATCTGTTGATGGACACAGGTGGTTTCCATTGGCTGTTGTCTGATAACCTTTAACATAATGATGGGATCTGGCTCCTCTGTGACTTAGGACCAATTTAACAACTGCCTTTTGATTTACTTTATTTCATTCTCCAGAAATAGGACATCCAACAGGGCTTGGACCCAGGGCTAGGCAGGCAAGCTAGGGCTGGAGAGGGGGAAGTGTGGGTAGCTTGGTTACATATGGGCCTTTGCAGAGCTGGTCGGAGATAGCACCCTGGGTGGGTGGGGCTGCATGACACAGGGTTTCTGACTCTATTCATAAAAGAGATCTTTCATTTAAACCCATTCACTTATTCATTCAGTCAGTCACTCTCTCATTCCAGTATTACTGAACGTGGTGGTGAGCTCAGCCTGCCCTGAACTTCAGACACCAGAGGCAGAGAGACAAGTAAATCGCTACTGACAATGCCTAAGGGCGCAGGTTTGGGGAGGAGAAGAACGGGAAGCTTTGGGAACACAGCGGGGGCCCTCACCTGTACTTGGGAGCCAGGAAAGGCTGCGGAAGAAGTCACACCTGTGCCAAGGCATGAGGAGAGGGAAGAAGTTAGCCAGGTGGAGGAAGAGGGCAGGAAGAGTGAGCCAGGCCTAGGGAGGGATGCGCAAGGACCTGGATCTGAAAGGGAGGACCTGCAGTGGGCTTAGGTGTGTGATGTGTTTCAAGGTGTGGGTGCCAAGATTCATGAAAGGCTGGAAAAGTGAAGCCACAGGTGCGGGCAGGGACCATTTGGTGAGGGACCTCGTATGGTGTTTGTTCTTAATCCTGGGGCAAAAGAGAAGTCCTAATGGCTTTGAAGTTGAAGAGGGACAGATCAGAAGAAAGAGATCCTGTTCTTCCCTTAAAGAAGACATCTAACCGAAAATTACAGGAGCCGACACCCACTGGGAGCTTTCTGAGTGCAAGGTGCTGCTCTAATGCTTCAGGCTTATTATCTCAGTTCATCCTCACAGCAGCTGACCAAGATGAGTGACAGGGAAACGGAGCCCTAGATAGAAACTCACCAAGGCCTCCAAGTGGGGGTGGCAGGATGGAGACCCAACCATCAACTCGGCTATTCAGTGTGGTCCGTGGACCAGAAACAACTGCGTCTCCTGGGAGCTTGCTAGAAATGCAGGACCTCAGCCCCACCCCAGAACTTCTGGATCAGAGCCTGCATTTTCACAGGATCCCCACGTGATTCTTGAGCACACCGAAGTTTGAGAAGCACTGATGGTGATTCCCAAAACGTTAGATTCTCCTGGGAAGTTTTGAAAATCCTTGGTGCCCAGGTTGCACTCCAGATCAATTACATCAGAATTTCTGGGGCTGTCAACAGACAATTGGTTTAAGATTATACCAATTTTTTTTTTTTTTTTTATGAGGAAGGGATCTCCTTTGGTGTTGGGGGTGGGGGCTGAAAACGTTTTGAAACCAGATAGAGGTAGCGCTTGTACAACATCTGAACATGATAAATGCCCCTGAGTTGTCCACTTTAATGGTAAATAGTGAGTTTTATGTTACATATATCTTACACAATGGAATATCAGCCTTAAAAGAATGAAATATTGCCATTTGTAGCAATGGGGATGGACCTAGAGACTATCATACTAAGTCAGAGAAAGACAAATATTATGATATCACTTGAATGTGGAATCTAAAAAATAATACAAATGAATCTATATACAAAACAGAAACAGACTCACAAATATAGAAAACTTATGGCTACCAAAGGGGAAAGAGGTGGGGGAGGATACATTAGCAGTACAGGATTAACAGATACAAACTACTCCACATAAATTGGACAAGCAGTAAGGGTTTACTGTACGGCACAGGGACCTGTGTTCAGTATCTTGTAATAACCATAATGGAAAATAATCTGAAAAAAAATACATATATATAACTGAATCACTTTGCTCTATACCCGAAACTAACACACTATTGTGTATCAATTACATTTCAGTTTTAAAAAAAAGAATTTCTGGGGCATCAGAATTTTTCAGAGTTCCCTGGGTGATGTCCCTCAAGCTCTTGCATGATGTTTCTCCGTTTCCAGGGAGGGCAGGCTAACTCCTGCAGAGAAACTAGACACAAGCTTGCAGTATCCACCCAGCCGCTGAGGGCTCTGCAGCTTTAAGAACTGGGGCTGACTGCCTGCCCGGGAGGCCACCAACCGGTGGTGCACAGGCCATGTGAGCACAGGCTGCTGAGCGAGTCAGCGCTGGGGCTGGTCTGGGCTTGCAGACCCCAGCCCTGCAGAACAACCCGGGTGGCGCAGGCAAGCCAAAGAAAGGGGACCTTTGTGCCTTTTTGAGGGAAGCATACATTTCTGCAAGGCGGTGGAAACAAAGAGAGGAACTGTTTGTAGCCCTAGTCCAGACTTCCCAAGCAAACAGTAAGTCAGGAGGGCACGGAACACAGCACAGCCCCCTCTGCCCCAGGCGACATCCACACACCCCGCCCCTCCCCCCCCGCCCCTCCTCCAGGGTTTGCGGAGCCCGCCCAATGCAGAGCCAATTAGCAGGGCACAAAATTCCCTGAGGGTTCCCATCTGCTCTCTTTGAAAACTGGGCTCAGATGCTTCTGACAGGTAGCGCCTGAGGACTGACACACCTCAGGTGTGGCTACCTAGCTCCCCTCTGTCCTCCCTCCATCCTGGCCTTTTAGTTCCGGTCATTGCCCTGAGCACCCAAGGTCATGTGAAAGCAAAGAAAGTGAAACCGAAACCTGTCAGAAGTAACTGTTGGCCTTTGGGCCACAAGCTTGCTGGTGAAGAGGCATGAAACTGGGGGTGGGGGGGCGTGTGTTCGCAGTGTGTACAGGGTCTCCAGCCTGCAGCAGACATGGCAGTCAGCCGGTCACAGTTTCCTGGGCACCCACAGGACACAGGCGGAGATCTTTGGGAGGCGAGGCTTTCTCCCAGCCACGAACCCCCTCGTCTTGCTCTCCACTGGGGAGGACAGGACCAACATGACGCAGGTGACCGCTGTGGCGGGCTTTGACCTGTGGGCCACCAAAAGCTAAAGACAAAGCCTTGTGACTTCTGGATGTTCCCTCTGTAGCACTACCTGTGCCCCCCTGGCCCCCTCCTTCGTTATGGACAATTGCCAGCCTGCTGCAATCCACCTTACTTGGCATGCAAAAATGATCATGTGTTGGGGGCGGGTAGCAGGTTGAGATTATGTTGGCAGAAAGAAGGTTGGCATTGATTGGCATGCAGAGGAGGGAAGCTACTTTGTGCCTTCAAGATAACTGGGTACAAGTGAAAAGGAAGGGAGGAAGAGGTCCCAGAGCAGAAAGCAAAGAGAAAGCTGGCTTCCCCGGAAGGGTGGAGTTAAAGTGGGGAAGAAGGAAGAGGAAGGTGGCCTGGGGTGAGGCGAGGCAGGGCAGGGCAGGGTGGGGTTAGCTGAGAGACAGCTAAACTGCGGCTTGTACCTAATTATGATGAAACATCTTAAAGTGTCAAATCTGACTTCTAGCAGCAGGGCTAGTTCCCGGGAAATCAACTGCTGGCCTGTGACATGTTTTATTTATAATTCTGAACATCTTTAGAAAATGGAAGAATTTCATCTGTAACCCTGAAAGTTCTGGAACACCAGGTTCCCGTTGCAGCGGGGCAGCTGAAGCTGGAGCTGCCTGTTCACAGGTCCCCACTCACACTGCAAGCATTTTGCATTCCCCACCCCACGCCTCAACTTGTGTGCCTGCTTCCCGTAGGCACTGTAGATTGCTGTGCCCCGGCTCTCAATGATAATGGGTCTCTTCCGGTGAGAGCCTGTGTGCGTGTGCCCGCGCGCGCGCGTGCACGTACACGCCAGGCACACAGGTGTGCTCGCTTTCAATCTCTCCCTTTTTCGTTGAGGATGACAGATGCACAAAACCAAACGTACCTTTCTCTTTAACAGATTCTGTAGCCTTTCCAGGCAGTCTGCCAAATTGCTAGATGGTATTTGCATTAAAAAAATTTTTGAGTGCATTTTGTTATTTTGGTTTTAAGGATTCCCCAGCCTGCCTTAAGGCAGTATTTCATTTATGCCACATTTTATAGCTTTCACGGCATTTCTTGAACATACATGAATTCATTTTATCCTTCTAGCAGTTGCGTGAGGTCTAGTAGTTTGGGTCTCCTTTCTGTGCTCTCTTGGAGAAAATCAACTAGCTGAGAAGCGAAATGACTTCCCTTGGAGCTGCAGTAATTTTGAAGACAACTTAACATTTGGGTACAGCTCTCTGGAAAACTAAGCCGTGCCCTTTGACTGCATGGAATTGTGAAAAGTTATGTTTTGAAAAGCATCGTGATTAAGGGTATGATCTCCATCCAGACTGCTTGTTTGACTGCTGGTTTGGCTATTCAATAGCCATGAGTCTTTGGACAAAGTGTTCAATCTACCTGCACCTTCTTTTCTGTAAAATGATAATAGCCCTTATCTAGGGAGTGTTATGTGGATTAAATGTGATGATAAATGTAAAGTATTTAGAACAATGTCTGACACCCAGTAAGCTTTCAGCAAATATTACTACCAGTACTAAAATTATTATCTGTTCCTTTGGGAAACGTTCTGTATTACTTAGAGTACAGGCTAAGTTGTAACAAAAAGACCCCAAAATACATTTTCTCAAAAAAGTGTAGAAGCGTATTTCTCTTTCATCTCACAGCTCAGAGGATGCTAGTCTTCCAGGACAGGTAAACCACTCTGCTCCACAGGGTCATTCAGGAACCCAGGTTCCTTCCATTGCATTGCTCCCCATCCCCTATGGTGTCTCCTTGTGCATAGTCAAAGCTGGCTCAGCATCACGTCCACTTTCTCTTCTTGCCTGGAGGAAGAGGAGAAAAGGAGGTGGTGGGCCAACAGCCCCCTTCTAAATGATGTCACTCAGAGGTTGTCCATGTCCTTCCTTTGGCCAGAACTTAGGCACTCTAAGCTGCAGCTGAGTCTGGGAAATGTATTCTCTAGCTGGGCCAGCTAAATATGCCCAACTAAAACTTGGGAGTTCTTGGACTTCCCTCACAGCACAGGGGTTAAGAATCCACCTGCCAGTGCAGGGTACACGGGTTCAATCCCTGGTCTGGGAAGATCCCACATGCCTCGGAGCAACTAAGCCCGCGTGCCACAACTACTGAAGCCCGAATACCTAGAGCCCATGCTCCGTACAAGAGAAGCCACCGCAATGAGAAGCCCACGCACTGCACAGAGTGTCCTGCCTTCGCCACAACTAGAGAAAGCCCACGTGCAACAATGAAGACCCAATGCAGGCCAAAAAAAAAAAAAATTTTTTTTAAGTTTTTAGATAAAACTTAGGAATTCTGTTATTAAAAGGAAGAAAGGGAGAGTGGAAATGGGAAATAGTTCACGATCTCTGTGCCGTGTTACCAGCACTGCATGCTTTGGACCTGAATTCGAAGTCATTACTGTCTTCTCTGTCTGCCGGTTTCTCAGCCCATCGGTGCTCTACATCTTGTCTGCTGGATGCCTGCTTAACCCTTGGATTTCTTCTTTAGCAAAATCCAGGGATGGCGCTTGGCTCCATGTTTCAGATAAACACCTCTGGAGGCAGTGTGATTCTCTCTAGCAGGCTGGTCAGACTGTCCACTGGATGGGGCAGCCTGTTACTTCACTGTCCAAATTTCCCAACAAGAATGGCGTTGGGCACTGTTTAAAATTTTTTTTTCTTCTGGAGTTTTGGATAACTTTCTCAACATGCAAAGTAAATTCCATACTCCCTTGTCTCTAGAGAGTCACTGTCCCTTGGATCTTGGGCCTCTGGTGGCTGATTAAGGAAGGGTACCTGTGTTCCTTCCATTCCCTTGGAGTCCATCTTTGCACGTGTCGAGGAGGGAACCTTATCCCCACCTCACCAGGAATTATTTTTGAGCCCACAGAGCTGTGCTAAAAGAAGCCAAGCCACTTGTTTGGTGGATGGATGGACAGCCACGTGGTCCTGAACATCTGTGGTCTTAGAGTTCAACCTCCATGATGCATACTTGCCTGAAATCAAAGTTAAGTAACAGCCTGGCTCAATAAAAGGAAAGGTGGATCAATGCTCCATTCTCATTATTGCAGGTAATTGAGACTGGATGGGTCAAGGAAGGGAATGCCAGTTGTCTCAGGGGAGCTTACTCCAGGGCCAGAGAAGGTGCTATGATGAATATTGCCTAAGAGATGAAAAAGGAAATTTGTATTTATTGAGGGCCTACTGTGTGCCAAGCACCTACAAGAAGCAGAAGGTAGAGCAGTAAATAACAAGACAGGCACCTAATGGAGTTTGCAACCTAATAGGATTACTCTACATTAATCATTGTGTTTAATCCTTGCAAGTCTGCAAAGGATTAATATGAAGGATTTCATATTTTCTAGACAAAAATGCTGAGCTCAGAGAGGGAAATAGTAAGGATGGTTTTGAACCCACATCTGTCTGATTTTAAAAGTCCTGCTCTTGGGAGTTCCCTGGTGGTCCAGTGGTTAGGACTTGGTGCTTTCACTGCTGTGGCCCGGTTCAATCCCTGGTTGGGGAGCTAAGATCCCACAAGCCGTGTAGCACTGCCAAGAAAAAAAAAAGTCCCGCTCTTTCCATCATTACTCTATCTGCCCCCAGTCACTTTCTTTGTTGAAGAGGGAATCAAGTCTATACACAGAAGTGACCTTGACCCCTCTGCTAAACACCTGAACTGAAGCCTGTTGTCAACTCAGGGGTCGGCCTTGTTTGACTATGGTGGTCAGTTTCTCTCTCTAACCTGAATCTCTCTCTAACCACCCTTGTCCGCTTACCCTTCTGTGTCAACCCTCTCAGCTGAACTTCACTTCTAGGACGTCTCTGCCCTGTTCTTCCCAGGGTGCTGACTGCTGCTGGAGGAGTTGGTCCACCATGACTTTCTGGGCCGTTACATCCCTGGAGCCCAAGGATGCCTGGAAACCCTTCCAGATGTCCCTAGATCCTGCCCTGTCCGTTGCCACTGGCATCTCCTCCTGACTGTCCCTCTTTCACCAACTCTTCTTTTTAACCTCTGTTTCATTTTCTGTCATCATCACTGACATCTTGTCCTTTGATAAAACTGAACAAATTTAAGGTCCCAAGAAACTCTCTCAAGGTTGTCCTGCTCAACCACCCAACACATCTCCTGCTCTTCTTCCCCATCCCCCCCGTGCCAGGGAAGAGGTGTGCTCTGCCCCCAGCCGACCTTCCCCTTGTCCCCTGGAGCTTCCCTCCCGTCATTTTTCTCTCACTCACATCTTCAGCCTCTTCTCTATCAATGTTTCTCATCAGTACCTGAATATGTTCAATCTCCCCAATCTGAAAAATGCCCAGTTCTTGATCCCACACTTCTAACCTCTCTCTTCAGTTTCCCTTTCTCTCTCCCTTCACAGGCAACCTTCTTGAAAGAATCATCTACACTGGCTGTCTACACTGCCTACCTGCCTAGTCAGTCCTCCATTACCCATCGCAATCTGGGTTCTGTTCTTATGATCAGTGCCCAGACTAAGGTCACTAAAGGCAGCCATACTCTGGGTCCAGATGGTACTTTTCTTCCCTGATCCGACTCCCTCTTTCTGCAGCCTTGGTGTCTTTACACTCCCCTGAACCTTGAGCCTCTCCCTCCTTGGCTTTACTCTCTAGGTTTCCACCCTAGTTTGCTGGACATTTTTTCATCTCCTTCACAGAGACCTCCTGTTCCACTCACTCCCTGAACGTCCCCTGGATCTGTGTCCCGCCCCCTGCTCTTCTTGCCCTCTGCCCCTCTTCCTTGGTCTTCAACCACCATGAGCTGACTGCTCCCAGCTCTCCCTCCTCCATACGGATCTCTCTTCTGACATATGAATGCCCAGCTTCCCACGGACCTCTGCTCATGGCTGTCCCACAGGCTCTTCCTACTTAGCAATCTAAAGCCAAGCTCCAGGAACTTCGCTCCTGGTGCAGTGGTTAAGATTCTGCCTGCCAATGCAGGGGACATGGGTTCAAGCCCTGGTCCAGGAAGATCCCACATGCCGTGGAGCAACTAAGCCTGTGGGCCACAACTACTGAGCCTGCATGCTGCAGCTACTGAAACCTGCACACTTAAAGCCTGTGCTCTGCAACAAGAGAAGCCACTGCCGTGAGAAGCCTGCACACTGCAATGAAGAGTAGCTTCCTGCTTGCTGCAACTAGAGAAAGGCCATGCGTGGCAACAAAAACCCATCGCAGCCTAAATAAATAAATAAATGTATTTTAAAAATAAATAAATAGGAAGGGAGGGAATACGGGGATATGTGTATAAAAACAGGTGATTGAACTTGGAGTACCCCCAAAAAGATAATAATAAAAAATAAATTAAAAATAATAATAATAATAATAAATAAATAAATAATAAACAAAGGCAAGCTCCACACCAGTCTCTTCAAGACTTTACCCTCTACTTGTTATCTCTTATTTTCAGGAATCTCACACTCAGCCCAGTTGCTCATGCCAGAAAAAAAAAAATCTAGTAATTATCTTGGATTCCTCCTCCTCATGGCACCTTTTACATTCAGTCAGGTATCCTTTCCAGATGAGTCTACCGCTTCCAGTTCCTTGAATCCACCCTTCCTCTCATCACTGGAGAAAGCCGTTACTGCTTCTCACACAGCTATGTCAAAGGGCCCTTGAGGGACCTTTTTCTCCACTTCCATCCTCCACTGGAGTTCTGCCTGGGTCGTCCCTCCAGTGCTGTTGGCTCAGAGCACCTTCCTGCTCTTCAGTGCTCCCAAACCTCTTGGATAAAGTTCACATGCCTCTGGTTAATCACGTGACCCTTTCTGATCCATCTCTTGTCTACATTTCCAGCCCCTCTCCAACTTTACGCCCGGTGTGCCAGCCACCGGGGGTGCTGCAGGTTCATGCCTCGGGCCACGCCTTCGCTGCCGTGACTTCTCCTCCCTTCCTCCTCGGGCTAATTTCCAGTAGTCCTTCAAAACTCAGCTCATGCAACACCTCCCAGACCGTAACTGCCTGGTACTGTGATTACAGTGTCACGCGCCTCTTTCTCCACTGGCAGTCCCAATGCTTAAGCACGTTGCCAAACACACAGAAGTCGCTCTATAAAAAGTAAAGGAAACCCACCATTTTTTCAGAAACTTTTAACTCTTACTCACAAAGCCCAATGCATTGGGTTAAGGTGCATTGTAACAACTCTTCAGGGTGTGCTGGATTTTTAAACAGAAGCATCATTTGGCTTTAATAATCAGACGTTGTTTAGAAGCTGCACACCCAGCTGACAAACACCTATTCCTTACTAATTCACTCCCCAAGGAGTTAGGCAAAGGGAATCACCATGTGTCCCTCCTCCCTGCTGCTTCCTCTTTACTTGGGGGTTTCTGCATTCCTTGTATGATTGCATTCGGCTCTGGGGTTCACAGTGTAGCAGGATTCAAGGTTTGAGGTAGGAACTGGGGCCGCTGTGGAGGTAGCTGCTTGTTGATTTGAGGTGGATTAGGATTTCTGTCAACAGTGTGGCTTTCCTTGACCAGGAGCACACTGAGGTTTGGACCAAGTGCTGCTGGAAGGTGATGGTGCATTTGTCAGGGAAACCATCGTGTCCCAGTAGAGTTGGTTGTAACTCTGATTCTGTGGTTAAACGGAACCAAATCTTCATGTTTTACAGAAGCCTCCCTTGTTTGCTATGATGCAATGTTACCTACTGTACTTGACATGTACTTGCTGCTGAACCTGCTCTCTGCAATAGATGAGATTCTCTCTAGTCTCTGGTCATCAACTGAGTGTGTCAAATAAGGCTATCTGCAGAGCTGTGTGGACAGAGGCAGGTCCAATGGCCCAGACCTGAGAGCCAGACGTATCAGGAGCCTTGTCCCTGTCACCAAGATCTGCCGGGGTCAGATACCTCACAGAATGTGCCCATCAAGACCTAGGAGGTTTGCAAGTGACAAAGCCTACACAAACTGACTTATGCAAGAGAAAAAAAGAAAAAGATGAATTTACTAACTCAAAAGTCTAGAGGGAGATCTGTACCTAGACATAGTTCCTTGTAAGTCCAGGGGTGGCATCACTGAGACCTGCCTCTCCCCTTGCATCCCTATCTCTGCTTACTTCTGTGTTGGCACCTTCACAGGCCAGCTCGCTCTCGTGACTGTCTTAGTCTGCTTGAGCTGCTAAAACAAAAATAGCACAGACTGAGTGGTTTAAGCAATAAACATATCTCACAACACTGGAGGCTGGGAAGTCCAAGATCAAGGCGCTGGCAGATTTTATGTCTGGTGAGAACCAAGCTCCCAGTCATAAGTGGCTGTCTTATCATTACGTCCTCACATAATGGAAGGGGAAAGAGAGTTCTTTAGCCTCTTAGAAGGGCACTAATCCCATTCATGAGGGCTCCACTCTCATGACCTAATCATCTCCCAGAGACCCCACCTCCTAATACCATCACATTAAGGTTAGGATTTCAGTATATGAACTTTGGGGACATATAAACATTCAGTCCGTGTAATGACTGTCCCCAAACCAAGCATTGTGATCATGGGAATGGGATATTTTGATTGGTCACCTGGGTCTGAGATAGTGACTGCCAGGGGAGGGACAGTTAAAAATGTCTGGGTGTGTATCAGTCTCTTAGGGCTGCCGCAACAAATCACCACAGTGTATTATCTCACAGTTCTGAAGGGCGGAAGTTCTAAATCAAGGGGTCAGCAGGGCCATGCTCCCTTTGCAGTCTAGAGGGTACAATTCTTCCTTGCCTCTTCCGGCTTCTTTGGCCCCAGACAATCTTCGGTTTAGAGCTGCATCACTCCAGTCCCCGCCTCCATCTTCACAGGACTGTCCCTTCCGTGATTCTCCTGTTCTGTCCCTATCGTCTTCTCTTGTAAGGACACTTGTCATTGGATTCAGGACCCACTGGATTAATCCATAATGATCTCATCTCAAGATCCTTTGCTTAATTACATCTGTAAAGATGCTTTTTCCATGTAAGATCACGTTCACGGGTGCTGGGAGTTAGGACTTGGATATATCTTTGGGTGGGGGGGAAGGGTAGAAGCAAAATTCAACCCATTACAGGGCAGAAAGAGTAATAGATAGCACCTACACACCACCCCTTGACTTCCTAGCATCATTCGTGCCCTTTTCCCAAACCGTTTCAGAAATGCACCCCCCACAACATGGCACAGGCTATCCCCATAAAAGCAAAGCTAGCGGAGGTGCATTCTGCTTGATCAGGTCTGGATGTTGCTCTTAATAGTCTGTTAACTGACAGCCAAATGATAATTTTAAACACCCCCGGAGTTTAGTAGTGGAGAAAAGTAAGATACTTGGAATGAAGACCGCTTGCATTTAGTAAAGGGGAGAAGGGGAAACATCGCACTGCAGTCACTCGTCTGACATCTCACAGAAGAGGATTGGCAAGGAGCCACTTCGTATCTCCTGAAAGATGTGAGTTCCTCCATCAGCCAGGGGCACCTGGGGTTCTGTCTCTGGAAGACTCTCCCTTGTCCATGGCCCTCCGTGGGTGGATCAGAGAGAATGTCCCTTCTGGAAACTGTAGACTCTACCAGGGCCCTGTTTGAGGATGTCAGTCCAGAGGTCTGGGTCTGGCCCCGGCAGTTGAGCAATCACGTGCTGCGGTTTGCTAGACTGAGACGTCTCTGGCAGTATGACTCTCTCAGACTCTTAGACGATTGCTGGGAAGTTAATTTTCTGATAACTCCATGAGCTGGCAACCAGAGCCAGAACCCAGACTAGTCATGCTCTGGAATCTGGACCCTGTCCTCACCATGTCTATCTCCTGACAACCATCTCTGTGCTGTGCTCTCTCCCAATTTTCATTTAGGCTTTGTCCATTTGGCCTCTGCCCTGGACAGAGCATCCCCTAGGTTGGGGGATGAGGAGGCCACTTGCTCTCAGGCTCTTCCTCAGTGGACAGCTGCCTACAGTGGGGGTAAAAGGCACTTCACTCAGGCAGGGAGTGCCCAGCAGGAGCTGCTGGAGAGGGGAGAAGCCCTCTCCAGGGCCCCCCTCCTATCTCCCGCTGTGTTTTCCTTCTCCCAGCCTGTGCTTGCACCAACATTAGCCTGGGGCAGAAATTTGACTGTTGCAATCCTAAAAAAATGATTTTCTGGCTCTCAGCTCCGTTGAATTACTGGCCACAGGCAGAAAGAAGCTTTGTTTTTCCCTGTCCCTGCTTTCAGAAAGGCCCAGCTGAGGCTCAAGTGCATCTTTTCTTATAGAACCTCACTAAGGGCTGAATAAATGGGCAACACACCCCAGTAACCTGGCTTAAAAAAAAAAAGACACAGAAAAAACCAAGTCCTCTAAATTTCCAACCTTGCCAGATTCAACAGGAGAGAGCTTAGCGACTTTGCTCCACAGATACAGCTTACTTCCTGGTCACAGAGGGCAGACTTCACACTGCCCTGCTCTCCACCCCAACACAGCCAATTTCCAAAATCCTGCTCCTGGTACAAAATTCTATGCTACCTAGGACACTTTTGATTGCAACTGGATCTGCAACTGTCTACGTAATGGGAAACAGGAATGGCTGGATCCAGACACTCAATGAGGACTTTGTCTCTCACCCCCTCTCTTTGCTCTTCTGTGATTCTTTAGTCCTTCTTTCTGCTTTTCTCTCTGCTGGCTTCATTTTCAGGCTGATTTTCATGGAGGTATAGGCTTACCATGTGTTAATTTACATGTAGTAATCCCACCTCTATTTTAATTGTTCCAGCAGAAGGGCAGGGATGACTCTGATTGGGCTAGCTTGGGACCTCTCCTCATCCCTGTATTAACCACTGAGGCCAGACAAGTAGAAATACTCTAATTAGCTGGCCTGAGTCACATACCCACCATTGACATGCCACATGAATGCCAACCCTTCTGGGTTGAGGGAAAGGAGTTTCTGAAAGGAAAAAAGTGCTGGGGAGACAAAAATAAGCGTTGAGGGGCTAGGCCTCTGAGCGGGCTCTTGATTTGCATTTTCCTGTTAGTCAAGAGCATGCAGCCTGCCTAGTTTTTGCCTTCACCCTCAGGGGATTCGATCCTCTTTCTGTATCACCGAGAGACTTTTTATCCTTTCTTCTACTTTTTTAAAAATTGTGAAATATATCATACGTACATATAAACCATATGTTCAGCTTAAGACTAGTAAACACCTGCATCCCCACCAACCAAACTAGGAAACAGTACAGAGTCCATTTCTTTGAAATATCTGAATGCTCCTCCCCAGTCACATATCCTTCTGTAGAGCGAAACGACACAGAATTCTGTGTTCATTATCCCATGCTTTTCTTTATCGTGTTCCTAAACACACTCGCACACACGCACATGCACACATGCACACACACGCACGCACACATGCACACACACACACACTTAAATCTCTGAGCAGTACACTGTTTGGTTTGGCAGAGTACAGATGTCTATTTTTAATGCTGTGTTTAAGAACACAATATATATTCTTCTGCGACTTCTGTTATTCAACATGATGTTTTTGAGATTCCTTTGTGTTGATGCAAGTAGCTGCAGTTCGCTTTTCACTGCTGTAAAATCGCCCAGTATATGATTATCCCACGTTGCATGAATCTATTCTACTCTTTCGAGTACATTCCTATGAGTGGAATTGCTAGGTTCAAGTGTGCTCACATCTTCGACTCTACTGGGTATTGCCAATTATCTTCCCAAAGTGATTGTAACTATCTACACTTCCACTGGCCATCGATGATAGTATTTTGGTTGATTTCATTCTCGTCAGCTTTAATTTTTGTCATTCCAATAGGTATGGTCTGTGTCTCATTACAGCTATAATTTGCATTTATTTGATAACTACTGAAGTGAAGAATCTTCTCATGTTTACGGACCAACTGTTTTTTACCTCTACTGTGAAATGCCCGTTTATGCCTTTTCCCCCTCTTTTCTAGTGAGCTGTTGGTATTTTTCAGTTGATTCATAAGAACTCTTTATATGGATTATAATCCTATGTTAGTTTTTATACGTTCAGATATCTACTTGCAGTTTGGGATTATCTTTGCATTTTATTTATGGTGACTTTTCAACAGAAGCTTTTAATATTTATGTCAAATTTACCTTGTTGAAGAAAGTTTTCCTAACTTGAGGTAATAAAAATAATTCTTTTTTATTTTCTTCTAAAAATTTCTTATTTTGTCCTTTATATTTAGTATTTAATCTTTCACGTTTAAGCATTTAATCTGCCTGGATTTGATTTTTGTGACTGTCTTAGGATAATAGACTTCCACTTTTACTTTTCCCCTCACTTATCTGCAGTGTCCTCTGTCAGAAATCAAGCTCCATATATGCATGGTTTTTTTTCCCCTCTGAGCCCTCGAACTTTCTGTGTTGAACTCCAGTTTTTCCCTTAATCCATTGCAGATCAATATTTTTGTAAATATAGTAAAAATTAATTACTAAAAAACAAAATTAAAAACAAGCATAAAATAAAGGCCTCGATTATTTATTATTAGATTCAACAGGCATAAATAAACTTGGTCTGTAAAATTGCTATGAAAGTTTCTGAACGCTTACTGTTCACTTCTGTACTGATCGTGGGTCCATGACAAGGAATTCAAAGATGATAATCAGTGTTCAGATCATACTGGAGCCACGCTAATCTGTGCATCTCTACTGATATGTTTGTTTATTCCTGCTCTACTGTCACTCAATCTTTTTTTTTATTGTGGTAAAATATACATAACAGAAAATTTACCATCTTAACCATGTTTTAAGAGTATAGTTCAGTGGCATTAAGTACATTCACATTGTTGTATAACCATCACCACCACCCATCTCCAGAACTTTTTCAGCTTCCCAGATTGAAACTCTGTCCTTATTAAATAGTAACACCTCATTCTCCCCTCCGCTAGCCCCTGGTAACCACCATTCTTATTGATACTTTTGTCTTTATGGAGTTGACTCTTCCAGGTACTACATGTAAGTGGGATCACATAGTATTTGTCCTTTTCTGTCTGGCTTCTTGCTCTTATCAAAATGTCTTCATTTACGTGGCAGCCTGTATCAGAACTTCATTCCTTTTTAAAGCTAAATAATATTCCATTATATGTGTATACCACACATTTTGTATCTGTTCATCTATTGATGGACACTTGTATTGCTTCTGCCTTTTGCCTGTTGTGAGTGATGCCTCTGTAAACATGGATACACAAATATCTGTTTGAGTCCCTGCTTTTCATTTCTTTTTGGGTGTGTATTCAGAAGTGGGACTGTATTCATTGACTGTAGTTCAATGTTAATTTTTTTGAGAAACTATTATACTGTTTTCACAGAGGTTACACCGTTTTACATTCCTACCAGGAATGAACATGGATTCCGATCTCTCTACATCCTTGTCAATACTTGTTATTTTCTGGTGGTTTTTTTTTTTTCTTTTTCTTTTTCTATAAGAGCCATCCTACTGGGTGTGAAGTGTTGTCTCTTTGTGGTTTTATTTGCATTTCTGTAATGATCAGTGATATTGAGTATCTTTTCATGTACTTGTTGGCCGTTCGTATGTCTTCTTTGGAGAAGTGTCTATTCAAGTCATTTGCTCATTTTTTAATCAGATTTTTTGTTTATTGTTGCTGGGTGGTGGGAGTTCTTTCGATCTTAATTATTATGGTAGTATAATAAATTTTTATATCTGTTCAAAGAAATGCCCCCCACACACTTGTCTCTTGTTCTTCTTTAAATATGATTTGGCATTTTTTGGATCTTCGCTCTTCCAAATTAATCAGCTTGTTGAGTTTCTTTTAAAAAATCTTGTTAGGATTTTGATCAGAATTGCCTAGAATATATATATCAGTTTGGAGAGAAAAGATGTATTCACAATATCAAGTCTTACTATCGTGAACATTTGTTTATGTCTATTTTTAAAACTTGCAGTAAAGTTTTTCATTAGAAAGGTCTTTCACATGTTTTGTTAGATTTACTTCCAGATATTTGATATTTGTTCATGCTATTACAGGTGGTATCTTTTAAAATTATATTTTTTAGCAGTTACTGGTGAATAGAAATACAATTTACTTTTCACATTGATTTTGTATCTAGAAACCTTCCTGAACCCTCTTACTAATTTTATCTTTTTAATTAATTAATTTGGTTGCACAGGATCTTAGTTGTGGCAGGCAGGCCCCTTGGTTGTGGCTCCTGGGTTCCTTAGTTGTGGCATGTGAACTCTTAGTTGCAGCACGCATGTGGGACCTATTTCCTTGACCAGGGATGGAACCCAGGCCCCCTGCATTGGGAGCTCGGGGTCTTAACCACTGTGGCCACCAGGGAAGTCCCTCTTACTAATTTTAATAATTTATCTGTAGATAATGTTGGGTTTTCCATGCTGACAGTCACAAGACCTGCAAGTTTTTTCCCTTCCTTTCCAGTTCTTACACATTTCCATTTGCTTTCTTTTTCTCGTTTTGCTACACAGGCTTGTATGTGGTGTTAATGTGGACTTCTTGGGCCTTGCTTCAGCTCTTAACGGGAGTGCTTTCAACATTTCACCATTAAGTGTGATATAAATGTTTTGTCCTTTTTTAATTTTCTTGCTAGATGTTCTTTACCAAGTTCTAGTTCAAACTAATTGAGTTTTTAAAATTTTTAATGGATGCTACATGCTATAAATTTTTTTCTGATTTTATTGAGGTGCTAAATAGTTTGCCTTTAATCTGGTAATATGATGAATTCCATTAACCAGTTTTCTAACATCGGGTTGGCCAAAAAGTTCCTTCAGTTTTTAAGTAAAAATAAAAGACACATTTTTTTCATTTTCACCAAGAACTTTGTTGAACAACGTATTCGCTGTTTTGTTCCACTGCTTTCTGCCATCTTTCAGGCAGCTTCATAATTTCATCTTCCCAAAATGTTTTATCTTTTGGAGCAAATAACTGTTCCAGGTGCCTTTTACAGTCTTCCAGGGAATGGAATTTTTTTCCATTAAGAGAATTTTGTAAAGACCAAAATAAATGGAAATCCGAAGGTATAATGTCTGGTGAATACGGTAGATGCATCAGAACTTCCCAGCCAAGCTGTAACAGTTTTTGCCTGGTCATTAAAGAAACATGCGGTCTTGTGTTATCCTGATGGAAGATTTTGCGTTTTCTGTTGACTAATTCTGGATGATTTTCGTCGAGTGCTGCTTTCAGTGGTCTAATTGGGAGCAGTACTTGTTGGAATTAATCATTTGGTTTTCCCCATGGAGCTCATAATAAAGGACTCCCTTCCAATCCCACCATATACACAACATCACCTTCTTTGGGTGAAGACTGGCGTTTGGTGTGATTGGTGGTGGTTCATTTCACTTTCCATACGATCTCTTCCCCTCCACGTTATTGTACAATATCCACTTTTCATCACTTGTCAGAACTTGTTTGAAAAATGGAACATTTTCATTACGTTTAAGTAGAGGATCACATGCGGGAATGTGGTCAAGAAGTTTTTCTTTTCTTTTCTTTCTTTTTTTGCTTAACTTACGTGGAACGCAAACATCAAAGTGATTAACATAACCAACCTTACATTCCTGGCATAATCCCTACTTGGTTATGACATATTATCTTTTTGGGTACAATGCTAGATATAGTTTGCTAATGTTCTCTTTGGGATTTTTGCATCTATATTCGTGAGTTAGATTAGCCTGTCACTTTCCTATCCTGTTTTGTCCTTGTCTTCTTGTGGTCCTCGGGGCTTCTTTGATCCAGATAAACCTTGTTTCCTGCCTAAATAAAAGTGTTAGATTGGTGACTTTTGCTGACTTGGTAACACGTCAGCAACATATGAGGATTTGTGTTCCGATGGAGCATGATTTTGAATTATATTTAGACCATGTGCTGAACAGTCAGCTCCTGAGTAGGCTTGATAAGGGCTCAACAAACTTTTATGTAAAGGATGATAGTAAATATTTTAGGCTTTGTGCAACACACGCACCTCTGTATTAGTCATGGTTCTCCAGAGAAACAGAACCGATAGGATATATAGAGATACACAGATACGTGGAATTGACTCATGGGATCATGGAGGCTGAGAAGTCCCACAATCTGCTCTCTGAAAGCTGGACACCCCGGAAAGCCAACGGCGTGGCTCCAGCCCAAGTCTGAAGGCTTGAGAACCGGGAACGCTGGTGGTGTAAGTCCTCATCGGAGTTCAGGAGACGATCAGTGTCCCAGCTCAGACAGTCAGGGTCCCAGCTCAGACAGTCAGGCAGAGAGCAAAGTCTCTCTTCCTCGGCCTTTTTGCTCTATTCAGGCCCTCAGTGGATTGGGCGATATCCATTCGCATTGGGGAGGGCCATCTGCTTTACTTAGTCAATGATTCAAACACTAATCTCATCCGGAAACACCCTCCAAGACACACCCAGAAATAATGTTTAACGCAATATCCGGGTACCCTGTGACCCAGTCAAGTTGACCTATAAAATTAGCTATCACTCTGTTTTTATTTCTCCTCCCCTTCTCATTCTTTCTAACAACCTTTAAAAATATAAAACCACTCTTAGCTCACAGGCTATGCCAAAAAATTTGCCAACCCTTAGTTTAGACTCTCTCTCAATATCTACATCGCAATTGTTTTATTGTTTTCTACAGTGTAACTATTACTGTGTGATTTCCTAAAGTAAATAATCTATGAAAATCAGGAGTCAGATGGACAGCCACCACCCACAGTACTAATGTACACCCATCCAGCATGTGATTCACACTCCGAGACCTGCAGCCACCAGACTTAGTATCTTTTGAAATTCGTA
Organism: Hippopotamus amphibius kiboko; assembly: GCF_030028045.1. NCBI lineage: Eukaryota > Metazoa > Chordata > Mammalia > Artiodactyla > Hippopotamidae > Hippopotamus > Hippopotamus amphibius. Next base: position 174,792,029 of record NC_080189.1, read on the forward strand.
TCCACCTGGACACACCAAGTAAATGCCCCTAACTTGTCAGCATTGTAATTCTAATAGCTACAGTGTGGTCTCTGGCTCTCTCTTGCTGCCCTCTCCTGGCCAGCCCATTGTTGAGGCTCAGAGGAGAGTCCTGGTGGAGCTCATATCACTCCTACTACCTTCAGGTTTGGTTGCTGGTCTGTAGACTTGTCAAAACCTACACCAGTAGAAAATACGAGCAGGGATCTTAACACTGGTTGTGATGGCCAAGTATATTCTTTCTCGTAGGGTCCTAAGACTTTTTGAAGAGTTATCACGTAGGGAACGTTTCCTATATGCCAAGCATTGCTCAATATGTGTTATTTCATTTCATCCTCATAACAACCACATGAGCTCCATATCCCTTGACTGTTGAGCTTTCCCTTTGTACGGGTGATGAAACTGAGACCCAGAGAAGTTAAATACCCTGTGCAAGGTCCACAGGTAGTAGGTAGTGGAGTTGGAGTTAGTCTGTATATATCTGACTCTAAAACCCACATTCTTAACTGCTACTTAAGGTTGTCGATCTTTCATCCTGAGTCTAATTCATCGGGAATCTATGGAGCCAGACATTCGCATGTCCTCCAGGATTCTGATGCAGGTGTTCCGGAGACCTACGCTTTGAGAACACTGCCTCCCATAAATAGAAACTGTACGGCTTCTAGCAGAAGGATCTAACTATTCAACACCAGAAGCCTCATTCTTGGGTGGAGCAAAATGCTGGGCCTACCCACATTCTCTGGGTAAAAGAGGAGATTATAAGAAGTGATAAAATGTAAAGGAATCTTATCTCTTCCTGTCCCTCAACTAAGCCCCAGAGAAGTGCAACTCCATCCAGTTTACCTAAAGAGGTGTAACAGTGCCCTTTGCTGACAAGCAGCCCTGAGCAAGTACACACTAGCTGTGTGATAACACTCAGCATCTAAGGGAAGCCTGGCTGTGCAGTGAGGAACGATTGCACGTCTTCATTGAAAATGTGTACTGAGCCGCCCAGCAAACCCCCTTTCCTTTCTTTAATAAGTCAGACCTGGTACTCAGCCTGTCAGATCTGGAACTGTTCATGGCTCACTAGGCAGAGACAAAAGGAAAAAGGCTTCATTATAATCTAAACACAATGAATTTGCACGGAAACAAAGCAACCTGGGGCACCACCATCCCTGGGCATGCTCTGGCAGCAGACCTGTGTTTGGCAAGGAATGGGATGGAAACGTCTCCGCACCTGGTGGCCAGTGTTTTCTTGAACTTCTATATCTCTGTGGCTCCTGGGTGGGGTTGGCCACCATCCACAGAGCAGGGGGATGCCGGGCAGGGGGGCGGGGGGTAGGGGGTGGAGGGAGGGCCCTTGGCTGTGAGGGCCAGCCACTGCTAGTGCCCAGAGAAGAAGAAATATAATGGGGGAAAGAGCAGAACTATGCCAAGCATTGTGCTGGGTGTTTGACTGATATGATTTAATCTTCCAACAACCCAGAAGAGATGTTGGGATTATATCTTCATTTGACAAATGAGAAAACGGAAGCACAAAACTCAGAGTAACTTGCCCAACACCACCCAGGTAACAGGTAGAACCAGGAATCAAACCCAGAGCCCTTGTCCTCTCCACCATGTGCCACTGTAAGGGACCACTGCCCTCTTGTTTGTTCCTCAGAGCAGAGCCTCTGCTTCCAATCCAAACAGTTTCCACTCACAGGCCTTGGCAAAAGGCCACTTGCCCTTGGGTCCAAAAATAACGTAAATACAATGAACCATTTTTTTAAAATGAGACTACCTATGTCAAGCACTTAGCCCAGTGCCTGGTACTTTTTTAAGTACTCAGCAGACCTCCGGGCATTGTCAGTTCCCTGAGTCAAGGGCGTTCTGGGCTGCAGGAGGTTCCCTTGACCATTTGGTAACAAACACGTCTCAAGTAACTACAATGGATGGTCAAAATAGGAAGAAAAAATAGCCTTGAACTTAAGAACTTTATGATCCAACTGGGGCATTGAGAGAAATGAATATTTAGAAAAAGAAATAAAAGCTTATTAATAGTTTACATATCACACAGAGTTCTCATTTCTAGTCCTCATCTTACCCACTACTAAATGTGTAGCCTTGGAGAAAACGATTTCACATCTTTTTGGACCTCAGTGTCCTCCTTGGAAAAATGGAGACACTACCAATCTCAAAGGATTTTATTCTTAGGGACGCATATATAGTCAATACTTAATAAACAGTACACAGCGGCTGGAGATAAAAAAGGAAATAGAATGAGTCGAACTCCTTCAAGATCTAACTTTGGAATTGGGCTCTGAATGAGGTGAAGGCCCTGAAACTACAGAGAGGAAGTAATGTTCCAGGTGATTTTTATCCTCATGTTACAGAAAATCCAACTGAAATTGGTTTAAACACAAATGGAATTGACTGACTCATAGAACTAAGAAATTCAGAGATAGGGCAAGTTTGAGATGCCCCAGGTGTTGATAACGCCATCATGGCTGCCGCTATAGTTCTTGGCAGTACTTTTAGTTGGTACTCTTCATGTGTTAGTTTTACCTACAGGCTGGCTTTGCTTATGATAGTCAAGTGACTGGAGGAACAATCCAAGCCCCACATCCATAGCCCCTGAGGACCTTCTGTCCCCCGCTCTCAGGAAGAGTCCCAAGAGCCACTCTGATTGGACCGATCTAGACTACATGAACCAATCCCTGCATGCAGGGGGTTGGGATTATGTGCTTGCCTCCGCTTAGGTCACATGTTCCGTCTCCAGAGCCTTGGAGTAGGGACCAGTTCCTTGGAAGCACGTAGCTCCCCAAATGGCCTGAGTGCTCTTGAAGGGTAGGATTAGGCAGGGAGACAGCCACAATGCCCTCAACAGGGAAATTGCTTTTGTAAAGTAAAAAGGATCCAGGAAGCTGTGGATGAGAGGAAACCCACGGACTTGCTGGGGAGAGCAGAGTGTCCTCCAGAGGGAGTTGTGAGAAATGGAGCATTTGAGAGGGCAGTGGGGGCTCTGGAAGGGGCCGTGCCAGCCTCTGGGGCCTGGGGCCTTGTGTGAGCCTGGGAGTTTTACGGTAGCATATACCAGCACCACCAGCACATTCGGGAAACGAGCCTGTGTCCTTCTATTATAAAGGCTAGTCCTTTACTCATTAAACAGAATATTCACTCCACCTGAAAACGTTCAGTGTGAGGATTAGAAGAGAGGGAGCCCGCTACATGCTGGCTCTGCGTAGAGGCGTTTCCTGTGTTTTCTCCATTGATGCTCCCAAACTCCCTCTGGGACAAGAGGCTTTACCCCATTCGCAGGTGGGAGAGGGCAGGGAAGGGAAGGGAAGTCCCCTGTCCCAAGTCACTCGGCTAATGGATGGCAGTGGGAAGACTGGAGTTCCCAGGGCTGCTTGACTCCTAAGCCCACGGGCAGGGCACCGTACTGGAATTTTCTCTGGTTCTGAGAATTCCGCTGTGCTGTGTCACAGAGGGCGGATGACCCTTCTGCATGGCGACACCTGCTTCAGAGCACGAACTTGTCAGCTGCATTGGTTGTGCCCGATGACACTCATGAACATGGGCGTCTGGAGGCAGGGGGATACTCACGAACAGGGGCTCTGTGTGCAGCGTCCCCAGCGGACCCAGGGCGGGAAGTCAGGCCCAGGAGCACTGGGGGCAGGGGGTGGGGGCTGAGCATCCTTGTCCCGGAAGTCATCACTGTGCTTCTTCTCCTCACACCCTCCCTTCCAGCAGCTGAGTGCTCTCTGCTCACTGCTTTACATATAGCGTCTCCTCGAACAGCGCACATTTTCCTAGCTGAGCAAACCAAGGAGCAGCCTTGACAGCTGAGATCACAGCCGGTGGCATGTCCCTGAGGGTATGTCTTCTCATCCCCATTTTATAGATGAGTACATTAACCTCTGGGAGGTTGCCCACCAATCTCATGTGGCTGGCAGGTGGCTGAGTCGGGATTCGAATTCAAGTTTTGTCTGACTCTAGAGACTGCATTAAGTGCTCTGCTGTGAAGGATGACCTTGAACTTAGGGTCACTGAAGGTATTTGGACTTGTGGATCCCTCTCCAAAGAGAATGTCATGTGCTCCCTGGAGAGTGCCTGAGACACTTCGTTGGAATAAACACAGATCCTTTCTTGGGTCACCTGTGTACGCCGATGTCACCGTCCCTCTCCCCGACTCCCCACTGCTTCCTCCCTCCATACCTGAACAAGCCCCAGAGGAGTCACTTCCCGTGTGGGCTCCCTCCACCCCAGGAGTTTTATATCCGCAGCAAGTAGAGTGCAAACTTCCTGGAGCCTCGGGCCACGTCACCCCCAAGGTGATGCTGATGTTGATAGTAAGCCTTTTCTTTTGTAAGGCCACCTACAACAAAAACACGGATACTGGGAACGAGAAATGTCCACGTGAGCAATCATAAGGTATAACAACAGCTGCAGGAGAAGGGGACTGCAGGGAAGTGGATTGGCCCCCTTTTATTTAGGTTCTGTTTTTAGCCTGTGTTTTTCAGAGCAAGTAGGCGCCATGGTGATAGGTACCATAGAAATAGATGGAGCACACGGCCCTGCTTGGGGCTGCCAGCCAGCCGTTCCCATGGAGATGCACTGAGCACTGGGGAGAGCCCTGGATGCTGCTGTGTTCCGGCTGCAGTGCACGGCAGGCCCCCTGAAGGGCCTGGCTCCAGACCTGTGAACTGTGTGACCCTGCTTTAAGATGGCCCCTTGAGGCCTCCAACTTTCTCATGACTGTCTGAGGTCCCTGAAAGCACACCCTCCCTCCGAGGGCACCAGTGGGGGCTTCTCTCTGAGTTGTCCCAGAGACTGGCTTATGGAGCTCTGGCTTTGCCCATCTGGGCCAATTGTGGCCTCTAAACTAACACTGCCAGTGTTCCTGTCCCCACTGCTGGGAGCGCCCTGTCCCCATCCTGACTAGATGTAGATCTGTCACTGGTTTCATGCAATGGTAATAAAGAGCTTTTACCACTGGGATTGAGTCCTAGACATTTGGTGGCCAGAAATACTCATAAAATGCAATCTCAGAGGATCTCAGCCAGAAAGCAGAGCAGGGAAGGACATAATCACATCTGAGGTTGTGGTTTTGGTCTGTGAACCCTCGAGCAGAACTGACTCAGGCTCAGCCTCAGCTGTTTCTGGATGCAGCTTTAATGCTCTGAAAGGCCCTTTGAAACAACTGCTTGAGCCATCCCGTAGCATTTATGTAACCATCTCTGCATCGCTGTCTATAGATGTGCATAAACGATCCTGTTGGAGCTTAGCTTGTTTTAATTTGGATTTAGACCAATTACATGTCTTCTGAAATCTAACCCATATATACACACGCCCTTTAAACGTAACTGTCTTATATTAGGCCTGGCATAAGAGGATTAAGTTTAAGGACATATGTTATTATATCTGTTCCGTCATATTGACTTCTGCAATGGGGCTCTGTTATATGTATTTGTTTCCATACATTTGTACTATCAGATGACATACATCCTTCAGGGCAGCGCAAGTATAATTCTGGACTAAAATATAGTTCCAAGACCAGTAGTTCTAAGCACTGACTGATTGAAGTCAATTTTACTCTCAATTAAAGAAACACACACACACAGACCCTTAACAAATGAATTTTTTAAAAAAAATTGATAATCAGTGTCACCGCAACTGGTGAATTATTGCCTAGGTAGTTACAGATTATGAAAACCATAGCATTGAAAGGCACTAAAGTTATGTCTATTGCATTTGACATGGAGAGACTGAGCCCTGAAGAGTCGAGGTGCTTTGCTGTTTAGCTCAGCGTATCTTCTGTGTATGCAGGCGGTGTGTCAGTTCATTACCACTCAGCTAGCCCTTTCCCAGCAGTGGGAATGCATGCAGTCTTCTGCCCTTCCAGCTAGCGAGTGGTGCTCACAGTGACCTTGAAGTAGACTCAGAGGTCATGCCATCGGTGGAGCTGCGCAGTGGAAGGGTAACCAGACATTAAAGCAACTTCCTGGTTTATCCCTAAGACTCATCCGTGAAACCATGTGGCTCATTTACTGTTTGTAGCATCATACACGTACCCTGCATGTGGATTCTGCGTATCATGTTTTGTGATTACGGGAATTTGGTGTGACCGAGCACGGCAGAACCTCTGAATTAAAAAAGCAAACACGTGTGCTCTAGTTTTACAGGCCAAGCAAACTATGAAACAGAAGGGCTTGCCTTTCTTGCCCGTTGCACTGTCATACCTTGGAGTTTTGCCACTTGGTTGGATTGCTTTATTTGGCTTAGTAACTAAAAGCAGATTTGCTTTGAAGAACAAGGCTCTCAGATCTTCTATAACACTCTAAGAATGGACATTCACAGTCACGTTTGGCAGAAAGAGTTTTCCCAAATTTTCACAGTCATAAAGTTGATGTTTGGCCACGTGAAGCATAAACACAGACACTGTTCTTTCCAAGATAAGCTCCTTTCCTGCGAGTTGGAACAGGAAGTCTGAGTTAGAGAATATTTGATATTTAATTCAAGGGACACATGAACCCTGGTGTCACTTTTCCCAACAATTTGAAACTAAACATTAATGTGGACGTTAATCACAGTTTCCTTTTTTAATTTTAATTTTAGCTTTTTACTGTGGGAAAATATGTACAACACAAAATTGGCCGCCTTTGCCAGTTTTAAGTGTGCGGTTCAGTGGCATTGAGGACACACACGTTGTTGTGCAACCATCCTCACCATCCACCTCCAGACCCTTCTCATCATCCTTATCTTACAATCTGTCCCCATGAAACACTAACTCCGCATTCTCCCCTGCCCCAGCCCTTGGCAACCACTATTCTATTAATATTTTCTGTCTTTATGAGTTTGGCTATTCTAGTATCTCATATAAGTAGAATCATATGGTATTTGTCCTTCTGTAGCTGACTTATTTCACTTAGCATAATGTCCTCAAAGTTCATCAATGTTGTCACATGTGACAGAATTTCCTTCCTTTTAAAGGCTAAATAATATTTGGTTGTATGCATATGCCACATTTTGTTTATCTACCATTTAATTTTTCTATAATTTATTTCTTTTATTTTTATATTTAAAGTGTACAACTTAATATTTTTTCTTATTGGTTATGTATATATGGCAATCCCAATCTCCCAATTCATCCCACCCCAAACCCCCCTGTTTTCCCCGCTTCATGTCCATATGTTTGTTCTCTACATCTGTGTCTCTATTTCTGCCTTGCAAACCAGTTGATCTGTACCATCTTTCTAGATTCTGCATATATACGTTACTATACGGTATTTGTTTTTCTCTTTCTGGCTCACTTCACTCTGTATGACAGTTTCTAGGTCCATCCATGTCTCTACAAATGTCCCAATTTCATTCCTTTTTATGGTTAAGTAATATTCCATTTTATATATTTTATATATATATATATACCACATCTTCTTTATCCATTTCATCTGTTGATGGACATTTAGGTTGCTTCCATGACCTGGCCATTGTAAATAGTGCTGCAATGAACATTGGAGTGCATGCGTCTTTCTGAATTATGGTTTTTCTGGGTATATGCCCAGTAGTGGGAGTGCTGGGTCATATGGTAATTCCATTTTTAGTTTTTTTAAGGAACCTCCATACTGTTCTCCATAGTGGCTGTATCAATTTACATTCCCACCAACAGTGCAAGAGGGTTCCCTTTTCTCCACACCCTTTCCAGCATTTATTTTTTGTAGATTTTCTGATGATGCCCATTCTAACCGGTGTGAGGTGATACCTCATTGTAGTTTTGATTTGCATTTCTTTAATAATTAGTGATGTTGAGCAGCTTTTCATGGGCCTCTTGGCCATCTGTATATCTTCTTTGAAGAAATACCTATTTAGGTCTTCTGCCCATTTTTTGATTGGTTTTTTTTTTTTTTATTATTGAGCTGCATGAACTGTTTATATATTTATATCTGTCTGTTGATTAATTTGCAAATATTTTCTCCCATTCTGAAGGTTGTCGTTTTGTCTTGTTTATAATTTCCTTTGCTGTGCAGAAGCTTTTAAGTTTCATTAGGTCCCACTTATTTATTTTTGTTTTTATTTCCATTACTCTAGGAGGTGGGTCAAAAAAGATATTGCTGTGATTTATGTCAAAGAGTGTTCTTCCTATGTTTTCCTCTAGGAGTTTTATAGTGTCTGGCCTTACATTTAGGTCTTTAATCCATTTTGTTTATTTTTGTGTATGGCATTAGGGAGTGTTCTAATTTCATTCTTTTACATGTAGCTGTCCAGTTTTCCCAGCATCACTTATTGAAGAGGCTGTCTTTTCTCCATTGTATACCTTGCCTCCTTTGTCATAGATTAGTTGACCATAGTTTATCTCTGGGCTTTCTATCCTGTTCCATTGATCTATATTGCTGTTTTGGTACCAGTACCATATTATCTTGATTGCTATAGCTTTGTAGTATAGTCTGAAGTAAGGAAGTCTGATTCCTCCATCTCTGTTCTTTTTCCTCAAGAGTGCTTTGGCTATTCAGGGGTCTTTTGTGTCACCATACGAATTTTAGGATTTTTTTTCTAGTTCTGTAAAAAGTGCCATTGGTAATTTGATCGGGATTGCATTGAATCTGTAGATTGCTTTGGGTAGTATAGTCATTTTCACAATGTTGATTCTTCCAATCCAAGAACATAGTATATCTCTCCATCTGTTTGTATCATCATTGATTCTTTCATCAGTGTCTTATAGTTTTCTAAGTACAAGTATTTTACCTCCTTAGTTAGGTTTATTCCTAGATATTTTATTCTTTTTGTTGCAGTGGTGAATGGGACTGTTTCCTTAATTTCTCTTTCTGCTCTTTCATTGTTAGTGTATAGGAATGCAAGAGATTTCTCTGTGTTAATTTTGTATCCTGCAATTTTACCAAATTCATTGATGAGCTCAAGTAGTTTTCTGGTGGCATCTTTAGGATTTTCTATGTATAGTATAATGTCATCTGCAAACAGTGACAGTTTTACTTCTTCCTTTCTAATTTGGATTCCTTTTATTTCTTTTTCTTCTCTGATTGCTGTGGCAAGGACTTCCAAAACTATGTTGAATAGCAGTGGCAAGAGTGGACATGCTTGTCTTGTTCCTGATCTTAGAGGGAATGCTTCCAGTTTTCCACCATTGAGAATGATAGTTTATTTCTCATCATTTTAAAATTTTGAAACAATCACAAAATGACAGAAAAATTGCAAGGGCAGTACAAGAACAAACAAACAAACAAAACAAAACAAAACAAAACAAAAACCCTCTTTTTTTCTTGAACTCTTTGAGAATAAGGTGCCCTGATCCTCATTATTTTCTGGTACTTTCCTGGGTTTTTCTATAAACAAAGACACTTTCCTACCTTACCACAACACAACCATCAACACCAGGAAGCTAACACAGATTCTTAACCACCATGGAATCCTCAGACTCTGTCCAAGTTTTGCCAATCATCACAATAGTGTCTTTTATCAAAAAAGGAGCTAGCTCGGAATCACTCTTGCATGTAGGGATGCCTTTTAGTCTCCTGCCAGCTAAAAGAACAGCCCCTCAGTCTCTCCTTGACTTTCATGACCTTTACACTTGTGAGGATCACAGACTTTGTAGAATGTCTGTCTAAGGTTTCCTCATGGTCAGATTCAAGTGCTGCATCTCTGGCAGGAGTATCACAGCAGTGACACTGTGTTCTTCTTCTTGCACCCTGCCAAGGTGTTCACCATCGTGATTTGTTCCTATACTAATGATGTACACTTTGATCCCATGATTAAGGTGGTGTCTACCAGGTTTCTCCACTGTAAAGTTAATCTTTTCTTTTTTGTGATTAATAGGTATTTTATGGGGAGGTACTTGAAAGTAGGCGAATAACCCATGCCTCATCCACTTTATTTTTTATATCCGTATAGACTTATGGATTCCCGTATTAGTTAGTGAGTTATACTCCATTCCCATCATTATTTTTTAATTAATTAATTAATTAATTAATTTTATTGGCTGTGTTGGGTCTTTGTTGCTGCACATGGGCTTTCTCTAGTTGCAGTGAGCGGGGTTTACTCTTCATTGTGGTGCTCAGGCTCCTCATTGTGGTGGCCTCTCTTGTTACAGAGCATGAACTCTAGGCACAAGAGCTTCAGTAGTTGTGGCACATGGGCTCAGTAGTTGTGGCTCATGGGCTCTAGAGTGCAGGCCCAATAGTTGTGGCTCATGGGCTTAGTTGCTCCATGGCATGTGGTATCTTCCTGGGGCCGGGATCAAACCTGTGTCCCCTGCATAGGCAGGTGGATTCTTAACCACTGCGCCACCTAGGAAGTCCCTCATCATTATTTATTTTAAAGCTCACATTGTCCCCAGTTTGATCAGTGAGAGCCCCTTCAATCTGTGTCCTTTCTGTATGGGCCTATCATGACAAGATGTCTTTGCCCTAGTTCTGGAATCAACCTTTTCTCCAAGGAGTCTTAATTCATTTTAATGGAAAATGGTAGAGTCCAAGATCTGAGCAGTAGATGTGTTTATTCCTATTGAGATGTTGCTGCTCTCAGGCAGGGCTAAGGAATGTACGCTACCCTGCACACACACATACACATACACACATACACTTACTTCTGAAAACACATGCCAGGTTGCCATTCCTCAGCCTCCTAAAGAATCCCCCTTACCCTAATCAGGCTGTGACACCACAGGCCAGGCCACCCTCCCTGGGGATGTCCTCCTCATCACTTGGGCTCTGATCCTGACTTTGGGCCTTCATGGCTTCTTGACCTTCATGCCCGCCATGGACTCCTGCCTCGTCGCTCCACCTATGATGTTAGGACTGAATTGTTTAGGAAGAGGAAGTAGAAGGGACCACCATTGACTTTGGCTGAAAGTACTTGTATTAACAATTCTTTGCATATTGGGATCACTTGTATCTGACCTACTAAGCAGACAGTACGAGTCATGACTGCCAGCATTTCCCTAATCTTTTGTCTCTGTTATTATAATATTTATACAGCCAGGATGCCTTCTTCCTTACGGCAACATCTATTTTGCGAATTTGCAGTTGTATTTAGGCTGCCACCAGCAACTCGCTTGGCAAACACTGAGCAACTCCCACCACAAAAATTAATGAGTGAAGACAAGGTCTGTACACCTACTTATTCCATGCTTCCATGATCAAGTTATAGGACTCTGGGGGAAGCGATCCAGGGGAGAGCTACAGAAACCAGAAATGGAGTTTTGTAATACTGTACTGTGAATTGTCTACGTTGTAAATAATGAGATCTTCCCGGCTAAACTGTGAACATCAAAGACATGGGCTGTGTCTTCTACAACTTTTTGTACCCCTCAAGGTCAGGTCCTAAATACAATCTGTGTACATACATATGTGATGCTCCCTGTGTTTGTTAGCCAACAGAGCTGTGACAGCTTTGTCATGGTAGTGAGGGAGAAAGAACATGAGTTACAAGATCTGATGGATGCCTGTTGGACTTTATCCTCCTTTACCTCTGTGACCACAAATCGCTCCTCCCAGCACTTGCTTCTTTGACTGCTGAGCCACTTGATTTCTCTCCTGCCTCCCTGGCTGCCTCATCTTGGTTGCCTTTGTACATCCACTTGCCCTGCCCATCCCCCACCTCCCCAAGAGTGGACGTTTATTGGGCGCCTTCCATGTGCCAGGCACTGTTGTAGGCTCTGGAGATACAGCAAAGAATAAAACAGACCAAAAGGCCTGTCCTGGCAGAACTGAAGGGAAACAGAAAACCTCCCTTGTGTGTGTTTGATCCCTTGTCCCCAGTTCACAGGGGCACCCTCCGCCGAGTACTGGCTGGTCCAACAGGGCACATGAAGGGTTAAGGCAGCCTCTCTCCTGCAAGGTTCTTTTCTGGGAGGGAGACTTTCTGAATGCTCATCTCTCTGGCCTGGCTTCCTCTCTCATCTGCCAGCCTCCCACTTTGCCTGCCCTGCAGTCCATCTGCTACCTGCAACCAGAGCTATCTTCATAAAAGGCAAGTTTTACCAAGTCACTCTATTGCTGAAAACCTTCATGATTTCCTACTCCTCTGGGGATAAATCCAAATTCCTTCACAAGCTGGCCTCTGCTTACCCTCCCAGCCCCTGCTCCTGGCACCTCCTCATGTGCATTGTATACTCCAACAGCACCCTCCATGTGCCTCCCTGCCTCCGCTGGTGCTGTGCCCTGGCCTAGAGCACCCTCACTCCCCACCCTTCTGCTAGTCTGACCCCTACTCTTCCTCTTCTACCTGCAGTCCATGTGGCCCAGGAGCACTCAGCTCATGTGGTTGTAGTTACCTATTTACTTTTCTGTTCCTCCCTAGGAGACAGACACAGTGGTAATTATGTGTTTACTGTCTGTCTCCGGGGGATGGTAACCCTCTGTGCGCGTGGGCTATAGCTGTCTCATTCCCACTGTATCTGCCACACACCGGGCTGGGCGAGGAGTAATAAACATACGCAGTGCTTGCACGGTGCTAACTGTGGGCCTGGCCAAGAATTGTTCTAAGAACCTCACAAGTGTCAGCTAATTTAATCCTCACCGCAACTCAGTGAGGCACAAACTGTCATTAGTCCCTGTTTACAGATGAGAAAATAGGCACAGAGCAATTAATGATCCCCTCTGAAGTGTGGAGGCAGGCTCAGAATCCAGACAGAGAGCCCAGTAACTGTGTTCTGGACCACAATGTCTGTTGCATGAGCAGGTTATGGACGGTGCTGGGACCCTGGGTGCCCAGCAGGTACTTGGTGAGTGATAGCTTTTGTTATTATCACTGTGATATTCACATTCCTAGGCGTACATCCTTTCTAATGGGAACAAGATCTGTTTTACTCACCTCTTGTGTACTCAGCATACCCCATATGGTCGGGACTAAATAAATATTTCCTGAATGAATGAAAAAACCAAGTGACCCAAATCCTCAGAAGTATAAGGAATAATTTATTTTATGGTGATGTTTATTTCTTTTAAAAGGACCTGATTTTATCTTCCTAATACTTTTAAATAAATTTAAAATAAATTTTATACTTTATAAATAAGTTTAAAATAAATTCCATTTTTTAAATTAGGTTTATACATGTTGTGCTATTCAAAGTTGCAGAGTCCCTCTTCCAACAGGGCCACCCCATGGCACAACTCCAGAGGGCGCCATTCACATAAAATAGTGTGGCAGCCACTGCTCCTGCTCAAACCCCCATCTGCCCAATTTCCCTCTCTGCAGTTACCACTGATAACCAACCTTCTCCATCCTTCCAGAGCTGGTCTCCGTGCATTTGAACTGATTGATTGTGTGCTTGTTACTCAACATAGAATTCTTCACCTACACCTTTGGGAGACTGTTTCATTCGAGATGCATAGAGTAGGCTCATTCTTTTAATAGCTACATATTATCTACGGATGGTATAGAGGTACCATAGTTTAGCTAGTCCTCTATTTAACCAGTCCTCCATGTATTTAATCAACCTCTATTAGGTTGTTTCTAAATTGTTTCTGTTACAAACCGTGCAGCCACATGCTGATATGATCCCATCCACTTTTTAAACACATCTGGAGGTTACATTTCCAGAATTGGATTGCTTGGGTAAAGCAGAGGAATGACTTTCTAATGGTAGAATTTAAGTCGTTTGTGACAGGCACTGATGGGATATTTTCACACTGAGGCTTTGGGTGTGTCAGATCCTACTAAGAAATTGATTGTTCATGGGTCCCCCTCTCTGGTGTATTTGATGCTGGGGAATGATATTTGTAGGTCTGATAGTTTGTTATTCTCTAAAGAGAAATGAGAGAACTCACAGAAGAAAGGTGGCTTCTTGGAGTCTGACCAAGTCTTACTGATTGGATCCCATCTTACCTCACCTCTAGAGTAAGACCTTTCTGGACAACACAAAACCTGGACCACTCAGCAGTGAGTTCACAGAGGTCCTGAGAAGCCTGAGTTCAGTCCACAAAGAAACATGTTTCAACTCTGACCCCAGAATCACCTTGTGAGGAAAGGGAGAAGGTCTCTGCTGTTCCTGAGACTCTGAGGATGTGATTCCTATTAGCACCACAGGATAGATGATGGATGGGTGGGTGGATGGATGGATGGATGGATGGAAGGTTGGATGGATACACAGATACATAGAAGTAGATAAGTAGATATCGATCATGTAAGCATGAACTTAGACTTGCTTTTGAAGTGGGGCTCTGCTGCCTCCTATTTATGGACTTCAGGTAACTTCTTTGACCTCCCTGAGCCCGTTTCCTGTCTCTAGTGGGAATGGCTTCTTTGTGGGGCAGTGGTGAGGAGCCCATGGTTGTAAACCAGTGAAGGTGAAGGGCCTAGCACAGTGCCTGGCCTACAGTGGTCTCCCCTATATGGTTGTAGTTGCTACCACTTATCTTATGACTGGACTTTCTCTGGTTGGTATACTGAGGGCATTTCTTTGGCAGGAGCCCATGAGCATGTACTTTATGCTCTATTTGGCCCCTGCCTTCGAGGGAATGACCCTGAGAGTGGAAGCTCTCGCCTTTCTTTCCCTCCCAGCATGCATGGCCAGTGACATTTAAGTGCCCGACACTCCCAGCATGCATTGCACAGAGCAGGATTTCTAGCTCCGCTCATCTATCTCCAGGCTAGGAAAGCAACGTTATTATAGGAATTACCTAGATCCACTTATGTTTATATTAAAACAATAAATACATAAAGGAAAGAAAAGGCAATTACCCTCAGATTTGGGTCTTCTGGCTACAATTTATTTGCAAAACAGCATCCAGCGTGCACCTGCTGCCTTATAGAGCAGTCATGGGGGGTGAGGGCCCACAGATACCTGTGGGATGTCTCCCTTCATTGGGTTTGGGGTAAACTCATTCTCTCCTCCAGATGGGAAGTGAGGTCAGTTATCAGAGGGGTCCGGCCACTGTCCCCACATGGTTCTGGAATGGTTCTCTCTTCAGTCTTTGCTGAATGCCCTGCTGAGGTGCTAAGTTCTCCACAAACCTCAAGGGAACCACAGATATCCAGGACCTTAGCTGGTGCCTTGGCTGCTTGGCTAAAAGGTCAGGCCTGCCAGGCCCAGGCAGGCTTGCTCAGTCCAGTAGGCAGGCACAGGCTTGACCTGCCAAAGCAGCTGTTTTAAGCATCTGTATCTTCAAGTGGGGTATGGAATCCAACCTCACCTGACCCTCCCGGCACCCCCACCCCAGCCTGCAGGGACCGACTGTTGTCTCCTCTGTGCCCCCACAGCACTTTGTTCCTGCAGCTATGAAAGCACCTGTTGTCAGGTTAAAATACATCTCTACTCCTTCCAGGGCAGTATTTTTTCTGTTTTTGTGTGACAGATTTTATACAATTTCAAATTCTTCATGAAAATGGCCATGGGGTTTACATGATCTTCTGTCTGGGAAATTAGAGTTGAAAACACACATTGGTGATTTGGAATTCCATTGGGTTCTTCTCTGTAGATAGAAAGAAATGTGGAAAATCAGCCTTGTCCAGACCCTTCACTATGGACACTGCCCTTGAATCCTGCTTTCATCCAGTCTGCAGTCAGTCAGTCATTCAACAAACACCTGTGAACTCTCACTTTTGTGCCAGGCACTGTGCTAGGCATGTGGTATATTTAAATGACGAAGACATGGGCTAGGCCTTGGAGGCCAACACAAGGGGCTCTCTAGCGCTAGATTTTGCTGACACATTGAGGCCTCTCCTTCCAAAGTGTAAGAAGTCAATTTATAGGATTCCTTTTGGACCATAACTTCCTTGAGCTTTGAGACTATCTCTGTATTTTAAATTTTACAGTATTTATTCATTCACCAAAAATCTGTGTAAGACACTGTGCCTATCGTAGTGGTGAGAGGAGGGGACATAAAGAAGAAAACATAAAATCTCTACCTTTTAGGTCCTAAATGTAAATTACAGAAGTCGTATGTAGACAAAAAATCTGGTCTATTAATTCCTCGGTGATTGCATTCACTTATTTCTTCATTTACTCATAAGTAGGTTTGGTGTGTGCTGTGAGCTGGGGCTGTAATAAGTGCTCTGGGGCCTATAGAAGAGTGCTAAAATGTGGTCCTCCCCTCTAGGCACTCAGGGTGCCCCAGGAGAGAGAAAGGGGGTTCAGAGTCAAGTAGAACATCAGGCCAACTGTAACTCCAGACCAAAATCAGTGGCTCAAAGAATGCTTCGGGGGCAAGGCAGCCCAGCACTGAGCCTATGCTTCTTGGAGGTAGAAGATACTGAACCAGTTCTGAGGAATGGAAAGGACTTCTAGGAGGGAGGGCAGGAGGACATTCCAGGCCAGGGGGAGAGCGTAAGTAAAGCTCAAGGAGCATGAGGAATTTCTCTTTAGAAACTGAGACATGGAGGGGGTGAGGTGGGGAGAGAACTTGCTGCAAACAACAGCCACCCCAGGGCAGGGCCAGGAGCAGCCCTGGGCGGGTCGGGAGGTGGTCCTGATGCTGGATCTGCTGCCTCCTGGGGAGCTGTGCTTTCTCATCTGTTCCTCTCTGTCCCGTCACCCAGATCCTCTGCGGCCCATTCAGGGATGACATGATGACCTTCACAGTCTACCTGAAGTCCTGCCTTCCCTCTCCTGTGAGGAGTTGGATTCTACAAAAGAAACCAAATGTCAGAAACATGTCCAGCACTGCTGGGGGTGAGTGGTGCTAGGTGTTAAAAAAATATTCCCTGGGAATACCAGCATGTGAGGCACAGGAACTCCTGAGACTCCTACCTTCTGCATGGGAGATGGAAAGTAAGAGCAGCATGAGGTTCTCATGGGTCACTACTAATCTTCACCTTGGACCAGACTCAGGGGTGAAGTCTAGTACCACCCAGCTCTGCTTGGTCCCCACAGCTCCATATGGAGAACCCCCAATGACGAAAAAGTTTCCCCTTCTGGGAAAAGTGCCTCCAGATTACGCTGCATTTTAATCTGGTTTTGATTCAGATCAAGTCTCCCTATGTGGACTGGTCTTCTTCTCTGGGTGGCACCCATCTCCCTACTATGTCGCAGGAGTGACACCTAAGGCTCTAAAAGGTCCTGCAAGAGAAAACAGATATTCGAATTATCACTAACCTGAATCCCAGCAAAGTTTCACAATGAGAAAGACTTCTCTGATTATGGTGGAATCACCAGCAACACAGATTAAAGTACTAAAGCAGGACAGTTTTCCTTGTTTATGGATATGTCTGGCCTCTGTCGCTATTTGTGGGCCAACAGTTATCTATTATTGCTGGACAAAGCACCCCCAGACTTAATGGTTTAAACCGTAATTCTCATAATTCTGCACTGAGGCTGGGCTCAGTGGGGTGGTTCTTCTGCTCCACGTGGTGTCTGCTGGGCTAGACCACCAAGATGGCTTCTTCCTCACATGTCTGGAGTGTCCACTGGGATGGCTGAAACCACTGGGACCAGCCTCGCATCTCTCTCTAAGAAGCCTCTCCGGTAGTGGAAGCCAAGCTTCTTTACAGAGTAGCTCAGACCTCCATGGGAGATATTCCAAAAGGACAAGCCCTAATACACAAGCACATATCAAGCCTCTGCTTGCATCACAGCTGCTAATATCCCATCAGCACAGCAAGTCACGTGACTCAGGCCAGCGTCAAGGGGGAGGGGCTCCCAATGGTGTGAATACCGGGAAGCGTGCTTTACAGAGTCAGTGAGTAGCAGTGGACCACAACCCTTTGCACACATGATGGACCAGCAAACACCAGCTTAACCAGGTTGACCCCTGCTCACTAGAACCGGGGGGGTGGGGGGCAAAGGAGCAGGTGTCTCCTTACTGGCCGTCACCCTGGGAAGACTGTGTAACCTCGCTAAGCCTCATCTGTTCCTTGAAAGTAACCGCAGAATCTTCCCCACGGAGCTGAAGTAGGTAAGGTGCTGGACCCACGCTAGCTACCGCCTGTCAAGGATTCTCCACAAGGAAAGCAGCTCATTTTGTGGAACAGCTGAAGTGCTCCAGCTTGGGACTATGTCTTCCAGGGCTTTAAATCAGATGTGGAATGTTAAAAGGCTTTTGCTGCTGCTGCTTCTTCTTCTTTTTTTTTTAAATTTCTCTTGTTATTAAGTTAAAAAAAAAAAAAAAAGGAAGACATTGCTTTTTGGGTAAAAGGACTCAGAGGACTCACTTCATTTCTCCACAAAGAAAAAGCTGTCGTGACCTTAGATGGAGCCCAAGAGAGCTCCCCTGTGTGTCCACGACCCCCTCTAAAAAGACACCACGGAGCCCTCTATTCCATGTCCCGTAACTAATGGGGACAACACGGGAACTTTCTGTGACCAGCTGAAATGAACAAAACCAAAACATAGTGCCTTAGGAAGCCCATTTAATTAAAAAGGAAACAGAGAAGCTTTGTGCACATAATATCTCGTGATTTATGGTATTAATCCAATCTGCTCTCCAAACAGGCTTTAGAGGTAAGAAAGGGGAGGCTAGAGGATGGGAGGCCTCTGGGCTGGCTGAATTCCCTTCCACTCCCTCCAGATTATTTTTGGAGCATGCTGGGCTTGCTTGAGCCGTGCAGCCAGCTTCCTCGGGCTTTCGGCAGTGGGGGGCGTTCAGTGTGTCCTCCTTTGGAAAGTCTGTAGCGTTGGCAGCCTCTGTAGGGTTTGAGTTCATGAGTTCCAGGCAGTTAGGGCAGGAGCCAGTCCCAGACGTTCACTGCAGAGGGTCGCATCTGCTTCTCTACACCATCCCCGAGGAGAAAGGTGCTGGAAGGGGTGGTGGACCCATCCTGGGGAGGCCCATGCCCGCAGCCCAGTGGTGACCAGAGAGGGACTCAGGGGTCACCTGTTTGAGGCTTGAATCCTGGCTGTGCCACGTACCAGCTGTGTAACCCTGGGAAAGTCGCTCCATCTCTCTGAGCCTTACTCTCCTCTTGTATAAAATACAGTTGATTACACATGTAAATTACTTAGCACAGAATTCCTGGCAGTCAGGAAAAAAATTAGCTGACAGATGTTACTGCAGAAAAGAAATGTCCACATGTCGATAGAGCAAATCTGGCATTTAGGAGATTTGTCACTAAGATTATTACTCCAAGAGAGTATAATTACATTTTTTCTTTGGGATGATCTTTTTTTTTTTTAAAGGAAATAGTCCTTTTTCTTTTTGTGAAACATAACTTTTCTTGTTTGTTTTCCTCCAGTTACAGATTGATACCTATTTATGGCATACATTTTAGAACACTGAGGAAAGCACAAGGGAGAAAATCAAACTCACCCACCGTCTTGTCAGTGGACAAAGTCATGATTAACATGAAGATGTGTCTCCTTCTAATTCTTTCTCTTATCTCTTATCTCCTTTAAAAAGGAGAATACGCTGAACGTGTTTTGTTACCTAGTAATGTTCCTGTAATGGTGCATCCCAAGTCTCTTTTAATATTGTTAAATACTTCTTCTATACCATACTTGTAAATGTCTATACAAGATTCACTGAAGGAATGCAACTCCAGCCCCTACTTCCCGAACACCTGTGTGTTAGGTGATTTACGTACAGGAAAGGTATGATTACTGCCATCTTATCCACAGGAAAACCAAGCCCAAGGTCACAGCACTGGTCAGAAGCACAATCAGGATTCAAACTCAGGTTCGTTTGCCTCCAAAGCCAAAGGACTTCCCATTCCAGAGGCAGGTTGGGTGCCCCCAGAGGAGATCGTGGTGTGCACATGGGGGTCTTCCTCTAAAACTCCAGTAAGACTAGCTCTTTGGAGGAAGAGCCACGGATTCTGAGCCTGCTCCGTTAAGAAACTGTCCAGACGAAAGCCGTGAACAGTCTCTCAAAAAGGATACAGAGATGGCCAATAAGGCATGTGAAAAGGCACTCATCTGTGTTACTCATCAGGGTGATGCAAATTTATTTATTATTTATTTATTTGTTGCCTCCGTTGGGTCTTCATTGCTGTGCTCGGTCTTTCTCTCTAGTTCTGGTGAGTGGGGGCTACTCTTCATTGCAGTGTGCGGGCTTCTCAGTGCAGTGGCTTCTCTTGTTATGAAGCACGGCCTCTAGGAGCACGGGCTTCAATAGTTGCGGCATGTGGGCTCAGTAGTCGTGGCTCATGGGCTCTAGAGCAAAGGCTCGGTAGTTGTGGCGCATGGGCTTAGTTGCTCCGCGGTATGTGGGATCTTCCCGGACCAGGGGTCAAACCCATCTCCCCTGCACTGGCAGGTGGACTCCTAACCACTGCACCACTAGGGAAGTCCCAGGGTGATGCAAATTAAAACCACAGTTCAATGCCACTGGAAAGGCTGGAATGAAAAAGGCAGGCAATACCAAGAGTTGAAGAGGATACGGAGCAACCAAGAACTCACATATCACAGATGGGCGTGAAAATCGGTACAAGTGAGACAGGCTGGGACATGGGACCCTTTCCTGCAGTGCTTGCACCTGGACAAACCTCTCTTCAAGCAGCAAAATAGAAAGAAACATAAGAGACTAAGAATAACTGCATGCATGTGCAGTTGGGGCAAATTCTGGACAAAAGATACAGAAAGACCAGAAACCCAACTGCCGCTTCTGAAGAGCTGGGAGCCAAAACAGTGTGTCGGGAGCAAAAGCAGGGCACTGTGCATGCCCCCTGCACTCAATACCACCAGAAGGGTGGGCAAAACACCTAAGCCACCCCTCCAGCCCAACCCCTGGACACAGCCCTACCCTTACCCCATATAAGGAACCAGCTCCCCCCAACCCCGTGAACAAGGCAGACTGTTAGTGTTTTCGCTCCCTCCTGCGGCCACAGGAAGCCCCATAACGCCATGCCTGAATTTCTTGTCTGGCCTCTTATCAATTTGTGTTGATTGGGGAAGGCCACGAACCCTGGTCAATATCACAACCAGGTTGGCGCCTGCTTGGCTGTATCTACTAAAGCTGAGCAAGTATGTTTCCTACAACCGTAGGTGTGTGCCCAACAGAACCATGCACATGTGCCCGAAATGCATGCACTAAAATGTTCACAGCGGCACCATTTGTAATAATGCTACTCTGAAAGGGATTCCAATGTCCATCAGCAATAGTTTTGGGTAAATGCGTTGTGGTAACGCATATACCACGGAGCAGTGAGAATGGACCCACTATTGGTGAGTGAAGGAAGGTAGACTCAAAAGACACACACTGTATGATCCCATCACAGGAAGAACGTGTATGAAGAACAGGCAAACATAATCTGTGGTGTTAGAAGTCAGGGCAGTGGCTACCCCTGGGGAGTGTGGAGAGTGATGACCAGAAGGGGCACGGGGGTCCTGGGATGCTGGTAACACCTGCATCTTGACTGGGATGCTGGTTCCATGGGTGTGTTCATCTCATGAAAGTTCATGAAGCTGTACACATGCATGCATTTTTCTGTGTGTGTGTTATGCTTCATAAAAAATTAAATTACAGCGTCTCTACAAGAAGGAACTAACTTTATTCTTCCCTTCTCTCACCAAACCCAGGGCTCCAGCCTGCCAGCGTCGTGGTCCTGCCCAGGTTCCTTGCTCCAGCTTTTGAAAAGTTCTGCCAGGCCAACAGTGGCCCTCTGCTGCTGCTGGGCCAAAGTGAGCCAGGCAAGTGGATGTTGCCCACCCTGGGTACTGTCCCAGGCACCAGGTAAAACACCTGACTTTTCGGGGTTAAAGCTTGGGAGAGGCCAGATGCTGTAGCCAGGTGTGTGTGTCACCTGGGACCTCTTTGTCCAGCCCCAGGGACCCCATGGTACCTGGCATGGAGCCTCACTCATGACTGTTGCTTAGGAAGGAGCTGCCTCTTCACATTTCCACTCCCACCCCTGTCCTCTGCCCCTGCCCTGGGAGAAATCTTTGGGACCACCAAGAAAGTCCAGCCCTGGACAAATCCCACTGGCACTGCCATCCGTCCACTTCATCACCCAAGCTAGAAACCTGACTGCACAGGATTAAGAAGGAAATAAAACCACTTGCATCACCAACACCCAGAGACAGACATTGTTAATACTGTCATGAATGTTCTCCTGGACTTTTAAAATACAACATATGGAATAAATAGCCCTACTGACTCTGCTTCCATAGCAGCACTCAGGAAGCCCACATTTCTCCCGTCCTCCTGGTTCAGGCTCACATCTCTCTCCTCAACTCCTGTGATATCTTAACTCTTCTCTTTGCCCCACTCTTACCCTCTCCTACCTTCCCACCCCATCCACATCTTCTCTCCCACTGCAGTGAATTTTTCTAATGCTACACCTGATCGTATGGCTCCCTTGTTTAAAGTTCTTCGGCTCCTTCCCGTGGCCTGTACCTTACCTGATATCAGGCCTGTAGTGACCAGGCCCTGGCTCAGTGCCTCCCCCACCCCGACACTCCAGTCATCCCCAACCGTCTCCCCAGAGAGAAAGCTCCCAGGAACATTCTTCTGTTATCATTTGTGGACTCCAGGGGTGGGAGGGTCCTCCAGAGCCCCCACCTGGGTCGGAGGTCACCTCCTTTACTTGCCCCTCCCACGCTGCCGTCTCAGGGGCTCCTAGGGGCCCGGTGCCTCCATGCCTTCACACGCTGCTCCCTCTGCCTAGGATGTGCTTTCTTCCTTGTCCAACTGGTGAGCTCCTATTCATCCTTCAGGACCCAGCTCCAGCACCTCCCCGTTTGTGGGAGAGAACCGGATTTCTCCCTTCCGTGAGTCACTCCTCTATCTAGGCAGTTACACTCACTGCTCTGTATTGCAAGCATCTGATTTCAGAGGAGTCTCACCTGCTGACGTAGGATTTCAAGCTTCTTAAAGGCTGGACGGTGTCCTCTCCATCACTATAGCCCATCACCTGGCCTGTGCCTGGCACGGAGGAGCGACTCAGCAAACTGGTTTTGGAGTGAATGAAGAATAGGCTTGTAACCGAAGACTTTCAACCCTGCAGAGGAGTTTCTCTGAGAAAGAGGAAGGTGTTTCCACTGCTGTCACTGAGAGCTTCCTGGTCCCTTTGGTCTGTGGGTCCTTCCTCAATGGCAGAGAGGGCCCTTTGGTTTTCTCTTGCTGATTTGGCTGCTTTCCAGGTGAGGTTACAGGAAAAATAATAGGGTGGAGGCAGAGGCTACAGTGTATTCATGCTTATTTAATAGTTTCCAGGCTGGTGAGAGTTGAAGGATGCCAACAAGGCCCCCTGCTTTAAACTGCATTCACCACCTGAGTGCCCGTAAATGAAATTTCAGCCCCAGACGTCTTCTTCTCTCTCCCCAGTCCTTTTAAAACTGCATTATTAGAGTCCATACTCAGCCGGGGGCCTATGAGCTTTCCCTTGTATCCCCAGGACGGGCTGTCCCCGGTTCCGGAAGTATGAGCTCGGCACTTGCATGGGCAGCCTGACCTCACTGGAGGAGACTTCGGAGCAGCTGAAGGACACGGTGACCTTCCTCCTGGGCGGCAACTTCTCCCTAGAAGGGGCCTGGGAGAAGGTGGGGCTCCCCAGAAGGGACCCAGCAGGCCATGGCCACATGGGTGCAAACAAGGTAGGGATGCAATCCGCAGGTGAAGAATGGCTTGAAAGTGTAGGCCATCCTGTATTTTCCTGCAGTGGGGAGAGCACTGGTGCAGGAGGAAGGAGACCTAAGCTTTGGGCACTTTCTAGCTGTGCAACTCAGGACGAGCAGTTGAATGCTCTGGGCTTTTTTTCCTCATCTGGAAAATGGGACCACCAGCTTCTCCCCTGCCCACCGCTGAGATGCCCGTGAGCACCCAGCATGGCCTTGAGAGTGTGAGTGAAGCCCTTCTGGACCGACCATTGTGCTGTGTAAACCAAACCTGTCGGGAATTTGTCTGGCTCCTTTAACTTCGGGCATCTCCGGGAGATTTTTGGAAAAGCTCCCTGGCATCGGGGAGAGTGCGGCTGGCTGAGTAAATGCCTGGGGATTTGGGGCAGAGCCTCGGCCAGGCTGTTAGCTGCTGGGTTATGTCTCTGTCAGGAAAGCTGGGTCATGTTCTTGGCCAGAGGTGGCCGCTGGTGGTCACACACACAGTGTGGCTGCCTCTCCGGGGACGTGCCTGCCGTGGGGCCACCTCCCTGCTGTGTCTCTGAGGTTTTATTCCAGCCACTGCTTGTCACGGGGTGCAGGGGAGAGAACCAGATCCCCATTCCACTGACCCCTTCCAGCCACTTGTATGAAGTCTGGGAATCTACTCCACTGGTTGGATGGGCAGCCAATGTCAACAGCTGGCCCCAGGTTTCTTTATGAAGGACTCAGGTTGGAGATTTCATCTTGGGTCCCAGACATTTATTAAAACGTGCCTGGGGCTTCCTAGGTGGCGCAGTGGTTGAGAATCCGCCTAACAATGCAGGGGACACGGGTTCAATCCCTGGTCCAGGAAGATCCCACATGCTGCGGAGCAACTAAGCCCATGCGCCACAACTATTGAGCCTGTGCTTTAGAGCCCATGAGCCACAACTATTGAGCCCATGTGCTGCAACTACGGAAGCCCATGCGCCTAGAGCCCGTGCTCCGCAGCAAGAGAAGCCACGGCAGTGAAAAGCCCGCGCACCGCAACAAAGAGCAGCCCCCACTCACCACAACTAAAAAGAATGCCCACGCACAGCAAAAAAAGACCCAATACAGCCAATAAAATAATAAATTAATTAATTTAAAAAAAACTTGCCTGGGGATGTCCCTGGCAGTCGAGTGGTTAAGACTCCGAGATCCCACTGCAGGGGGCCGGAGTTCCATCCCTGGTAGGGGAGGTAGGATCCTATAAGCCACGTGGCACAGCCAAAAACAACCAACCAAAAAAAAAAAAAAAAAAAAGAAGAAAAGAAACCTATTAAGATTGAAAAAATTAGTAAATAAATAAAAATAAAACTTGCCTGGTTTGGACTCCTGCCAGAGGGGCCCGAGCTGCCTCTGATGAGAAACAAGGCTGCCCACAGTGTGTGCTGCTTTTCATGTGTGAAGTATGTGTCTGAGTGGTTTTCTTGAAGGTTGGGGAGGGTGGGCCCAGAACCGCAGCTGCTGGCTGGGCCCCGGCGGGGCTGGCCCTGGGACACACCACTGTCAGTAGCAGGTAGGAGCTGGGAGGGCCTTGAGGCTCAACGTGGTCGGCCTTTCATCTTAGATGCAGAAACCGAGGCTCAAGATAGAAAGGGACTTGCCCAAATCCCAAAGCCAGGCTGGAACCCAGGACTCCTGGCTCCCATCTGTAAGATGCTCATAGTGGCGGTGTGACACTTACAAGAGGCTTTGCACCAAAGTGCCCATCTCTGCCCACAGGAAGTGCTCGGCAGAGCCATCGTTTAGCCACACCTCCTCCCCTCCCCCCCACCCCCCCCAAGTGGTTACCAGACAGCTTTCTGTTTAACATTGATGCCTGTGCATACTGGCTGCTGGGAGAAATGGCCAGGCTCCCATCAGGGATTCAGCCATGGCTGGCGGCCTCGAGGGGATGCAGTGAGCCCCCCCAGAAGGAGGTGCCTTGGCCTTGGGGAGCACTGCCTCTCTCCTGCGAGTGTCCCTGGCGTGTGCTCCCTCCAAATGCTGTTCTTCAGCTACCAAACTGGCAGGCACACCAAGGCTTCATCCTGCTGCTGACAGAGTGCTACCAGCAAGCCCTTCAGGCAGCTGCCAAGACTGACTCAGTGGTTTACCCTCCTGGCCGTGGCCTAAATCTTTCATAAGCCCCACTACAGGGGCCAGAAAACATTCCGGGGGAAAAGAACAACAACAACATAATCAGTGAAGGTCACGCAGGTCATCCGGGGCAGCTTCTACTAAGGCAGGAGGAGTGAGCAGAGCTCAGTGGGGTCTCATGGGGCAGAGGAGACCCCGGGGCCCCCTTTGAGGTTCCCACTCCCCGGGGACCCTCTGTCTCTGATTCTCCCAGAGGGTCTTCATTTGTGCTTACCGGCCCTTTGAGGTCTACAGAGAAAAATTCAGAAGGTCCATGAAATTGAGTGGGAAAAAATTTGCATTTTTATTTTCATTGCCTCAAACTGAAATTGGGCAACTCCTTCCATTATGAATGCAGTGAAAAAACTGCACTACCTCAGCAGACCTTGTGCTTTTGTGGCTGCCCAAAGAAATCAAAGACATTTTCATGTCACACTGCAGTCCTTTCTGATATCTCAAAAATATCCTACACGTTACTCTCACCGCTTAAAGATACCAAGGGTAGGTCTGCCATCTTGTTCCTTGAGTTGCTCATGAAGAAGCGTACCTGTCGCCATAGCACTGTTTTTTTCGTGATTTGATAACTGCATTTGCAACATAATTGGTTTCCTTCGTAATCCTATGCATTTCCTCTCATGCAGTTAAAAACAGGACTTCCATAGCTGCATCCGACTACCAATGGGGTCCGGGGTGCGTAGAAAGTTAAGATTCTGTTTTAGAGCAATAATTACCAGCAATCTTCCTCATCTCTATGTCACGTAGAAGTAGAAGCTATATTTTTATGATAGCTACTTGGACCTCCTCCTTCATTCAGCTACCTTGACCGCTTGGTGCTCAGGGCTTCGATCTGTGCTAATTCTATTTTTTTAACATTTGTCACTTGATTTCTTGGCAGACAGCAGTGCCTTGTGCCACCATCGCTGGCTTCTGCTGCCCTCTGGTGGTCACAATGAGGCCTGTTCCCAAGGACAAGCTGGAAGGACTCGTGCAGGCCAGTTGCTCTATGGGGGGTGAGCAAGGACAGCCCGTTCACATCAGGGACCCAGGTCAGTGTCCACTCTCGTTCATTATTCTGACAGCTGCATTTGGACTTCCTGAGAAGATGGGAACTTGCCATGTTCCCGAGTTCCCCTGACTTGCGCTCATCTTTCTCAGGGGTCCCAGGGATTAAGGCCCTGGACAAGACCCAGATTCCTGCAGTAGTAGTAGGGCTGGGTTTGCAGATGCCCTTCAGGTTTGAAGGTGATGCGCCTGGCAGAATAGCCAGCCTCATCCATCAGCCCCTGTGAACTTCAGGTGAACCGGGGGTAGGGGAAGCAGGTGGTGGAGGATGTCAGCAGAGCTATTTGTCTTGAGATTTGTAATCATAGTAGCCACTAATCTAGGCTGTTGTTCAGTGGCATATTTGGGCAGGGGACGGCTTCCTTCCAAATGTGAACTTGGACTGAAAGCCATTGATCCCCTGTGTATTAATCTGACAGCAAGCGAGCAGATCCAAGCACGGAAGCTTCCCAGGCCTCTCAGAGGCTCTCAGAGGGCCTGATGAGACCTTGGGAGCCTTGGGCAAGAGCCAGAGTTCAGTGTAATTGAACTTGCTCAGTTGCATAACAAACAAAATCAGACAAAGCCTGGCCTTCTGCAAAAATGCAATCAGCACTTGTCATAGAAGACCATAGAAAGATGGTCTGAGGACCACCCAAAGCAGAGTGTCTGCTGTTTTATCATTAGTGGGATGGACTGAACCCAATACATCCATCTTTGCTGTCCTCGTGAGCGCTCTGATATCTGGTTAGGGGTAGGGATGCTGTTGGTGGTCAAGCAACAGAGTTTCTGTCTCAGTTACATGACGCAGTCTGTACCAAGAGAAACTCAAAATCGCTGGCTTTGTTAGCAATCTACAAGATGACAGTGTTGGGCTAAATGTCCCCAAGTCTCTTCCAGTATCACATTGGGCATTTGAGATTCCATGCTCTGAAACTGTGCCCCTCAAAATGGACTAGAAGTCAGCAAGCATCCTGGGTTGTTAAAGTCCCAGTTCCTGGTCTCATCCCTGTCCTTCTCCAATACTGCTTACAGCAGTTCTGTGACTAGAGTTCCTCTCGAAGAAAGAACCATAAACGACTCAATGTGTCCAAATCGGATGGTACCAGCCAGTGCAGGACCTGGTGGAATTCATTTTTTCCATCTGCCGAATTGTTGGGCATCAAAGATCTTTCCAAACCTGACGACGGGGAGCCTGTGTTGTGGCAGCCAGGGCAAGTGCCAGTGTTCTGGCCTTCTCAGCTGACCAGTCTCTAAGCTGTCAGCCCCTGTGGTACATCTGGGCTTAAGAGGACCATTACTCTGACCTAGAAGGGAATTGGGTGGGCCTCCAGTTCCTGAATGCATAGGCTTATGGTGCAATGAATAAAGTCGTAAAACACAGGCCTGCAGCCCACAGAGAAAATCTCTCTGGCTTCTTTCTTTTCATCCCAGTGCTGGGTCTCACCAGAGCAGCTTGTCTTTCAGCTCAAATATGTTTTGATTGTATATATTTCTGTCTGCAAAAGGCTCACAGCTCATTCATTCTAATAGAAGGGTCAATGTTTCACTTGACCTTTTGAGACATTTTGGAGGTTGGTGGTGCTTTGAAAGCAAAGGTGAAGACAAGCAACTCAATTAAACAAAGCATTTCATGTGGTATTTGCCAGGTATTTGAAAGCAATACTGTCAGTTTGTTTTTTTCAAAGGCCTAGGGTGATATTACACTGCGGCGACACACGAGGGCGCCCTAACTAGCACACTGTAAGGTAAGACTGTGACAGAGACATTAAAAATAACTGTTGCAGCCCATTATTGTAGATAGAGGAAAATTGTAGCCAGGTCAGCCTGGCTTGCACTACAAATAATAGAATTTTGTGCTACTTTCAATTTATTTTTAAAGCATTCATGGAAGCTTAGCAATTAGAATGGCCTCATGATAGGTGAAGATGATCTCTAATATGGTAAGGCATAAAGACCAAGATCTATGGGATCCTATTCATCCATCTATTCACATGAATGCATTGGGAACCTACTCTGTGCCCAGATCTTAGGAAGAAAATGCTGCAGGATACAAGATGCAGTTCTCAGGGAGCTTGTGATCATTTCCGAGTGCGTGCATGCTCACAAATGTACACACACCAACACACCCACAGTAAATATCCTCCCGCACCAGGGTCTCAGCCCTCTCCTGTCCCCTGCCACAGGGATGCCCTTCAGAAGAGCTCTCACTGCGGCTGGGATCCCAGCACACGCTAGCCCTTCAGTTCTGACTTGCGATAGCATATTTGACTGTAAACGAGAACAAAAGACATCATTGGTCAGGGACCACCTTGAATCTTTCTGATTTATAATAATCATGCTCAAACTTCAATAGTTTAATTTCTCTTAGCAGTAGATTAATTGCTGCGCATCTCACAACTGATGGGCCAAAATCCCATGTCACACTTCGAGCTGACTGTTCTAGGGTGTGATGGATTTAGAGTGACCAATTTTAGGTTCTGTCCCAAACACAGAAAAACTGTTGCATTCATCAAAATCCTTAGTTCTTTCGCTTTCTATTGCAGCTGAAAGTCAGAATGCTTGACGCATCTGTCAGTAGGTTTTCCTTCTGAAGTGTTGCCTGATTTTGGCTTTCTGTTAGATCTGAGAAACTTTACTGTTTTCTGTGAATTCCAAGACGTTGTGACTTAATTCACATTTATTGAGCACTTGTGCGCGTTGTGAGATGAATAAGCAATGGTGCCTTTGCTCTGGGAACATACAACTGAGTAGGGTTAGACCAGCGGCCCCCAACATTTTTGGTACCAGGGACCGGTTTTGTGAAAGACAATTTTTCCACTGATGGGGCAGGGGCGGGAGCGGGGGTGGGGGGTGGGGATGGTTCAGGTGGAAATGCGAGGGAGGGGGAACAGCAAATGAAGCTTCCATCGCCCGCCACTCACCTCCTGCTGCGTGGCCTGATTCCTAATGGGCTAGTACCAGTCCATGGCCCCGGGGGTTGGGGACCCCTGGGTCAGCATACTCAAGGAGAATAATGACACTGAAGAAAGCAGAAGGTCTAAATTAAGTTGTAGTGAAGGTTAAGCACCTAACAAGCCAGGCACAAGGACATGAGAATGAGTAAGATACAGCACCTGGTTCAATAATGCAAACCATCACTTATACCGAGGGCTCACACTGGACCAGGCACTTTGCTAAATACTCTTATGTGCATTTTCCAGTTCAGTTCTGCCAACAGCCATATGACGCATTATCTTTATTTTACAGTTGAGGAAACAGGTTTAGAAAGGATAAAGTCACATCTCAGGCTCAAGTGTGTTCACCATGCTAAAGTCATGTTCTTTTTTTTTTAATAAACTCATTTATTTATTTTATTGGCTGTGTTGGGTCTTTTTTGCTGTGTGCGGTCTTTCTTTTAGTTGTAGTGAGTGAGGGCTACTCTTAGTTGTGGTGCACGGGCTCCTCATTGCCGTGGCTTCTGTTGTTGCGGAGCACGGGCTCTAGGCACATGGGCTTCAGTAGTTGCAGCACATGGGTTTAACAGTTGTGGCTCATGGGCTCTAAAGCGCAGGTTCAATTGTTGTGGTGCATGGGCTTAGTTGCTCCGCAGCATGTGGGATCTTCCTGGACCAGGGATTGAATCCATGTCCCCTGCATTGGCAGGTGGATTCTTAACCACTGCGCCACCTAGGAAGCCCTAAAGTCATGTTCTTAATAACTATGCTGTGGTGCATCACATTGCCCTGAACCTAGTAGGGGAGAGTTTTTAAAAGAACAAAATTAGCATAAACCAAAGCAAAATATTCAGGCTACGAGAAAAATAGATGCTGTGTTCAGAGAGAACTGTTAGCAAATCTAACATCTGCTGCAAAGTAAAGCAAGATGGTTCGGTGCATTGTAAGCGTTCACTAAGTACTTTCTAATACCCATGGGATTGCATTGATGGGAACTCCTAGAGCCCCAGCTGTAGCTCTGGGTACCTCACTTCTTTGCCCATGCTCAACCCATCTTTACTTCCTTAAAAATTGGGGGCCCTTGTTAAAATGGAAGTTGATTTAGTCATAAACCAGCTTGTTCTGACTTGGTGCCAACGAGTGGTGTAAGGTGTGCTGTGGGCTTAGTCAAGGTACGGGTGCCATCTTTCCCATCAACGGTGGGCCAGATGGAAATGGACAGGGTTTGATGAAGTGGCCTGGGCTCACTCACTCTGGTTGTGTGCCTTAGAGACTCCACTGGCTTTCACCAGCACACCAGGTTGCACAGTTATGACTGACCTAAAGGTTACAGCAGCTCTGGCCAGATGTCTCACCCCGAGGGGATGCCAGAGGTCCATCACATTTCCCAGGATCCTTTGCGCTATAGCATGACATCAGCTTCAGCTGCTCAAAAGATCAGACACCTGGAGACAATAATCGCCATCGACCCAGGTAAGAAACCAAGCAGCCATACCTCAAGGACATGGAGAAATTCATCACTGATGAATGTTCAAGGAAAAAGACAGCATGCAAACTGTATCTATGGTATGATTTTTTTTAAAATGCTAATACTGTATGAATCCCCAAAAGAAGTAAATGCACCAAAATACTAATGGTGATGATCTCTGGATAGTGTGATTGTGGATAATTTTTGTTTTCATCTTTATGTTTTTTTCCCCTCAAATTTTCAACACTAAACATGTGAGGGAGTTTGGGAGGTGGGCATGTTCCCACCCAGAACTAAACTGGGATTGAGTAGGGAAGAAAAAGAGAGGAATGGTTCCTAGGTAGTCAACTGCCACTGTTTAACCCAAGTCATCCATTATGTAATAATGTCCCTAATCTTCTTCTTTGGTGCCATTGCCCAGGGTTGGGCATAGACCAAATTTTGTGTGCCAAGCAGCAGAGATAGGGGAGGGTGGCTGGATTGTTCCTCCTGGGAGGATCCTGGGGGGGCAGGACCCTGCAGAGACAGCCTCACAACAGTTTGCAGCCAGCATGTATATTGTATGTGGCCTCTCAGCGGACAGCCTTTCTGTGGTTTCTAACCACTGGCTTTCTAGACATGACACAGGGTTGGTGGGGTCCAGTAGGGGACTTTGGGTTCCAGTTAGGAAGAGGTTTGCTGAAAGCTGATTGAGGGGTTTTGAACTCCCCGCTGCATCTTAAGAGCTGAATTGCTAATCCCAAGTGGCCAGCAGAGTGCGCTGTTGTGCATGGAAAAATTCAATCCATTTGCTGGCAAAGGCTCAGGAGAGAATTAAAGTGTGGACCTCACAGCCACCCCCCATCTCGGTTTCCTCATCAGTATAACAAGGGTCATGAAAATTATTCCTCCTTCTTGGGGCTGTGATAGGTTATAAGAATAAGAGCTGTTATCTACTGAGTTTTGCTCTAGGCCAGACAAGTGCTTAAAGCATTTACATATTTCATCTTATTAAACTCTCTCAATGACCCTCTGAGGCAGCTATTATTAACCTCCTTTAACAGATGAGGAAGCTGAGGCATATGAGGCTAAGAAATTTACCGAAGTCCACATACCTAGATGGTCGAGGCAGAACTTGGACCCATGCCCACTGACTCCAAGGCTTGTGATCAATAGGTGTTGGATAAATTGGAATCTGAGTCTAAATGGTGAGTCACAGTCTTGCCTGGGCACTTAAAAGAGTCCACCTGGCTCACACCCCATCCCTCTTTTGCGCCTTCTCGTGGGCTGTGACTCTTTGCATTTCGAATGTCTGGAGAAGGCACACGTGGCCTCCCTGCTGGCCCACCTGACATCGGGTTCCCAAGCAGAGACCTGCTCAGTGGTGGAGAGGGCCCTGTGGAGAGCAGAGGCGTGAGGCCATCTGGGGAGTTTGCGCCTCCAGGCCAGGCTCCCAGAACCCAGACAGAGCTGCCCATGATGTGGTAGCCCCTTAGAGAGATGAGCCCCTGGGCTGGGTTGTAGAGCAGACAGCCGAGGTGCCCTCTGGTGTTGGCCAGAACGTGCCCAGAATCTGACAGTAAAGACGAGCCTTAAAGGTGTCTGCTTTCTTCCCAGGGCTGGGAAGCCAAAGTTGCCCCACAGGTTACAGGGGATCTGCAGTAACAAGACTTCCTGTGAAGCCTCAGGGCATAGCTTTTTACTTATCTGTTTGTCTGTTAGATTTTTCATTCATTCATTCATTCATTCATTCTGCAGAGAACACAGTTTCCTTTACATGTAAACACAGTAAATTTGGGATATCTGCTCATTACAGATGCACCTTTCAGGACACGCACATACATAGAGGTGACGTCTCGTGGCTGTGTATACACAGTCTCTGACATAATTGGTCTCCTCGGTGAATATTTTTAAAATTTCTGCAATGCTTTCCCACAAACATTCTTACCCAGGCTGACGGCTCTCCTGCTCAGTACAAACATCATGGGGGAAGATGTATTATTAACTCTGCCATTAGCTCAGATAAAAAAGTAACTTGGAAGTAAATTTACTGCAGACATGGTGCTTCCATTGCTTAATCAAAATGACGTGGGAGGTCGTCCACAGCAACCCCTCAGTGCTTGTGCAGACTGTGTGTCAAGGCTTGAAGCGTGAGGCTCGGGGGAGAGGCAGATTTATGACTGTCTAGATGTGCCAATATTGTCTATTAAGGAACATCTTTAATCCTCAAGAACAACAGAGGCTTCTGATTCCCACTGTATTAAATAAGCAGATATAAGATCGATGGCCGTGTACTGAACACTAGTCGCTAGGTGTAATAACAGAGCCACTCAGTCATTTTTGAGAGGACGCTGGCTGGCATTTGAGGTGCCTGGAGAAGATGAAGAAATGCAGGGCTTATAATCATGATATTTGCACTGATAATATCATCATAGATGGATGGCCTGCTTTCAAGTTGACAAAGATCTCTCTTCCCTCCTCTCGCTATCAGTGCTCACCATATCCTATCAAATGGGTTACATTCCAATTTTTTTCTCTTAAAATGCTGCGTTTCTTCTCCCCACTTATCAACAGTAGCTCATATTTACTGTGGAAATATCAGAAAACGTGAAAGAAGCAATAAAAATTACCAGGATCCCATCGTAATTAACTATTATTAACAGTTTTATATTTGCCCTTAAAGACTTTTTCTGACATCTTTCCTGGGCTCACTCCCCACTGAAATACCTGCCCCCAAGCCCTTGTCTTAGGGTCTGCTTTGGGGGAATCCCTAACTAAGACAGCCCTGTTTCCCTTCCTCTTTCTGTGTTCCCTGTATTGGTTGGAGTTTGTCAAACTGCTCTAACAAATGACTCCCAAGAGGCTTTGCCCAAATACAGCAGAAATGTGTGCCTCTCTCACAGAGCCGTCCAGGGTGGGTCCTCCAGAGTGAGTGTTATAGGTCAGCAGGAAGTGGATCTACTCCTCCTGGGTCACTCAGGGACCCAGCATCTCCGCATCCCGTCATGAGACCCCCAGGGGGCGCTGGCTGTCAGCATCCCAGCCCCCAGGAAGGGAAGAGCTTGGAGGAGAGCCTGGAGGTGTGTGGCTGGGCGGGGAGGAGGCCACATCACTCCACTCACACTCCCTCTCCACCGCTCTCCGACTGCCACAGGGAGAGGACCTGGTCTCGAGGCCCCACTTAAATGAAAGAGAGGCTGGTAGGCCCCTTACCCAGCGACCCTTCTTGACTGGACCAGAAGGGGTCTGCGCACCTCCAAATGCACTTCCAAAATAAAAACAAACAAAAAACCAAGCTACTGCCCACGTAAGATGCTATTAGAAACACAGTTATGTCATTTTGTGATTTTCTTTTGTTACCACATCATTTTAGGCAGCCGGGGGATCGGACACCTGCTCTGTCCAGGTGAGCTGCTGCGGGTCTCCCTGTCGCTGTCCCACTCCTTCTCCGTGCTCCTCATCACCGGACTCCCCACGCATTTCAATCACGAGCCCCCGGAAGAGACGGACGGCCCCCCGGGAGCCGTGGCCATGGCCGCCTTCCTGCAGGTCTTGGGGAAGGGGCTCTCCATGGTCGTCGACCAGAGAGCCTTGAGTTTGCACGAGAAGCTTGTTGACGAGGCTGTAGAGCAAGATGAGCAGTGAGAGGAGGGGTGTCCCTTTACCCAGACGAGCCTTTGTGGGCAGAGGGTAGAGGGAATCGGTGTTCGTGGGGTTTCCGCCAGGCACCCAGGCACAGGGCTGTGCACTCGACACAGGGTGTTTTCCTTAACACTTAGAGTAACTCTTTGATACAAACAGCATTATCCCCATTTAATAGATGAAGAGATTGAGGCTCTGAGAGGTCCAGGTGACTTACCCAGGTGGGGAAGATGAGCCGGAATATGAACCCCGGTCCACAGACTCCATGATCTCACCTGTGCACATGCTGCCCTCCCTGTGAGAGGCAGGGAGGACCTGCAGAGGGCTCTCAGCAGCCCGGGACAGCTCTGGACCCCTGAGTCGGGGGTAGAATAGTACAGAATGGACTGGTCGAGGGGCTGAGACAGCTGTGTCCCACAGGCCCAGTGGGCAGGATGCCCCACGCTGCCCAGGTTCCCGGAGCGCCCAGGTGGGCATCAGGGCCGGAGTGCCGCTGGTGCGAGGCTGGGATGCTGCTGTCCAAGCGCCATCTCCTCATCTCTTCTCTGCGGTCCTGCGGGGTCACTCGGGCCTCAGCTGGGAGCCTGGTGACTCTAACCCGCTTCCCACTGCCTCTCTGTGTCCCTCAGCATACATTCTTCAGGGAAGTACCTTTGTCTTCTTAGCCTCTAAAAAGGGCTTCCGGGCTTCCTAGGTGGCGCAGTGGTTAAGAATCCACCTGCCAGTGCAGGGGACGCGGGTTCAAGCCCTGCTCCAGGAAGATCCCACATGCCGCGGAGCAACTAAGCCGGTGTGCCACAACTGTTGAGCCTGCGCTTTAGAGCTCGTGAGCCACAACTACTGAGCCCAACTACTGAGCCCATGTGCTGCAACTACTGAAGCCCACGCACCTAGAGCCCGTGCTCCACAGCAAGAGAAGCCACGGCAATGAGGAGCCTGCGCACCACAATGAAGAGTAGCCCCCACTCACCACAACTAAAGAAAGCCTGCGCACAGCAAAAAAGACCCAACACAACCAATAAAATAAATAAATAAATTTTAAAAAATAAAATAATAAAATAAAATGCAAAGCATAACTGCAATTAAAATTCAAAAAAAAAAAAGGGCTTCCACCCCAGTAAGGCATATCCTAAAACTCCTGCTTCATAAGCAGTTGCAAAAAGGCTGTGTCTGGACATACAGAGTCCATTTCACACAACAAGTGTGTATTGAGTACCCGCTACGTGCCAGACGCTATTTAAAACTCCTGAGATCCTTCAGTGAACCAGACTGACAGCCATCCTGCCCTCATGGGGTGTGTATTCTAACGCAGACAGTGAACAGCATAGGAAAAGAAAACGGTGCATATATAGTGTGTTAGAGGGCGAGACGCTATGGGAGCAAGTGGACCAGGGGAATGGGGAGGGATGGGCCGGGGTGGGGGGATGGGGGAGTGGCTGCTCTCTTCAACAAGAGGTCAGGGGAGGCCTCCTGGAGAGGATGCCACGTGAGCAAGGCTTGAAGTAGGTGCAGGAGTGAGACCTGGGCTGGCTGCAGGAAGTGTGTCCCTGGCTGTGACGATGGCCACTGGTGGAGTAGGGGCTCGGCAGGCTTAAGACGGGGCAGCAGCCAGCGGACCGGCCTGGAGTGGATGAGGGGAAGAGGTGCTGGATGGAGGGCAGAGGTCATGGAGCCAGACAGGGGCGGGCCTCAAGGGCCACCGTGAGCAGCTGGGCTGCCCTGCGAGCCACTGAGCAGAGGAGAGCGATGCCCGCGTAGGTTTAAAAGGATTCCCCAGTAGCTCCAGGGACAAGGGTAGGGGCAGGAGATGGGCCAGGTTACTGCAAGCGGGAGATGAGAGGGGTGCCCTGTGGCGTTTCCTTCTGTCCTCCCAGTGATTGCAGCCACAGCTGGGTTGGAAGCTCTGAGTCACACAGACTGTGTACAGACAGGCCAGTCCTGAGCGGGGGAGTCTCCAACCCCCCTGCAAAACCATCCAACCCGGAAGTATGGGGGCTAATGCCTCCAGGGCCCCCTCAGCCCTTGGAGGGTGGGAGCCAGTGCCCTGCCTCCCATCTTTTGGACACACGCAGGTCCTGGAGCAACGGAGACCCCATTGCCTGGCGCGGTGACCTTGAAAATACCCAGACCCTCCTGTTGGCTTTTCCTCCTTCCTGTCCTCACTCTCCCTGTTCCCTCCTGGGATCATCTCCCAAGTAAACCACCTGCACCCAAGTCTTCATCTCAGACTCTGGTTTCAGGGGACCCCAAAGAGATGAATGGTACGGATGGAGGTTGTGAGAAGTAGCCAGACCTGTCTATGTTTTGAAGGTAGAGTGGTGATTGCTCTCGTGTGTGGGGCAGGGGAGCAGGCAGGATGGAGTGGCTGTGGACTGGGACAGGGAAGACCGGGGGGGAGCAAGCCTGACCTTGTGCCCTGTTGAAGGAGGTGTAAAATGCGGTGGAAAACAGTATGGCAGTTCCTCAAAAAATCAAAAATAGAAAATACTATATGACTCAGCAACTCCACTTCTGGGTATGTACCCAAAAGCACTGAAAGCAGAGACGCAAACAGCTATTTCCACACCCATTTGCACACCCAACAGCATTGTTCACAATAGGCGAAAGGTGGAATCAACCCAAGCGTCCAGCAACGCATGAGTGGATAAACACAGCGTGGCCTATACACACGGTGGAGTGTTACTCAGCCTGACAAAGGAAGGGCATTCTGGCACATGCTACAACACAGATGAACCATGAGGACATTATGCGAAGTGAAATAAGCCAGTCACAAAAAAGACAAATGCTGTATGACTCCACTTACATGAGGTACGTAGAGTAATTAAAATCACAGGGACAAAAAGTAGAATGGTGGTTGCTGGGGACTTCGGTCCCAGGGGGAGTTCGTGTTTAATGGGTACAGGGTTTCAGTTTGGGAAGATGTAAAAGTTCTGGGGATGGATGGTGGGGATACTTGCTCAATGATGTGAATGGACGTCATGCCAGAGAACAGTACTCTTAAAAATGGATGAGAAGGTCAATTTTATGTTATGTGTATTTTACCACAATTATAATTTGAAAACATTTATAAGTGTGCAAGTTTGAGCCTGGATAACCGAAAGCGTGGGTACCTATTAGACATGCAAGTGGGGGAGACAGCAGGCAGTCAGAACTGCAAGTCAAGTTTAGGGGAGCCGTCTGGGCTGGAAAGAACCTGGAGAGCAGTTGGCATATTGATGGCCTCGGAGTCAAGACACTAGATGAGATCAAGGAGGGACTAAGTAGAGACAGAGAAAAGGACCGAGGTTCCACCCTGGGACGCTCCACGCCCAGAGGTCGAGGGGAAGAGGGGGGTCTTTCCTCCGAGAAGGATGGGCACGGAGGAAGGAGGAAAACCAAGGACCGTGTTGTAACCAAGGAGAAGGGACAGGCAACTGTGCCCAATGCTTCACAGGCCGGCAGCCTCTTCCATCTAGCCGCCGCCTTGCTGGGTGTTTTTTGCTGTCCACTTTCCCAGAAGTCGCTCTGCCCTCCTGCTCACCTGACCGCCGGCTTCGAGGCTCCTGCTGGACCTGAGCTCAGAACTGGGTCTTGTCCACACCCTGGCTTAGAATTTGGAATTCGCTGAATTGGATTTTGCAGAACTTTCACTATATGTGGACAAAGAAAGTAGAAGCGATTTGGCCTTTTAATGACAAGGATTTCAGTTCTTTTTATAACTGAAGACTGGGAAATGTTTAAAGAAGAAAGCTCAGTCATTGATTCCCTGTCTGGAAGATAAGTTGATAAACTGGTTCTCTGCAGCTTAGGTGTGGGGTCTCCTCTTGCCCAGGGCTCTTTCTGTGTGCCCACAGAGAGAAAGAATTTGTGTGTGTTCTCCACATATTCGACAATAATACGTATTATTACTGTAATTAGAAAATGTGCTATTTTTAAGAGTCAGATTCACTTTGCAAATCACTTTGATGCCAGTAGCTAACTCAAGGCCCAGACTCTGGACCTTTCTTCTATTTTCTTGAATTTCCCTGAAGATAGGTAGGGGAGTGGGGTTGAGGAGCAGATGAGAACTTAAGTTGGAAACTAATCATGACACCTACCTATATATTTGGCTTTGCCCAAGTTATTGAGCCTCAGTTTTCCTCCTCTGTAAAATGGGGGAAATAATGGTTCTTACACATAATTGTTGTGGAAATTAATTTAGAGCATGCATGGCACATGCTTAGCAGAGGACTTGTTCACTGTCACCAGGGGCACCTATCTGTGTCCCCAGCACTCATGACGGCAGCGGGCCAGAATAGACCTCCAGTCACATGGCGCTGTGGGCATCTGTGTGCAGCATATTTGATCACCTACAAGACTGGTGACACTAGCCCGGCTCCATTTCCACGCCGGCCAACTCTAGGGTTTACTCAGGACTAAAAGTAAACTTCAGTATCCTCTGTGTCTAGGTCTTGGCTTTCCTAGCAACGTGTTCTACAGATAGATGTCGTTCAGTAATGGTAACTAATGGATACTTTCCAAAGAAGCTTTTGAAAAGCCAAAATGAATTCCCCAAATGCAGCGCTAGGGCTGATGGCTCCGCCCTTTCCCTTTATTTTCTAGGTGTTCTGAAGACGCAGATCCAGATATTAACTTACCAAGGTGGATCGGCGGGAGCTGCTCAGGCGTTTCTATGCAGAGATGGGGACCCCAAGTCACCCAGGTATGTGTGTCCCATTCCAGCTTAAGTGGGTGATGGTGGAGAAGGCCAGGTGCTATTAACTTTGACGATGACGTTCATGCACATCTCAGCCCCGAAGAGAGGACAGACCCAGGAGCCCAGGGCTCTGATGAGCCGGACTCACCAACGAGGCTGGGGGGTTTCAAGGTGTCTGGGGGCTTTGCAGAGGGTCTCTGGAAGTAGCAAGTCCCTGAGAAATGGCATGTCTTCCTGACAGAGGGAGACGGTAGGGAAATTATAAAACAAACAGAAACTAGCAGTTTCTCAAACTGCGTTATGATCCATTAGAGAGAAGTGAAATCATTTCAGTGGGGGATGTCCAACATCTTTGGAAAATGAAATAGAAATATCATTGTATTTCTTGTATAGTAATGGTAAGTACTCTCTTGTGAAACTTTGTGTGTGTGTGTATTTTTCACTGTGTGCTGTGGTCAAACATTTTGAAACATACTTCTTACTTATATGTAGGGATGTATTTCAGATCTTATAACTTTTAATAGTGTTTTGCAAACTGTTTTGACAACAATCCACAGTAATACATTTTGGCTTGCGAAACAGCATCACACACGCATGACTGAGACAGAAATTTCAAAAAATTTCAATATTTACTCTTGCTATATGCAGTATACTCCGATATTTTCTGTTTGGTTCTATCCTATTCTATTCTATTCTATTCTAGTCTTCTATCTTATCCTATCCTATCCTATCCTGTTCTATTCCACCTTTCAGAAAATGCTGACCTGGCCTAATTAGTTTATTTCACAACCACTAAAAGTATCCACCTCAAATTGTAAAACACTGCTTTAATAGGCCGGGAGGGCAAAGCTATACTGCAGCTCCCAGCAGAACCTGGTGCTTATAATGAGGACCTTGAGTCACCGGGGGAAAGTTTGATGGTGGTCTGAAGTGCTATTTAAAGCTGTAAGTGTGTGGTGCATATTAGAAATGTTTATATTCTCCAGTGGTTGGCATACAAACAAAGCTCTGGCAACGCATGGAGAAACTAGAAAATTCTCTTGGGTGGGACCCCTGATGCCAGATAACACAGGTGTTGCTCTGTTTGTTGAGAGGAGGGAGGTGAGGCAGCTCTGATTGTGGGGCAAGAGGATTCCGATGTCTTTGGAGAAGAGGCGTTAACTCTTTCCAAGGCGGAGTCCTCCCAGGACTGGATTACTTCCCGCTGTAGCTAAATGGACACTTATGGCCTAAAAAAAAAAAATCAATCCACATTCACAAGGTATGTATCGCGCTCCCCTGGGGAAAAAGTCTAGAACAGAGGATGTATTCATCTCAACTGGAGCTCTTGTTCTGAACTGCCTTTTCATCACCATTGATATAGGTCCAGAGAAAATTCAGTGTCAAAGCACCTTCCTCTTCCTGGTTCTGCTTCTCAGAAAAAGTGGCTGCCTTTTCCTTCACTGGGCATGTAGCCTCAGGACCACATGCTCACACTGAGTGGCCTGACATCCAAGCAAACATGATGCACCACCTTCTAGCACAACCAAAGGACATGGACAGGCACATCGATTTTGTTTTTTAAAAACGTATGGAAAAAGCATTCAGTGTTAAGATTTTTTTTATATTGTGGTAAAACGTGCATAACACATTTTACCATTTTAACCATTTTTCAGTGTGCAGTTCAGTGGTAGTAAGGTATACTCACATAGTTGTGCAGCTATCACCACCATTCATCTCTCGAAATTTTTTAACTTCCCAAACTGGAACTCTGTCCCCATTAAATAATAACTCCCCAACCCCCCCGTCTCCCCGGCCCCTGGCAACCACCATCCTACTTTCTGTCTCTAAGAATTTAACTACTCTAGTATTCCATATACGTGAAGTCATACCGTATGTGTCCTTTTGTGACTGGCTTATTTCACTTAGCAAAATATCCTCAAATTCACCCATGTTATAAGGTGTCACAGTTTCCGTCCTCTCTAAGGCTGAATAATATCCCCTTGTATATACAGGCTACATTTTGCTTCCTTGTTCATCAGTGGGCACGTGGGTGGCTTCCACCTTCTGCCTAGTGTGAGTAATGCTGCTAGGAACATGGGTGTGTAAATATCTCTTTGAGACCCAGGTTTCAATTCTTTTGGGTCTGTACCCAGAAGCGGAATTGTTGGCTCATACGGTAATTCTATTTTTGGGTCTTTCTTGCTGCATGCGGGCTTTCTCTGGTTGTAGCGAGCGGGGGGCTACTCTTCATTGCGGTGCGCGGGCTCCTCATTGCGGTGACTTCTCTTGTTGCAGAGCACCAGCTCTAGGTGCACAGGCTTCAGTAACTGTGGTGCACAGCTTAGTTGCTCCACGGAATGTGGGATCTTCCCGGCCCAGGGATTGAACCCGTGTCCCCTGCATTGGAAGGCGGATTCTTAACCACTGCACCACCAGGGAAGTCCCTATTTTAAATTTTTTGAGTAACTCCTGTACGGTTTTCCATAGCAGAGTCAAGATTTTAAAAAACTCCACTGTGGGGGGATTTAAAGAGATATACAAGTGCAGTTTTCATGTTCTTAAATTAGAGTTTCAAAAACAGTATTGCTTCTAATCCTGATAGAACCATGATAGAACCACAACCACTAACACTTACAGAGCCCTGAGCAGGTGTGAGCGTCTGTGCTAAGCATCGCTTGTGCATTTTCTCACTTCACACTTTCGACCCAGCATGAGACGGGTACTGTTGTTAGGTCATCTGATAGATGCAGAAAATGAGGGTGAGAGGGTTTAAGTGACTGGCCCAAGGCCATTGGCATCAGGACCTGGAACCGCACACACTCTGATTCCACAACCCACTTTCTAACCACCGTCCTACCCCTTCTCTCTCTCTCTCCTTCTGTCTAAAGAAGTTATCTTGTGTTAGAGTCATTTGACTTCATTTCAATTTCTTTTTAGTCTGTTTTGTGTCTGTAAAGCGAATGAGATCCTGGGAGAGGGCAGCAGTGGGCCAAAAGCAGCCAGTACTCAACCCGCTGGGTGCTGGCTTCCCCCCGGGTTAACGGGGACCCGGGTGGGGCATAGCAGTGTCCACCACGGTGACCCTGACCGTCGGCCTTCCTGCTCTCACAGCCTCTGACTCCAGTACACTGCTGAAGATCCTGATACTGCTTCTTAAACAGATCTGATAGATGTGCCCCCAGTAGGGCTCTGCACACAGCGGATATTCAACCAAGTTCTGTAGGAACGAAGGAAACGAAGGGTCCGTCACACAAACACAGGAAGGCTTGAGCCAACCGGGCGCCCGACGCTCCATAAGGACCCTGTGCCCTCGCCCCCCCACCCCCTGGTAGGTTCGACCATCTGGTGGCGATCGAGCGCACGGCAAGGTCTGCCGACGATGGCAATTACTACAACGCGAGGAAGAGGAACATCAAGCACTTGGTGGACCCCATAGACCATCTTTTCCTTGCAGCACAGAAGATTCCTGGAATCTCATCAACTGGTACGCAAGGGGCGCTGAGAGTCTGACAAGAACATGTCAGCACTAAATGCCTTTTTTTATTGACCGTTGAACCCATGACAGGAAGGAGTTATATGGGACCATTGTTTTCCACTCCAGAGATGGTCTTTGTTTATTCTGGTCGGTAAAGACGATAAAGACTCTGGTATTTAGAAATCCAACGTTCCCACGAGCAGGAAAGGGAAATGACGCTTAACCAAGCATACTCTATTTGTCCAACTCTAAAACATCAAAACTAACAGTAAAAGAATGACAATAATAAGATCAAGGCCTGGTATATTATTTTGGTCATATAGGATGAACGTACCCTACATAGTCTGTATCATCTTATGAAGTTTATTCATTTTCAAATAGATCTTGAATCTGTGATCAGTGTGATATTTTGATTGCTAATAATGTAATAATGTGATCATTCATGTTTGTACAGAACGTTAGGGTATTCAAAGAGGGTTCACAACCATTGTATTGTTTAGGCCTCTTTCCAAAGGTAAGACAGGTAGAGTTTACAAAAGTGAGGCCTAGGGAGGTACCTCGAGGTTGCTTAGTTAATTAGCAGCGGAGTCCAGACTCCCAGGGCCCCACCTGCTGTGCTTTGCGTGGCCCGTGTTGCCTTTATGAATTTCTGAAAGGCCTGATGTAACTGAAATGCCAGCGTTCCTCCCCTGGGGTGGGAATCAGACCGTGGAGCAATTAAGGCATGTTTGTCGTTCCATATTTATTTGTTCTCTCCATTCAAACACTTCAGAGTGTTTCCCAGATTCATTAGTTGCCTTTGGCTTTTGAGGTTTTGATGAGACAATGAAAGCCTTCCTGGCTGAGTAGAAAGTTTCTGAAAATCGCCCTGGTCTTTCCCAGAAGAGGCCTTGGGTGTGGTACCCACAGCGGGGCTGGCTTCATGCTTCCTGCCTCTCTGGGCTGGGCAGGCGAGGACCTGAGTCCTGGGGGGAGGCCTCCCAGGGTGGAGGGGAAGGGGTTTCTGCATCCAAAGGCGCCAGCAGGGTCCAAAGGAGCTGTAGAGAACGCACTCTTCCCCCACTCAAGGGACCCCCGATCTGTCTTGTTCCCCAAACGATGCCCCCAAGATCCTGGAGGAAGCAGGTGGAGAGGACTGTGCTTTCAGGCTGCCCTCTTTGTGGACCCTGGGACCCTTCTCTTGGCCTCAGGAGCCCGAGCCCCTCCTGCGGCTGCCCAGCCCCCCAGGTGCTGCTTCCCCTCCTCTGCTTCGTCAACACCCCTGTTCCTCGTGGAATCACACTCAGTTGAGAATCAGGACATCCACCTCCCACTCGCTCCCTGGGCCCTGCCCCTCTCAGAGACTCTGTAAAGTGAGGCGATCAGGTCCACAGACAGGACACATCCGAGGAGCGAACAAGATGAACTTCATAAAATGTTAGAGGGCAGAGACAGAAATGGACAAGATACCCATGCTAGGTGGTGGTGGTGGTGTGTTCTTTCATTCAATGGGCTGTCATGGATCTAGAAAACTGTTCTGAGAAAAATCCTCAGGGTGCGGACCTAAGGCATCTGGTCATTCACAATCGTCCCATTCTTTTGGCCAAGTCCAGGTCTCTGATGCCCAAGGGAAGTCAGTCCCAGGCTCGTCTCCACCATCACACAGTGAATACTCGCCTCTAGTGGAATTCTTCCACATATTTGTTGAAACAGACACAAAAACAGTCA
The DNA here is from genome assembly GCF_030028045.1 of Hippopotamus amphibius kiboko. NCBI lineage: Eukaryota > Metazoa > Chordata > Mammalia > Artiodactyla > Hippopotamidae > Hippopotamus > Hippopotamus amphibius. The sequence continues at coordinate 174,836,480 of NC_080189.1, forward strand.
TACAACCATCCCGTAGACTTGAGAGGCCTGGCCCTCTGTCCTTGAGACACTGGGACAAGCACCTTGATGAAGTTATCTTGAGGCAGCCGCAACCATCTTCGAGAGGCAGATTCAGCTGATCTCTAGTCTACAGAATCCTCCAGACACACCTGGACGCAGGACCAAGTGGTGTTCCTAGGGCACCACCTCAAAGGGCACAGGCCGCAGGGCTTGTTAGATTTTTTTTCATCTTGTTCCCGTAAGGGTGGAGTTACCTGGCCATTACTTCTAGCCAATTCACCTATCTTGAACACCGTTTATTTCACCAATGAATTAAATTATTTCTAACACTTATTCTAATATATTTATTCTAGCATTTATTATGCTAATTAACAAACCTTCTGGTGCCTATCAAATTGGCCTTTATTCTGTGGTCTCTTTCAAATGCTAACCGGCCACGCCTGGGGTGTGAATTCCTAATTATGCTACTCCATATATTAACCTGGTGCCCATCTGGGTAGATTAAAATTGACTACAACGACACACATACATGTCACATACTTGAAACAGAAGCCTTTAAATTACAGAATTGACTTTAACAACCTATGCGAGTTCCCTTCTGCCAATGGAATGCTGTCTGGTCACAGGAATGGGACTCAGGGCCTTGTGGTCCCTCCCTGAGCAGGAGCTAAGAAAGGAGAGGAAAGCCGGGGTGTCAGCATCTCCCAAGGACCGAACACCTGCAGCATAGAAGGCACTCCACCTGTGCCTGGAGAATGTGACCCAATAATGGACATGACCACACTCTGCTGAGTTCCAAACCTTGACTCATTTTTAACTAGAGAAGTTTCTAGAATACCTGAAGGAGTACAGCATCTCCTGGTTGTCTGAAAACGTATCCAGAGGCAACCCCTTGCCCCACCCTGAGGCACATGTGAAGGGGCTGCCCTGCCCCACAACCACCCCCCATTTTGCCTAACCCTGTGCCCTGACTCAGTTCCCTTCCCTCCAGGGGTCGGTGATGGAGGCAACGAGCTCGGAATGGGCAAAGTCAAGGAGGCCGTGAAGAGGCACATACGGAATGGGGACGTCATTGCCTGTCATGTGGAGGCTGACTTTGCAGTCATTGCTGGTGAGGGCTCGGACGGCCAGCTAGTCAGGCAAGGCTGCCCGGGGGAGGGACCTGACTTGGAGCCTGTCCAGCCAGAAATTCATCTCCTCCATGAGTGGAGTCTAGAGGGCACCAGGGTAAGAAGGGGATCTGGTTTTCAGCCTCTGGCCTCTCATTCAGTCATTCAGCAAACATTTACTATGTGCCAGGCATCGCTCTGTGTACTGAGGCTGGAGCAGCAAGGGTCCTGCTCCACAGAGCACCTGCTCTAGTGCTGGGAGGTGGACAATGAGCCCTAACAAATAAGTACACCAGGTCACGCTGAATAGTGGTAAGAGCTACAGGTCGATGAGAGAGAGTGACAGGGAGGCCACTTTAGATCAGTGCTCTGGAGAGGGGTCATCTCTGCTTTTATCTGTGCCTCCTGTGGGGCGGGAAGGAGGAGAACAATCTGGCAAGTGTTTGGAGGATGCAGGAGGCTTTCCACTCTCCTTTCATTTACCTCTGCCCCAGGCTGCCCTGCCCCTCCTTGCAGCTGCCCTTCCCATCAGGACCAAGCTTTCCTGTGTCCAGGTCCTTCTAGGCCCCACCCTTCCTACCCTGACTGTGTCACAAGTTTCAGGAATTTTAACTGATACCTGAGAAAGACCCTCTCCCTTTTCATCGTCAAAAATAGCCCCGGAGATAAGCAGAAACCTCTGAGGGAACCAGTGCCTGGGTAAGAAAACCTGAACTGTAATTGACAAATTGCTGAAAGTGTCAACTACAAATTGGCATTTTCCATTGGTACTTGCCATCTACCTCTGCAAAGATTAAATCATGTGCTGCTACAGCTGCTGACTTTCAACACCCCCTGAAAGGAGTTCAGGATGGAGATCAGGAATGAGACACCCTGTACTCTGGGAAAAACTGGCAGAACATGTCTTCAGATAGTTAGATATTGTCAGGAGACGATTTTATGAGCCCAATTCTTGTATCTCCTCATATCTGGAAAAGCACTAAAATCCTTCATGATGACGACTGCTCCTCATGACCAGCACTCACCCTCATGAGACCATCTACAAAAATATGTGCTCCCCCTTCACCAAAATCACATATATGCTGACCTTCCCCCCTACCTCTTTGGAGCAGTTCCTTAGAGCTACCTGGGTTGCTGTCTCCTGGGCTGCAGTCCTCATTTTGCCTCAAATAAAACTTAACTCACAACTCTCACGTGAATTTGTTTTTAAGCTGACAGAATCTTCATGTGGACAAGTCTGAGAGTTAGAAGCTCCAGGGGGACCTAGTCACAGGGAGCTCCCAGGCTTCTGTGAGCTTTACCTCTAGGGGCTGTATCAGGTCCACACTGAATATTAGAGAAAAATCCCCTCATGCTTTAGGCAGGGGAGGGGAAAGTGAGCCATTTTTAAAATATACCAGAGCACTCTGTTCTCCTGAACAAAACCTGCCCTCAGAAGAAACTATTTTACCAGGGCCTAGCCTGCTGGAGTTTTATCAGAGCCTAACTTACCTAGGGGAGGAAAATACCCAAAAGCAGATAACATGCAAAAACACATGGATATGTAAGCAGAAAAATGGAAATTCTAATAAAGATCAAAAAGAAATGCTCAAGGACTTCCTAGGTGGCGCAGTGGTTAAGAATCTGCCTGCCAATGCAGGTTCGAGCCCTGCTCTGGGAAGATTCCACATGCCACAGAGCAACTAAGCCCGTGTGCCACAACTACTGAGCCTATGCTCTAGAGCCCGTGAGCCACAAACTATTGAGCCCATGTGTCGCAACTATTGAAGCCCATGTGCCTAGAGCCCGTGCTCCACAACAAGAGAAGCCACTACAATGAGGAGCCCACACACCACAATGAAGAGCAGCTCCCGCTTGCAGCAACTAGAGAAAGCCCGTGTACAGCAACAAAGACCCAACACAGCCAACAAATAAATTAAATAAATAAATTAAAAAAAAAAAAAGAAATGCTCAAGATAAAATTCACTGTAATAGATTGAAAAATGCCTTTGATGGGCCCATTAGTAGATTGGACACAGCTGAGAAAATAATCTCTGACCTTAATGGTATGACAATGGAAACTTCCTAGACTAAAAAGATAAGAAAAAAAAAAAAAGACTGAAAGGAAGAGAAAAGAATATCCCAAGGATTGTGGGATAACTACTAAGGTGTAATGTATTTGTAATGGGAATCCCCGGAAGGGGGAGAAAGAGAAAAGAAATATTTGAAGCAATAATGACTGAGAATTTTCTCCCAGATCGATGTCAGACACCAAACAATAGGTCCAGGAAGCTCAGAGAATGCCGAAGAAGATAAACGCCAAAAAAACCCCTACACCTAGATATATGTTCAAATTTCAGAAAATCAACAATAAAGAAAAAATCTGGAAAGAAACTGGAGGAAAAAAACACTTTACCAATAGAGGAGCAAAGATAAGAATTATATCCAACGTCTCCTCAGAAACCACCCAAGCAAGGAGAAAGTGGAGTGAAATATTTAACGTGTTGATAGAGAAAACCGCCAACCTAGAATTCTATATCCTGGAAACTTTTCCTTTATAAGTAAGGAGAAATAAAGAATTTTTCAGACAAAAATTGAGGGAATTTGTTGCTAGGAAACCTATCTTATAGGAAATGTTAAAAGAAATTCTACAGAGAGAAGGAAAATTATATTGGTCAGAAACTCATATATAAGAAAGGAAGAGCATTGGAGAATGAATAAATGAAGGTAAAATTAAAGTTTTTGTTTGTCTTATTGACCTACCAGATAACAGTTTGTTCAAAACAATAATGGCAATAATACATTCAATAATATGTGCTTATGTGTATATATGGGCTTATACATACATATTATATATGTGTGTGTGAAATGAATGACAGCAATGATACGAGGGATGGGAGGGAGGAATTAGGAATATTTTGTTGTTATAACATGCTTGAGCTACCTGTGAAGTGCTTATTTGAAAGTGGACCTAGATTCATTGTAAATGTATACTTCAAACTTTAGGGCAACCACTAAAAAAAGTTTGTTTTTTTTTTCAAGTATTATCAATATGCTAAGAAAAAAGAGCATCATATAAAGTGCTCAGTTAAAACCACGAAAGTCAGAAAAAATGTGAAGGGCAAAATAGGAAAAAGAACAAAGGCAACAAATAGAAAATAGTAACAAGTAGTAGTTATGTTACTTGTAATAAATATGGTAGATAGTAATCCAGTCATATCGATGATCACCTTAAACATCAATGGTCTAAATTAAAAGACAGATTGTCAGAGTGGATCAAAAAGCAAGACCCAAATATGGTTGTCTCAAGAAACCCACTTTATTTATTTATTTATTTATTTATTGGCTGCATTGGGTCTCCGTTGCTGCATGCGGGCTTTCTCTAGTTTCAGGGGGCAGGGGCTACTCTTCATTGTGGTGTGCCGGCTGCTCATTGCGGTGGCTTCTCTTGCTGCGGATCATGGGCTCTAGGCATGTGGGCTTCAGTAGTTGTGGTACAAGGGCTGAATAGTTGTGGCTTGCACACTCTAGAGCACAGACTCAGTAGTTGTGGTGCATGGGCTCAGTAGCTCCACAGCATGTGGGATCTTCCCGGACCAGGGATCGAACCCATGTCCCCTGCATTGGCAGGCAGATTCTTGACTACTGCACCACCAGGGAAGTCCAAGAAACCCAGTTTAAATATAAAGAAATGTATAGATTAACAGTAAAGGGATGGAGAAAGTTACACCATGTTAACACTAGTCAAAAGAAAGTAGGAGTAGCTATATAAATTACATACATAGCTGACTTCAGAACAGTTCTGGAAAGCTACCAGGGTTAAAGCGGGCATCACATAATGATAAAGGGGTAAATACTTAAAGAAATTGTAGCAATTTTAAACGTGCATACTCCTAAAGTGTCAAAATATGTGAGGCAAAAACTGATAGACTTGCAAGGAAGAATAGATGAATCCACTATTATAGTTGGAGACTTTAACACACTCTCTCAGAAATGGACAAATCCAGCAGGCAGAAAATCAGTAACGGCATGGTTGAACTCAGCAACACCATCAATCAACTGTATATAATGGACATCTTATGGCCTGCTTCATCCAACAGCAATAGCTTATGCTTTCTTCTCAAGCTTACATGGAACATTCACCAAGATAGATTACAATTCTGGACCATAAATACCACCTTAACAAATTTGAAAGAATAGAAATTACAACATGTCTGCTCTCAGATCACTGTGGAATCAAAGTAGAAATCACAAACAGAAAGATGGATGGAAAAATCCCCAAATACTTGGAGATTAAACAACACTCTTCTAAATAACACGAGTCAAAGAAGAAATCTGAAGAGAAATTGTAAAATATTTTGAACTCAACGAAAATACAACTTTTCAAAATTTGTGGGATGTGGTGAAAGCAAGGAAATTTATTACATCGAATATGTATATTCAAAAAGAAGAAAAACCTAAAATCAATAATCTAAGTATTCACCTTAAGAAACTAGGAAATGAAGAGAAAATTAAATCCAAAGAAGGAAATAAATAACATCAATTAAAGCAGAAATCAATGAAGTTGAAAACAGAAAATCAATAGAGAAAATTAACAAAACCAAAAGCTGCTCCTTTGAAAAGATCAACAAAATTGATAAGCCTCTAGCCAGGCTAACTAATTAAAAAAAGAGAGAGAGAAAAGACACAAATTACTAAAAATGAGTGAGGGCATATCACTACAGATTCCATGGAAATTAAAAGGGTAATAAAGGAGTGCTATGAATAACTCTGTGCCCATAAATTTGATTAAAAATGACATACTTAGGTATAAATCTAATAAAATATGTACAGAATTTATATGAAGAAAACTGCAGAACTCTGATGAAAGATATCAAAGAAGTAAATAAAGAGATATGCCATGTTCGTGGATTGGAAGACTCAGCATTGTCAAGATGTTTGTTCTTCCCAACTTGATCTATAGAAACAATGTAATCCAAATCAAAACCCCAGCAAGTTATTTTGTGGATATCAACAAAATGATTCTAAAATATATATAGGAAGGGACTTCCCTGGTGGCACAGTGGTTAAGAATCTGCCTGACAATGCAGAGGACACAGGTTCAAGCCCTGGTCTGGGAAGATCCCAGATGCTGTGGAGCAACTAAGCCCGTGCACCACAACTACTGAGTCTGCACTCTAGAGCCTGTGAACCACAACTATTGAGCCCACTTGCCACAACTACTGAAGCCTGTGCACCACACCAAGAGAAGCCACTGCAATGGGAAGACCGTGCACCACAACAAAGAGTAGCCCCCACTCTCCACAACTAGAGAAAGCCCACGCACCAATGAAGATCCAACTCAGCCAATAAATAAATAAATAAATAAATAATTTTATTAAAAAAATACAATAAAATGTATAGAGAGAGGCAAAAGATCCAGAATAGCCAATATAATTTTGAAGAAGAAAAAAAGTTGGAGGACTAACACTACCTGGCTTCAAGGCTTACTATAAAGTTACAGCAATCATGACAGTGGGGTATTGGCAAAAGAATAGACAAATAGATCAACTGAACAGAATAGAGAGCCCAGAAATAGACCCATACAGATATAGTCAAATTATCTTTAACAAAGGAGCAAGGTAGTCTTTTCAACAAATAGTGCTGGAACAACTGGACATCCTTCACAAAAGTTAACGCAAAATGGATCACAGATCTAAATGTAAAATTCAAAACTGTAAAACTCCTAGAAGATAACATAGGAGAAAACGTAGACCTTAGGTACAGTGATGCCTTTCTAGATAAAACACCAAGGAATGATCCATGAAAGAAAGAATTGAAAAGTTGGGCTTTATTAAAATTAAACACTGCAGAGTGGCCAAGATAGCAGAATGGGAAGACTCTGAGCTCACCTCCTCCACTGGCACACCAAAATTACAACTATTTTCAGAGCAACTATCAATGAGAATGACATGAAGACTAGCAGAAAAGATCTTCTGTAATGAAAGATATAAAGAAAGAACCACACAATGTGATGGGAAAGGAGGTGAAGATGTGGTATAGCCAAGACTTATACTCAAATAGGCAACCCATAAATGGGGGAATAATTACAATTACAGAGCTTCTCCCCAAGGATCAAGGGGTCTGAGCCCCACACCAGGATCCCCAGCCTGGGGATTCTGCACTGGGAAGACCTCTTGAATGTTTGGCTTTGAAGGACAATGGGGCTTTCTTTCAGGAGAGCCAGAGGGCTGTAGGAAACAGAGACTCTGCTCTTAAAGGGAGCAAACAAAATATCACACACTCTGAGACCCAGGGCAGAAGCAGCAATTTGAAAGGATCCTGGATCAGACTCACTTGCTGATCTTGGAGAGCCTCCCAAATATACTCCAAAGCTACAGTAAGCAAAACAGTATGTTACTGTCACAAAAACAGACACATAGATGAATGGAACAGAATAGAGAGCTCAGAAGTGAACCCTCACTTGTATGGTCCATTAATTTATGATAAAAGAGGCAAAAATATACAATAGGGGAAAAACAGCCTTTACAATAAATGGTGTAAGGAAAATGGCAGCTATATGCAAAAGAATCAAAGTGGACTACTTTCTTACACCATATACAAAAATAAACTCAAAATGGATTAAAGGCTTAAATGTCTTCAAACCAAAAAACTTCTAGAAGAAAACATAGCCGGTACATTCTTTGACATAGTTTTAGCAATATTTTTTTGCATCTGTCTCCTCAGGGCAGGGAAACAAAAGCAAAAATAGATAAATGGGACTACATCAAACTAAAAAGTTTTTGCACAGCAAAGATAACTGTCAACAAAAGAAAAGACCGTCTACTGAATGGGAGAAAATATTTGTAAATGAGGTACTTGATAAGGGATTAATATCCAAAATATACAAAGAACTCATACAACTCATGATTAAAAAATGGGCAGAGGACCTGAATAGACATTTTTTTTGAAAGGAGATATACAGATGGCTAACAGGCACATGCAAAGATGCTCGACATCACTAATCATCAGGGAAATGTGAATCAAAACCACAGTGAGATATCACCTCACACCTGTCAGAGTGGCTATTATCAAAAAGACAACAAATAACAAGTGTTGGCGAGGCTGTGGAGAAAAGGCAACCCTGTACACTGTTGGTGGGAATGTGAATTGGTGTAGCCACTATGAAAACAGTATGGAGATTCCTCAAAAAATTAAAAACGGAACTACCATACAATCCAGCAATTCCACTCCTAGGTATTTATCCAAAGAAAACTAAAACACTAGTTAGAAAAGATATATGTTCATTGCAGCATTTTTTCAATTGTCAAGATATGGAAGCAACCTAAATGCCCATCAATAGATGAATGGATAAAGAAGATGTGGTGTATATATACAATGGAATATTACTCAGCCATAAAAAGAATGAAATCTTTTTATGGACGGTGGACTTAGAGGGGATTATGCTAAGTGAAATAAGTCAGACAGGGGAAAAATACTGTATGATTTCACTTATATGTGGAATCTAAAAAACAAAACAAATGAACACACATAACTGAACAGAAACAGAGTCATAGATACAGAGAACAAATAGGTGGTTGCCAGGGGGTCGGGGAGGAAAGAAATAGCTGAAGGAGATTAAGAACTACAAATTCCCAGTTACAAAATAAATGAGTCATGGGTAGGAAATGTACAGTGTGCAGAATATAGTCAATAATTATGTAATGTCTTTGTGTGGTGGCAGATATTAGCTAGACTTACTGTGCTGATCATTTTGAAATGTATAGAAATACAGAATCACAATGTTGTGTACCAGGAACGAACATAGTGTTGTAAGTCAATTATACTTCAAAAACAAACAACGAAACTGATGGAAAAAAAGATTAGATTTGTAGTTACCAGAGACAAGGGCGGGGGGTGGGGGGGGAATTGAATGAAGGTGGTCAAAAGGCACAAACTCCCAGTTATAAGATAAATAAGTACCAGGGATACAATGTACAACATGATAAAGATAATTAACACGACTGTATGTTATAAGTGAAGGCTGTTAAGAGTAAATCCTAAGAGTTCTCAGCACAAGGAAAAATTTTTTTCTATTTCTTTAATTTTGTATCTCTGTGAGATGCATGCTCAGTGAACTTGTAATCATTTCATGATGTTTGTGAGTCAAATCATTGTGCTTTACACCTTAAACTTATACAGTGCTGTATATCAATTATATCTCAATAAGACTGAAAGAAGGAAGTGTAAAACTTCTGCTCTGCAAAAGACAGTGTCAAGAGAATGAGAAGACAAGGCATAGACTTGAAGAAAACGTTCACAGAAGGCGTTTTTGATAAAAGGCTGTTACCCAAAATACACAAAGAACTCTTAAAACTCACCAATAATAAAATAAACAGCCCAGTTTTAAAATGGGCAAAAGACCTGAACAGATACCTCACCAAAGAAGATGCACAGATGGCAAGTAAGGGTATGAAAAGATGTTTAACATCTTATGTCTCTGGTCTCCATCCGGGATTAGCTTTTCGGCTGGGACACCCAGACAAACCCTACCCCTCAGGCCTCCCGAGCTTGACTGATGTCAGCAGGTCTATTATTTACTAGTCTCCTTTATCCTGGGGTCTTGGATCTCCGTGGAAGGGAACCTCTGGAGAATCTCTTTGGAAGTCTTCAGATTTCCTCAAGTTTATCTGCCGCCCAGAATATAGGTTCTCTGTATAAGTGATCAGATCTCAAGGGTTTGGCCAATTCCATCAATGATGTGATTTTAGCAGCAGGTGAAGTCCCCCAAAGAGAAAAGATGATATCAGTTGGCAGTGGGGAGAGAGGGGCTGTTGTTTAGAGTTAGAGTTTCAGATGAAAATCTGGTTTGTGGCTGACAGAGATAGAAAGGGCCCATCCAGTTAGTCTTGGGAGCTGCTGGGACCTGAAGACAGAGAATTTTGTCTGCTCCCTCAGCTCAGCAAAGACAAGAAAGGTCAAGGGCTCTGGAATCAGTAAGGAGATGGCAGCTCTTATTTCCAAGCCTCGCTCCCCTCACCCAGAAAGTGAGTCTCTGTGAGGATTAGAGAAAACCTTTGCAAAGTCATCTGGGCTGGGTGGTCACAGCAGATTTGCTGTTTTTCTTCCAGGAGGGGCGGTCAAGAGGGGGCAGTCGGCAGGCCATGGATCTCCCAAGGAGAGTGGATTTGGAGGCACAGAAGTCCTGCTGGCTCCTCCTTGGTCCTTGACATCAGGATGGTAGTAGCCCTGGGCTGGTCAGCAGCTTGTCAGGCCCAGCCACCGTCAGACAGGCATGACGGAAGTGAGAAGAGAAAAAAACCCCACAACAGGGTCCACAAGCCACTGGTGCCCCGGCCCTAAAGGTGTATTGTTCTGTCCTGTTTGGTGCCTATAGAAGCAAAGCTTGCAGTGGGACATCACAGGGGGCCTTCCAGGACAGGGCCTCTGCATATGGGCTCAAGACCAGTCCCTTTTCCTGGTCTTGGGGATCCTCTCAACCTCATCTCCCTGACCCCCACTATGTATCCCATGATCTAGCTATGCGTGATCTAGCCATGCTTGAACACAGCATGGCTTTCACTTTTTTAATTGAAAAGATGATGAAACAACAATATTATAGACATTCTCAAAAGGCGGGTAGTGAAGGGTGACGGAGGACAAAATTACTATTGTTTCATCATAACACAATGAGCATTTTTTCATTTTGTGTGTTGGCTTCTAATTCTCATACTCAATACATACCCACTTTTGGCTTTTGACTGACTTAGGAGTGATCTTCAAGCACATGAAGAAGTGATGCAACACAGAATGATGGAGGGACTTCCCTGGTTGTCCAGTGGTTAAGACTTCGCCTTCCAATGCAGGGGGTGTGGGTTTGGTCTCCGGTCATGGAGCTAAGATCCCACATGCCTCGGGGCCAAGAAAACAAAACATAAAACAGAAGCAATATTGTAACAAAATTCAATAAAGACCTTAAAAAATGGCCCACATCAAAAAAAACCCTTTAAAAACAAATAAACAAACAAACAGCTGGATGGAGCTGTTACCTAGCCCCTCTAATGATGGGCTTCCATGCAGCGTGAGGGATTCAGGTTAGCGGTAAAGAAGAGGTCTGGAATGGCTTCCTAGGGTTCTGGAATGCTCTTCTCTTCTAGTCACTAACAGTGCATAACCCAGATGGTTTAGAGCAATGGTTCTCAAACTTTAACTTGAATTAGAATCACCTGGAGGGTTTATTAAAACTCAGTTTGCATGAGATGAATTGGGAGATTGGGACTGCCGTATAAACATTACTAATAAGAAAAAAAATCAAAGTGTACACTTTAAATATATGCAGTTTATTGTATGTAAAAAGTATGCAGTTTATTGTATGTCAATTATGGCTCAATAAAATTTTTCAAAAAATTAAATTTTTAAAAAACCCTCATTTTTCTCCTCCACTCCCTTGCTGAGTTTCAATTAAGTAGGTCTAGGCTGGGACCCAAGAATCTGTGTTTCTAACAAGTTCCCAGGTACTACAGGTGCCACTGGTCCTGGGACCATTCTTTGAGTTTTGCTGCTTAGAGGCAGGGTGATGAACGTATTGGGGAGCAAAATTTGTGACCCCAGAATGTGTCTCCTTGGCATAAGGATTAATTTAGGATGATTTCTTAAAAATTTTTATTGGCGCACAGTTGATTCACAATGTTGTGTTTGTTTCAGGTATACAGAGATTGATAATTTTTTTAATATAAATTTATTTATTTATTTATTATTTGTTTGTTTATTTATTTTTATTGGCCGCGTTGGGTCTTCACTGCTGCACGCAGGCTTTCTCTAGTTGCAGCGAGCGGGGGCTACTCTTCGTTGCCGTGCGCAGGCTTCTCTTTGCAGTGGCTTCTCTTGTTGCAGAGCATGGACTCTAGGCACGCGGGCTTCAGTAGTTATGGCACTTGGGCTCTAGAGCACAGGCTCAGTAGTTGTGGCACACGGGCTTTGTTGCTCCGTGGCATGTGGGATCTTCCCAGACCAGGGCTTGAACCCGCGTCCCCTGCATTGGCAGGTGGATTCTTAACCACTGCACCACCAGGGAAGTCCCAGAGGGTGATGATTTTTAAGAAACAGAAGACTTGGGAGGTTTTTTTTTTTTAGCTCCGCCTTAACTGCATAAAGAATTGAGATAAAGGGCCTAATAGAGTCGTTGCCAGAGTAGAGCTATCACCAGAGGTGCCTGCAGAGAATACGGGCTGGGTGCAGCGGAGGAAACTCAGCATGGCCTAGACATCAGTGTCCACCCTTGTCCCGTTGTCTCTGCATGGCGCAGCAAACATTTATTTACCGAACATTTGCTTTTCCATCTCAGGTGAATTGCCCTCCTCCCTTTTGAAGTCCCAAACCAGTACTCCCAGCATCCTCTTTTGTCTTTAGCTGAGGATGGTATTTAAGATGAGGGCTTTGGCCATTTGGGTGAATTTTTCGGTTCTCCTGGGCCTCTCCCATGTATACACGTTATTAAACTTCTGTTTTATTTTCTCCTGTTTATCTAACTCATGTCAATTTAATTCTTATTCCAGCCAGAGGAACCTAGAAAGATAGAGGACAATTCCTTCCTCCCTGACAGTTGGCATAGCAGGAAGGATTCCGATTTACTTGCTGGATACTACTCGCCCTGAAGCTGCTGCAGCTAAGAGATCCTGGGACAACGGACAGAAGCTGGCAGATGGTAAGAGTTCTTACCTGTCAGTCAGTCTCCCAGATCTCTGCTTGCAGGGTCTATTGGAGTTGAGAGTGGTAGGAACCCTTGTTGCTTTTCTAAAGCTAGATTAACAGGAGAAATATTTGTGGATCTAGTTCCTTGGACCCAGAGACTCTTGTTTTGAAAACTGGTAAAGTACTCTGGGTTTGTTGATCCTTGTCCTCCCAAAGATGGTTATTGTTTTTCTTTATCTCTGTCTATTGTGTTGCTTGTCATGCGAAGGAAATTCCATAGGGTAGGGAATTCCACAGTCATAGGCCCTTAAGCTCCTTGTCCAGGCTGCCCCTGCAGACTGGTGAGTTTGCAAGTCTCACCAGACCAGTGTCTATTCAGGCAAACTACTGCTGTGAGTTAACATGCATGAGATAAGAGCTATTGCTAAGGAATGTCTTGGAAGTCACAGCTGTACCACTGGTGGGCACAGGCGGAGCATTTCAGGGCCATCAGGGCACTTACCCCCTCAAGAAGGCACTCAGGAAAGGCAAAGTTGGTCATGGAATGGGTTAGATCAATACTAGGTCACCTGTCAACCTTGAGAAAATTTCTGTACGACGAGGTACACTGTAAAATACCACACAATCCTCAACCCCACAGGGCAGTCCTCCTAGCTATTAGTTTGGCTCCAAGAAGCCCAAGACTTAGCTTAAAGCTGTTAATGTGCATATAAGAAAAAACAAAAACTGGATGAGTTTTTCCCTTGCATCTTATTATACATCTTGAAGAGCTTAGTTTGCTGACCAGTGAGAAAACTCTCTGGTCTCTGCCAGCAGAAAGATACACATACTGGTGTGCATGTTGCTGCCAGTCTGATAGACTGGGATTCTGAGCAGCTGGAGCCAGCTGGGTGAGAAGACCAGGTAACACCCTGGACTTGTGACTGGCACCTCATTGTCTGCCCATGCCAGCTCTCAGGGGAATTTGTTATAAGGGGTCCAGGCCAGAAGGGGCCTTTGTCATCTCAACCTTTGTTGCTTTGTTAACGACCCTACAAAGGTCTCTGCTTTCTCACACTATTTTGGGGAATGAAATTTCTGGATCTTGTGAGGGCTGTGTCCTTTACCTTCCTGTGGGATGTCTCTTTTGTCCATGGTTAAGGCATAAAAAGGCTTGTCGATTTGAGTTGCTGTTAAGATATTACTTCCTTGTCAATGGCCACATGATGGATCACTTGAATTGGAAAAACTTCTAAATTGTTGAATTATTTTAGAGAGCTCTTATCCTAAACAGCTGTTTTATTGGTACCTGTGGAAAGACCAAATTAAAAGATGGAAACAAAAAAATATATATAATGGCTAACCTTAAGAACTCCCTTAATTAAAAAACAAAACAAAACAAAGGTTTGAGAAGCCTTATCAAATGTGGTGTCTAAGTTTCACCTCCTGGGTCTTACAGATGCTAATAAAAACTTCCGGTTAGTTATCAAGAGAATGGGAAGAAACGAAAGGGAAAGTCAAGGTACTCTGCCCAAAAAGGTAGCAATTTTTTTTAAAATAAATTATTTATTTATTGGCTATGTTGGGCCTTGTGCGTGGGCTTTCTCTAGCAGCAGCGAGCAGGAGCTACTCTTCGATGCAGTGTGCAGGCTTCTTATTGCGGTGGCTTCTCTTGTTGTGGAGCATGGGCTCTAGGCACGTGGGCTTCAGTGTTGTGGCACATGGGCTCAGTAGTTATGGCACTTGGGCTCTAGCGCACAGGCTCAGTAGTTGTGGCACACGGATTTAGTTGCTCTGTGGCATGTGGGATCTTTCTGGACTAGGGGATCAAACCCGTGTCCCCTGCATTGGGAGGTGGATTCTTAACCACTGCGCCACCAGGGAAGTCCCAAGGTAGAAATTTTTAAAGGGTTATTAAGAAAGTAAATAATGCAAATATTGAAAGTTGCAGGAAAAAGAAGAATTCAAAAGGGAAGAATCATGGGACTTGTCCCAGCAGGATGGACATCTTCAGATGGCTATTAAGAAATGGGATAAGTAAAATGGACATTGATGGGATTAAAACAAAGATTTTTAATACAGCACTACCTAAGATTGGGTGGGCCATAGGGACCACCTTTGGTCCCTCAAATATTAAAGGGCCCCAAATAAGTTCGCTCTATTTACTCCAGTTTGGAGGAATTTTTAAAACTGGAAGGCAAAAATCACAATGAAAAACCTGACCAACAATCACTTGAGGCAACAATTAGGTCAATTAATCAAGTTAAAGACTGACAAAAGAGCCTGGGTCCTTGGCTCAGCCCCTCACTGAGGACCCAAAGCCTTTTACACAAGAGTGGATAGATGGCTGAGGGATGGAGAGAAATTTCTGGGATTCCTCGATGCTGGAACCTCACAAGCTATGGTACCAAAACCCATGGGTGGAACCCTGGCTCTAGCTGCGGCGAGATTGAGAAAAGTAAAAAGTAGAACAGTTGATAAGATTATAAAGGTTGGAATCTTTGAGGGGGTGTTATATGAAAAGGTTAAACAATGTTGCCTGAATGTTTTACCAGAATAGATGTTATGTCTGGCTGGGTGCAATTCTCCCACCCAGTATTGTAAGACTGAGACTTGTTGATGGGGTCCTAATGGAGGCTATGGTTAAAAGTATGACACCGCGCAGGGCCCTGTGGGGCTCCTGGGCACAAAGCCTTTCTGTGTCCCCCATTTCTTTGATTATAGGGAACAGCCTTTAGTCAGCCTCCATGACCTTCCCTGAGTTCCAATGGGCAGATTCAAGCAGTTGTTAATTAAGGAAGGGAGGAGATATGAGACCAGGGAAAAACAGTCAAGAGCAGCCTTGGGCCAAGGTCATTTCCCCAGCAGCAGATACACACCACAATATCTTTGAGCTGTTTTGCAGATACTGAAAACCTTTCCGGATAGAAGTTGACGATTAACGATGGACCATGAGATGCTGCCCACAAGCATGTAGACCCCAGACCAGCTGGACCTGAAGGTGGATGATGCTGACTCCTACTCACCATCAACCCATCAGAAGGATGCAGGACCGTTTAGTGCCTTGATCCTTATCCCATGCCCCTGACCACGAGCCCAGACTATAAGACCTCTCCCTGTTCCCCAGGGAGGGGGACACCGTTCTTGAGGCGCTAGCCTACTGTGTTCCCCCTTTGCCTGGCAAAATAATAAAGCTATCCTTTTCTACTTCACCCAAAACTCTCTCTCCGAGGTTTGATTCAGCACCGGTGTACAGAGAAGGTGAACTTTCGGCATCAGGTATAAGACTTGATGAAATTGAGGTGAAAGCTTATAAGAAAATGGGAATATTTGAATGGGCTTTATGTAAGGTGGTTATGTCTCTCTTGCTTGATTGTATTGTGGGGTTAGACCCTGTGTCTCACTGGGGAATGTTTCCACTGCTTGGTACTGTAGGACAGGGCATATAAATCCACCCTTTGGGCAATGTTAATTAAACATGCTAATAAAAGTGAGTAGGGTTGCCTGAGCCCACACAACGTGAGATGGAAACTGGAGGCTGATACTGGGGTCTTATAGGAGCAAGAGTGGAGGCTTTTTTGCCTCTTGGGTGAATTGGTCTGGGGTTGACTTGAGCAACTCCTAAAGATGGCCTTTATTGAATGCCCTGTGCAGACTTTTTCAAGGCATGATATATTGAACTCTGAACTCTGAAATCTTTTGATTTCCATTTTAATGGGAAATTTTCTCCCTTATATAAAGAAGCAAATTAAAGAAAATGTGGTTGGATGGGCAGATCAACCTTTTAATATCATTTAGGCAGTAGCCCAGTTCTTTGGGGAATTGAAAGCAACTGCAAATTGCTACAAAATCAGAAATGTAAGCACAGCCCACAGTCATCTGAGACTGAGCCCTATTAACTCAATCGGTAGAGCTGGGAGGGGCGGGTAAGGGAAGGGAAACAGGCCTTTTCAAAAGTGCTAATGCCTGGAAGTACTCCCTCACCCCAAAATTTAATTCACAGCCTCTTTAATTAAGATTATTTGTCAAGGACAGGGACTTCCCAGGTGGCGCAGTGGATAGGACTCCGAGCTCCCAATGCAGGGGGCCTGGGTTTGATCCCTGGTCAGGGAACTAGATCCCACATGCATGCCACAACTAAGAGTTTGCATGCCACAACTAAGAAGCCCATGTGCCGCAACTAAGAAGCCTACCTGCTGCAACTAAGACCAGGTACAACCAAATAAATATATAAATAAATATTTTTTAAAAAAAGATTATTTGTCAAGGACAAATACAAATCTTAAAAGTCTTTTCCACAAATAGTAAAAGCCTTTGCCATCTGAGTGGATAAATTTAACTTATTCCAACTATTACTTGTAAACTGGTGAGTTTTATATTGTTATACCTGATTCATGGCTAAAGTTTTAAAATGAGAGCTATGAGGTCTCTGGTTGTGTCAGTCTGTCTGTCTATGCATGTATGTTATAGATGGGGTATTTTCTACCTTCTGATGGTATTGCCAAAATTAATTTGTAGACGAGCTCTACTTAATTGGCTTAAAAGTAAGCACTTATGAATTAAATATTTCTAAATATAACAGACTAACCCAAATATTTTTCAAGTTCACATGATCTAAGATTAAGCTTTAGTAAATAAAAGCAAATTTAAAGTTACTGCTTTAATTAAAATAGGTATGTCTTTAGCATTATCAGCAATAAATATAAAACTTTTATTCTACCTGGGTTTACTAGTCAAATAAGTTCATGTTGTCTCTGTTACAAAGTTCATCAGCAAGAAAAGTAGCTTGGGATGATGGCTGACTCCATCTAATGTTTTCCATGAGTAATCTAAACATAATTGTTGGTAACAAATGATTTAGATGAATATAAATGGAATAAGACTTAAAAATAGCTTCCAAAAGCTTTTGGTAATTTAAAACTTAAGAGTTTTTCTAAATTCAATTGAATAATGGGAATGCATTCCCAAATAAGATAAAATACTGAAATATTAATTGCTAAACAAGTCTAAGTTTACCTACTTTTGTCTTCTTATTACAAAAAACCCAGAGACGTTTGGGTCTAATAGAAATATATCTTATACCACATTGAGAAAAAGAAAAATTATGCTATGAGGAAATGTATGTTTCCAGAAATGAATTATTTCTAATACATGTAAAAATACATTATACATTATGAAATGTATTTTAAAAATACTGATATAACAAACAGTTCACAATTGCTTACTTAGTTTTCACTAGAAATTAATATTTCTAAGGGTTAAGAATTCTAATTAATATACTATAAACTACTAAAATAAATAAGGAAAACATCTTCACATGTAAGGAAAATTTTTTAAAGATATAAGAAATGGGAATGCATTTTGTTAAGAGAAAATAAAGTAAAAAGGTTAAAAAAAAAAGAGGGAAAGCATAAGACAAAGTCTGAATGTGGGGGGAAAAAAGGAGTTATAGGAGGTTTATGGAAAAGGAACCCTGAGAAAAGAGTTTTGTGTGTGGTCAGGACTGGCAAAGATTAGAATATATTTAACTGAGTGAATGAATTTTAATATTAAAAGTAAGCTGATACAAAATTAGAATCTTGTTCTCTCTGTGTTAAAAACACAAAAGTCTGCTCTGGATAAAGAATTTATAAAATGTTTTTCTTTACCTTTGATTAGTCTGCCTATAAAGAAGGGATTTTATATTTTATCAAAATAATTTCCTATGTTGTTTTTACTAGGTCTCTTTCCAAACCAGATCCTTTTTTCTTTAGCTGAAGATGGTATTTAAGGTGAGGGCTTCAGCCACTTTGGTGAGCTTTTCTGTTCTCCTGGGTTTCTCCCGTGTATACATGTTATTAAACTTTGATTTTCTCCTGTTAATCCATCTCATGTCAATTGAATTGTTAGACCAGCCAGAAGAACCTAGAAGAGTAGAGGAAAATGTCTTCCTCCCAGGCAAACGACAACGACATGACCTTTCTAATCCTATGATGGAATCTTTTTTTTTTTTGTTCCAGGCGTTTCTAACTGGGGAGGTTATGCCTTGGCCTGTGCACTGTACATCCTGAACTCATGTGAGGTCCACAGCTATTACCTGAGGAAGGCAGTTGGGCCCTTCAGAGCACCTGGGGAACAGAACTGGACTCAGGCCCTCCCATCCATCACTAAGGTAACATAGCCCAGCAGGCCCTCATGCGGATGCAGCTTTTTCCTCGGTTGAGGAGTAGACATGGTATTTCAATCCATAAACTGGGGGAGCAAGCCCACTGCTGCCCATCAGAAGCCAGAAGCAGAGTCTGCCTTGAAACAAAGTTCTCCCAGCAGGCAACCACTGGACAGGATGTTTGACCTACTAGTGACTGTAGATCATTATGAAAGATCTAACATAAATGACCATTTTCCTTCTAGTTTGACTTTAGGCAGGTTGCTTAACCTCTCTGAGCCTCATTTTCTTCGTCCGTAAAATAGGGGCAGTCAGCATTGTTGGAAGAAAGGAATACCTGACCCATGGTAGGCACTTTGTATCGGTAGCTGTATGTGTCCTCAGCATCTCCCTCCAAGGAGTTTACAACCCAGTGAGGGCACTGAAACCTCGGCTGGCCCCGTTAACCATCCTACACAGTGCTGAGGTGTGGGGGCCCAAGATGGGAAGAGGACCCTGTGGGCTGGAGGCTGGGAGAGATGGACCCAGTGGAAGGGGGGGCATTTGGGAAGGAGGAACGGCAGAAGCAAAAGCTGGGGGATGGGGACCAGCTTAGTGCTGGTTTGGGGAGACTGCTCGAGGCAGAGAAGAGCAAGCAGGGGACGTGACAGGAGCAGAGGAGGGCTCCTGACCCCCTGGCTCCACAAAGAAGGAGTCCATGAGTCCTCCAACGCAGTTTGCAAAATTGTTTCGTACATCCTGGGCAAGGATCCGTGGTTTTATCAGATTCTCCAAGTTCTTAAGGTTTGGGGCCATTAAGAACCCCTGGGCAGAGGGAGGTCATGTTAGCCGGATCCAAGCAAACGGCCACTCCTCACCCAGGCTTCCACCTGAGAAGTCAGAGGGAGCCATGCGAGGGCTTTGAGCAGGGGAACTGGGGCCCCACTGGGTGGCTCTGTGTGAGCTCCACTGACTGCAGAGCCAGCTGTGAAGGGCTGTGTGCAGCTCCAGGCAATCACCATAGACCAGTGCAGAGGCAGCACACCACACACACACACACACACACACACACACACACACATGCACACGCATCTGACTTATGTGAACTCACATGCACATGCAGGGAAAACAAAGAGAAGGCCAGCCAGCCCTGTAAATGGTACCAGCAATTCTGCTCCCGGGCCTGGACCCTGAGCCGTGAGATGGGCTGGGAGACTTGGCCATCTGTACCGCGAGCCTCGGTTCCCAGGGCTCTCGTGACACCGATTCCAGATTCAAAACCCCCTCCCCATCGGGTACTCCTCCTCGCAGAGCCGGGACCCACCCATCCCAAAGAGAAGCTGGCGGAAGGGGCCATCGATCTCTACCAGGCACCTTCCGGGGGAATTTTCCAGAGTAATTGGATCATGGGAAATTGGGGCCAAAGCCTGGACATTACACCTAAATCCCAGGTCCCAGGTGACCTCAGCTGTGAGCAGACAGCTTCATCTGGGGGCAGGCAGGCAGGAGGGTAGGAGGACTGCAAACGCCTGGGGGACAGCAGAGGGAGCTGGGTGTTTGGCTTGCAGGAGAGAGGACTTCGGGGGCCTGAGGTTTCCCCTGAATGGCTTCCTGGGGGAGGGGGATAGACACCCCCTTGGCTGCCTGAGAGACAAAAGCAGGCCAGAAGACAGAGGTTCTGGTTCAACGTGAGGAAGAGCTTGCTCTCCTCAAAGCTAGCTGCCCAGCCCTGTGAGGAGGGAGCTCTCAGACACAGGGAGCCAGTCAAGGTCGGGGGAGGGCTTTCTCGAGTTCCGTCAGGCTGGACCGCTGACCGCCAGGCGACTCCCAGACAGGCCACACAGTCTCATGCAACTTAAGGCTTTCCCAGTCTCATCCCCCTAACGGCATAGATTGCTAAACGAGAAAAAATTCCTGGACGTCAGGAACCAGGTCTTTCATATCTGCTTTCCTAGCAACCAGTGCAGGGAAACCCAGTGCTTGGTAAATCCTTGTTGAATGAATGAAGGAATGAAGGAATGAAGGAAGGCAGTGCTTTATTAGAGCAGGGATTCTTCCAGCTTTAGAGGCATCAGCTTCACCTCAGGGGCATCTTAAACCGCGCAGTGCGGGGCGCACCCCAGGCTTCCTGACTCGGTAGATCTGAGCTGGGCCGACGAAGCGGCACCTCCGACAAGTTCCCAGGTGACGTTGCTGCTGCCGCTGCGGCTGCAGGGACCACACTCTGAGACCCTGGACTCAAGGGTGGGTTCCCAGCTTCGTGGAAGAGGCTGATGTGGCGACATGGGGAGGCAATCCAGGAGGCAGGAAGGTTCCTGAGCACTGAGCCTGGAGACAGCAGCTGAGATGGGGCTGGCGCTGTTGCAGGTCCCCCAGCCAGCCAGCCAGCCAGCCAGACAGACGACAGACAGCGGCTGAGGTCCCGGAGCCCCTCACTTGCAAGAAGCATCTGCACCCAGAGCCCCTGCTGCCTCCTTCCTGTCCTCCTTTTACCTTGTCTTTTACCCTTTCTGCTCCCTTTATCCTTCTGCCTCTGTGTCTCTCTCCCTCCTGCACCCGCCCTATTTCTCTCCAACACCTCCCTGGACTGGTTTGTTATCTGCGTTTTACAGAGCAGGGGGCTGAGGCTCTGAGAGGGGAGGTGGCTTGCCCAAGGCCATCCAGCAAAGAGGCAGAGCTGAGAGCTGAGTCTGGGCTCTCTGACTTCATACTGTACGCTCTTCCCAAGGG
Source organism: Hippopotamus amphibius kiboko (assembly GCF_030028045.1). Lineage (NCBI taxonomy): Eukaryota > Metazoa > Chordata > Mammalia > Artiodactyla > Hippopotamidae > Hippopotamus > Hippopotamus amphibius. Next base: position 174,858,071 of record NC_080189.1, read on the forward strand.
GGTACAGAAGTTTCCCACTTCCTGGCATCACCAGGGTGCCGTGCAGGAGGGAAAACGAAAGGGGCAGTCGGGCAGCTGAAACGACATTTTCAGGGGAAATGGTCTGCCCTAAAGGGGCCCAGAGAGCCTTCTATGCTTTCTTCGCACTTCCTGGATCTGAACTGGAAAAAAAACACTCAGAGGGCTCCCTCACACATGATTCCTGATTCACGCAGACACAAAAGACTGAACCCGGCCAAACAAGTTCTCGCAGCCCCACACTTACCCTCTGGGGATGGAAATTCTTCTTCCACATTTCCACCCAGTCTCTCATAAATATATTAATACTGCACCACCCTTATAAAGAAAATAAAAGGGGACATCATGAAAGCAAAATTACAAACACATTTTTGTATAGCCCCTCGTCTGGGCCAGGGCCAGGCTCGTTCTGGGAAACAGCGAGGGGTAAAGAACTCAGGGTCCACAGGGAGGTCATCTCAGGATCTGGGATAGACGTGTGCACCCTGCTGTGGGGACACAGAGAACAGGTGCCTGGCTCATTCAGAGAGCGCAAGGAAGGTGCCTGGAGGAGAGGGCACTGAACTGGATCTTGGAGGGTGAGTAGGATATAAGGAGCCAGGTGAGGAAGGGTGGGAAGAATCTTCCAGACAGCAGGAGGCACAGAAGTGAAGGTGGGGGGACCTGAAGCAGTGTGGTGTGCAGGACATGACTAGAGGTGTCGTACTGGAGTTCTGCAGTCACTCCACAGGGACCCCTGGGTCATCAAGGGATGCCGGCCAGAGCTGTGGCCCGAGATTTGGTGACGCTTGGCTGGTTAGGAGCAGAACCTCATCTCTGTTCCGTGCATTACTTATAAGAAGGGCCTCCCATATTCAGGGGATCTGATCACGACTGCAGCAGGAGTGGGCACCATGTTGAGGACCCCAGGGAAGGTGGCCGCCAGCATCTGGGACACGCCCTGCCTACTCTGGCCCTTGACTGTGCCCCAGGGGTTTTACTTGAGGGCACAATGAATGGTTGCCGAGCATTTCCCAGAGCTTGTCAGGAGCCAAGAGCTGACTGATGACACCTTACAGGAGAGACTAAGGATGGCTGGCTGGCTGGCTGGCTGGCTGAATAGCCTGATGGATCAATGGGTAATGGATGGATGATACAGAGAGGCAGGAACATGACCTCTGGCCTCATCCTGGCTACCATCCTCTTCCAGAGCTTTCATCTCACTCAACTTCTTTATATTTTTTTGAATTGAGGTATAACAGAGTAAAGTGCATAACCTTAGGTGTACAGTGGGTGAATTTTTACACACTTAGACACCCGTGCAACCACCTCCAAGATCACAATGCAGAACAGTTCCAACTTCCCCGCCCTACTCTGGACAGCAGCATCATCTAATCATGAACATCAGCCCATTAAGCGCCAAGCGTGAATCCATAGTGACCACCCACATACTCAGACGCTAAACCTGGAGGTCGTCCTAGGGCCTCTTTCCCCATCCACAATGAACTAGGCCCCAGACCTGCCCCTTCTGTCCCTCTCCTCCTGCCCCACTGTCTCAGCCTGGATTGGAGTGGCAGCCCCCAGGCACTCTGCCTCCAGCTGCTCCCTGGTCAGTTCTCCTCCCCACCCCACCCCCACCTCCTCTTGGTGGGGGCTCCTTGAAGATGGTCTGGTCGGTTAGGGATTCCTGGGAGTTTGCAGGCAGTCACTGTCGGCCCAGCTGCTCCCTGTGGCTCTTAGAGGCCGAGGGCCAGCCAGTTCCTAAGCTGTCGAATGATCTCATGCACCCTGAGGACCCCCAGGGCTCTCCCTGGGACCCAGAAGAATGTGCATGCCGGGGCTGGCAGTGTGCTGGGAGGAAATGGTGCCAGAAGCACTGCCCCGTAAAGAGAGGATATGACCCAACGGAGAAGAGAAATGGGAGAATAAAGTCCAAACAAATGACGGAAGATGCTATTCTGGGCTGGGCACCCCTGGAAGGGGCTCTTGGACAAAGGGCTTGCCTGGAAATGCTCTGAGCCTCCCTCCCAGTGCAAAATGGAAATGCAGCTTCTCAGGCCAGCTGCGAGGAGAGATAGGTCCTAGGTGACATTTGCCAACACTGTCTCCCTTGTTTTGAAAAGTTTTCAGTGAGTGCTCCTCGGGGCCCCAGCTCGGCTCCCTCCTGCTCCTGCCACCTGTGGTCCTAGTTGCCCCTCCTCCAGCAAGTCTTTCTTGAGCCACTTCAATAAATGGGGTTGGGTGCCCCTGCTCTATGTGGTTATCCCCGCAGACTGTGCCTGCCTGATCACTCATCTAGAATGTGACGCCCCCAGTGGGGCGGGGGGCAAGGACCGTGTCACATTCACCACTGTATCCCTGTTTCAGGGTCTGGCACGTAGCAGGTGCTCAATAAAACTTTGATAGGTGATAGAATGAATGAGCACATGCCTGAGCGGGAAGATGAGAGCCCTTCTCATGTCTGTCCTGTTCTAGATCCCTTTGTCCCCTTCCTTTGTTCGTAGAGGAGGCGAAGGAGGTTGCGCTTGACTTCTGCCCCTCGGGCACCATCCTCTCTCCTGTGTCTTCACGTAAGACCCACCTTCCTCAGGGGGACCCGAACTGTTCAACTAGGGACAGACACATTAGTGGCTTAGACAAGTGGTTCTTTGGCACTTTGTTTTTGGAGGGAGATAGAAGGAAGCAAATCAGATCACTTAAAAAAAAAATCAGCAAGTAAGTCAATGGAAGAAAGTTCTGGGCTAAAGACCAGGGGACGCAGCCCTACCAATAATAGTCCACCTCATTTCATGAGTACCTACTGTGTGCCAAGGCCCATGCTAGGTGCTTTATGTGCATTTTCTTTTTTTTTTTTTTAATTTTTAAAAATTAATTAATTTATTTATTTTGGCTGCACCGTGTCTTAGTTGTGGCACACGGGATCTATGTGTCTTAGTTGTGGCACACAGGATCTTTCGTTGTGGCACACAGGATTTTTTAGTGGCAGCATGCAAACTCTTAGTTGTGGCATGCATGATCAAACCCAGGCCCCCTGCATTGGGAGCGTGGAGTCTTACCCACTGGACCACCAGGGAAGTCTCACATTTTCTCATGTAATCCTCACAACAACCTTCTAAGGAGGCATTGTTATCATCACCCCCCTCCCCATGATACAGATGAGGACACCGAGGCACAGAGGGGCTAACACACCTGCCAGCAAAGACCCAAGTCAGATCTGTCTGATTCTAAACCACTCTGCCTGCTGGGCCCAGGATGGGGTTGCATTTTCTCCCTCCAGATTCTCCCACAACCGCACCAGATAGAATCTAGAAGGTTACTGCAGCAGGGCTAACAGAGGCTAAGAGCGAGGAGGAACCCTCAGGAGGAACGGGGCCTTCCTGGCACAAAGGCCTTCGGCGGATCACGCAGAGCTGGGCAAGGCTAGGTTGGCGGGAAGTAGTCAAGCTGCCCCTGCAGAAGTGAATCTTCTGTGTCTGTTAAGCAAATGCAGATTTCCATAGAAAGCATACTATTTAGTTACATGAAGAAACAGCCCAAACTGTTCAAAGTGGCAGCTTCTGGGGAGTGGATTGGGGGCCCATGAGGCGTGATGTAGGACACTGTTATTTTTCTCTATGAGTTTTCCAGTGGCATTAGTATTTTTAACTAAAGCTTTATTTTTAAAAAAGAGACCTAGTCAAACGCTTTTTCCACTTATAAATGTATGTATTTCTTTCTTTTTCCTCCCCCTCCACTACTTCTATCTCTGCCCCACTTTGCCCCAGGAAGAAAAAATGTTGGGTATCCTGGTGTGGCACGGAGTCTGCAGTGGAGTCTCGGGCACCCTGGGCATGGAGGTGGACGGGCTGCCCTTCCACGACACTCACACCCAGATGATCCAGAAGCTGCTGGGCATCACCATGGCGCGAGGGTGACCACGCACATTGCAGGCACGGGGGGTGCGTTCCAGAAGGTCACGCCTGGCTCTAGGGAGGAGCTTCCTGAGCGCCCCGGCTTCCTTCCACAACAGCCTTGCAAATAAACACTGGCCCTGGGTAAGCAGTGCGCTCCACACTGGCCTGGGTCACGGCCTGCCCACCTCCTGGGGGACAGTGGGAATACAGGTGATGTGGACCAAGGAAAACAGTCCTCTGGGGTTCCCACGTTTGGCTTTTATTCCTAAGTGCCAGGAGGCATTGCTTTCAACCTCCTCACCCTGGCTGCTTCCAGCCACCCACGCGGTCTGCTTTGAGAGCCTTCTGCCCAATCACTAATGGGAACGCCACTAAGCCATGAACTTCCAGGCAGACACAGAGGGTACTGAATAATCCCCCAGGCTAATTAAAAAACAGTAAAATGTACAAATGTGTAGTGTGTATTATGAAGCTCTGGGGCTTCACTGAAGGTTTACTGCTCACCACCACCACCAAAATATTTATACCTTCGAAATGCTTTTTTTCAAACGGCATTTTGTTTATTTAGGCAGAAGATCCTGCAAACTTTACTTTTATCACCATCACTTCCCCTCTGCCCCTCCCCTTCCTTTACCCCCGCGTGTCCTGAGCCCCCACCGCAGAGCCTGCCACCTCTTCCACCTCCTCCCCATCTGCTCACCCCCCATTCCAGAGTCAAACCATGCCCTCCTCGCATAGGAGGGCAGCCACATTTCCAGAGCCCGGGGGTGGGTCAGGACCTTCCAGGGCTTAGATCACTCACAGAGTCCCCTTGGACAACTCATCAGTTTGCCCTTATCTCCTTCACAACCTCCCACTGTACATTCCCCAACAAAATCCGAAACGGAGTCACTGACCACATCCCATTACATTCACATATTGCACCGGTACAGTATCTTCTGCTGGCTCATCTAGATGGGACAGTGTAAGCAGCTTTGGCAGGAGAGTGCTCTTTGCAGGTAAGAGTTCTCTGCAGGAGGCTGCTTTTGTCGTGTCACTTTAGCAAAATTATATTCTAACTAACCTTAAACCAGGCACCCCTTTGCTCCACTCATCTCTGGCCCAGGCACAACTTTCAAATCTTTTGCTCATACAAATACCTTGTCTAAGCTGTCGGTTCTTTCTATAGATCAAAGAAGTAAAAATGAAGATTAATTAACAGGTGACCAGACTGCTTCCCCATCTTTCTTCAGTAATCTCGAGAACAAACTGTGTGAACGAGATAGCATCTAAAGAGAGATCATAAGGAGTCGGCGGGCCTTCACGCAGTGAGAGATGTCAACGAGTCTGATCCCCTATCTCAAGGATTAACAGATTATTTTCCCTTTTCCCTTTAAAAACTTTCAAGGCCAAGCAGAATCTTTGGCATTGATTTTGGGGACACCAGTCCACCTTCTCCCCAGATTGCAGGCTTTCTGATTAAAAGCAACGTTTTCCATTTCTACCAACACTTGCCTCTTGAATATTGATTTTTGAGCAGTGAGCAGCTGGACCTGAGTTCAGAAACAGTAGTCCTGCTTCCCAGCTATGGCCCCAAATGTTTATTGTGCCTGTTTTATTTCCTTAAACATGTCAAGTTTGATTCTTTTAGGGGGCATACGTTATAAAGTATGGAACACATACTGTAGAAATAAACTCTAAATTGTACACTCAACAGCAAAACCTAAGTGTGTAGTTCAGTGATCTGGGGTTAACTTCCAATGCTCCCTACGCAGGATGTGGTGAAGCCTTTGGCTAGAAGTAGCTGGGGTGGGGGCTGTCCTGATATCCCTTTGTCATTCTGGTGGGGAGTCCCCACCTACATGTCTGTGCGCCTGCTGTTGTGGCGTCAGGGCCATTGTAATGTGCTCACAGCCCCTCTCCATTTGTGACTTCTCACAGGTCGGTGAACCCACCTCAGCTGTAAGCCTCACTGGCCAGGTCTCCTCCAATTAAAATTTGCATCCCTGATTTGGGTCTGCAGAGATCCATGTAATGGGGGCCTCTGATTGAGAGTACATCCTGGCACTGCTGACATCTTGATGGCTAGAGAGAGAGGAAACATCATCTGCTAAGGCTGCCAGGACTCTTCTGACTCATATTTTGGGGGAATACACTAATGGGCCTTTGGTTTTGCAATAATAATAGCAGAGTTCTATTCTGGCATGGAGAAGTTTGAGGCATGACTGTGTAATAGGTTGTCTTCCCTGTGGGCAGAAGTTCATGGGGAGATGATTAAGTTGTTTGGGAAAGAGGCTTAAAGACCTGGGTGGAGCCCAAGGAAGGCTGAGAGCCTAGGTCCTAGGTCCTAGTTCTGGAGCGAAGCAGTCAAAGGCCCCCCTGCAGGGAGAGACAGGCCTGTGGCCCTTCAGCAGGGGCTAAGGTACAAGAAGGGGCCAGGAGAAAATCCCTTAGCAGGGTCCAGCCCGGGGACCACTGGAACTCTGAGTTCCAGAATCCAGTTTTATGCTTTTCTGTTCCACAATGTGATTCCAGCTCAGACCTTTAGTAAAGTTTTGCTCAAGTTCACCCTAGTTTTGGCTGTCCTTTGGGGAAGGGCCTGTGTCCACATCTGAGGTGGCATGGTGAGCATGGCTGTGATCTTGAGAAGCTGGTTATAGGGAGACAAGAAGTGACCTACAGGAATGGTAGGGAGGCCCAGGATGAGAGATGGGCTGGGGTATCCACCAGGATGGATTCCTGGGGCGTGTGAGCATCCCTGGGCATTTCCAGGAATACTGAGAGGGGATCCTGGTAAGTAGTACCTGGGATACTCTGTGGGTGTTCAAGGCTGGAGACCTGGGGTACATAGAGGCGCACATGACCCACAGACTCTGCAGATGGGACTGGAAGGTAAGCAAGCCAGGAAGGGGGTCAGGGCTCCTTAGCCCCCGGCAACCCTCTGGCCAAGTGCCACCCCATCACTCCGCTGGGCGAGGCAATCCTCTGAGGTCATTTCCTGCCTCTCATTGCACAAGCCCTGCTGACCGCCAGCCCCACCTTAGTCTAGCCTATTGTGTTCTACTGTTGGGTTGGGAACGAACTTTATGGCCAACCCAATACTTTCTGCCTGTTCCACGTGGCTTCCATTGGCTCCACAAAGTCTAACTTTCAGATTCAAAAGACCAGTGCTCAGGAATTCCCCAGCAGTCCAGTGGTTAAGACCCTGCACTCTTGCTGCCAAGGGCCCAGGTTCAAATCCTGGTCAGGGAACTAAGATCCTGCAAGCTGTGTGGAGCAGCCAAAAACAAACACTGCTCACATAAACTCAGCACATGTCAGTGATGTGATGTGCTTGCCAGAAAGGCCACTGTGCCAGTAGAAACACAGTGAGGTAAATGGTCCTTTTCTCCCCAGCACAGGTCAGACAGACAATCTCACTTTAGATCCAAGCATCGTGATTGAAGAAGTGGGTGTTTTTCAGGTGAGGTACAGGAGGGTGAGCATTTAAAGCCTGTTAAGTGGAGGTGGCTTGAAGAGCCATATGTCTGAGACTGGCTGGATTCTCACTAATTCTGCTTCCACTTCCTGCATACATAGGAAAACTACATTTCCCAGTGTCCCTTGTAGTTAGGTTGGGGCCATGTGACTGGGATCTGGCCAATAGATTGTGAGTAGCAGAGTTACCAACCACTTCCAGACTTGGCCATAACCCCCACCGTGGGATTCTTTTTGTGCTACTTCCCCTGTCTGTGTGGATAGAAGGGGAAGACCCCAAGATGACTGACCCTCTTGATGGACAAATCCTGAATCACTGCCGTCACTTGGGAAAAGGACTTGCCAGAAAGTAGTTGCTCACTGGACTTTGCACAAACAGAAGATAAACTTCTATTGTTTTAAGGCAATGTGATTTGGGGGTATATTTTTTTACTGCCATATAATCCAGCCTTGTCTGATACAAGCTTTGGAGATTTAACACTGAGAAGTAGGAGAGTTTTCTTCAAATACCAGTACCTAAAGGGTCATGTGGCTCCGAAGGCCAGAACTAAGGCCAGTGGGAAAAGTTGTTCCACTGTGGCTCATTAGGAGTTAAGATTTTCTGCCTAACCTTGGAGTGACTTGTATTGGGTAGTAGTGAATTCGTGTCATTGGTGGTATTTGCAGAGAAACTGGGCTGTCATTTTGGGGGGGATATACAGGGGATAATTCATAGAGAACTGGAGATCATGACTTCTATGGGACTTTCCAACACTGGTATCTAATGTCTAATCTATCAACATCTTTCTCATAGTTGTTGAATTAAAGCAAATGGAATTTACCCACCATTTCCCCAGAGCACTGGGCACCTCTGTGACCCTAGGGTTATAGCCATTAAAGACCATCATCTTGCCAGATGAATTCCTGGAAGCTGTAGAATCATGAGTTGCAAGAATCACATTTTTTCAGAAAAGCATTGAACCAAGGAGGGCCAGATTCTGGCTCTCTCTTGGTTGTACCAGTGAGAGAAAAGCAGCAGATGGAGATGTATTCTGTGCTGAAAATTTCTCCCACACTTGTCTGGCCAACCCACAGACCAGTGTGTATAAACAGGAAGATGAGCCTTCCTCTTGCTAAGCAACACTGGTGAGTGAGAAAGGAATCTAATGGCTTTTGCCACCTTCAGTCCAAACCAGATGGACCTTTTCTTCCAACCATTCTCTTAGGAGAGAAAGGAGCCTTAATCCCCAATAATATCCTTACTTAGTCTGTTTGGAGGAAGGATTGATTCTTCTGGAGCACTCCAGGACTCCGACTCCAGGGAAGGATTAAGTGACTAAAACCAAATTTACTTATTAACATGATGCACTTAATCTTTAGTGATAAACATGGAGCTGCCACTGTTGAGAAGATGCTCCAGCCTAAAAAGGCTGATTACTAAATGTGGGGCTCCCCAAACACAACCCAAACAGTGAGGAGGGCCCCCAAGGGGTGGGTACAACAGGCCTTCCTGCTTTGGCAAACTTCACTAGTGATGAGGGGATGGTCTAATCAGGCCCTCCCTCACCATGAGGAGCAGCTATTCAGGGGTAGAAGGGGTCCTGTGTCCAAGGACAGGGAATGCTATTTCCCAAACCATGGGGCTGAATTCTGTCTTCAGAGGGGAGGTGGCCAAGTTAAGTCCCACAGTGGATTTGCAACAATGTGCTGCAGAGCTTAAGACACTTCATAAATCTCATGAGGAAGGAGAGAAGGCCTTTCTTCATTTGATGGCTTCATCCTTCTTGGCCACTGCTGGGTAAAAGGCAAATCCCCTAATTGCTCTATTCCAGTTTTCTCTGCAAAAGTCAATCCCTGGACCCTCCTGACTCTGTTGGCTATTTCATGGGCCCTCGAGATCCCCCTGGTGTTAGAAGACCCTCCCTTCCCATAAGAACTACAGCACACTCCAGCTGTGGCTGGTTACTTTGCTTTATTTGCAGGCTCAAGTTTGCTACATAAATCCATTGCATGGTCCAACACACGTATACTTGGCATAAAAGAGAGGACAATACAAAAATACAACTCTTGATAGTAAATGGAACTGCCCTCAGCTCATGCCAGTTTATCCCAGTGGGAATGCCCATGTTTAAGATCAAAATAGGAGGAAATTTGGAATAAGGAAGCATGGAGGGCTCAACCAGTGCCATTGTCCCCATAAGATCCTGGGCTGGGGCTGGGTGGGCTTTCTTAGCCGTATGGCCATTTCTGCAACCTTCAGACCTGGTCACTTCCTTCTCCATGATGGGGAAGAGAACCTCCCCAGGCTATGGAAGACCCTCCAGAATGAGCTGGGGCAGGGGCTGCCCAGCTAAAATCAAGTGTAGCCCTGGAACCCCACTTCCTTAGGGCACATCCACCCTGGACTATCTGCCTCTGGACACCTCTGATGGGAGGGTTAAGAAGCTCAGAATGACTCTACCTCTGGGCGAGGGGAGGGGAGACATAAAGAGAGATTGAAGAAGACATTCTCCCTGGCCCTTCCTTTAGCAGATTCCAGAAATGTTCTACTGATGCCAGTTTCTATCTTCCCATCCCTGGTCCTTCCCCAGGCTTGAGCCCACCTAGCCCCTTGGCTGCAAGAGCTCAAATCCCAGCTCTTTGAGGGAAGTCAGAACTGGCTCCAGCCCACTGACCAGGAAACCTGAAGGGTTAGCATTTCTACAAAGGTGGGCATGTCCCTGGAGCAGCAAGAAGCTCTTCTGGTCCGTGGTATGTTCCCCAAATAGGGGCCTAACATGACTGGGCACGAAGTTGCAGGAGAGATGAGCCCTGTAACCAGTCTTCCAGGACAGAACAAGAGACGGTGGTCAGTACCCTGGGCTGCACGTGGCCCACGGGCCCACCGTCATTCTCCAGGTGGGTGGACTGGGACATCTGGCAGAGGAGCAGTGCTGGAGGACCAAGGAGGCAAGGTGACCAGGGTCCCCTCCTCTCCTCTCCTAAACCACAGTGGAGCTTCACCACAGTGGAGCTTTCGGCTGAGAGATGACAGAGATGTGTTACTTATTTAGTTCTATCTAAGAACCTGGGGAGAATGTCATGCTCCTCTCTGAGACTGCTAGGCACTCCAGTCTGTGTGTGGCAGGGGACACCGCCAACAGTCACATGACCCTAGCTTCAGTGGCTTGGGGCAGAGCTGTCATGGAGACCCTGTCATTTTAACCATGGACACACACACACACACACACACACACACACACACACACACAGTCCCAGGCTTCTGGGTCTGGTGCTTCAGGGCAGATAGAAACAGAAGATGTATTGAGACAAATCTGTGTAGGGAACTCATTTGGACACACTGCTTCAGGCCTCTGTCCTGACACTTGAACTTCAGTGCTGACTTTAAAGGACCACAGATATCGCCCCACAGAGCTCCCACAGAGCCCTAGGATTTGTTTTCCATCAACCCTGGGGCTGGGGAATCTGCTCAACTCTCCCTGCCTGTAAAACTGTGGCTTGGCTGGATCTCGGGTCTCTCCTCTGCCTGCCACTCCCCCACGGTCCCCCCTGCAACACAATCCCAGTGCCCCAAACACCTCCCTACATTCCTTTTCCCCATCCAGCCTCCTGGCCCCACTCATCTTCCTTCCCACCCCTTCATGTGGTGAGGCTCAAGTGTTAATGGTGACAATACACCTTCGTGTGTCACCTCCTCAGATTACACCAGTGCATTTGGACAGGTGTCATCTGTGACACTAGAAGGCCCTGGCAGCTGTGATCTCCCAGGCCCCCCTCTCCATGTCCTCACACTCTGCACCCCTCCACCCGAGCTTCTCTTTGAAAACCTCCTGGAGGTGACCAGGTCTTCCTCCCATCAGCCACCCAGCTGGCAGCAGATGACCCTCATGTGCTGTCAGGGCTTATCCCCACACTCAGCAAGCAGTTCTGGCAGACCTGGCAGCCACAGCAGTCTCCCTGGAACCACAGAGGCTGTGCTGCGGCCCAGACCCAGGGGCCCGTGGCCCAAGCCCATCATCCCCTCCAGCAGCAAGAGGCACCTGCCTTGGCCAAGGGGGCGGCAGCCGTCGAGCAATCTCAGGCCTCCCCTCCCCCCACACATGGGTGATGGGGTGACCCGGCTAGGCCAGCCCGCCGGCTGGGGACCCTCCCACTCCGGGCGGGTGAGAGGTCTGGAAGGCCGGATGGAGCTTCGTCAGCACGTCGGGCTCCTCGCTCTTCCCCGAGGGCTCGGGGGTGCCCAGCGGGTAGGCCTCCCGGGCCCGGCCGGTCCTGGCACAGGTGAGGAAGGCCAGGCAGGTCCCGCGGAGGCGGGCCAGGTCCCTGTGCGTGGTCTCGCTGACGAAGCAGTAGAGCACGGGGTCGGCCACGCAGTTGAAGCTGGTGAGGAGCAGGGAGAAGTGGTAGGCGTTGAAGATGCCCTTGGCGAAGTCGCAGCTGGACTCCCAGAGGCTGCGCACGAGCAGCAGCACGTGGTAGGGCAGGAAGCAGGCCAGGAAGATGATCACGGTGCTAAGCACCAGCCGCTGGATCTGGTCCTTGCGGCTCTTCTGGGTGCCATGGCTGCGGCGCACGGCCCGCAGGATGCCCTGGTACGAGGCCAGCAGCAGGCAGATGGGGAAGAGGAAGCCCACCAGGAAGCGGTAGTAGTTGATGCCACGCTGCCGCGACTCCAGCGGGTAGTGCTCGAAGCAGACGCGGTGCTGGTCTCTGTCCTCCACCACCTCTTCGTGCACGAGAAAGTAGATGCTGGTCAGCATCTCCTTGGCCCAGATGAACACGCTGACACCCACGGCGGCCTTCAGGGTGCGGAACTGGTGGAAGCGGAAAGGATGGGCCACAGCCAGGTAGCGGTCGATGGAGATGCAGCAGAGGAAGCCCACGCTGATGTAGATGTTCTCGTAGAGGAGGATGCCACACACCTGGCAGGACAGGTCGCCGTGGGACCAGTGGTCGTGCTGCAGCACGTACTGCAGCCAGAAGGGGAGGGAGCAGATGTAGAAGAGGTCAGCCACCGTCAGGTTGCACAGGTACACGCCCAGCTCGTTCCGGGCCTTGATCTGCAGGTAGCCGAAGTAGAGGGACAGACAGTTGGCTGGGAAGCCCACCACCAGCACCGTGACGTACACCACCGGCGCCAGCGTCTGGTGGATGGTGTGGTCGATGGCACAGCTCAGTGAACCGTTGTCTGCAGTGATGTTCCCCATCTTTGGGCCTGCAGGGGCCTCACCCCTCATGGGCTCAGGAATGCACCAGTCTCTCTACCGCCATCTCGTTTCTAAGATGTGGTTCAAGCTGTAGCAAAGGCTGGGCCTCAGTGGTGATGGTTACGCCCCTGAAAGTCAAAGGTGGAAAGGCTTAGGATAATAGGAGCTAACATTTACATAGCACCTACTGTGTGTCAGGCACTGTTCTAAGTGCCTCGCTTAATTTAGAAGATGATCCAGCCAGCCAACTCCAACTCAACTAGACTATCTGAATGGGTCATAGACCAAGACACCGAGATGTGATTTATGTCTCCCCATCCCCTTTCCCTGGCTTCCTGTCCCTTATTTATTTTCTTGGTCCCTCAGTGCAGCAAGCAGGGCCTGGAGCTGGCTCTCCAAGGGAAGCTCAAGGTGAAGATCAATTCCAACCCACACAACAGTGAGGGCCCCAGCCACTCTCTTCTGCAGCATTCAGCCCCACTCACATTTTTCCTACTTGCTCACAGGAATGTACCAGGTCAGTAAATACCAAGGCCACAGCCCCTCTTGGGGGCCTCTCCAGACAGCACAGAAGAGGCCCAACCTTGTCCACATCCTGCTGTGCTCTGGCAAGAAGAAAGGCCAAGCTTCCTGCAAGGCACTGCTCCCTCACCTCCGTGGAATCGGGAACCCAGCACAGGGGACCAGGCACTGACAGACATGAGCGCCAGGGTAGGGTCAGCCACTCACAGGCTGTGCAAGTTGTTTACCCTTTCTTAGCCTCAGTTTTCTCATCTATAAAATGGGGATATGGGAATTCCCTGGCTGTCCAGTGGTTAGGACTTGGCACTTTCACTGCTGGGGCCTGCGTTCAGTCCCTGGTTGGGGAATTAAGATCCTGCAAGTTGTGCTGCATAGCCAATAAATAAATAAAAAATAAATAAATGAATAAATAAATAAAGGATAAAAACATCTGCCCTCAGGGTCAGTATCAGGGCCACATAAAATATGTCAAAATGCATGGCACTGTTTTTCCAAAGGCAATGAGGCAGAATAAAAGATGGTGGTCTTACTTGCATTAGTGAAAAGTTCACATTGTTGAGAATTTAACAGAGAAAACGCTGTTGCTATATATATGAGGGTGAGTCAAAAATTATCCGTACTCTGGCTGTAGAATTTATTTTAATTAACTTTTAGAAAAGACAAATACATCATTTTTCGACATAATCTCCTTGCTTTTCAATATACTTTGTCCATCTGTCAACAAGCTTTCCTATTCCCTCATTAAAAAAGGTTTTAGGCTGAGCTGCGAGCCACGCATGCACCACTGTCTTCACTTCTTCATCAGAAGTGAATCTTTGCCCTCATAGGGCTGCTTTCAGGGGACCAAACAGGTGAAAGTCCAATGCAGCAAGATCAGGGCAATACGGAGGAGGCTTTAACACCTCAAAACGAAATTTTTGCAGAGTGTTGACAGTGTGGGCAGAAGTGTGCGGACGTGCACACCCTGAGACCACAAAAAACTTCCTGCTGCTCTTCTTTCGTGCAGATCACAAGTGGGGCATCCATTTTTGCTCGCACCGCAGTTACGAATGAACTGATGTAACACGTTCGCACCTGCACAGCAGTGACTGGGGAGATGGTAGCGTTGAATGGAAAGCGCTGATAAGACAGTGCGGCCAACAGAAGTTTTAATATAACTGGAGTGCGGATAATTTTTGACTCACCCTCATACAAATACATTTGAACAAGATAGAATAAAAATTTTCTGTTGTAGGCCTACTTTATAAATTAATATATCAAAATGAAAGGCCTGAGCTGCTCTATTGATTTAACACTTGTGGCTCAGACGAAAAACCTCCCTGTGTCTAAATTAACTTATTTGTTGTTGCTGTTCGTAATCACCCTCCCAAGGCGACTTTTTAGACCTTTTTTTCCTAATCACCCGCCCCCGTGAAATTTTAATATCCCAGATGTATTGCATATCTGTTTATGTATCTTGGGCTTTTGGAGGATGACAAATCACTATAACATCTAAGATTTTTTTCACCCCACCCAAGAACCAATTTTCACCGCCCTCCCCTTGAGAATGCAGGGTTTCTATGGCGCAAATTCCAAATGAACGGGGTCTGCATTAGGTTGTTTTGTGCTATTCGCAGATCAGTCTTGCCCTTTGCTGTCTCTTCACCACAGCCAAGCTGGGATTCACGGACCAGATAGGAAACCCCTTCCACGACCAACAATGTCGCACCACCTGTTGACCATGGTCCCCCCCTCTGCAGCCTCCCCCCCGCTGGCTCCTGACTGGCCCTGTGGGCACCAGAGCCGGGGCTCAGCCTGGAAGCTGGCACAGCCTGCTGGGAAGGGGCTCAGAGATATTCCAGCACAGCAGTTCCAGTCCTGGGGTTCATGGAGGATAAACTTGAGGGGTTCCCCTGAAATCACATGCTCAAAATTGTAAATATTTAAGCATGTGCATTTTTCCTGGAAAATGGTCCGGTAGCTTTCACAGGAGTCTCTAAAATGGGCGAGAGATGGATCTGGTCCAAAGCTGCCCCCTCTCACCTGGACTCTCTGTGGCTCTCTCCGTGGCCGAGCCTCCCCCACTTCATCGCTCCCACTCACGCCCCTGACCATTATCCCCTGGGGAAGCCACAGCGATCTTTCCAAAATACAAACCGGATCCTCCTCTTCCTTATTTAAAACCCACTGAGACAGTTTCACAGTGAGTTTTCAAGCCCACAGTAAAACTTGCAAACTCCTGCAAGGCCCAACGTGATCCAGCCCCAGTTCCCCCACCTTCCCGCCACCACCACACTCCAGCCTCACTGGCCAGCTTTCTGTGCCTCGGTCAGCTGGCCTCCCTCCAGTCTCTCCTGGAGTACTGGCCCCTGGCCTCCCCACTACCCCACCTCCACCGCAAGGCTGCTCCTTTGCAGTCAGGTCTCAGCTTAAACACCACCCCCTTGTGAGGCCCTCCGTGACCACCCCACTAAAGCAGCCCCTCCCCCATCACCATCACACCTTCCTGGGTGATGGCTCTACAGAGCTCCATCAGTGTCTGAGATTTTTCTTATTTATTTACTTGTCTGCTTGTTGATGATCTGTCTCCTCTATGACAATGTAAATTCCAAGAGGGCCTTGTGCACCTTGAACAGCGCCCAGCACATCGCAGGCACTCCTGAGTACTGGAATGAAGAAGTGAATGCCACCTCCCCATTTTACAGGTGAGGAAACTGAGGTTCGAAAGGTCAAGTGACTTGCCCAAAGCCAGTCTGAGGAGGGAAGCATGGGCGTAGGCATCCAGGTCTCCTTTCTCCGAGCGCCACCTCCCTGCCACATCCAGTCCCCACCTGAGCCTCGCTCCCAACCTCTCCGTCCCGGGAAGATGAGGACTCCTGGGAGCACTCACCTCCCCATTCTCTCCAGGACACGGGCCTGGATTTCAGTGATGGTGATGGAGGGATGTGATTCTTGTTGTTTTAAATTGTGGTTTAATATACAGAACATAAAATTTACCCTGTTAACCATTTTTAAAGGTACAGTTCAGTGGTATTTAGTACCTTCACACTGTTGTGCAACCATCACCACCGTCCATCTCCAGAATTTTTTCAGCTTCCCCAGCTGAAAATCTGCACTCATTAAATGCTAACTCCCCATCCTCCCTCCCTCCAGCCCTTGGCAATCACCAGTCTACTTTCTGTCTCTATGAATTTGACCGCTCTAGATACCTCATATAAGGCGAGTCGTACCGAATTTGTCTTTTTGTGGCTGGCTTATGTCCCTTAGCATAATGTCCTCAAGATTCACCCATGTTGTAGCCTATATCAGAATCTCCTTCTTTTTTAAGGCTGAATAATATTCCATTACATGTATATACTGCATTTTGTTTTTCCATGTATTGATCAATGGACGTTTTGGTTGTTTCTATCTTTTGGCTATCACGAGTAACGCTGCTATGAACATGGGTGTATAAACATCTGTCTGAGTCCCTGCTTTCAGTTCTTTTGGGTACATACCCAGAAGTGGAATTGCTGGATCATATGCTAGTTCTATTTTTAATTTTTTGAGGAACTGCATTCTATTTTCCACAGTGGCTGCACCATTTTACATTCCCATCAACAGTACATGGGGTGTTTTCCTGTCTTGCTTTTTGCGTTTTTGTTTATATATTTTGATGGTGAGAGGAAGGGGGCGGAGGGGCAGCTGAGGCCTGTGACCCCTAAACTCTGCACAGCCCCGTGAGTCAAAATGTGGCTCCACTCGCCCTCTTCTTGCCAACTCTCCTGTCCCTGAATCCCAGGCCCACACCTGAGCGGTCCCCAGGGACCCCCATCCAGGACGTCCGTGTCTCTGGATCTACCTCGGGTTCTCCACAGTCCACACAGAATCTACCCACAGGAAGATCAACATTCATGCATCAGCACAGCCTCCCAGGCCCCAACCCAAACAGGCAAAGGAAACCAAAGTGAAAACACGTCCTGTCAGGTCTCAGGAATTCATTGAGAGTCACCTGGCCAAAGCCTATCGTTTGCTAGTGGTGAGCGTAGGCGTGTGTGGGGCGGGCTGGGGCGGCCGTTTGTACATTCCTCTTTCCTAGGCCGATGATAAGCAAATTCTGGCAACCAAAGTCAGAAATGCTCAAGTCTGCAGGGCAAAGAAGAAACAGAAATGGCCAACTAATTAGAAGGCGCGGGGGCCAATCAAGGACAAATCTGAAATGTATCTCAGTTCTTGGTCCTCATAATCTCCCCCAAATTATTTGTTAGATGGATGGATGCATGGAGAGGTGGGTGGGTGGGTGGATGCATGGATGGGTAGGTGGATGAATGAGTGAATGGAAGGATGAGGGGGTAGGTGGATGGATGGATAAGTGAACAGGTGGACAGATGGATGAATGGGTGGGTGGATGGGTCAATGGGTGGACACATGGATGAAGAGGTGGATGAATGGATGGATGGGTGGGAGTTTGAGGCTGGGTGCTGGGACAATGGAAATGTCATTAACAGAAACAGGAAAGTGAGAGGGAGGAATCACTGTGGCCTCCTCTCCAGCCACCTGGCATCTGTTTAAGCTGCCTGAGCTGGTTGCAGAGGGTCCTGCTTTTTCACCCAGGCCTCATCACAGCCAGCTCTCCCTTCTACTACTCCCTGAGGACAGGCACCCCTCCATGGAAACTACATCTTGCCAGGTAAGTCGCTTCTGTACCTGCTGTCTACAGAAAGCTTGCTCCCCAAAATCAAAGGCATGGTAGGTGCAAAATGTTCTGTAAATGGAAAAATGTAGATGGGATGGAAGGACCAAGTCATACCGAGTGAGAGCCTTCCACTCATTTCTGCACAGTCATTCTCTCTCTCAGCACTTCTCTCAGCTGCGCCCATCTTATAGATGAAAAAACTGAGGCTGCTCAAGAATCTGAGACCGAGTGAGGCCCTGCGGGGTTCCCGAGGCCCTACGGGGTTCCGGGGCACGGAGGCCTTTTTTTGTCCCCTATCTCAGGTAGGCGAGACTCCAGCCCCCTTGACCTTGCCTGAGTTACAAAGGGCTATTCTAACGGTTGCCAACCAAGGGCGGAGCAGCCAGGGGCAACATGAAAGGGACCAGAGAAGCTCATGGAGATTAGGAGACAAGATCAAAGGAGTGTAGGCCCTTCACACACCCTCATCTTGTCAGAGACCTCACCCCTGAACCATTGTTATAAAACCCTTCATCAAATCCTCTGGGATTGGGACACATAGTTTTTCGAGATGGGAGCCTCCAGTGATCCCCTTTGCCGGGCAGAGTAATAAAGCTGTCTATTTCTACTTCACCCCAAACTCTATCTCCAAGATTTGATTCAGCACTGGGGTACAGAGAAACTGAGCTTCCGACAACAATTCCACAGCTACAGCGTAAGCCAGGTTTTGAACTTGGACTGGTCCTCGCTCTCCTTTACACCAGGCTAACCTTCCATTCAGCACAGCTGTTACAGAACAACCACCCCCCACCCCCAGGCTTTGCCAGGCTCCACGCCACACAGATGCCATCACGAGGCCACCAGGCTTGGTCCCGGGCAAGCCCCCTGCACCTGGCAGGTGCTCTGCCAGGTCAACCACCGCCCCACCACCCACGCAGGAGAACCTACGGTGTGCCCAGGGCTCGTATCCCCAAGGTAGAGGCAGTTGGGGTGAAGAATCAAAACGCGGAGCCACTGCGCCTGCCTCACTTTATCACCCAGCCAGGAAACTGAGAGAGCACACACGAAGCAATCCAACACCTAAGAGCAAACCGTTAAGACAAAGGGCCGTCTGCACAGAGGCCTCCGAGGACTTGAACTCCAAGAGCAGGTAAGCTCCCAAAGGCAGGAAGGGCCTCTGACTCAAGCTGGGAGCTGCCTGCACGGTCCAAGCCAGAGGGCGGAGGTGCCCGGGGCTGTTCAGCTGGTGCATAAACACGGATTTAATCTGTTGCCCATCTCTTCTGAGTGGTGGCGCGCTGACACGCACAGGCACAGGGGTGCCCTGCTCAGGGGAGCCCCGGCACACAGAGCTGGGAGTTTCCTGCAGGCCCAGTTCCCCTCCCTTTGCCTGGCCGAACCTCCACACGCTTTAACCAGGGCTGTTTCATTTCCTACAAGTGCCCTTTCCAGAGTCTCTTCATGTGTCCCTCTGGGGTGGAAGGAGACTCAGGCTGCATTTTCCCCCGCTCCGTAGTCCCCAGCTTTCCCCTAAATAGTCTCACTCCAGCAACAGCAAGGAGACAATCTCAATTCTAAAGCTCTCATAACTGTTTCAAAGGTCAATCCCATCTGGGCTCACAAAGTCGCTGTGAGTCAGCGGGGCTGCCACTGTGAACCCATTTCCACAGAACCTGAAGCCCAGAGAGGCTAACCTAGTTGCTCAAGTTCATACAGTGAGTTGGGTGGATCTGAACCCAGAACCCAGACTTCTAGGCACCAAGTCGCTGCCTTTAAGCTCTTTTGACCATAGACCACAGGGAGGAATGTACTTGACACTGTAACCAACACATAGAGACATCACACACACACAGACATACACAGATCCAGAGCAGTACTTACCCTACTACTTGCGATGCGCTCTGGTCATTCTACCCTATTTTGTTTTTCTAAAGGTCGTGAGCTCCTACATTGATTTCCTGGGCTGCTCATGGGTCTCGATCCTGTTTGGAAACAGCTGGACTGACCCCTGAGTGCTCAGCCTCCAGACCTCAGGAAGGGGGCTGTTGCCGCCGCGGCCAGGTGAGGGAGGAGCAGGCAAGGGGCGGCAGCCTGGGGGACGTGGGTCCTCTCTGACACTGCCTGCCCGCCAAAGCCCTGCCCTCAAACCTCAAACTGCCGGCTTCCTCCAGTGCTTGCTGGCAGAAGCCCAGAGGCCGGAGGGGACTGAACGCCTCTGGCCCGGTCCTGGTGGACCCCCGTCTGCACGCAACCCTGCAGCCAGGGCCCAAGCTCCCCTTCTTGCGATTTCCCGAAGACCACGCCTCCCAGCTCTGGGCTAGAAAATGCCAGCTGGAGACTGCCCATTCCTGAGCTGAGGCAGAATCATGTGAACTCAGATCTGGAGTCAGGCTGGGTGGCTGTGAGGAACGCTCACCAGCCAGAGGATGAGGGCGGCGGGACAGCTCTCTCCATGCACCCTGGGTCTGCCTTCCACACACCCCAGACGTAGGGAGAGACCCTGCCGGGAATGCTAACGCCTGAATTAGAGGCAGGGACCCCGGGGGTTTCAGGGATGTAGGAGGAGTGGGGTGCGCGGATTTTACCCATCCAACCACCTTTGAGCGTGTCCAAGACACAAGGAGATACAGGAAGCGGAACCCCTGAGCCAGGGGTTTTGACTTGAGCTAGACAGGCTGACACTCAGATAACTAGAAAGTACCATGGACCACAAGAGCCATGGGACAGCAGGCAAGGGCAGGAAGCCGACTGTTTCCACCCCCACCCCCAGACTGTCACCCTTCAGCTGCTAGTGACCTACATCGGGGTCAGTGGGTCACAACGGCATTAGCAAATACGTGGGGATCTTATAGAAAATGACATCATTGCCCAGGCTCCACCCCAGACGAATTAAATCATACTTTCTGGAGATGAAGTGCCAGCCTTGGTGTTTTTAAAGGCTCTCTGGGCAATTTCAGAGGGCAGCCAGGAGCAGAAGCACTGATGTGGAGGCGGGTGGACCCTGTTCTGCAGACCAACAGAGCAAGGGCATCAGAGGAACTCTCCTGGTCGTGAGTAAGGTGAGCATCAATGTTTTTAAACAGCGTGGTCCAGGGACTTCCCTGGTGGCACAGTAGTTAAGAATCTGCCTGCCAATGCAGGGGACATGGGTTCCATCCCTGGTCCAGGAGGATCCTACATACTGTGGAGCAATGAAGCCCGTGTGCCACAACTACTAAGCCTGTGCTCTAGAGGCTGCGAGCCACAACTATTGAGCCCACATGCTGCAACTACTGAAGCCTGTGCGCCTAGAGCCCTTGCTCTGCAACAAGAGAAGCCACTGCAATGAGAAGCCCGCACACTGCAATGAAGAGTAGGGTGCACTGCAACCCCCCTTGCCACAACTAGAGAAAGCCTGCACAGAGCAATGAAGACCCAATGGAGCCATAAATAAATAATACTTAAATAATAATAATAACAATAAGCAAACAGCATGGCCTAGAGTGGGGAGCAAGAATGGGGTTCTGCTCTCACGGGATCTTCTGACTCTCAGGACCGTTTCCTAAACTCTCTCAGCACAGCAGGGTCGATGGGACCCCTGGAGGTTACCTGACCCATTTTACAGATGGGAAAACTCAGGCCCAAAGGAGCAAAGGCTCTAGATAGGGTCTTACAGCTAAATGCTAGAGCCGTGTCTCTTCAAACGGGCTGCCATGCTATTTCGGCTTAACTTCCTCTCTCCGAGGTATCTCCTTGGAAGCTGACTGTAGGAACGTTGCTGGAGCCAGGAAGTCAATGTCCACCATGAGTGGGGGTCACTGAGGGTGTGCATTGTCCCTGTTTTGTCGGGTGATTTGATGGTTTCATCTTCTCCAGAGAGTGAATTGCTATAGTCCTGCCGGGGGCTGTATTGGTAGGAACCCAGGAAAAATCCCCCTCTGTGGGGCCTGGGCTTCCACGCAAATGCTCCTCTGCCTGCTGCAGCAGAAGCCTCTGGCTCTGCCTTGTTACAGTGCAGTGGTGCATGTAGACGCAGAGGCTATTTCTTTCCTTCCTTCCTTCCTTCCTTCCTTCCTCCCTCCCTCCCTCCCTCCCTCCCTCCCTTCCTTCCTTCCTTCCTCCCTCCCTCCCTCCCTCCCTTCCTTCCTTCCTTTCTTGCCATACAGTAGCACGGCATGCAGGATCTTACTTCCCGACCATCGATCAAACCCGCGCCCCCTGCAGGGGAAGCGTGGAGTCTTAACCACTGGACCACCAGGGAAGTCCCAGAGGCTATTTCTGAGCGTAGAAGTCTGTGGGCTCTCCCTGATGCCATAAGAAAGGATGGGTTGGGGAGAAGTGCAGGACAGATTTAGTGATGAATGGCTGGCTACCCCCAGGACACAGTGACCAAAGAGAGCACCCCTGATTCTCTTTACAGGGCAGCCCGGCCTAACAGGACACGCACACACAGGCTGCCCACCATCAGCATCTACACCTGTGGGAACCACTGATGGCACTGTGTCCCCCCCCCACCGCTTTCCCCAGGGACCACCCTCTCTCCAGAGCCAGGCACTCCCCACCACACCGCTCTTCCTACTGAGACTTTGGAACTGCAGATGGAGAGATGAAGCTGACTTCAAGTCGGCTAGCCCAGGTCCTCTGTGAAATACCCACTCAGGAAGAGAAAAAGCGCCTGTACTGTGTTCTGCTTTCGTGCTAAGGTTTTTTCCTTTGATCTAAAACAGGAAGGAAGAACTAGAAACTAGGATGAACTAGGATGGCAGCGGTGGTGGTGGTGGTGACAGCACCACTCCCTCAGGCTAGAAGGTCCTGCCCTACCATGTGAGTCTCCCTAGGGAGGGTGAAGGCTAAACAGGCCAACTTGGTAAGATGTTCGTCATGGGGTCCTACTGTCTTCCCCATCGGTCCTCTACTGATTTGGGGCTAGTTGGGGTAAAGACCTTGGGGGCTCCCCAAGGGCTCTGACAAATACAAGAAATGTCTATCATGAGCTATCTGCTATTTGACTGCAGGGACATTCCCTGACGTGCGCACTGAAGGCTGGCCTTGGCCTTCCCAGGCCTTACACATCAGCACACACCTACATCACAGGAGCAGATACAAAGCGCTGCATTGCTACAAGTTCCAAAGTGGCCAGGTGTGAATTAGGATGGCTTTAAGAACCAAGAGGAGGACTGGCAGAGAAGCTCCCAAAGTGTGTTGGAAGCACGGGCTGAGCACCTTCCAAATATTTCCTGTTTTAAGCCCCACCTCAACCCTATTTTATAGGCAGGGCAACTGAGATGTAGAGGGCACCGGCATCTTGCCTAGGGTCACACAGCAGGGAAGCTGCAGAGCTGTCTGACTCCAAAGACAGGGCTCTGGACTCGTTTCCTGTGGCAGCTGAAACAGATTACCACCAATTTAGCAGCTTAAGACAACACACATTCCTTATCTTATAATCTGGTGGGCAACAGTGAGTCTCACAGGGCTAAAATCAAAGTGTCAGCAGGCTTGCATTTCTTCTGGAGGGTGTGGGGGAATATTCATCTCTTTGCTTTTTCCAGCTTCTAGAGGCTTCTGGCATTCCATCTTCAAAGCTGGCAGTGGCTGGCTGAGTCCATCCCACAATGCAACACCCTGACCTCTGCTCCCATCTTCACATCTCCTTCTCTGACCCTCCTGCCCTCTCTTCCACTTTTAGGGACCCTGTGATGGCACTGGGCCCACCCAGATAATCCACGACTATCTCCCTATTTGAAGATCAGCTGATTAGCAACCTTACTTCCGCCTGCTACCTTAATGTCCCTTTGCCACCTAAGGTAACATAGTTACAGGCTCCAGGGACCAGGAACTGAACATCATTTGGGGGCCATTTTTCTGCCTACCACAAGGCCCATATCGTTCTTATTTTAAGCCCTGTAGAGCAGCACTTATCAAATGCCAGCGTGCGCACCAGTCTCCCAGGACTCTTCTTTAAGGTGCAGATTCTGGTTCTGCAGGCCTGGGATGGGGCCCGAGCTTCTGCACTTCTAACCGGATTCCATGCCCATGAACCCAGGCCCACTTTCTCTCTTGCGCAGCCTCACAGTGATCCGTATAATCCCGCCCAAGGGTTTGGCACTTAATAAAAGCTTGATAACTAAGAAAGAGAGAGAAGGGGACAGCTGGGCCGGGGGGCCACGGGGGAGGTGGTGGTAAGGGAAGAAGAAAGAGAGGAAATAAATAAATAAAGACCCCACCCTCACCCCCACCCTGGGCAAAGTCTAACAAGGAGAGAGGAGGGAGCCTAATGAAAACAAAGCCACCTGGACCCGTAAGTAGAGCCATCGGCTAAGTGAGGTGAGGGCGATTTGTGGTACTTTCTGGGTGAGGGTGGGCTTTGAGCGGTGCCCTGAGAGTGGGGGATGGGCAGCGTGGACCCTTCAAGGCCTTTACTGTGAGGCCCAACACATGGCCTACCCACTTCCCGGCCTCTGTCCCTCCTTCCAAAACGTCCCTCACCCATCATCTCCACACTCTTCTCCCCATTCTTCAAGGACACTCCCCCCATGCTTCAAGGCAGTGTTTCTCAGGTGAGAGACACTGCATCTGTATCCCCTTTCAATGCAGGTTCCCAGGCCCTGCCCTGGACTCCCTGAATCAGAATCAGTGAGGGATAGGGTCCAAGAGGCTGTACGTTGAGCAATTCCCTTGAGTTTTTCTGACACACACCAGTTTGAGAAGCACTGTTTTAAGGGCGGCTCAAATGCCACTTCCTCCACACAGCCCTCCCTGACACGCAGGGGACAAGCAAATCTCCCTCTCCATCCCATCCCACAGCCTTAACCTGGGCCTTCCTTGGGTTCTTTGCATCCCTCCCTGGGCAACTTGAGACTTCGGAGCAGTGAGGCCTGGGTGTCTGATCACTGTGGCTGCCAGGGAGCTGGGACCAGGGCTCCTCACACAGACAGAAGGTGGCCCGTGAGATGGGAATGACAAAGGGCACTGGACAAGGGCACGGGGGTGGGTGCAGCAATCCTGCAAGGAAATTCTCCCAGCTTTAGTACTGAAGAGACCAAGAGTCGCCTGGTTGGTAAGAGGCAGCGCTGGGATTCAATCCAGGGTCTGAATTCATTGTATTTTAATAATTCCCAATGCAGCGCATGGAAATTTGCATGACCGTGTGTCAATGCCCATCTCCGCCTCTGGACAGTAAGCTCCAGGAGGAAGGGGGAGCGGGGTCTACTTTGTCCTGTGTCAGAGAGAAGGTGGTTTGGCCCAAAATGCACAACAAAAATGTGTTGAACGTTTGAATGAATAAATGAATCTAAACTCCATTTCTTTCTGCAGCCCGCCTGGAAGCCCGGCGTGGCTGAAATTGAAGTTAGGAGCTAACAAACCAGGGGAGGCAGGCAGGATATGGGATGAGGCAACAGGAAGAGGGTTGGTTTTCACTCTGAGGGCATGTGAGTGGGTGGCTGTGTGTGAAAATGCATTATGACAGAAGACTCAGAGACAGACTTTGGCCCCTCTTTGGAGACTGTGTGGTCTGTCTGAGCAGGTCTGAGCTGTCTGGGGCATCCTTCCCGCTCTGAGGCCAGGGCGCGAACCACAGGCCCCAAGGTTGCCATGGCAACTCCCTCCCCCACCTGCCACCCCTACCAGCCTACTGCCTCCAGTCCTGGAGTGCTCCAACCCATCAATTAATAAGCTAATAATGTCTGACAACAATCACTCCAAATACCCAGGCAGCAACCCTCTTGAGAAACAGATTTCTCCAGGGAGTAAGAGCTACAGAGATGCTCCTTCCACTCAGCTGGGGCCATCTGCTAAAATCTAGTTCTCTGAATTCAAATTACTCTCTCTCTCTCCCTGACTTCTCCCTCTTGTTTTAAAGGCATGGGGTTGGCAGAGTGGATGACTGAAGCCTCAGAGGTTCCAGGGAAACGGACAGTAGAGAAGCCGCCAGGTAGCACGCCTGCTTGCTCAACCCTGAATCAGGCCCAGAGAAACTGATCCTGACCAGACAGGCTCTGCGATAAGGCCCCAGTCATGGATATCTGTGTCTCTGCTGGTCTTCGCCTAGGAGAAACCCTACATCCTCTGCAAAGATTGTCACCATGGCACCCAGGGGAAAAAAAAAAAAAAAGCAAAAGGAAAGACTTTCAAGTTGCGGTAGGTTCAGGATGGTTGGAAATTGTTTGATATTCTTCTCATGGAGAGGTGGGGGTATAAGTCCCCTCCCCTTGAATCTAGGTGGGCTCTGCGACTACCTGACCAATAAAATAAAGTGGAAGCCCCACTGTATCAGCTTCTGAGTCCAGGTCTAAAGAGACTGGCAGCTCCTACTTCCTGTCTCTTGGGATAGTTGCTCTTAAAATCTAGGTGCCATGCTATAAGGAAGCCCAAGAAGCCTCAGAGGAAACTAGACCCTGGGCGACAGCCCAGCTGACAGCCAGGATCCACTGGCTTACCACACAGTGTGTAACTTTGGAAGAAGACCCTCTGGCCCCAGCTGGGCCATCTCAGCTGATGCTGCAAAGAGCAGAGATAAGCTATCCCCACCAAGCCCTGACCAAACTGCAGATTTGTGAGCAAAACAGATGAGTTATTTTAAGCCACTATCTTCTAAAGTGGTTTGTGATGTAACAAAAGATAACTGGAACATAAGTATTTTTTTCCCCCCCAAATCATCTAAGGGTTTATCACACTATGTGAGGTCGGTGTAATAATCTCCATTTTTCCTATGAGATACTAAGACTCAGAGAGGTAAGGCATCTTGTTTGAGGCCAGACAGATAGGAAAGATGAAACTGTTTTCCACTCTTTGTTTGCTGTTAGAGGAGTCTTACTTCCCTACAGTGTGGGCTGTACCCAGAAGGGTGCAACATAATAGTAACAACAAGAATACTCAGAGCTAAGGACTTCCCTGGTGGTCCAGTGGGTAGGACTCCCCTGGTGGTCCAGTGCGTAGGACTCCATGCTGCCAGTGCCGGGGGGGCCAGGCTCAATCCCTGGTCAGGGAACTAGATTCGCATGCATGCTGCAACTAAGAATTCGCATGCCACAATCAAGGATCTGCATGCTGCAACTAGAAAAAAAAAAGATCCTGCATGCTGCAACAAAGACCCGGCACAGCCTAAATAAACAGGTAAATATTAAAAAAAAAAAAAAAAGAATATGCAGAGCTAACATTTAGGGGGCACTGCAAGGCTTTCAAGATAAGATCTTTACCTGTATGATCGCATGCTCTAGAAAATATGCTCTATTATCATGCCCATTTCACAGATGGTGATACCGAGCCTTAAAAGAGGGTATGTGACTTGCCCAAAGCAATAGCTCTAAGTGGAAGAGTGCAGATTTGAACCCAAGTCATCTGGTTCTGGAACTAGGTTCTCAAGTGTAGATACTCTAATCTACATAGACTAAAGCATCTACGTTGCTCCAGCCCTGCTTCCTCTGTTAGGCTCAGGAATTCTTTTCTCTCCTTCCTTCTTTTAGAAGCTTAAGTGTGTTGGTGGGCATGAAGGGTGAAGCCAAACCTAAACATATCATCTCAGCTTTGTAGAGTTTCAAGCCATTCCCATATCTTTTTTGTCCTCACAGCTCCTCTGTGAAGTGGCGTGGCTAGTACTAATCTCCATTTTACAGAGGCCCAGCCACAGCATGTGACCTGCCCAAGGCCACACAGCCTCTGGCTCCAAGTCAGTGCCTTCTCCTCTGCCCACCCCTAAACCCCAAAGAGCGGTTCGGTTCGCTGTGCTCCAGCTCCAGGATTACGTGGGCCCGCTGATTACACGCAGGGGCGCGGCCAACCAGCCCCCAAACCCGGCTCTCCTTTAGCCAATCACGGAGGGGGCAAGCTTTCCCCTCCTCGGTGGCAGGGGGGCTTATTCTGGAGCTGTAATCCCGCCCTGTGTCTGATGAGCTGCCCTTCGCGTTAAAGGGACGGGACCGCGCAGATTTGGGGCAAGGAAAGGAAAGTCTGGCCCACACGGCATCTCTGGATCACCAGTGCCTTTGAGCTCTAGGATGAGAAGGGTTAGCAGTCTGACTTTTTTTTTGGGGGGGGGGGGGGGGGCGGGGGAGAGAAGGGAAGTAATTACCAGGTGGCCACGGAGCCAGCCAAGGGGATGGCTGCTTAAAGCCAGCGGCAACCGCAGGCGGAGACATCCCGCCGGGCTGCCTCGCCGCTGCCGCGCCTGCCCGCCGCCGTCACGCACCTGCGGGGCCGCTCCGGGCGCCCGCCCTTGGCCTCCGCGCGCCGCCCAGCCCCGCGCGCACGTGGGGGCCGGGGGCTCGCACCCTCTCGGCGCGCTCACAGGGCGGCGCGGAGCTGGATGCCGGGGGCCCGGGCCGGCCGCTGCCCGCACGCGCGCCGGGGACCCCACCACGGTGGCGAGAGCAAGAGGACGGGCTCCGGGGATGGGGGGCACGTACCTGCGCGGCGACAGGCCGGGGCGCCGGCCGCAGTCACCCCCGCGCGTCGCCCGCGTCCCTCCTATGGCCGGCGCCCGGCAAGCAGAGTGGACACTGTGTCCTCGGGCTGCTGGCGGGGGTGGTCTGGGGACGCAGATGGCCCGCTTCCTGGCCGGGCTCCTCTCCTCCTCCTCGGAATACCGAGCCACAGTGTGCCCCGATTCCCGCCTCCCCCTCCACCCGCCCCCCTCGGGCACACCCAGCCCCGCCCGTCAGCGTTTCTCGGCGACCACAGGCCAGAGGCTAGGCGCCGCCGGGCAGAGCCGTGGTCAGTCGCGCAGACCCGTCCCGGAGGCGCAGCGCTCCCCGCCCCCCACTGCATCCTGTCCCCGGGACGGGCTCGGAGCTGCCAGCGTGGGCTCCCCCTGGGCCCGGCTGCAAAGGGACGAGGGTCCTTCTCCAGCCACATCCAGAACCCCTAGGTAAGGAGAGTCCCTGAAGCGACCCTTCCGTGCTGTTCACCTCTGTGTCCCCAGCGCCAGCACATCAGTAGCCATTCAGTAGATGCAGTGTCCTGTTGCTGTCAGGGCCACCCTCCATCTCTCCACCTCGCAGGACCTCGGTGCTGAGGCCCAGAGAGGAGGGCGAGGGCAGGGCGGCTGGGCGGTGGGCAGGTGGGGGTGGGTCTGCACTTAGGTTTGCTGTCTCCTGGATGCCTGATCTGGTGCCTTCCAAGGCCTGGGTGTGCCTGCAGCAGGGGTGGCCAGGGACAGCATAGAGGACCTCCTCCTGGTTTTGCTGAGAAGGCAAGAAGACTTTAGGGCCCTCTGCCCCACAAGCTCACAGACAAAAACAATAACAATAGTCATGGCTCTGGGTTTTTGAGTACTTACTGTGTGCCAAGCACTGTTCTAAGCACATAAATGCATGAATTCTTTTGATCCTCACCTCTCTATGAGGTAGATACTATTATTATCCCCATTTTACACATGGGGGAATGAGGCACAGAGAAGTCAAGTAACTTGCCCAAGCTCACACAGGTAATAAGTAGAGGTAATGAGATTCAAACCCAGGCAAGTGAGTCCAGAGCCCTCATCACCACCTGCATCTTATCCCAAGCCACCCTTGGCTCTACCCTCAGCATCTTCTGCTGTTTCACATCTGCACACCTTTACCTCCTGTGACCCTCTCCACTCAAAAGACCTCCCGCCCCCATCTCCTGAACTCTTGCCGCAGTTTTAAGATGCAAAAGTCACCTCCCCTATCAAGCCTTCTTGGTTGTCCCAGGTGATTTATACTGAGCCCCCTCCCTGCTCGCTTGGCTCCCTGCCCAGCATTCTTTGCACTGCCCACAGCTACCTCTCAGCAGGACCCTCATTCCCGGCCCAGTGCCTGGCTCAGAGCAGGGTGCTCTATTCCTGTTTCTGAAGTGAGTGTCTGGGACTGGCTGCTGCAGGAGTCCGGAGTAGCTCCTGTGGTTGGCGGTCAGGACAGATGGACAGGGGTTAGGGATGGATGGTGGCTGGAGTGCAGGTGGGGGAGGTAAAGAAGCAGATTGAAGGCTCACCTGCTACTCCTCTGGGCGGCTCAAAGCTCCACAGTTTGTAACTTGGCTGCTAGGTGAGTCTGGAAGGAAATGGACAGTGGGCAGGAGGGCAGAAGACACCTTGGCAGGGGAGGGAGAAGGAGCAGGGGGAGGGAGGGCATTTTGCTTTTCCTGTTGGGCACATGCCCAGCAACCTCCCAGAAGGCTCCTGGTCCTCAATTTGAAATTCCTTCTTCTTGCAAAATCTTCACAAATGGAGTTTTCTGGGTTAACTACTCATGCCATAAAAATGCACAGACACTTTTTAAAGATTGCCATACTGAAAGTAGTTGTTAAGAGTTTGGCTTGGAAAGCCAGAATGCCTGAATTCCAGAGTTTGAATTTCAGCTCTGCTACCTGCTAGTAGGGTGACCTTGGACAAATCCCTTAACTTCTCGGTGCCGGGTTCCGTGTGTGTGAAATGGGGACATGGCTTCAAAAGGAGGTTGAGATGATTGCATTAGTTAAATCAAGTAAAGCACTTAGCTCAACACCCAGCACTTATTAAGGTTCAATAGATGTTAGCTGTTATTATTGTCTACTCTAAATACCCTCTTATACCCGGCTCTTATCTTTTGAATGTTTACTATAGTTTTATTCTCTGCCTTTCGCAGATCAGGAAACTGAGGTTCAGTGAATTGCCTAAGGCCACTCAGTTCTGAGTGTCTAAGCCAGGACTTTAGAATAGAGTCCTAGTTGTGAAGCTGCTTCCTGCAGCAATTCTGTTCTGTCTCATCCTATCCCTCCAGGAAAGAAGTGGGGTGTTAAAGCCCATCATCAGTTGCTAGATCCAGGATTCTGACTCTCAGGGGTACAGTGCATGCTGTGTAGAAAGTTTATTACAAAGTGAATCCTGCCAGGGCTGTCACATGGCACAGTTCCAGGTGTGGGGCCAAACACACTGTAACCTGTCAGGTGGTGGCCTTTGGAGTCGGGGCCATGTGGCAGTACTTGGTGGTCCTGTCTCCCTGCCTCTCTTTTTCTAGCCCACAGCCTCTGTTTACAGATGTCCAAACATATCAAGAAGCTTTCACAGTCTAAACAGTCTTCAATTAAAACAAACTCCATTTTGACTCACACTTCATTTTTCAGAGAGAGAACAGCATGGTACCTATACTCTTACTTAAAGATCCAGAATTGGCCTGTGGAATAAAAGGTTGGCATCTCTGGCCATGTTCTCCCTAAGAAAATGCTAAATCAGATTTGGAGAAGCAAAGAGATTCATTGCACTGCCTGCCAGGTTGCCTTTTGGCTAGACTTTGCTGTGTTTCGTGGTGTTAAGATGTCTGGTCCTTGGCAGGGCCAGCAGAATTTGTAAACAAAATCTGGCATTGGCCATATAAACAACAAACAGCTCATTTAGTTAAAATGAAGCATGTGTTGTTTTCCAGAACCTTTCGGGACCTAGAGAATGGTAAATTATGGCCCATGCTCATGGAATGCTGATTTGAGATGCTGCGCTAATAACTGTCTTTCTCACCCACAGAAATCCTCTCCCACATTGGGCTGGGCTCCGGAGACGTGGTCAGTATTTCTCCATACCCGGCACACGTGACGATTATGTCCATTTCTTCTTTTCCAGCCTCTCATGGGTTTTTGGTCTTGGCGTTTGCATTTTCCCAGTGTCAAGCCCAAGGAGGCACACAGCAGGGGCTCAGAGATGGCGGCTGATGGAAAGGATGGAAGAGCTTGTTGCTGCAGGCCGGAAGCGTGCAGAGGACTTTTTATTGGTGCGCCCAGATCCACTCTTCACGGTTCTCCATCCCACTCTCCTGACTGTATCACAGGGTTCCCTCACTCTCTGACTTCTGTTGGGTTAGGCCAAGGGGAAGCGCTCACTGGGATCAGAGGGTGGCCGGGGACTGGGATCGGGGGAGGAGTATTTATCCCCCCGCCAGGCTGGCTGCCTCCCTTTACTGCAGCCGTCTGCTCCTGTTGGAGTCTCTCTCCGAGTCTCTCTCCTGAACTGCTCTCCCCGCTTCCTCCTCCCGGCCTGGGGACAGTCACAGCTCCCCAGAGAGGCTAGTCCCAGGGTGCTGCACCATCCTGCGCTGGTGCCCTTAACCCCACCCACACCCTTGGAAACTGTCCCTCTGTAAACCTCTCCCCAGTCCCTCTGCCTGAGTGGCCTCTGCTTCCTGCCGAGACCCCGACTGATGCAGAAGTGGATGTTACCAGATGCGCCTTCACGGCAAACTCACACAAATGGAAGGATGTGTGCATATTTCAGAATGCAGACAGATTATCTACTTTAAAAAATGACTGTTTTTTCCAGTTCATTCTTCCAATGAGCGCAGCTGGCCAGTCCCAGAGATCTCTCCTTATCCCCCAAACGACGGAATGAGTCCCTACTTCCTCACTCGGCTCCTGTGCCAGCTCACCTCTGGCCCCACTAAGCCCCAGGCCTCCTCTTGCAGATCCCCCTGCTCTGCACCTCCTGTCACTGAGAGCTTGTTAGCTCCTCATTCAGGTGGACAACTTTCTTTTTGAGAAATACTCGCCACTGCCGGGTCAAGCAACTCCCAGGATGGTTTCAGGCAACAAGGAGCTGGGTTTCCTGAAAATTGTCTTTTCTGGCATTGACCACAGTCCAGCAGGCTCGGGCCTGAGCTGATGAATCAGACAGCCGACCTGATTAACGCCACAGTGTTGTTTCCGCTCCCACTCAGATAATCTGTGGGCTCTCAGAGTGTGACTAACGTGGACACCCGAATGCAGGAAATGCTGAGCTCAAGTCCAGGTGAAGCGTGAGCACACACACCTGAAGAGCTGGGGAAACTGTGTTGTGCTCCCGGCTAGGCTGTGGACTCCTGGAGGAGGCCTTCAGGCTGGGCTTGCTCAGGCTGAGGCAGTTGGGAGAGGGCATAGCATCTGAATGTCTGGGTTCAAATCCCATATCTGTTGTGCTCTGGTTGTGTGAGCTCTGGCAAGTTATTCAGCCTCCTGGAGCCTCAGTTTTTTTCTTTAAAATGAGGTTAATGGAGATGGGTATAAGAATGAAACATAAAGGTGCTCTCAAGAAATCTGGTTGACACAGAAAGCAGGAGCCCAGCCTAGCAGGTGCAAAAAGAGCAGGTTATGTTGGGAAGGCAAAAAAGAGGGCTTGACTGACTGAAGTGGGGTGGGCCAGGCCAGGCCGGGGTTGACCAGCCTCTTCCTTGGTTCTCTTGCTTATGGAGAATGGATTGAATCTTGGCTCTTTACACTGGTTGAGTGACCTCAGAAAGTCACATGACCTCTCTGTGCCTCAGTTTCCTGATCTGTGAAATGGGGATAATAACAGTACCTCACAGGGTTGTTGTATTACATGAGTTAATAAGAATAAATCTCTTGGTCTTCTCTGCTGGTGCAGTGGTTAAGAATCCACCTGCCAATTCAGGGGACAAGGGTTCGAGCCCTGGTCCTGGAAGAGGCCACATGTCATGGAGCAACTAAGCCTGTGCCCCACAACTAATAAAGCCCACACACCTAGATCCCGTGCTCTGCAACAAAAGAAGCCACCACAATGAGAAGCCCCCATTCTCTACAACTAGAGAAAGCCCACGTGCAGCAGCCAAAACCCAACACAGCCAATAAATAAACTAATTAATTAAAAAAAAAAGAATAAATCTCTTTCAACTATGCCTACCTTTAGTGGGCGCTCAATAAATGTTAGGACACCCTCTTTATTCAGTGCCTGCGAAAGGCTTATGTGTGCCCCTCTGGCTCAGGTTCCCCAAACTCTTCCAGACTTATCTGTCTGGGGCCCCTAAAAGGAATGCTTCGAAGCTCCCTGCAGCTTCCCTGGATAAGCTTAGGTGCCTCTGATGGGGTGTGGGTGGTAGGATGGTGAGAAAGGGCTGAAATGAGAGAGGACTGGCAAAGAATTTGTAGCCTATATGCAGTCTCACCCAGAAAATCTTGGTGAAAATTCTCTCTCTGTGCTGGGCTTCAGACCTTGCCTGGCCTGCTCCCAGGCTGTCGGCTGGTGTCCTGGGAGTGATAACAGTGCCAGAGAAGCAGTGTAGCCTCAAAATTAGGAGATGCTCCCTGGAGCCAGACAGGTTCAAACCCCAGCTCTGCCATCTGCCAAGTTATCTAACCTCTCAGGGCCACATCTGTGAAGTGAGGCTGATAAGAATGGCACCTAACAGAATGTTGTGTAATGTGCTCCGAACAGTTCCCGGCCCAGCGTAAGTGCTAGGAAAATGTCAGCTATTGTTAATACACCACCAGCCGCAGTGCCCTCTGACTACCAGGGGACAGCGGTTGTGGCAGCCAGAATAATTGGCCTCTTTCAAGGTTGTCCATGTCCTAATCCTCGCAACCTTAAATAAATTGCCTTACATGGGTAAAGGGACTTTGCAGATGTGATTAAGTTAAGGATCTGGAGATGGGAAGATTATCCTGGGCTGTCCAAGGTGGGCCCAATAAAATCACAAGCGTGAAAGATGGAGGCAGAAGCCAGAGAGTGTCAGAGTGAAGCAGGGTGGGAGAGACAGCCATTGTTGGCTTTGAAGGTGGGGCTTGACCATGAGTCAAGAAATGCAGGCGGCTTCTAGAAGGTGAAAGAGGCAATTAAATGGATTTTCTCCTACAGCCTCCATAAAGGAACTCAGCCGGGAATCCCATTTCTGACCTCCAGAATTGTAAGATAATCAACTTATGTTGTTTGAAGCCTCCGAGTTTGTGGTAATTTGTTACAGCAGCAATAGGGAACTCATACAGCTGCCGAGACCCCACACAGCTGCATCCTTGAAGGAGGCACCATGTTGAGTCTCCTCAGTGTGTTGAGTACCTGTGGTGTCATCCATACTGCTTGCCTTCTGGACGTGTGGCGAACACACTGGACCCTGGAACGGATGTCCCCTGGGCAAAGGCACTGCCAGGGATGGACTTATTCAGGGGCAAGAGAGCTCAGGCCAGGCTCAGTTGGTTGAACAAGGCCTCCTGGAGAAGTTGAACCCTCAGCAGGGCCTTGAAGGATGGAGGGTGTGGGGTTTGGACAGGGAGGAGGAAGGAAAGGCATTACTGGAAGCAGCCCAGTGGGATCAAGGTGAAGGAGTCAGCCTAGTTATTCATTCATTATTTGTTCATCTGTTCCTTCAACACCTGTGCTCCAGGCCCTGTGGGGGGTACCTGGATAGTGGAGTAAGATAGACCTGGTGGAAGCCAATACGCCATTCTAATAAAACATGACAAGCCTTACAGCAGGAGAAGTATGGGGCACATCAGGATGGACTTCCTGGAGGAAGTGACCCTTCATCACAGGATGAACTGAAGGTTTGTTCTTTATCGCTTTGGGCTCTGTGTGGTGCTCTACACTCAGCAGGTGCTGACTGATAGGAGTTTAGCCATATAAAGTTTGTTATTCCCTGTCCAGTTCTGTCCTAATCCATTTTATCACACTAAGGAGAAAGTCTCAGATGGGTGCCATTATGTCCCCAGCACCACTTTAATTCTTGCTAATCTCCCTTTGTAACCTAGAGAGCCAGCCTCAGGCATATTCTGCAGGCAAGAGGTGCTAATTAAAGTTTAATACCACTGCTTGGTTTTCCTTGTTTTGATTTATTTAATTACCTTCCTTTTGTGACAGGCGGCACTGATTTTCCACTTCTGGGAGTAGAACACAATTTCTCTTAAAATTTTATTAAAAATAAGTGTATTTATGTGGAATAGAACCAAGAGTTGGGGGTTCTTCTTCTTGTCTTGGAATTGATCCCTGGGGCCAGTTGAGAATGGGTCTGAATACTCCTTCAGGACCTCCCATCCTAACCCCCACCCCCAACACACACACTCAGAACTGAGGGAGGGCAGAGTGGGAATTGGGATCAGAGGTGAGCACTGATTGGCTATGAGATTCTGCTGGAGAATTCTAGAGCTGGGGGTGGGGTTGCTGCAGGGAGAGGAGCCCAGGGGATGGGGTCTGCTTAGGCAGGGGACATGCTAATCTGCTCAGTGTGCCTCTTGGGACAGGAAGAGAAGAAACCTGGAGAGAGACAGGTGGCAGCCAGCGGACAGTGAGTGGCCTACATGCCCTCCAATTGTCATGCAGGGTTGTGAGGCTGAGTGGATGAGGAAGATAGCTGACAGCTCCCAGGAGGGGTGGGAGCCAAGGAGCCTTGGAGGAGACCTTGCGGGAGCCAAGGCTTCCGTGTCAAGGATCTGGCTAGTAGGGAGGCCCCCGGGGACCTCTGAGGAACTCTGCCATGTGCCCCTGAGGAGCCGCACAGGGGACAGCAGGGCCAGCGCAGGCTGGGCAGTGAGGACAGATGCCCAGTGGTGGCAGGTTGCATCAGGGGACACAGACTCCTGTCCCTCTCCCCCCTTCCCCCAACACACTGAGAGAGCCAGGCCCTGGAGGAGTGGAGAAGAAGGAGGGTGTCTTGGGCCCTGACCTCTTTATTTAAAAAAATTTTTTTATTAGAGTATAATTGCTTACAATGTTGTGTTAGTTTCTGCTGTGCAACAAAGTGAGTCACTATATGTGTACATATATCCTCTCCGTCTTGGACCTTCCTCCTGCCTACCCCCCATCCCACCCATCTAGGTCATCACAGAGCACTGAGCTGAGCTTCCTGTGCTTTATAGCATGTTCCCACTAGCTATCTGTTCTACACACGGCTGTGCATTTATGGGCCCTGATCTCTCTTTAGACCCTCTTTGTCCTCAGCTGGGGATCCCAGGGGTCGTTCTGAGGTATCAGGGTTTGTACCCAAGGTACCAAAAAAAAGTGATGGACTCTGCCCAAGAAGCTTTGAGGAGCACAGGGGAGATCTGAAAATAGTGATGGCAAGTTTCAAGTTTCTATTCCCTGAATAGAGGTTCTGCAGGAATCCAGTCTCCAAAGTAAAATATTCAAAGGAAAACAACATGCACATTATAAAATGGAACTTGAATGGCTAGGTTTTTAAAAGTCTGATTTGGAAGGGAAAACTGGGATTGACAGAGCAATGACAATACTCTGATAACAGCTGTGACTGGAGAATGATGGGCAGAAGGAGCCACACTACGGGACCCCAACCTACAAAAGCACCTGATCAAGAGCAGGGCAGTCAGGGTAGCCTTCCTGCAAGAGGTGAATTCTGGACTGAAACCTGCAAGGGGACTAGGAGGTATCCTGAGAATCCTCCCAGTGGCCTGTGGGTGTGTGGATATAGAAGGGGCCCTTTGAGTATTGATGGTGGGGGTGTGGGGGTTTCTAATTAGTCCTGGGGTGTATTGCTGGGGGCAGGTGCTCCCTGAGTCAGCTTAGTCACTTGGGGCAAGAAGGAGAAGCAAGGTGGACCTCCCCCCCGTTACTTCTTGAATGACAGTCTGTCTCCCCAGCTACCATGTGAGCTGTCTGGGCAGGGACCATCTCCCTCCACCTGAGGCTACTGCCTCGCTGAGAGCCCATTTGCTGAATGACTCCATGGAGGGAGGGGTCATCTGAGACAGTTAAAGGAGATGACGCCTCAGCAGCCCAGGCATCACCAGGCAGGGGTTCAGTAGATCCTAGCTCGCCCCCACCCTCCTCTCCCTCAGGAAAGCGCGCAGCCTGGGACCGGGTCCTTGGACTCCTCCCCCAGTGCTCTCCCACCCCCAACCCCCGCCCCCCGGCTTAGCTGCAGTGACCCAGCGGCTGGCCATTTCCCCAGGGGGCCTGGACAGAGTTGGACTTGGAGATCTGCCTCTAGGGGCCCTGGGCAGGGCAGCCCCCCAACCCTGGCCCGCAGCGCTCCAAACGCCACCCTCGCGGCACACCCTCCGGGCAGGCAGGAAGCTGGGCCCCCAAGGCACCATCAGTTTGGACCCTGGAATGCCAGGGTCCTTCCTCCGGGCCCTTCCCCCTCTCCGCTCCCCACAGAGGCCTCTTCCCGAGACTGGGTTTTGAATCTTCTGTCCCAGGAGGGGGCGGGGGCCGGCCTTGCCGAAGCTCGGGGGTCCCCTGCGCCGCCCGCCCGCCCGCCGTCCCGGCCCCGCCCCAGCCGCCGGGGCGCACTCACCTCTCCCGGGTCCCGGTGCCGGAGGCCAGGCCGCGGCTGCGTGCCGCCCGGCTGAGCCCACCGCCGGAGGGCGGGAGGGGCGGACGGCCGCGCGGCGGCGGCGGGGACCGGGGGCCGGCGGGGGCGTGGTGCGGGCGGCCCCGCGCTCCGGCTCCGGCTCCCGCTCGGGCTCGGGCTCCCGCTCGCCCGCGCGCCGCGCAGCCACCTGGAGGCGGAGGAGGGGGCGGAGGCTCGCGGCGGATCCGCGGCGGCGGGAGCGAGGCAGCCCCCGCGGCCTGGGCAGGATGCGGCTTCCAGAGGGGCTCCTCAGGGCCATCGCTCTCCCGTGGGGGACACGCAGGGGCCCGGAGGCGTCTTCTCCGCCTGCTTATTTGGGGTCTCTTGCGGGGAGGGGAGGTGGGGAGCAGGTGGCCGGCTTGCCTCTGCCAGCTCTCAGACTTGCCTGTGCCCTGTGATTCGGTGAACTTGACCTCAGTGGGCTGGGCTCAAAAGCCAGAGCTTGGAAAGGGGAGGACATGTCTGAGCTCTGCCGTGACCCCCGCCTCTTCCCAGGCGCGTCCCAGGCCCGCCAGGCCCGCCCCCCCCTGCAGGCTCCTGCCTGACTTCACGCCGTCCACTCTGCCAGGCGGAGACCACTGCCCTACTTTACGGATGGAGCGGTTCCCCCGCCTCTCGGGTCTATCAGCTTCCCCAGGCCCACTCTCTCTGCTCTACCCCGTGGAGAAGGGCAAGGAGGGAGAATGGAAGGAGCGAGGCGCCTGGGGGAGTTTCCAGCCTCCAGACTCGGCTAGAGTGGCCTCTGTGTACCCTGTGCGGAAAAACACTGCGCTCAGCGGCATCCACTAGGACGATCGGCTCTGCAAACCAGCTGTTCTTCTTTTTGATGTTCCTCCTTCTTGGCCCCTTCTTCTCAGTTTTCTGTCTTTTCCTTTCAGCCCACCCCTTTTAGGGGATGCTGCCAGTAGGGCGCTGGAGCCAGTCTGTATTGTCTTGTGAGAGCAGATTTGTGAGTTTCCTGGAATTTTGCAAGCCAGTTGTTAAACACAGCCATCATTAAAAATGAATTTATGTAAACCTACGCATAACATATTAAAAACAATGTAATAAGTACTCAAAATGTGCCACTTCATAATTATCTTAGTTACCTGTGCTCTTGAGGTTATTTATACCTGTTGCATCTGCATGGAGGCAATGTTATATAACAGGGTACACAGCACATCTCTTTCCACCACTGTGGTAACACCATGGTGGCAGCTTGAAGTCGGCCATGGTTGAGAGTATTTACGCCACAGAAACTGGCAAGTGTTACCAATCAGGGCTTGATTTATGTCTTCTGCAGTATCTAGTCTCTTGACTTAAGAAAGTGATGGGGAAAAATGTAAATAGTGCAAACTTAAAAGTGTGTCTTGGGTGAATATTACAGCAAGTAAACTATATTTCTAGTTTTAAAAAAGTGTGCTGTGTCTGTAAGCCCTTACAATGTGAACAGCACAAAAAATTGAGGAAATTTGGCCAGCATTCAGAAATCACTATCTGACCACTACCTGTCACGTCATCAACAGATGAGTGAAGTTCTGATATACAGCTTTGGCTTGTTTCCCTTTAATCTTACTTGCTAACATAAAGAAAACATCAACTGACATTCATATTAGAACTACACATTCCTCAGTTGCCAGCATAGGTTGGATATAAATACACATGTCTGGAAAAAATCAGTGCGCACTCTAAGAGAATCAATTGGCTGTATGGATTTTGCAATAAAAATATTATGTATTTTATATATTATGTAGTGTATTTGTAAATTATGTCACAATCCTTTGTATCTGTAAATATGTGTGTGTGTGTGTGTGTGTGTGTGTGTGTGTGTGCGGTGTGTGTGTACTCCCTCACCCTGGTTGGTTGATAAACATTTTGGCTGGATATCTGTCGTTGCCTGGTGCTTCCCAAGGTTTGTCCTATGCTTTCTAATTTTGTTTTATTTTATCCCAGCATGTGGGATCTTTCAGTTGCAGCATGCGGAATTCTTTAGTTGCGGCATGTGGACTCTTTATTGCGGCATGACCAGGGATTGAACCTGGGCCCCCAGCATTGGGAGTGCGGAGTCTTACCCACTGGACCACCAGGGAAGTCCGGTCTAATTTTCTCACTTTAATGTTCTCTGCAGGGTGAGCCTCTCTTGTCCCACGGATGATCCCAAATCTCTCTCCAGGCAGAACTCACTGCTGAGCTGTGGGCATGAATAGCCAGTGGCCACTGGGATATTTCCCAGATGCTGGGTCATTGCAGTGCAGAGAGGGTGGGTGCTGGGAGCTCAGAAGGGACATGACCTGGGGTGCCCCCCCTCAGCAACAGGACCTTGCGGTACTGCCCAGGAGGACCATCGCCTGGCATGGCTGTGTGTGCAAGTGAAGTGTCAGAATTGGAGCCAGCTGATGGGCTGAGGGACAGGGCATGGGGAGGAGGGTGGGGGCATCATACACTGCCTGGAGGGATGAGATGGGGAGGACATGGAGCAGCGCGTTGAGCACTTTGAGTTGGCGGTGTCTCGGGACATCCAAGCTGGAAACGGATCTGGAGGTTCTGGGGAGAGGTTGGGTTGTAGATACGTCTGGAGCCTCTGGGAACAGATTGTAATGAACGTTGTGGATGTGTATGAGCTTGTCTGGGGCAGAGGATGGAGGGATAAGAGGGCTGGGTTTGTCTTGAGGTGAGCCGAGTTGAGGTGAGCCAAAGGACCAAGCCACAAAGGGATGGGGGTGGCAGGCGTGGAGGTCACCTGGGGCGTATGTCCCGAGGTGTCATGAGGGCTGAGCTGAGGCAAGCAGACTAGCTGGCAGGCTACCGCCCATCCCTGGGGCCCAGGGGGGGTGTGTGACCTAGGATGAGAACAGCTGGCTAAGACGGGGCGGGGGGCAGATTCCAGGATATTCTCAGGTCCAGGATGTGACATAAAATGTGGATGTGAAGAGAGGAAGGATCAGGCCCTCATCACAGGCATCTGTGACTATGTGACAGCTGGTGTCGCTGGAGGAGCCTGGAGGAACCAGGAGGGGAGCTGAGGGAGCCTGCCATCCAGGCGGGGGCTCTGAGGGGCAGTCAGCACTTGGGGAGCAGGATGAGTCCAGCCTCAGAGGGCTGCAAGGAGGGAGAGGTCTTGAAGGTGGAACCTAGGACCTGGCAAACAGGAAGCTTCCAATGACTGTCTGTGGAAGGAATGAGTGAATGAAAGGCCGGCAAGTCCGAGGGCTGAAGAGCCATCCCACAAGGAGGGTATCACGAGGCAGGGACTGCAGTTCCAAGGTGTGATCGGCCACATGTCAAACCCTGCAAAGGCGACAGGGCATGAAGCCTGCATGGTGGCCGCTGTTGGTATGCTGGAGGCAGCTCCGCTGAGTGGTGAGATACACTGATGGCAGAGGCTCCGGAAAGAACGGGCGAGAAGACAAGAGGAGGCCCTCTTAAAGAGGTTTGGTGGGAAGGGAAAGGAGATACTGCGGCAGCAGCAGGACAGAAATCTACTAGAAGAAAGATTCTGACGTGTGGATATTTATATACCTTCCTTCTTTCCCTCTTCCCTCCTCTCCCTCCCTCCCTCCCTCCCTCCATCTGACCTGAGGCCCCCAAGCTCTAAATTCCAGGTCTGGCACTTCCTAGTTGAGTAGCCTTGGGAGAATGCAAAGGACCACTTTACACTGAGCTCCTGCCCTGACACAAATCCCATATCAAAACAGGATTCAATTTACACTAAGTTGAAATAAATTCAAGTCTGGAAAAAAGCCGCTGTAAAGAGAAAAACCTTGCTCTCCACATTCTCTGACCTAGTGGCCAAGGGAGCTGTGGATTCCAGCGGCCGGTGCTGAGGCAGGGACCCTGAGCCCCAGAGCCCAGTTAATGCTGCCAAAATGTGCAGTGAGGAAAACTAGGACTCGGTACCATTCCATGTCCTTTTATTACAATCCTGTCCTTGCGTTTCAGAGTGAATGGCTACTTAATACACAACCCGAAGCACTCCTAAAATTGATCTTAACTTCCCATTTCTTTCTTAGCATATTGAATCAAAGGAGAAGAAAATCTTCACAAAAAAAAAATCACTAGGTTTTAGTACATCCCAGAAAGAGCACCTTTACTAAACAAAAGGAAACAAAACATGCCAGGAATCTGACCAAATACACAAAGCAGCGGGTGAGATTCCTGATAGGAAAGAACGACTCCCAATAGAACATAAATAGATCCCCTCAAAGTACATATATTTCACATGAGTGTGTACATACACATATAATATATTAAAAGAAATTTGGTTTCTACTGCGAGAAGTTACTCAAATAATAAATCAACATCTCACCTGAGATGGGAAAGTGGGGGCACTGCAGCCACGTTATACATCGAGGTGCACCTCACTCCTGCACACGCCTCCCCTCTGTACAGTATGTACACCTGCTGGGTGGGGGCTGGGGCTTCTCTCTGCCCCTCCCCCCAGGCCCAGCAGATCCAGTGTTTGTAGAAAAGTGAGTCAGGAAAGGCAGGTGGCCATGTGGCCTCGAAGCCCACCCTGCAGAGCCCAGGAGCAGGGGGGGAGGCAAATGCCTGAGGCCACGGCCGCGTGCCTGGAGGGCCACCTTGGCTCCAGGGTGAAGGGAACCCCGGGGACCCCAGCACTCCTGGTTCTCAACAGCGAGCCTGCCTCTGGGGTCCACCCAAGACCCTCCAGATCTTTGTAGTTTGGCCAGTGGGGGCTTCTCCTAGGATCAAATGGCTTTGGGGAGGGGAGTAGCGTTTCCAGACCCACCAGGGCTCAGCCTTGTGAGTGTGTGTCTGTGCGTGTGCACACACCCACATACACACGTGCTTCTGTGGAGGTCAGCACGTTGCAAACAAGTGTTCTACAGGGGCACGCTCCAATAGTGTCTGCTTCGGGGTCAGTTTTGTCACGGCGTTCTGAGCGTCCCCATGCCAAAGTGGATTTGTTCAAAAGATACCAGTTGCTGGAGGCTACGGATACAGAAGACGCGTTACACACCAGGGTGGGGCGGGGGGGACCTGCACCCCTCTCAGGGCTTGGCACAGTGTTTTAGTAACAAAAC
The DNA here is from genome assembly GCF_030028045.1 of Hippopotamus amphibius kiboko. Taxonomy (NCBI): domain Eukaryota; kingdom Metazoa; phylum Chordata; class Mammalia; order Artiodactyla; family Hippopotamidae; genus Hippopotamus; species Hippopotamus amphibius. The sequence continues at coordinate 174,900,752 of NC_080189.1, forward strand.
AAACAGAAGGAACGCACGGGAACCCGTTCCTCGTTCTAAAGCCCTTTCCCAGCACCCCAGGCAGACGGGGAAAGGCCATCGTGATCGGCAGGCGCGTCGGCAGCTTTCAGGTACAGCAGCCGCCAGTCCAGAGGCCACGTCACACGCAGCCGTACTCGTACCACACGGTCTGCGGGTCCCCACCTGGCTCGGGGGACGCCGGCGTGCTCTTCAAGCTGCTCCCACGACTGAAGTCCTCGGGGGCCCGGCTGCCGCGGGGAGCCAGGTCGGGAGACCTGCCGGGGCCCTTGGCAGGGAGGCCCTCGCCGCGGCCCTGCCCCGGGACCCCATCCCCCTCGGAGGGGCTGAGCCTGGCCCGCACAGGGGCGATGGCGGCCCCCTCCCCCGAGGGCGGGGAGGCTGAGGGCTTAGTCCTGGCGGCCGGGGCTGCAGCGGGTGAGAAGTGCTGGAGCTGGGAGTCGCTGCCACCACCCCCTGCAGCGGCGACGGCTGGGGACGTGGAGGACTGCTGCAGGGCAGCCGGCCTCTCCTCCTTCGGGGGAGCCAGTGAGAAGCGCCTGACGTCCAGCGGCCGGCTTCGGGGGCCGGGGCCCTGAGAGGAGCTGCCAGTCTTTCCCACCAGCGGGGTCCGCTCCCGGGCCGGGCCGTGGGAGCTGGGGGCGGTGGAGCCCTGCAGGCTGTGGCTGCCTGGGTCTCTGCCCCCCGAGGCCTCGGGACCCCCCGGCTCCTGTTTGCAGGCCTCTGGCCCACTGGCCCGGAGGAGGTCAGCGGAGGCCAGGCTGAAGGCCCGGCTTAGGGATGCGCTCCGGCCGGCAGGCGTGTGGGAAGCGGGGGGCATCGCGGCCTGCCGGGGTCTGCCAAGGGACAGGCTCTGGGGAGGCTGAGCCTGCCTCTGGGGGGCACTGGGCAGGGCCTCGGCCTCAGCGGGTCTGAAGTTTGGCTTCACGTACTGCCCTGGCTTCAGCAGCTTCCCCTCGGAGGTGGAGATGGGCATCTTGACGGTGGGGGCCACAGAGCTGGTGGGCACCTTCACCCCTTCCTTCCTGGCCGACGGGCCTGGCTGGCCTCCGACGGCGGGGAGATCGCTGGCCTTTCTGAAGTAGTCCCTTAGCAGGTCATCCCGGCAACTGGGAGTATCCTTTAGGGAAGAGAGGAAGAACTGGGTGAGGGCCGGGGGGCCTTGGAGACCCCTTCTCTCACCCAGGATGTCCGCTGTGCCGCCCACACGGTCAGGACTGCAGTTTCCTGCTTGGCCTGTTGAAGTCCTAACATCCTCACCGCACACACGGCCCCGGTCAGGATGGGGCCTGGGGGCCAGGGCAATACACAGATCATTAGGGAGAGGACCCAGACACCACTCAGGAGCCCCCTACTTTTTTTTGTTTTTGGCCGCGCCTCTGAGCAGCACACGGGATCTTGGTTCCCCGACCAGAGACTGAACCCGTGCCCCCTGCAGCGGAAGCACAGAGTCCTAAGCAGGGGACCGCCTGGGAATTCCCAAGTAGCCCCCTAACTTTACAAGCAAGAAAGCAGATCCAGAGAGGACATGACGTCCCACAAGGCTCATCCACTTTATGGAAGGGTCAGGCCAACTGTTTCAATCTGGTTCCCATTTTCCCACCAAGCAGAGCAAGTGGCAGGAAGCTGACTGGCAGGACTGGACCTTCTTTGTCAGCCCACCAGGATCAGACACCCTGCAAGGGCTTTACTGTGGGCCACAGAGAGGAAGAGAAACAAGACCAGCTCTGGAAAAGCCAGAACCAACCACACTCGGGACTCCCGCCGCCTCTCAGATCTTTCTCCTGATGTGAGAAAGGGGAAAGGCAGGCACAGGGGCAGGGGGAGGGCGGTGGGAACCAGCAAAGTCGACCCCCCAGGAGAAGAGGGAGGCGGTCCAGCCCTCTAGACTGTCCCCCTCAAGTGGCTGCCCCCTGCCAGGCAGCTGCCACCCAGCTGGGCTTCCCCTGGCCCGGGAACTGGTGTCTTCTGCCACCATCCTGGGGGCAGGTAGAGCCACCAGAGGCCAAGCTCTCCGGCTCTGTTCAGGTTAACTTCAGCCTTCCGCCAGCACCTCACAGCCTGGGGGGGGCCAAGCAGAGCTTCCTCCTGAGGCTGCTGATGGAATAAGCAGAAGGGAAGGGAGCTCACAACAGGGATGGGAGCCAGGGCCCGAGAGCGGCTGCAATGAGACCCCAGCCGGCCGTGATCCGCCAGGGGGCGCCCGTCCGCAGGACCGGTCAGCAGCTCAGGAACCACCTGCCAACAGCTCCTGGCCCCTCAAAGCCTCCGGATGCTCAACTTGACAGAGGTGCAGTCTGCTGTCTCGCACGGGTTTGAAGCCTCCCTCTTCGATGTTTGTGCCGTAAGACCCTGGGTCGTCAATACGGACAAGAACCACTTATCGAGTGCTTCCCACATGCCAGGCGCTGTGCTAGGAACCAGGGGTGTAATTGCAAAAAACTCAGCTTAATTTTGAAAGCAACCCTATGTAAGGGTTGTCTATTGTATTCAAACAACATTTAATATGTAAGAAAACGGAGGTCCCAGAGGCTACACGCCCAGAGACTGGCAGATTGGGGATGAGACCTAGGGCTGTCTGACTCCGAGCTGTTTTCTGCACCTCTTGGTGCCTTTCTGCACGATTCTAACTTCTTTAACAACCACCTTCAGGAAGCCACCCAGGGAGCCCATCCTGTGACCACCCCCCAACCCCAGCATCATCAGGGCTCGGGCTGGGGAGGCATGGGTGACTTCTCCGGGCCCGCTCAGGAGAGGGTGGGGGGGTCAGGTGGGGCTGTGGGGGTGAGCACCTGGGCACATGGGGGAGGGGAGGCGATGGCTCTCAGAGGCTGAGCATCAGCTTCCAAAAGAAGCTGCTGCAGTGAGCTTACTTTGGTCTTGTTTGGGCTGAAAACGGACAGGTAATGAAAGGACCTTGAGCAACAGTGAGTATCTGGACAGGTCTGAGCTGAGTGGGGAGTGAGTATCTGGACAGCTGAGTGGGGAGGAGCCCTGTGCTTTGCTCAGGACCCACCCCCTGAGATCTGCCCAGGGAAAGGAAACCCCCAGGTGAGTCTGATGCACACTGGAGTTTAAGATGCACTGCGTCAGACCATAAACTTCTGGGGGGCAGGTCTTCTGTCTTTCCCAGCTTGGGTTCTCCAGCTTCTAACACACAGTAAGTGCTTGATACATAGACAAATAAATGAAGAGAGGGCAGGGACCATGTTTTATATTTCTTCGGTGCTAACCACAAGACTAAGCACCTAGCAAGTATGAGATAAAAATTCACTCAGTAACTAGTTTGCTTTGTTTTTTTTTTTTTTTTAGAGCAGACACCATGCATACTGCCTAACACACAGTAGCTGTTCAATAAATATCTCCTGAACAAATATTCTGTATTCTGTGCCACCATGACCCACCAGTGTGGGCCACAGAGTTTACTATGTGGCTAGAGGAAGTTCAACTGTATTTATTTAAGGGAAATGAGATGGAATCACTGAAGCATTAAACCTTAAAAGGTCTCCATTGCAAGACAGTATATATGTCATCTGTTCAACAACCCATAGCTCATGGGACTGCATTTAGACAGAGTATGTAAAAGACAGATATGCAGCTTCAAAAAACTAAACAGAGACACTGGAAAGGTGACCGCGGAGGGACTCCTAACACAGGTGATGTCTGGGGGTTAGAGCTGCAGAACAGAGGTCAGCAGACCAGAGCTACGGGCCAGGTCCAGCTTGCTGCCCATTTTCGTAGGGCCTGTGAGCTAAGAATCGTTTTCACATTTTTAAATTGATTGAATTTTTTTTTTAAAGAACAGTCTTTAGTGTCATGTGAAAATTACATGAAATTCAAATGTCAATGTCCATAAGTAAAGTTCTACTGGAACACGGCCATGTCTACTCATTGACAGATAGTCTGTGGCTGTTTTCCCACTAAAAGGGCAGCATCGAGTAGCTGTAACAGAGACTGTTCGGCCTGGAAGGCCCAGAATATTTACTATCTGGCCCTTTATAGAAAAAACTTGCTCATCTCTGCTAGTGATGGCTCAGGGGAAGTGGGCATTCAGAACTCTGCCACAAAACCTAGTGAGGTCCTAACCCAGCGAATGGGGCGAGGGCCACTCTTCTCTCGAGACGCTCCCAGGGGTGGGCGCACCACGTTCTGCCCACTCATTTCACAGATGGAGCTCTGGGGCTGGCTGTCGGCACCCGGGATCTGCTGGCTAGTGGGTTTCCTCCCCGTGCAAACACCCGTGCACACCTAGACCACGCCACCCCTGCCCCATCCCTTTCTGTGACTTTGCTGCCACGGTTTCTGCCTCCTGTCCCCATTTGGGGAGACGGCGAGGGACGTGGGACCCGCTTAAAGCCCCGAGCCACTCACGGGGGAGGGGGAGCCCCGGTTGCTCTCCTCCAGGAACTCTTCCAGGGTGACCATCTCGCTGCTCGGGGAGGCGGAGCAGGGCCGCACGCCGCTGTGGGGCTGGGCTGAGCCCTTCTTCTGGACGCCCTCCTGGGGGAGAGGCCCGTTCCACGGTGGGGGGTACTCGTGGCGGCCGAGGGCAGTGCGCCCAGGGGTGCTGGCATCACGCGGCAGAGTGGCCGTGTCCCTGCTGGGGATCAGGTCTTCGCTGCTGAAGCTCTCAGACCTGCCGTGCAGCTGATCGGAGGAACCTGGGGTCAGGGTGGGGGACACAAAGGACACACGTCAGTCCCCCCTCTACCTCCCACTCACTTAAAACAGAGAGGACCCTGTCCGAAAACCCAGGGTGCGCTTCTCCCAGGCTGGGACTTTGGCTGTTAAGAACACTCTGGAAAGCCTAGAATTCAGAATAAAGTAACTTGAGATAAAAGTAGAAAGCTTCTGCTAAAGTTTAAATTATTAAGAGCTGTAAGGAACCACAATCATTAGCTCCATTCATATATTTAAAAGTTTATTTAGCACTGCTACATGTCAGGTGCTCTTTAGAGGCTGGTCGTGTGGACGCTATGAAGTGAAAAGATCTGTGTAAGAGTTTATGGTCTTTGAACAGCAAACACATTCTTTTCAGATGTACAGGAAACATTCATTAAGACATTGTAGGAACTTGCCTGGTGGTGCAGTGGTTAAGAATCCACCTGCCGATGCAGAGAACACGGGTTCAAGCCCTGGTCTCCGAAGACCCCACATGCCGCAGAGCAACTAAACCCATGTGTCACAACTACTGAACCCGTGTGCCACAACTACTGAAGCCCGTGTGCCTAGAGCCTGTGCTCCACAACAAGAGAGGCCACTGCAATAAGCCCATGCACCGCAACGAACAGTAGCCCCCCACTTCCCGCAACTAGAGAAAGCCCATGTGCAGCAACGAAGACTCAACATAGCCAAACAAAAATAAGTAAGTAAATAAATAAATAAGACATTATATCCTGCACCATAAAACAAACAAAAAATCTTAAAAGAATCAAAGCCATCCACTGTGTTCTCTGGCCACAGTGGAACGGAACTAGTGTCACTGTCCCCATTCTAAAGATGAAGTAACTCAGATTCAGAGAATGGGGGGCTCGCCCAGGTACCCAGAGCCTACTGGAGGGGCTGAAGGGATCTGAACCCAAATCCAACCAAACTCTGGGCCTTCCCTTCAAACTGCGTGACGTGGTCTAGCAATGCAAATGCAGAATGTGTAGAGGATCTTGGGAACTGTGTTTTTAAAACTACAAACACAATATCAGCCCAGAGTCAAAGATCCACATACACTGGGAAGTGCCCAGAAGGAAAGGCCGGCTCACCTTTCAGGTTAAGAGGTGAGCTGTCGCTGGACGCATTTCTACTGCTCTCCAAGCTCCCCGGCCGAGATGCTGAAAGGAAACGCCAACATTTAACCTAAAGGCCGATGGTAAACCATCTAATCTGAGAAAAACTATGGAACAGGGTTTAACTCTGTGCTGAAGTGAAGCCGAGCGCCCCCAGGAAGGACGGGCTTCGGGATCCTCCGAGCTCTCCCTCGGGAATGGCTAACTTCCTCAAAGCCACACGTGGCACTCAGTAGGCTGTCCAGAAATGACAGCCTGTAGTATCTTGCCTTATTAGGTCTAGGGCTGTGGCTGAAAACAATTTTGTTAATGAAGAAACTCTCACGCAGAGCTGAAAACGCAGACAGAAAAAAGGGCTGCTCTGGGTGAGCCAAGGGGTGGGATGGGGGTGCCCACCCCCTGCACAGAGCTTTCTGGAACACGTGTGAGAATCCCTTGCCTGGATGACACTGCAGCTTGGTGAGGGCGGGAGCCAGGAGACAGCGGTGTGTGCACACGCGTGTATGTGCGTGCAGGGAGTGTGTGCCCGTGTGCAGGCAGCTGCAGTTCCCTGATCCCGGCAGTGGGACCTGGGACCCTCAGCAGGAGACGGGGCACTTGCTTCTCCCAGCTGTTTGCTGTCCTTCGACTCCTCCATCACAGATTCACATCCGCCCCAAAGGGAAAGACTGACCTTTGCAGTGACAAGTGCCGGAGGGAACCAGTCCTCTCGGCTGCTGTCTGTGCCCAAGTGTGTGGGCGGTGGCAGCTCTTGGATCAGAAGGTGAATGCTAGGACCCGTGAGGGTGCCCCGCCCCCTGCAAGAGTCAGGCAGCGCCTTCAAGGCCTGCAGGCCACCTCTCCCGGTCCCCTCCGCCGGCAGCACTCGGCATCACAGCCTCATCAGCCTGCCCCGTGTCAGTGTTGGTCCTGCTGGGTCACCAACCCCTGGGGGACAGGGGCTGTGTTTCTGTCATCTCTGCATCCTCCCATCACACAGCCGGTGTTCACTGCACTGAGAACTGGAGACACTCTGTTTACCAGCCACCGCCCCCCCTCGCCTGCAAGTTTGCTCTTGTTTTTCTGGGTCTTTAGGGCACCCAGTTCCCAAGTGCTGATGTGTTTGCTGCAAATAGCAGGCATCTGGAAAACACTGGCAAACGGGGTTTGGGGACAGGCCAAAAAATACATGGTTGTTGTGCATGGTATAAAAGCAGAATAAGTCCTCTCTTTGAGGAGAAAATATTAAAAAAAAAAAATGCATGTCCCTCTTTAAAAAGGAAGTAAGTTTCACTAAAACAAAAATTGTGATACAAATCAATGGGACCCCAAAGCACTTTTATCTAAGCATTGCATCAAAACCCCCTTGCCCTTTTTCTTCCCGATAAGAGAAGCTCAAGGAATCAGAATACTTCGGAAGAAAACCCTTTTGGTTACCTAACGAGCATAAATTGGGCTACTCAGGTTTACCAAACGTTGCAGGAGAGCCCTGCTGTTGTGTTACCCACTACTCAGTGCAAAGACATAAGGGCGCCCTGTGTCAGACTTTCACCACAGAGCCTGTCTTTCCTCATATAACTCAGAAATGTCTGTATTTGTATCATAATACTTTTAAGACCATGGATAGGGTAGAGATAATACTTACTGTCGATCAGAAGTAAACTGAATTCAATGTAAACTTTGAGTTTTTTTTTTCCTAAAGAATTATCTTCCAATCCTCCTACGACTTTTGTTTTACAAAAGTTAAAACCTCAAAGCTGTTTTTAATTTTTGAGAAGTTTGGTATAATTCCCGGTTTCCCTTCTGCATAAATTTACAATATGCCTAAATCAAATGGCAAGTGCTTCTAACAATTTTTAAGACTAAATATAACTTGGAGCCACTCTGGGCAACTAAAATCCAAGTGAGGACAGTGCGAGATCTTCCTGAAATCAGTGCTCCCTGTGTGGGTCACCAGAACTTCCTGGCAAACATGAGGGATGCTTTAAAGCCAAGGGAATTAAAGTCTTCAGAAACGGAATGCCTGACAAATAGTGACTTCCCCGTCACTGGAGGTATGTAAGCATCAATCAAATGCTGAGGCCTCTGGAGAGGGCAAGGAAGGAGCTTAGAGGAACGGTGGGCCCCCTGTTCCCACTTCATACAACAACTCCGCTTTCACCTGTTTTGTGTGTTGGACTTCCACATAGAACCTAGCTTGAAGGAAAAGCCCTGCTGATGAGAACAAGACTGAGAACCCAGGCGGAAGGGGACATGGCACTGACCACTCACCGTACTGCCTGTGGTGAGTGAACTCGAGCTCCAGGGATGGCTCGCAGAGGCTGTCGTCGGAATTATAGCCTGTGGTGAAAATAAGGTGATGAGTCAGAGATTCCGGAGCATCCGCAGGGAAACTCGGGCCCCCTGCCGGACAGCCACCTCTGAACCTTGCCTGGCACCTCAGTGGCGGGGCAGCGCCCAGCTCGTGGGGCTAAAAGAGGGGAGTATGGACCCTGCCTCTTCCGTCCCTCCCCCATTCCTCCTGCAGGCACAGCCCTGACACTCCTGACTCCTGTCCCATTTCACCTGAAATCCCATTTCTGGCTGTGCAGGGACCTGGCCTAAGGATAACCCAGCAACAGGAGCTGAATATTTAGGGCCCTGGGAGCCCCTCCCAAACCTCCAAGGCTGGGCCGTGCCAGCAGTTCTGGTCTGGGGGCCGCACTGTCTTCAGGAGGCAGGAGGAAGGCAGAAGAAAGAATCTAGCACCTGAGAGGAGAGGCCGATTCCCTGGAGACAGCACCGCCCTGGCAGCTCCTCACCCGAAACAGACCTGGAAGCACAGGCCACCCCTCAACTGCCCTCTCCCTGAGAGGAGTCTCAAATGCCCTATGCCTCAAGCCTGCTAGTTTCTCTCTGACAGTAGACCCTGGGTCCCTCCAAAATGGCAAAAGCCTTTCCACCCTGCCTCCAATTCCTTTCATAAAAATTCTGGCAGTGAGATACACCCAAAGTTAGATACGATCTACACACTACTATATAGAAAATAGATAACTAATAAGGACCTACTTGTATAGCACAGGGAAATCTACTCAATTCTCTGTAATGACCTATATGGGAAAAGAATCTAAAAAAGAGTGGATATATGTATAACATTCATTTTGCTGTAAAGCAGAAACTAATAACACTCTAAATCAACTATACTCCAATAAAAATTTAAAAAAAACAAAAAACTTAGGTATAATGTAATTGCTTCCTTTGCAGGTTTTGTCTCCCTGGAGATGAGGGCGGGACAACTCCTTTTTTTTTTTTTAACTCATTAAAGGCAGGAGAACCCTACTTTTTGAATTCTCCCCTAATGCCCAACTCAAAGCAGTGGCTTAATGAAAGTGTGCTGCCTTGATTACAACAGTATAACAGGGCTAGTGATATGTAGGTTATCGGTTGTTAAACATGGCTAATTATCAGAATTCTCTGGAAAACTTTTTAAAAATATGGAATCTTATTTAGGAAAAGTATATCTGTATTTGTCCTTTGACCCAGCAATCCTACTTCTAGGAATCAACTCTGGGGACTTGTTGATTGAAGGGATTGTCATACCACCAGCTTAATTATTATGTGCCTATAAAAAGAATGAGAAAGATCTCCATGATATATAGCTAAGTGAAAAAAAATCAAGGTGCATTATTTTGTTTATTTTTGCAAAAAGAAACACTGGACGTATAAATAAGGAACTGAAAAAAAATGGTTATCCATAGGGTGATTTTGGAAGCGAATGGAGGAGAAAAGGAGAGATGTGAGACTGAGAAACCTCAGCATGCCTTCCTAAATAATTTAGCTTTAAATTATGTAAATATTTTATGTATTAAGAAACAGGATTAATTAAAAATTCTAAAATTGAAATGAGAAACAAATAAACCTTACTGTATATCAAACTGCTCACATAATCAACTAGAGAAAAATATTCCAGTGAATTCTGAATGTAAAACTCTGTACATCCTTAGTGAGCTATAATTTCAGAACTGAAAGAACTACAAAGGAAACAAACATCACTTAGTGACTTCACTGTTAGTAGCAGTAGCAGTATCATAATTTTTTTTTTTACCATTACTGAATATTTTTAGGAAAAATAAGTAAATGTTTCAAGAGACAAGACCTGCGTAAGAAAAGGACACATGCATATGAAATTAAAGAAAAAATCCCTGCGATGTTAAATTGGAATTGGAAATATCGATATGAACTCATAATATCTATGTGTCTATTCTTTACTGAAAGGGTCTAAAAGTAATGACAATTCTGCAGTGCCCAGATCTTGATGATTAAATTCTGCTCCAAAAGGAACTAGATTTAAAGAAATGCTGATTCTAAGATGGGGGTGGGGGGTGGCCTCTCTTTTGAAGATGGTTACATGCCCATCGGCGATGAGGCTGCAGTGTTGAGGGACCCTCCTCCACGCTCTGCAGATGTATGAGTGGCCAGTGATGTTTCTAGGCTTGGGCTCTGGTTCAGGGATGGGATCCAGACTGAGACAGCCCAGGGTTAGCCTGGAGGTTGGGACCACTGGAACACTGAGGGGAGATGGTGTTCCCAGCTACTCCCCAAGACCAGGCAAGGCCTCTGCACCCCCAGAGCCCCGGGGAGACTGGTAACTGTGGACACCAGACACCCTTGCCACCCCGAGCTCAGAGCATTCCTGCCCCAGACAGCACATGGCACAGCTCCACTGACATCCAACAGTGACTGCACCTGCAGTGTCTGGCCAGCAGTGGGGAGAGACTGCCCGGCCGCCTACCCATCTCACCACCTCCCCAGGAGGGCTTCCTATTTGTAAGCAACTGGGACAAAGGCAGGGACCCTGTCTCTGCTTTGTTCGTCAAACCAAGGTTGTGCAAGCCCCTGGTTTCAAGAGCCAAGTGGGTGGCATTATTATGAAAAATAACCACCACTTCTTGTTCTCCAATTCCTAACACCCCAGAGGCAATCAATTTCAGTTCTTTCAGCTGTTTCTTTGGCTAGTTTCACATCTCTAAATTATCAACAGAATGTCTTTTTGGGTTTTAAGCTTTATCTGCTCCTGTTTGCATATTTTAAATTTCCCCGTGTTCGCCCCCTGCACCCCCCGACTGCTCTTTTGGTAGCATCCCATTCTTGTTTTATGGGCACAGCAGCCTTGCTCATCTCCGACTCTCTTAATGACGGGCACCGTAAAGCTTTCATCTCTGTACTTAAGTCTGTTTACTCTGTTGCCTCTCACACTAGTTTTGGTCTCTGCTACTGAAGGCTCTCCTCGGGTGTCCGTGGGCTTCACCTGGCAAGATCTGATGGGGACATTCAGCTGGGAGTTTCTTAATCTCACGTCTAAAGGTGTGAATACACAAGGCTACTGGCAACCTGGGAGACCTTCGGTTTGTAAATCCTTCCCTGTAACCCCCTTGTTTTTCATTTGGGAAACCTGCCTTCCACTCTCTTAACCGATCTCCAGTTCAGAGACCCTCTTGTGCAGCCTCTGCAGAGGATAAACCCCCAGACTTCCACCAAGGTGGGCTGAGAGGCTGCCTTCTTTTAGCCCAAACTCTGGCTCCCCAGAGCTACTGGAGCTACTTGGTGCCACCAAGTCCTGTGTGGTGGTGGTGGAAGTGGGTCCCGGGGCTCTCCTTCCAGTGGCTTCTAGATGGTGAAGCTGTCTGTCCAGGGTCACCCACCCAGCTGGTAAGTAGGGATGAGGTCTGAACCTGTGTCTGTCATGCCAGAGCCAGCCCACAGCTTAACCACTCTGCTCACCGCCCCTCAGCTGGAGACCCCTCGTGCCCCTGAGAGCCTGGGGTCTTTAGGAAGGACCCTGAGCCCCAGATGCTCAGCCCTCTTGTTTCTGGAGGGGCCAACAACTCACCTTTGGTGCGGCCTGGGTGCCGGGAGATGGGGGTGGAGTTGGAAGGGGTTGTAGTGATGGTTGAGGTTGAACAGGGCCGGGGGCCCAGCTCCACGGGCCAGGGCTTCACGGCTGGGTCAGCAGAGGCGTCCTTGCGGTCAAGGCTGCCTCTGTGCGGGGACCCTCGCTTTGGCTTTAGGTCCCCAGGGCCTGGGGCAGAGAAGGACATTGAGAAAACGGGCTGCAGAATCCTGTGCTCAGGCTTGGCTACCACACGGAGGCCTAGAAGCAGGGGTAGCAGGGCACACGGACCACAGGGACAAAAGCTGAGCTGCCCACCTCCTGGGCTGTGGTTTAAACAGAAGGGCCCTGCCCTGGCTACAGGCCTGTCTCGGAGGCCCCAGGTCCAATGATGCACCATACGGTGAGCCCTGAAATTTTGGCTGCGAGGAAATAAAGGACAAACTCAAGAGGACAAACAAAACGTTGGTAAAAGTCCAACACATTACCTACAGGGCACACCCGCCGCGTGGCACTGTATATAACTCAAATTCCTGATTTAAAAAGATCCTGGCAGGTGTCTGCTCAGGGTCACCTGCACCTGAGACCAAGGCCCTCAAGGTCCAGGACGTGCAACCTCCCGACTGGCTTTACCTTTAATCTGAGAAGAAAATTCACTGTCACCTTGACAATCAGGTAAGAAGTCTTTAATCTCTGTATGCAGAGACTGGCTACAAGAAGGATTTTTACCTTGTGTCTTATGCTTTTCTGCAGTCTCTAAATTTTCTACCATGAAGACATACTCTTGTCAAAGTTAAATAAAATCCTACAGAAAAACATTAAAAAAAAAAAACCTCCTCCAACTATCTAGTAATAAGAAAGGGGATGGGCTCTTCAAATATGAGACAAAGGGCTTCCTAGGTGGCACAGTGGTTAAGAATCCACCTGCCAATGCAGAGGTCACGGGTTCGATCCCAGCTCCAGGAAGATCCCACATGCCGCGGAGCAACTAAGCCCGTGTGCCAAAAAAAAAAAAAAAAAAACAAACATGAGACAAAAATTACTGCAGCTGGAGTTCCTATAAGCATTAAGGCAAGGCTGTCTTGCAAAGTGTCTCACGCCAGGCCCCCCTCAAGGCTGCAGACCCAGAGCCACGTCCACTGGCAGGATCTCAGCCCCTCTCCACCCTCTTCCATGGACCTGCCCCTGCCTGCCCCTCAGCCATTCCCAGTCTGGACTCACTGTGAAGTTTTAAGCACCTAAATCTTATGACCTGAAAATCAAGGTAAAATTTGGATTCTGAAAGATAACCTTGATGAGAAGCAAGATTCAAGTCTGGCGGGATGGATGGGACAAACATCCAACAGGTGAAGTTAAAATGAGGAGCAGAGGGGAGGCGGAGGTGACCACACAGTTAGCACAAACAGCAGAGAAACAGCCCCGTTCTAGCAGCATGCTTGGAGGACAGGCCTGGAGGGCCAGGACCATGGCAGCCCGGTGTGTGAGATGAAGTCAGCGCCAAAGCAGCCGACTTCGGCGTTTTAGTACGTATGTATTTATTTTTTATAGTTACCTTGCTTTTACGATACTGGTTTTCCATTTATAGTACAGGTAATAATCTTTGCTTTTAGGATAAAGTTAAGTGGAAATGGTGAGGCAATTCAAGGGAAAGTATGTAAGTAACCACACAGGTGATGGAAAGATGAGGCCCAAATCATGATGATGGTACAAGAATGATTGCAGACAGAAAAAAACGGCAGTAGCTAAAGGCCTCTATTGACCAGCTCTGCCCTGCGCTCTGGGCGGGACTGGTGTGCTGATGTTCTTTCCGTCCACTGCTGCTCTAACTTCAGCGTCCAAGATGTCAGAGAACGACAGCACAGTCATAAGCCTTCATTCTGGGCTGAACTCTGGCTGGACAACATCGATGCAGTTATTCACAACGCTTGAATGGAGCATAATAAATCCTTCAAAACACAGAGTGCCTCTGAAAAGGACCTTATTGGCCAAAGCCAATGATTCGGGGCTCTGACAAAGAAAGAGGAGAAAAGGGCAGCGGTTTTAAATTTAGCTGCTTACAGATAAGTCTTAAAAAGAACTCACTTGACAGAGGCCATATATTTTAGGAAGCATAGCGACAACGGACCAGCTCTGCTTTACACGTGGGCGTGACAAAAGCCTGCAGGTGCGAGAGAAGGGGGGCAGCACATGGCCACTGGACTTACTCAGCACGGACATCCTGGCCCCAGGACCTGTGCACGGATGTCCCAAGGCTCCCCTACCACTGTGCTGTGCTGAAGAAACGGTCCAGAGGGTGTGACAACTCATCTTCTCTTTTGAAATCAGAATCCACGCTGGCTACTTTAAAGTTTGGCTTGGAACTGGGGTCAGGAAGAGGGGTCCGCTATGGGTCATCTGGCCTTTAGGTACTGTTTTTTTTTTTTTTTCTCGTTTGTTTGAATTTCAGAAATGAAGGAGGATACACGATGAAGACACATGGTAAAGGAAAAGGATTAGAAATCTCCAATTTCTGAAAAAGGGAGAGGCTCATTAGGAGAGGATGGGATGTCAGAGGAAGACCAGAACCGCAGGCGTTTAGAGAGAGCCGGGTGGGCCGTTGGAGACTTGTCTTTGTCCTTGCTTTTGCTTCTCAAAAAGGGACTCTTTTTGCGCTGAGTTGCTAAATCGTTATCCCCAGGATAACCCGAGAGAGGAAGAAAAAAAAAAAAACACAACAAATAAATGAAATGAATAATAATAACAAATGACTCTAAATTAGCTCACTGTACTTAGGAAATCAGAACCCTGTCCAGCCCAGGAAAGATGGAAACAACAGCCACCATGAGACTGGAATCAGGACTCAGTGAATCATTTATGCTCTCCCTCAATTTAATTAATTTTGTGGCATCTCAGTGCCAGCGCTTTACTTACTCAGCACGTGAAGAGAATTACATATTGCTCAAGGAGCCAAGGGCTTGGATGATTTTTCAATTTCAAACTGTTAAATTATTAAGTAAGAATGTTTATTAATTTAGGAGCCGGCTTCTCTTACTCATCCATTTTAATGACCGACTCCCTGACAATTTGGCTCACGTGCTACTCTTATTCCTGCTCAAAGACCTGGGAAACAATACGATTCCGGCCTGCTGTGATGAAGGATTCACTAATAATTCTTGTACATGTGAAACAGCCTCTTGTGGCAGGATGTGTTTAAAAATAATGAAAGTACCTCTTTTTCATACCCCAAAGCCCTCAACAACAAGAATCATTATATTCTTTTAGATCTCCTATGCATCGTCTGATTTATGACCTTTAAATCACAGAGTCTTACCAGAGCAGACAACTGGTCTAACTTTTTGAACATGTCACACAGAAACATAACCAATATATTCAATTTTTGATTTAGAATTAAATCTGGCACCAGAACCTCCACTATTTCTTCCTCTATAGCACCACCTGGTGGTCAATGCTCACAACACAGGACAAGGGACCAACTTTATGTGACGCTGGGGCCGGGGGCCCCTGGTTAGGCAGCACGCTTGTTCAGCTTTAACTGCAGGCGGTGCGCTTGGTGGTGAAGAACTTAGGCTCCAGAGTCGACAAACCTATGTTCGAATCCAAGTTCTGCCACTTCTTGTATCAGCAAGCGATGCACCTTGTCAGACCTCACTTTCTCAGCTCTGAAAAGGGGATGACTAATCATGCCTACTTCACAGGGCAGTGAGGATTAAATGAGGCAGGTAAAGCAAATTAGCTAAAAAGGTGCTAAGCCCTAAGAAAGCACTCAGTGCATGGCTGCTGTCATGAACAACTATCACTGACTTGCTCATTCATTGATCGGTACAAACATTTTTTTTCCCTCTGAAAGTTTTCCTGACTCAATTAGGCTGGTTCTCGTTACGTCAACTTCAATACAAATTGAGGTGACAAATGTCAAAACATTAAAATAGTCCATAGGAAAACCTGAGGCCACAGAACCCCTCTAGATAAAAACAAATGTTAAGCTTCATTACCATTACCTACACAAGAGCCTTTTACCTAATCTGAGCTCCTGTAAAGAATGGGGGTGCACGCATGAGTCCCCAGTGTGTGTGTGAATGCACTTCCTTTTGTGCATTGGAAAATGACACAACGGTACCTGAACTGGTGAATGTGGCCTCCCGACAGGCCTGTGCACATGTTACTCTCAGAGGGTGGCTTGTCACAGGCCCCGAGTGCTGTAAATGTCAGCCCCTACCCCTGAGAGTGTGTGGGTCTCAGGCACAGGCCTGATCTTCAGAAAGACCTGGCGTCTTTCATAAAAATTTAAATGACTCAGGTTTCAGGTTTGGCATAAATAATCCATGAAATGATATTTAAAAGTACATTCGGAAATGTAATGATGTTTGAAGTAACTGCTGTGTTTGATTCTAAGATGCCCATCCTTGCCCCCGCCAACCCCAACATCACTGAAATCAGGATGCAGCTTCCACAGTGTTTTCCCAGTCACCACTGGGGCCAGATGGAACCGTGACAAAATTGTCACTGCTGCAACCAACATATTTTGCTCATATTCTCCTTTTACGTGCATGCACCAAAATCTGTCTAATTAAGTCTTTTGGAAGAGCTCATCAACAAGTGTACAACAAAAATTCTAAGTGGTAAAGCACTGCATCATTTTATTGCCAGTGGTATATAAAGTAATTGGGCAGTTTATAATTGATAGCCTCTTAGTTTGATGAAATAAATTCAACTAGAAATCCATTTCAGAACCTCTAGCAAGCTCCAAATGACAGCTCTCATAGAAAGGTAAGCCGGGCCCTCTGGCTGGTAGGACTGAAGACCAGGTCAGGCTGGAGAAGAAAACCTGCCTGTCTTTCCAAGTGATAAAAAGAGTGGAGCCACACGTGGACTTGCTGAAGACCACACACTTGCACACTACCTGTTAAATGTGCCCAGGATCCCCCTAAATAGTTTACTCTAAGTCTCTAACACGTACAAGGAGACCCCCAAACATATGCTACAGAGCTTGCCTCTGGTGCCTGTGAGGTTTATCAGCTTTGGTTCAAGTCCCTCCCACCGTCTACAGGATTAGTGATGCTTCTTGCTCGACAGGGGTTTGTATTTTCTGAGTTATTAACACACCTATGGAGGCAGATGTGCGTGTACACAGCACATCCCCTTCATGCTCTCACACACGTGTGCACATCCACACACCATCTCCCTCTATCTTGTCCAAGGAGAGGGTCCCTTAGACCGGCCCCTGCAGCCAGGTCAGCACGCCTACCTTTTCCCAGGGGCCCGTTGTGGGCGTCACGCTCTTCTGCACAGCTTGCGCCTGATGGGGTGGGCTCAGGGTTCTCTGGCTGAGATCTCAGTGGCTGAGAAGCGGATGGCGAGGTTGGGTCTGGGGACTCCAGCTGCTGGGGAGGGCTGTCTGTAGTTGACTTCAATCTTTCTCTGGAACCCTCTTTCTTTGGTTTGATGAGTTTGACTAAGGCTTTGGCTCCAATCCAGTGGTTTTTCCTAGTTAGAAGTAGATTTTTAGGACACAATCAACCCTCACTACCCCCTCCAGCAGGTCACTGGGTGCCCTAACATGGGCTGGGATTCCCATCACCAGCCTGTGAACCTGGCCAGTAACCACCACCATGACCATCGTATTCGGGGCTCAGGAGGTAGAACAGAATTCTCGGTCAGGCATGCGCCCAGGGATGGTTAGAACCGTATATCGGGGCAGAAATCCACACTGGTCTATTGGGAGAACAGAGCTTCAAGCATGCCTGTTAACTTTTGATTATCTCTGTGAAATACAGGAAGCAGTGCTCTGCTAATGTGATCTATTAGATGGCAATTTCTCTGCCAAAAATGCCATGTTCATCATCACACTCCTCCTCACACTCTGCTAAAGATCCCAGTAAGCGTCGTCAGCTGGCATCCCCGGACCACTCCTGGTCCCAAGGAATCTGGGTGAGGCGGCAGAGGGCAGGGAAGGGCGGGCCGTGGGAATTCAAAACAGGGGACTTAATGAGCAAGCGATGCAGTTGTAGCTAACGGGAAACGGAGGCTTCTGCTGTAACGAAAAGAGAGCCACACCCAGGTTCTAGCCTGCTCTAAACTGAACTGCTCTGTGTTTACACAAATCGCCCTGTTTCCTCGTCCGGGCCTCAACTTCTCCATATGTCAAAGAGACGGCTGAGACCGAGGTTCTGAAGTGCTGTGGTTCTGTGATTTCAACAGAGCGGCCTTGAAGGATGCACAGGGACTCTGACTTCGAGGCTGGGCCGGGCCAGGGCTATCTGCTGGTCCGACGCCTGGGGGAAGCGGTGCTGCACGAGGCAGGCAGTCTCGAGGAACGGAGCCAGCCCTGCAACCCGTGGCCCTCTGGAGAACGGAATATGTCTATGAGGCTGCCCTGGGGTGCAGTGAATCCAGAGGAATGTGCAGAAGGCCAAAAGGTCCCCCTGCCTGAAGACTGTGGGTGCTGGGCCGGGTGTCCTCGCCAAGGCTCCTTCTCCAAATGGGAACATGGTTTTCCACACCCGGTTAACTCCTGAGACAGAGCCGACAAGGCAGCCCCTCCATCCCCCTTTAATGAATGGCTCCCAAACCACTGACTCGCTGCCCCCTTAAAAGGGCGTGTGGCTCAGTTAAGCCTGTGTCTCCTCAGGGTCAACAGGCGTTCGCCACCTGTCACAGGACAAGCTGGGGCACGAGCACGGGTCTGAAAGAAATTCTAAAACCTCTCTGCTGTGGCAGGGCTGTGCCACACAGGTGACCTGCCACCGTGGAAGACACGGGCCCTGCCAAAGTTTGCACCCTGGACTTGAACAAGGAAGGCTGTCTGCTCTGTGTTGAAGTCCCTGAAGCTTAAATCAACTCACTTCTTCGGAGCGGGATCATAGAACTTGTACTGATCCATGATTTTTTCTTCCAGTTTTTCCTTATGTCTCCGTAAGGCATTTAACTTGTCTCTGTGAAGACAGGGGAAAGGCGATCAAGCCGGTTTCAAACTGAACAGATGAACTTACCAGCTCGGGTGGGGACCTGGCCCAGCAGACATCACGGTGCTCAACCTGTCGCGGTCGCTGGGTCAGGAATGTGTGAATGGAAGCGTCTGACGTGGGTCCAGGAAGCCCTAAGGCCTTGAGGCGGCCTGCTGCAGCGCCCAGGACCCAGCTGTGAGGGAACTCGAGGGAGCAAACCCAGACCCGTCTGAAAACCCAAGCTCGGAAGCAAGGAGTTTCCGGCCAGGTCATCCCGGGTGAGGGACACCCCAAGGTCAGACTCGGGCCAGCCCCGGGCGTGCGCATCAGCAAGACCTTGGTGATGGGAGACGTCTGCTCTCAGGGAGGCGGGGGGGCATCAAGGTTGAAAAAGTCACTTCAGCAAATTCAGACCTCTGACCTGCACCCATTCCAGCTTTGGTTTCTGATAAAACTTTCATGGGAACACACGCAAAAGCTTTCAGGGTCCAGACAGACGACGAGGAGAAGAGCGGGTCTGGGAAGACCAGGGCGGGCGGTGGGGACGGCGACACACTCAAGCCGCCCCAGCAGATCGCGGCCGGGGCTGGCGTGTGCACCTTCCCGTTTTCCAGAGGAGCCAGACACTTGGATTTTTTTAAATTGGAGTATGATTGCTTTATAGTTATGTTAGATTCTGCTGTACCACAAAGTGAATCAGCTGTATGTATACATCTATCCCCTCCCTGTCGGACCTCCCTCCCCCTCCCCACCCCAGAAACTCAGATTATGAAGCAAACGCTCCTGATCTGTAAATGCTGCGAACCAGTTTGTATTTTCAAAAACACAGAAAAGACCAAAGAGACACCTCTTGAACCTTGGGCTGCCAGAGGGCACCTCTGCTTCCTGGGAGGGAGATTCTGGCCTTCCTGACATGAAGGAGGTGGTTTTATCTCAGGAAGTCACGCAGGTGGACTCCGTATGCCACCGCCCACGGGGCCGCCGACTCCTGTGCCCTCCAGCCTCTCACATCCGGTGTGGGCTTCACAGCTCGGACCCTTGGTTTCCTCACTGGAAAACGAGGCCTCTGGGCCAGAGCTAACTGCTCAGGCTTCTTTCCGTCAAGAAGCTGTCAAGGTTCCACCCAAACTGGGGACGTTCCCAAGAGTCCCCCACGAAGGGGGCATATCGTAACAAGTGGCAGCTTTGTGAGCCACCGGGCCCTGACCCTCGCAGCTCCCAGGCCCCCACGGCTCGACGTCTGTCATCTGTTGTTCTGTCCTCACGGCTGAGCCGCTTGGCCTTACGCTTGGGAGTGCTTTCATGGCTGGGTTCGCCCCAGACACACACAGACGCAGGGAGCAGGCCCCGTGCCCCTCCCGGCCCGGGCACAGTGCTCCGCTCAGAGCAGCCTCCGGGAAGCCTGCCAGCTCCCGGCCCTCTGCAGACGCTCTCTAACGCAGACCTGTCATCCACTCATCCCCCCGGGGTCCAGGCGCCTGCTCTGCTAGTTAGCGCCTGCCCAGCGTCTGCTGGCAATCACTGTCAGCTGGATTATAGGGGGCCAGCTCCAGGCAATGGTCATTTCCACCCCGAAATTACAGGGTGGTTTTCAATATAAACCCTCTTCTGGTAGGTGGCGAGCCACCTCTGGAGGAGCAGAGGAAGCTGGGAAAATAACGTCATGACAGTGGAGAGCTGGGACCGTGACCACGTCCCTCTGCAGCCTGTCTCCTCTCGCCTTCCCCACGCTGGCCAGCCGGTCCCGCCCGCGAGCAAGGATGGTTCAACCGCAACAGCAGAGCCCTGGAACCCCCCGGATCCATGGACGCATCCTGCATTATCCTACTTCCAGATCACGAAGTTCCCGGGACCAGGCTCTCCCTCTCGACCTCATCTCTGGCAGCTCTCTAGGCCCCGCCGGCCCAGCACCCCCTAAACACCTCCCAGTGAATCCCGCCTCGTCAGCCAGGCAGGCGAGCCCCCTCCTCCAGCCTCCTCCCCTGAGGCTCCTGCACGTTCCCCGCACCCAGACCCTGCCGTGCTCCACCTTCACATCCCCCCACCTGCCCAGCGTTCTCCCCATCCTGCGTCAGCAGAACCCCAACTCTTCCCTCTGCAGCTCTGTGAAGTGCCTCAACCTCTGTCTGGTATGGACACAGCTCTGTTCACACCCCCCCCCACCCCCTTTCCTGGTTACCAGGCCACTGTGCACCTTGCAGGGCCCACGGCATAAATAAATACCGCAGCGCACCAGTAACCCCCCCCTCCAGACGACCAGGGAACCCAGGCACAGGCGAGAAAGAGTCCGGTTACAGCACCTGTGCTCAGGCTTTGACTGGAATTCTTTCCCTGAGATACTTCTTGCGGGCACGGTTGCATTTTTAGAAGTGCACTTAATTCCAAAAGCAGACTAACAAGCTTCTGGCGGTGGGCAGAGCCTTTAAAAAGCAAACGAAAGCCAACCGCCGCCACCACCACTTGCAGAAACCCAGAACTGCTCCAGGGAAAGAGGGAGAGAGAGAGGACAGGCTGCTAAGACGGCCTGCCCCTGCCCTCAGGACACGGACAGGCCCCGGGGCTGTTCCTGCCCAGAACGGGGCAGGTCTTGGTCAGGGAAGCCAGGACCCCTGTGTCGACGGGCGCCCCCCACCCGGGCCCCTTACATGTACTGCTTCTGCTCCTCGTGGTACTGCTCCTTGTTCTCCAAGTTCTGTTCCAGAAGCATTTGGTTCTGCTGGCTCAGCAGCTGGATCTGGCTCAGGAGGTGATGATTTTCTTCCTCCAAGTTCCCCTTCAGGCGGGAGAGCAGCTAAAACACAGACCAGCAATGTCTTAAACACTGGGCGACCCCGTGAGTCTGCTGCTGGGAATCTAGCTTCCAAAAGAAGGAAGAGGCCGTGTGTGCCAAGATGTCCATCTCAGTATCATCTGCACTCGTGACAACTCGAAAAGACCCAAATGGCCACTTCCCCGGGCAGCTGTGCTGTCTGATCCGAGAGCCGCGGGCAACGCGTGGCCGCTGAACACTTAAAATGCAGCCAGTCCGCGCTGAGATGCACCACAAGGGAAAATACAGCAGCTCCTAAAGACTGAACTTAAAAACGAAAAAACAAAAAACAACAGAAAACAACAAATGAGGGACTTCCCCGGTGGCGCAGTGGTTAAGAATCTGCCTGCCGATGCAGCGGACACGGGTTCGAGCGTTGGTCTGGGAAGATTCCCCCACATGCCACAGAGCAACTAAGCCTGTGTGCTACAGCTACTGAGCCCACATGGTGCAACTACTGAAGCCTGCACACCTAAAGCCCATGCTCCGCAACAAGAGAAGCCACTGCAATAAGAAGCGCGTGCACTGCAACAAAGAGTAGCCCCCGCTCGCTGCAACAAGAGAAAGCCCGAGCATAGCAACAAAGACCCAAGGCAGGCAAAAATAAATAAATGAATAAAATTTAAAAAAAACGAATGAAATATCTCATGAGTTTTTTGTGGTCACATGTGGAAATATTTTAGATATACTGACTGAACAAAATATTGATATACTACTTAGAATTAATCCGACCTGTTTCCTCTTACTTTATTTTTTTTTTCCTTTTACTTTTTTAATGTGGGCACTAGAAAATTTTAAATTACATCTGGTGGCTACTTATTATTTCTAGCGGCCGGCTCCATTCTAGATGAGGGTTGGCACACATCTCCCGTAAACAGGAGCAAATTTTAGGCTTTCCAGGCCAGACGGTGGTCTCTGTTGCAACCACTCAACTCTGCTGTTGCAGCAGGAAAACAGCCAGAGACAATATGTAAATGCACAGGTGTGACCGTGTCCAATAAAACTTTACTTGTGGACACTGACATTTAAGTGTTATACCATTTGTGCTTGCCACAAAAATTTTTTTTTTTTTCCACTTTCTCAACCATTATAAAACGTAAAAGCCACGCTTAGTTCATAGCTGTACAGAAACAGGTTTGGAGGCTGGATTTTAGTTTGGGGTTGAGGATGGCCAGCTCTTGCTCTAGAATATGTTTACCACGGTTGGTGTAAGTGGGAAAGCGACAAGGTTTGGCCTGAGACAGACTGCAGGCCCTGGCCTAAAGTCCCCTTGGCAGTCCTGAAGCACTGCCCTGTGGGGCACAGCCCGTGGTGGCACGGCTCCCTCGGGCAGCGTTTGCCTGTGTCCTGGCCCCCGCCTCCTCCACGGGCCCCAGCCCAGAGGGGCCTTCGGGCATCGCAGCACCCTGGCCTCTGCTTCCTCATCTGTGACATATCCCACAGGGCTACCATGAGCTCAAAGGAAAAGGCCCCTCAGGGTGTTTCTCAACAAACAAAGGGCAAAAAGAGCTGTGTCCAGGGTCCTGGCTGTCCCAGGCCGCCCCTGAGCTGGGGCAGGACCCAGTGGCTCTTCCCTGCCCCCCCCCCCCCCACCTACTTTGCCTGTCTTATCTGTCCTGGGGTCTGCTTACAGTTTCATCTGAGAAGGGTCTGCTGCTTAAGAAGGTACTTTCCATCCTAGTGCACCAGAAAGCAGAGGTCTGCCCCTTCGGACACCGGGGGATTTGTACGCAAGCTCCACTCCAACTACCCGCGATCAGGAGTCCGTTGGCCAAACCCAAGCACGGAGGAAAATCTGTGCCTTTTCTCTAGAACAGTGTGGCTACAACATGAAAAGAAATGGAACAACAGCGTGGACACAGCCAAGAGGACAGAAATAAAACAGCACTCGGCTGTTTCCGCGTGCCTGCTCTGACCCTTTGCAAAAAGCAAAGGTCAGATGCAAAGGTGTTTTCTAACGCATTCCTACCCATCGTGGTGTCCGGCCCCCTTTCACAGGCCTCTGGTCTCCTCTCGGCCTCTGGACCACCTCACACACAGTCTTTGAGCACAGATGCCAAGAAGGACCCACTGCGACCCCGCTGAGCCCAAGGCTGTCCCCCCAGGGGACTTGTCCCAGTGTCCTGAGGCCCCGCCCAGCCCCAGGCCTCACCTCGCAGTGGTTGTCCAGCTTGGTCAGCGAGATGTCCATGCTCTGGTGCTGCTCCTTCAGCGCGTCGAACCGGGCCTGCCAGCGGTTCAGCTCCAGCTGCGAGTTGTTCAGTGAGGTTTTCAGCTCCTTGGTGTGGGTGTGCAGCTCCTCATACTCCCCCTTCAGCTGGTGGTGCAGGAAATTGACCCTGGGGGGGTGGAGAGCCACAGGGCTGAGGCCTGAAGAGTGCTTCCAGGCCCTGTCCCAGCTGTGCAACCTTAGGCCAAACCACAACCTCTCTGGGCCTCACAATAAGGGAGTTGAACAAAATCAGCAGTTTGCAAACTGTGTTCTTAGGGTTCTATGAAGGTACCCCTTGTGTCCCCACCTTGCACTGGGGGAGACAGAACAGGCAGGCTCAGACACCTGCTTCAACAGAGCATCACTGTTAAACGATCTGTTTTGTATTTAAGGCTTTGGCATACCTGCCTACTTGGAAAAAAGGGTTCTGCTGTTTAAACCTTTTTTTTTTTTAAAACACCGAACCAGAACATTTTTGCTCTAAAACTCTTTGTCTATGCCCAGCTCTTCTTCCCAATTCCAAGCCTCTTTCTAATTTCAACTCCTGAGATAAATAAAACATGAGCTGCTGGGGTGTTACGTAAATCTACTAAAAGTATCATCATTGTAATAACTGTTATCCAACTGGGCTTTCTCAGGGGAAGATTTATAACAGAAAGCTCAAAGGACCAGGGGCTCATGGACTCACTTTAGACACAGATGTGTCTGGTTTGGCCCACAGTTGTTTTTTTGTGTTTTTTTAAATGAATTAGTGGGTGAACACTTAAAATTTTGCAAGCTTCACATCAACACACAAATGTCCAGCTTATCTTAAGAGAAAAAGCATAGATAAAGGGATAATCTGGAGGTCCCAGGTCTGCCTCCGAGCTGACAACATTTAGACGGTGTATACTCTTCATGGCGCTGCCTGGTCTACCACTGGCACTCTTCACCTGCCTGGCACCTGAGCGTGTAGCCCCTGGTCCATGTTAACACAAGGACATGGGGAGGAACCAGCATCCCAGGGCCGTTCCAGAGACTCTGCCATCGCACCAGCCCTCAACAAGGCATTTAACCTCAGTCTCTTTCCTCATCTGTGTTTTTTTTTTAAAAAAGGATAACAGTTCCATAGATTCTCGTTACTCTTGGTAGTAATATTCAATAAGGTCCCCAAGACACTACATTAGCTCTTAGGGGGAAACACTGGGGTGGGTTTCCATAAGCCTGGTCACTCATTTTTGTCAGCTGACTGAGACATACCTTGTTTTATGTAGTTTCTGTTTAAAGACATCCTCATGTGATGTACTCACAGCCGACAGCACTGTAACTCACACATGAAGGAAGCTTATCTACCATATATATTCTCCACAATGTACGTAATAGCCCTGCACTTAGGAACCCAAGACAGCACTCTGCCTGGGGGCCCTTTGAAACAGTGAAATCATCACCCCAAAGCACAAAAATACAAAAACCATGGCACTGGACAGGCCACAAAAAGGATGCTCGTTTGCAGCATGGGCTGCAGGGGTCAAATACCTTGTTCGCCCTCAGCTGGAGATGCGTGCCTCGGGGACTTGAATGTCTCGCACCCTTTCATGGCATGCCCACGAAAACTCCACGAGCCCTGATCTGGGGCTCCCCGGTAAATGTTAGCAAGGAGGTGAAGTCACAAACAGGAAGCCCGTGAGGTGACGAAATGTACCCGTGGCTGACAATCACCGTCATCTCGGGGCGGGAGGTGAGGACACGCTTAGACCCGTCCCCAGCTTAGACGACGCGCTGTCCCCGGGTACCACACTGGTCCTTCCATCCCACCACCATCCCTCTGACCTCATTACCATCCAGCTGTTAGCATGACAGGGGATGCAAAATACACCACTCTTTGACTGTGGACTCCCTTGACCTCTGCTCAGCGGGTGCTGAGGGAGATGCTGTGCCCGCGGGCAGGTAGCCCCCACATCCCCCACGTCCCCCCCTGCCCAGGCCCCGGCGTCTACCTGTCCAGCTCCTCCCGCAGCCTCTGGTTCTCGCTCGCGGCCACGGCGCTCGTCCTCTGCTCCTGCTGCAGAGCCTCCCTCTCGGCGCTCAACACCTTCTCCAGCTCGTCCAGCTCCGCCTTGTGCTTCAGCATGTCGCTGTGCCTGTGTTGGGGACACACCGCTTGCAGCCCGTCCCGGGTCTTCTTTTCCCACAGGTAACGCACACCCTGGAAGCCCGCGAAGCCTCCTCTGGGGGGAGTGAGGCTAGATGGCAGGGAATCAGAAAGGTGGCGGCGGGGAGAGGCGTGGGGGCCAGCTCCGTGGGGACCAGCGCCCAGACAGGGCGGCTCGGGGATCTCCTCTGGCCCCGGAGCCAGGAGGCCTCTTCCTCCCACCCGACACACCTCCACGATCCCCGACTCCCTGTCACCGCAGCCTTCCTCCCTCGGCCACCTGGAACTCTAGGATGACGACATCCTCTGAACCCCACGCCCTTCTCTTAGGGAGTACAGATAAGCTACCAGGTGGTTCGCGAAACACAAACAGACCTAAACGAAACCACAAAATAAACAGCTGAATTCCACTGCACATGACAGTTACTCTAACAGCAAATCCCTGCTCACTGGGGATGGGGTGAGCCCTCCCCCTCCCCTGGGAGCCCTCCCTGCTCTTGTCGGCCTCATGTGGGGGGCAGAGGCTTACCTGGGGGGGCCGCCGGGGCCTGGGCAGCTGTCAGCGGGCAGTTGTTCTTACACTCACACACATTCTCACTCATTCATATACACACACACACACACACACTCACTCACACACACACACAGCTCTCCTGACTCAGACTTCACCCTCCCCCTCCTCTCCCCCACCTTTCATTTGCCTCTTTGTCCTTTCTCCTCTGTCTCTCTGCACAGGATACTGCACAGCTGTCTCTGGAGGGCAGCAGAGCACAAGGACAAGAGTCCCTAATAAGCCCAGGCTGTTCCTCCCACCTGCTGGAACCTTCCAAGCTCCTGATGACTCAAGAGCCCCTACACCCAGAGTCTCCAGACCTCACCTGACCCCACCTGTCCTCACATTAGCTGTACTTGGACCACCTGACTAGAGCCCAGACTTGTGCGGGAACCAAGCTTGGAAACTTGCTCAGGCAGCTGTTTAAAGACAGACATTTGTGTGGCCTTTAGCTTCAAGGCAGAGGATCCCTGACACGGTGCTGGGCGTGGGGCTCTGCCTGGCTTTCAGGCTAACAATTCATCCAGGCTAACTATTCTGAGAAAAGTCATCCAAGGTCTGACAAACCAGGGCCATGAGCTGACCATTAGGGTCCCCGACTCCCGCTTCCCTGTGGTAACATCTTGGAAAAGCTCACTGAGCAAACATCTCTCTGACTATGAGTAACCACCCCACTGCAGAACAGAACCTGGGAGAGTCTGGCTCACCACTGAGTCCCTGGTAGGAGGCACAGTAAATGCCTGTTAAGAGAATGAATGAGTGAGAGTCCGATTTAAGTGTCAAATGAAATGAATGTAGAGCCATCATCCCTGTGTTCCAGGTACCCAGACTCCTGAACCTGTAGCCCTGCCGTGGACAGACCCAAGGGGTCTCCAGCCTCTGTCCAACAAAGTACTGGGTAACGCAGTGGTTCTGTGCTGTACTGAGCAAAGAGCTACAGGAAAGGCAACAATGAACTCTTCCTTCAGAGCCAGTTCAAATTCCACCCACAAAAAACTTCCCCAGCTGAACATACACGAAGAATATCATAAGACATTATTTTTCCATATAATAGCACATGTGAGTGCCTGGTGAGTGCTGGGTTGCCGTGCTAGCTTCAGAGTTGAGCGAACACTTCTCACTCCGCATCATTAGTCAACTGGGTGCCTCCCCTACCACGTCTAGACACAGCACCACGTCCACAGCAGGTGTTTATGAAGTGTCGCATGGATACGGGATGCATGCAGGAGGAGGCAGAAGATGCTCATTTGGGCTGAAAGGAACAATCTTACAGGAACAGATGTCTCAGTAGCCCCTGAAGGACGGAGATTTGGGTGGATGATCCAGGGGGTGGACGACTCCAGACAGAGGCAAAAAGCACCGAGTGAGTGTGGATAAATGGGGTGAGCGGGAAATGAACACTGTCAGCCCCATGCCCACCGCATCATCAGAGGCCCTCACGAGGCGGCTTTGCTGGCTCAACCCCCCCCCAGGTCTGTGATGAAATGCCCCGCATTTCAGCTTTACTTAGCATCCTGAGGCTGAGTGAAGGGAGACATCTGTCAGCAGGGCCATCTCACAAGCACAGGACAAGGACAAGTGCTCCCCCTCACCCACCCATGTCAAGAGTTTGAGAGCCTCTCCCTCCCGCATTAGAGCCACGTGCACACCACACCTGCCCCCAGACTCTGGGTCCTGCCTCCCTCGCCCAGGGGCCTGGAACAATCTAGGATGTGCCAGGGCAGGAGCTCAGGAAATGACGGCTGATGGAACGCACACAAAACCCAGGACCCTGATTTGTCACGAGTGCAAAGTTAAGACTTTGTAAATTTTACCTATGAAAAAAGAAGAGTGTGGGGCTGGAGAACAGGAGGTAAAGATGAAATGAGGATGGCAAAATAGTGATAACTGCAGAAGCCCGTCGTGGGTATATAGGGGTTTCACTATACCATTCTGTTTACTTTCTATATACTTAAAATTAAAGGTTAAAAAAAAAAACAGCCCAGACCTTGACAGGCAAGAAAAGAACTAAGAAGCCAGGGTAAGATGCGTCACTGCAAACTGGCAGCTGTGGTGACCTTCCTCCTTATTCTTGGTTTGGAGAGAAAAGGGAGGGGAGAAGAGAATCCTTAGGGGAGCAGGGACCCCACACCAACGACAGGTTTCCCTGAGCCAGGACTGGCCATGACGCACGCGCCGTGTCCACCTGGGATCCTCCGGCCACTCTGTCTCCAGCTGCACGAACTCCAAATCGCTAATGGTGCCTCTGGTTTACTTCCCTTCTGGAAAGTTCCAGCGCCCCAGACAGTGTGAAGCTGCAGGCCAAGAGGAGACCCGAGGTGCGCGGAGCAGAGGTGGGGATGTGAACCCTGGGGTGACCCGCCCCGCCAGCACACACCTCTCCCCGAGCTCCTTGTGCTCCAGCTCCAGGTTGCGATGCAGCGTTTTCAGGCAGCTGTGCTGGCGGATGAGGGCCTCGTACTCCGCGGACTGCCGCTCGTGGAGCGCGCCCAGGTGCTCGTGGTCCTGCAGCAGGGCCTGGTAGGCGGCCGTCAGCTGCTCCTGCTGCTTCTGCAGGTTCTCCGCCTCGCTCTCCTTGGCCGTCTGCTGGTTCTGCAGCAGCGCGTACTGCGCGGTGAGCGAGGCGCTCTGGGAGCTCAGAGTGGAATTCTCCACCTGCCGAGAAGGAGAACAGGCTGGAGGTGGAACCGAGGTGACAGGGACCCCCGGGCAGGTGAGACCCCGCTGGGGCCGAGGACACATCTGCCAGGACTTAAGGAACTGCTGGAGGAGGCCAGACAGCATCGAGAGATTGTCACACGGTGCTTAAGTCCTGAGCCCCTCTCCACAGATGTGGCCTTGTGGGGCAAATTTGGTCCTCTCTCTGAATAAGCTCCTTGGATACCCTCTTTGAATACTTTAAAAAGCCCATTTTTAAAAGATACAGCATCACTGAGGATACAAAATACCTGAACAACCTACTTTAACCTCAACCTAATTGATACTTACAGAACACCCATCCAACATCTAAAATTATCAGAAATTTAGGAGAAGGGAACACTTCCTAACTCATTCTCAGGTCAGAATCATCTTGCTATCAAGACCAAATATACGGCAACCACAACCAAAACCCCAACAAGAACAAAACTACAAACCAGTATATAGTTTTTACTAGAACAAACCCCAGCCTCTTTGCCACCTAGTCTCCTATGTATTGTCCCTGACCCATAAGTTACATACTTTCAAACACCTTTCTCAGAAACCGCAATAAATGATCATTTATTTTTCCTACAATCTATTAATGGTAAAAACCAATACCCTAAAATGTGTGGCCCAGAACACTCGTTTGGCTAGATGCTCTCAACAGCCCGGGAGCCCACCTCATTCGCGGAGATTAAAAATTCACATTCGCTTGAAAAAGGCTCTGCCAGGTCCTACAGTGAAGAAATGTGCTTGACTCTGTTGAACCAAACTTATTTGATCCCAGAGCCTCTTTTCCAAGTTACTCCTGACAACATCTCAAGAAACAGACTTTGGGAAATAGACAAGACTACAAGTGAAAGCAGGGAAATAAACTTTTTTAGCCTGGATAGCCATGTGTTCAATCAGTGAAAACCATCTTCAAAGACCCTGAGGCTAGGAACCTCGGTTTACAATAAGTCTTATCAAAAATAAAACAAAATCTAGAACTCTGCCCTGCTTCTTCTTGCTGATCAGGAGTCGTCAGAGCGCTGGGGCCGGTCTCGAGGAGACAGGGAGCATCCTCCCCGGAGAGCTGCCCAGCCGTGCCCTCACCTGCAGCTTGGCCGTCTGCGTCTGCAGCGTGGTGTTGTGCTCCTGCAGGAAGGCGCTCTGCTTCTGCAGCGTCAGTATCTGACCGCTGAAGGCCGTGTTCTGGGTCTCCAAGTGCTGCAGCTGTTCCTTGAGCAGCTGCTTCTCCGCCTGCAGAGCCGCGTTCTGGGGGAGGGGGAAGCGTAAGGCCGATCAGACACCAGCTCCGTACCTGCTCACGGCTGCAGGGACTTGGGTCGTAAGGAAGCCTCAAGAGTTCATGCTTTGGGGGCCAAAGCCAGAATCCACTAGGGGAGAGGTGTCACGTTTTCCCTTTTGGGAAGTCAAGAGAATTGGAAAAAAAAATTTTTTTCGTATGTGCTTTTGAGATAGAAATGAATACACATGATGGGGATATTGCAAAGAACTTGAACATGTACGTGTGAGGCAAGGGTGAGCTGGAGTTAAAGCTGCTTCATCCTTTCTGTCTTGTACGCTTTTCTGTTTTCTGTTGACCACCCTGAGAACGCATGTCTGTGAGCTTCTCCCTGAGCAGAAGAGGAAGTCAGAGCCTGCGGCCACGGCCTCACTCCACTCAGAGGTGACAGTGGGTAGGACAAGGAGGTTCACGCTCCCTGAGACGGATAAAGATGGAGTAAAACATGCCACCGGCTGGGCCAGGACGCATGGGGTGTGGTCCTGTGCTGTCCCCTACCAGCAGGGCGCTTAGGGACAAGTCTCTTAAATTCTGTCTCACCTTTCTCATCTGTCAGAGGAAAATCGTCACTATCTACTTTATAAGGTTGTTGGGAGATCAGGGGTTTAGACATGGATGGACAAACATGCTCTGTAAAGGGCTAGACAGAAAATATTTTGGGGTTTGCCGGCCACGTGGTCTCTACCTCAACCTCTGACCCCTGCCATCGCCGCGCGGACGGCAGCCCCACACGATACGTAAGCACAGGGTGTGTCTGTGGGCCGATAAAACCGTATTTAGGAAAACAGGTGGCGGAGGCGTCCCTGGTAGCAAAATGGTTAAGAATCCGCCTGCCAATGCAGGGGACGTGGGTTCAAACCCTGGTCCGGGAAGATCCCACGTGCCGCAGAGCAACTAAGCCCGTGCGCCACAGCTACTGAGCCTGCGCTCTAGAGCCCACGAGCCACAACTACTGACCCCACACTCCGCAACTACAGAAAGCCCACGCACAGCAGTGAGGACCAAACGCAGCGAATAAATAAAATAAATACATAAATTTATAAAAAGAAAAAAAAAAAAGAAAACAGGTGGCAGACTGTGGTTGTTGGCCCTTGTAGAGCACCGAAACACAGAACACACACCGGAAACAGTGCTGGTGTAGCCGCTCCAAGGCCGGAGCGATGTGCCGGCAGGCAGAGAGCGAGTCTCCAGGGAAAACGTGGACCCGCCCCTTCAGTTGGAAGGGCTGAAGGGACCTCAAGTGGAAAGGAGCTCACAGGGCTTGCCAGGAAACTCAAGAAGAGGCCAACGAGACCTGGGTGAACCTCGACAGCTCTGACACACTGGGTCCCTCCCGGAACGGGGTCTCCCGTTCCATCCGCAGGACTGCCTGCAGGACGGCCTCTCCCCACTCACGTTGCGCTCCAGCTCGATGGCCCGGTCCTTCACGCGCAGCAGCTCCATCGTGGCCTCCTTGTGGCTGGGCCCCCAGGGCTCCTTCCCCAGGGGACCCTCGACCGACGGGCCCACAGGGTGTTTGAAAGAGTTCTGCGCCTGCTTCCCCTCTTCCTGGTTCTTCCTGAGGACCTCACACTCCTTCTTCACCTGCAGATGCGGGAACAGGAAAGCGGACTTGGGGCAGGAAGAGGCCGGGCTCGGGACCCCGCACCAAACCCACCCCCTCAGCGCACCCGACCCCTCGCCCGGCAGTGGTGCGGCCTTGCCAGACACCTGCCTCTGCTCTTGGGAGGAGGGCACACTACCCGTGTTGCCCCCTCCCTGCAGAGGTGACTGAAGGGCAGTGGCCGGGACCCAGTCCCAACTTTAGCCACGTGACCATGGCCAGTCTTCTCCCTCCCCCGAGCCTCAGGCATCCACTCCATCCACACCGGCTCCAGAACACGAGCATCCGGGCTGCCCCTCCGCTACCCCGGTGAAGGGCTGGGACAGGTGAGGCAGGGACCTCA
Source organism: Hippopotamus amphibius kiboko (assembly GCF_030028045.1). Classification (NCBI taxonomy): domain Eukaryota; kingdom Metazoa; phylum Chordata; class Mammalia; order Artiodactyla; family Hippopotamidae; genus Hippopotamus; species Hippopotamus amphibius. The sequence goes on from NC_080189.1 coordinate 174,932,960, forward strand.
CAGCCATGACCCACGGCCTAACCTCAAGGGGCTGCTCTTACCACCTGGAGCTCGTTCTGTAGTTGGCGATTCAGACTGGCCTTCTCTTCCATCTGCACTTCTAAGAGCACAATCTTTTCTTCTTTCATGGCTAGTGTTGTTTTTAATGCTGACTCATTTATGCTCTCCAAAATCTTGTATTTCCTGAAAAACACAAATATACAGTAGTATTTATCTGCCTCTTCCTCCCACAAGCTCCCAGTCTCCCAGCTGCCAGCTCATCCCTCCTCCACTAAGCTGGTTTTCTCATCACGCTGCAGGATTTGGCCCAGAACTGCAGGAGCCGAACACCATCATCTAGAGCCCTTCCCCAGGTTCCCGGCATAGATACATCTGGGACACCTCCAAATGAAACATCACTGCCGTGGCTTTCCAGGCGCCATTTTTGGGAAGTATTGTTATGGCCATTTTACAGATGGGGAAACTGAGTCTCAGAAACGTTAAGGAATCCATCCAAGATCACAGTGCTAGGTAAGTGGTCAATCTGTGTGGCCTTTTCACCACACCAGAAGGGCACCATGTTGGTTACGAGTTCAACAAAAGTCCAAGACCCTGGATTTATGAGAAAAGCGAGATGATTTAGGAAAGCACTGCAGGCAAAGGCAGCAACCATTAAATTTTAAAAATTAAAGGGCTGGTGAAGGCAGAGAGGAACGAATGGGTGGAACACAGAGGATTTCTAGGGCAGTGAAAATACTCTGTATGATGCTTTAGGGGTGGATACACGTCATTACACATTTGTCAAAACCCCAGAATGAGCGACACCAAGAGTGACCCCAATATCAGCTGTGGACTCTGGGTGACAATGATGTCTCTGTGCAGGTTCACGAGTGTAACTCACGTACCATTCTGGTGGGGGGTGTTGATGGTGGGGTAAAGTACGCGTGTCAGGGGGTCTACGGGACACCTCTGTACCTTCCCCTCGCTTTTGTTGCGAAGTTAAAACTCCTCTAAAAAAGAGCCTAACTAGAAAAAACTTAAGAAGCTTTTTTATTGGACAAAAGAATCTCCTTCCACTCCTCCCTGGGAATGTCCAGGAAGGAGGACTGGGGTATAAAGCGCCATGTGACAACAGGCCCCCTGGGTGTGAAGAGCAAATGGAGCTGGGGTGGGGGGCGTGGAGCCTGCAGGGAGCGGGGCACGGGCTGCACCCAGGGAGGGGTCCTCACGTGTCGCCGTTGCTGTTCTCATCCTGCAGCAGCAGCTCCTTAGGGAGGCCGACCTTCTCCAGTTCCTGGCTCAGTTTGTCCAGCTCACTGCTCAGCTGCTGGCTCTTCAGCTTCTCCTGCACCAGGTCCTGTGGGGACAGCGAGGACAAGCGTGGGAAGAGGCCCAGCGGAAACGGCAGGAGGGCTGGGCGCAGGCCCGTCTCAGGCCTGAGCAGCAGTCTTCTTGAGTCACGGCCGGCTTGGATGTCACGAGGGCCGCGCAGGCGGTTCTACGGGGAGGGTGAACCTCAGGGATGTCTCCGAAGGGAAGGGATGAACACACCTTCCCAGCCCCCAGCGTTCACGACACCAGACCACCTGGCAGTGTGTCCAGGAAGGATCGAACGTGCTCCAAACACATCCAGACGTGTGTCTGAAATACCATCTCTGGCGACCTTGGAGGAGCAGGTATGAATTCTGTGAATGTAACTGCCTTTTCTGCGGAGTAATATATCAGTAACTAAATGCTCAATGCAGAGAACTCAGAACAGACAAAGTATAAAGAGGAGAAAGATTTCACTTTAAACACTGGTTCTGATTTACTTCTCAAAAGTGGATGTTGACCTCGTTTAGGGGTTCACTTACTCTAGTCCACACCTCTGCAGCTCTCCAGGTAGTTATACCGTTTTTTGCCCAATGTCATGGCTACGTGCACACACAAGGACCCCCACACCTCAAGGCCTGGAACAGCAGTGTGACGGAGGGCAGTCCTTGCCAAACATTCCGGGGTCGCTTCCTGGCTGCAGCATGGAAAGGCTGGTGTGTAACCTTCCAGCTGTCTCTCCCCTGCTGCAGGAACTGCCCAAACCCCATGCTGAGATGGTGGAGCTATAAGATCAAAGCCTCCTGGACCACTGAGCCCCAGCACAGAGGACAGGCTCTCCAGAGGGTCACCTGGACTCTAGTGAAAGAGAAACCAGCCTTGGATGTGATAAGCCTTTGTGACTCCAGGGTCGTTCGTTACCGCAGCATAACCTAACCTGTGCTTACAGAGGCAGGGGCTATAGGTCGCGTTGGTGTTTTGTATCTCTCCCCTGGAGCGCACTCATCTGCCTGCACTGACAGTCGATAATCTTTTTTTTTAACATGGAGACCTTTCTGTGTTCACCAAATCAACTTCCTTTACCTCCTGGGCACACAGCGGGAGCACATTTCCCAGCCTCCCTGGGCGTTAGGTGCAGCTCTGTGACCAAATTCTGCCCCATGAAGTGTGGTCCTTCTCTTCCTCATCTACCTGCCACAGGCAGAGAAGCCAGAAGAGGACTCCACTGTGGGACGCCCAAGCCACGTGACGGAGGAAGCCAGTGCCCGTGAACAGCCACACTGAACTTCCACGTGCGTGGAGACTCGGCTTCTGGGACGGGCCACTCAGATGCTGCAGTCGTTCACCAGAGCAGCGACTCACCCTAACACACTGCAGGAAAGCCCAGACAAGCCACATAAAAAACAGCAGGGAAGAGTAAGACAAGTATTTACCAAGAGACTGTAAAATATTCCTGCCCTTTCATCCTGTAATTTTACTTCTAGCCGTTTATCCTAAGAAAATAAATATGTTTGTGACGGTGCATGTGTACAAGGATGTCTAGTGCTATTTAAAATAGTAGGAAAAATCAGAGACAATCTAAATGTCCAAAAAACAATCAGAGTAAGTCCATAAAACTAACACCTCACAGCCATTAGAAATCATGGCTTGAAACCTATTGAATGTAATGAGAAAAGGTATAATAAGAAGTGAAAAACAGAACAGGGCTAGGATGGAGAAGGGAGAGTATCAAGTGTGTGTGTACACAAATGCACAAGGAAAAAGAAGAAATGAAACACGCCAGACTATTAGCACCGGTTTTCTCTGGGCTGTAAGATCCTAACAGGTGACTCCTACTTCTTCCTCGTGCTTTCGGGCATCATTCTGTTTAGAAGCAGGGGACACATGCCAGGGTCCTCTCCCTGGCCCCCCTCTATTCCAGAAGAACCCGTCGAGCAGCCCGGTGACCCTGACAACCCCCGGCTCACCTCCCGCAGGGTGGTCAGCGTCCTCGTGTGCATGGTGACCTGCTTGGTGAGGTCCCTGTTGTCCTTCTCCAGCTCCTTCAGCTTGCCGGCCGCGTCCCGGCAGCGGGCCAGCTCCTTGTCCAGCGCGCGGCTCTCCCTCTCGGCGGCGGACAGCTTGGCGGAGCTGTCGTCCAGGACGGCGTCCTTGAGCTCCACCTGCTGCCACAGCCGCCGGGCCTCCTTCTCCAGCAGCTTCTTGTCTTTCTCCAGCTGGGCCACCTCCTGCTCCAGCGCCTTCCGGTCCTGGTCGGCCCGCTCGAGCTGCCGGTGGGCGAGCCGGAGGGCCTCCAGGTCGCGCTGCAGGGCCTGGTTCTCGGCCTCCAGCTGCCCCAGCTCCCGCTCCAGGGCCTGCGCCTTCTGGCCGCCGCTGTCCAGGCTCTGCTGCAGCCGCAGGTTCTCGGCGCTCAGGCTCTGGTAGCTGAGCTCCAGGCGCTCCGACTTCTTGCCCAGCGCCTTGAGCAGCTCCACGCTCTTCCTCAGCTCCTGCTTCTCGCGCTCCAGCTCCTGGTTCTCCCGCTCCATCTGGGCCACCTTGGCGCCCGTGAAGCGCATGGCCTCCACCATCCTGCGCAGCTCCAGGTTCTCCTCGTCCAGCTGCCGGTTGTCCCGCTCCAGGCCGGCCAGCTGCACCTGCACGTTCTGCAGGGCGTCCAGGGACTTGCGCAGCTGCCGGTTCTCCAGCGCCAGCCCGCGGCTCTCGCGCTCCGCGGTGTCCGCCCGCTCGCCCGCCGCCTGCAGGGAGCTCACCCGCTGCGCCAGCCTCCCCTTCTCCTCCTCCAGCCGCCGCAGCTCCCGCTCCAGCGCCTGCGCCCGCGCCGCCCTCTCCTGCGCCTGCTCCAGGGCCCGGTGCAGCTGCGGCTGCTCCAGCTCCAGCCTGCTCAGCCGGCCGCCGGTCTCCGTCACCGTCTGGGGCAGGGTTTTGTTCTCCTGCTCGATGTCCTTCGCGCGGGCCTCGCTGCCGACCTGCGACCTCTCCCGCAGCGCCCACACCGTCTGGTTGAGGTGGTCCTTTTCTTGCTCAAGGTCCTTGATCTGCGGGAAGACAGGACGGGAGAGAGAGCGGCTGTCACACAGACATATTTCGGTGATTTGGGGCTAAAGTCTGATTTAATGTGGGGGACGAAAGCGTAGGCCCTAAAAGGCCATGCCATCGTGTACCCAAAAAACATCCTAATGGTCCTACTATATAGCTCGGGGAACTGTATCCAATAACGTGTAATAACCTATAATGGAAAAGAATCTGAAAAATGAATACACACACACACACACACACACACACACACACACACACACACACACACACACACACACACACACACACACACACACACACACACACACACACACACACACACACACACACACACACACACACACACACACACACACACACCCGAATCGCTTTGTGGTACATCAGGATTGAACTATACTTCAATTAAAAAAAAAACCAGTCCTAATGTTCCCAGGGGTTAACATGGACACAAGGTGAAGAGCATGGAGACTCCTACGGAGACAGATTAAGTTAAAATGCCTTCATAGTGCCCAGGATGCTGTAGAAACATAAACCCCATCTCTCCCTCTTACTTGAAACAATGAAAGTGATTCCCTTGGTACGTTTATCCTGGCCGCCTGCCTCTGTGGGCTCCCCTCACGCCACTCCCCTCCTGCACACCCTGCCCACGATCTTCCCTGTGCCCTGGACGCCCCCCTCCCCTTCAGCACCACTGGCTCCTCTTCATTCTCCAGGGCTTAGAGGGAGCAGCTGCTCAGAGAAGCCTCGCACCACAACTTCTCAGCGCCCACGTCCAGCAGGATTCTCTCTGTTATTTCCTCAACAGCCCACTTCTGAAATCGCCCTGCTCATCACCTGCCCTCCTGCCCTCTACGTAAGCCACATCTGGGCAGGGACCCTGCCTGTCTTTTCACCAAACGTACGTGGCACCATCCCACTGTCCCCTTTTTTGCTCTACTCCTGAGGCTAAAAATCTCAAATACTTGATACCCTCGCAGGCAGCGATGGTCGTGTGTTGGGTGTGGCCAATGAGATGTGACAGAAGGTCCTGGGAGAGTTTCCCTCTGTCCCTCGCCCTCCACCTTCTTCCTCCCATTCCTTGAGGGTGTGTGGCAGCCACTGCTAAGATGCACAGAGCAGGAGAAGAGGCCTGGTCCCTGCGCGGCATCACGGAGCCCTGGCACTAGCCCTGGACCGCCTCCGACCCGGGACGTCTTGCAGTGTGAGGCAAGTAAACCTCAGGTGTTCAGCGTGACACTACGGACGTCTAGAGCGCGATCATTCTGTGTCGTGCACGCCTGGTGCTGTGTGTTCCAGGACGTTTAGCCACATCTCTGGCCTCCACCCACCACATGCCAAGAGCATCTCCTCTCTCCTCCCCAAGTCGTGACAATCAATAACGTCTTCAGGCACTGCCAATGTCCCCCTGGGGGGCAAATGCGCCCCCACTGCCAACTGAGAGTTGCTGGTTTGAGCTGCAGCTAGGCAAGTACCTGGTAATCCACGTTTCCCTGGTAGATTCCCAGGAAATGGCTAAATCCTGGACTCTCCCTCCCGTAGGCAGGGGTTCCAGAAGAGATGCCTACCTGCCGGGCTTTGTCAGCCTTCAAGGTCTCCATGTCACTCTGCAGCTGTTCTTTCTCTTTGATCAGCTCCTCACTCAGAATCTCCAAATCCTGGTTACTCTGCTTCTCCCTCTCCAGCTGGGTCTGTAATTTCTCAATCTGCGGACCCAAGACACCCAGTGGGGAAACAGTCAGCTTCACAAAGTGAACTGTGTTTTAAGACAAACCCAAAACCCATCAGTCCCACGGAACACTTGAACGGGCCTTTTCTCAAGGGAAAGTGTCCAGGCCTTGCTCTGAAGGGACCTCTCTGCTCCCTCGACCCTCAGCTCCCAGCCCACGACTTGCATTTCCAGCTCACGGGCACCATCGGTCAGCCTCCTCCCAGCCCACCTCCCCTCACCCTCACTGCCACGTGCCCAAGTGCCCCCCCGTTCCTGGCTCCCATCGCAGGCCTTGTCCGCTTTCCTGAGGGTCAGACCACATGCCTGGGGCCACCACCACTGGACACCCTGTGGAATTCACTTGGTGACACTCCTACTCACCCAGCTGCTCAGAGGGGTCTTCTGACATGTCCCCCCTTCCTCTTTCACCCTCCAGTAACTCTGTCCCCAAGTCCCGCCCTCTCTACCCACGCTGTTGTACCGCCACTGCCTCCCAGGCCAGACCACCTTGCCTCTGACCTGGACAACCACCCAATCACCTCTGTGATACCAAGCTCTTCTGCGGGGATCCACCCACCTGACCTTCCTAAAACGTGAACTAGTGGCTTCGCTGTGTCCAACACCTGGATAAGGTGGTGAATGCAGATTCTGACTCAGTAGGTCCAGGGCAGGGCCTGAGACTGGGCTCCCAAGTGATGCCCGTGCTGCTGTCTGCCCTGGGAGAGCTTCAGATGCCCTTCCCACCAACGCTAAAACCCTCGGCACAGGCAACTGGAGTTGGGGAATACGCATGACTCTGGTGTCACAGGGACAGGGTTCAGAGTCTAGTCCCTCCCGACGAATAACGTGACCAGGAGCAAGTTTCTGTAACCGAGGCAGGACGAGCATCGAGTGCCCTCGCGAGCGTCTGTCACTGTGCTGTGCTCGGCAAATGCCTAGCAGGCGGCGGGTGCAGCGATGTTCCCGGCCCTTCCCCACCCCGCGGTGAGCGCACTGGGCCCTGATACCCACAGAGCTTCTGATCAGCTGGTCTGCATTTTGACATGGTCCTAAGGGACCCTGATGCCCTGGTTTGGGACGGCTATCCTAAAAAGATAGATCGCAAAGACCAGATGGTTCTCAAGGCTCTGAAAGATCTCGGACCTTGGGCCACCCATCAGGACCTACCACCTCGGGGTAGGACCCTGAGATGCCCCACAGCCCCCGTGAGCAGCACGGCTGAGCCTGCCGCAGTGCAGCCCGTCTGGGCCGGGGCCTTGCCCAGAGACGTTTCCAAAGCTCCTGGGAGGATGGCTGCTCAAAAGCAGACTCTGCCAACTCATCCTCAGGTGAGGGGCACCCTGCCTTCCTGGCTCACAGGTCCGGGAGCTCTGAAACCTCCGCAGGAGGAAGCAGCGGGCAAGCTTCTTCTGCTTCCAGTGGGGAGAGCGGGGCCAAGCAGGGCTCATACTCATATCTGTCATATCACGTTGTCAGCACCTCAACCCCCTGTCCCGATCCGGGGACCCTGGTACTGGTAAGCCCCAGCCAGCAGAGGCCAACGGGAAAACACACTACAACACGGCAAACGTCTGAGTGGTTCTCAAAAGTAAGAACGAATTTCTTATCTTTCCTTATCTCTGCCCCACTTTCAGGCACAAGGCCCGGGACTCAGCAGGGCACCAGGGCTCACCTCCGATGGTGGAGGCGACACCCGACACAGCGGCCTCGAAGAATAAAGGCAATGAGCAGGTGCTATTATCCAGGACACTGGGCCCAGAGGGGCTCAGCAACTTGCCCCGGGGCCTGGTAGTAAGGACGGACCCTCACGGGCCAACCCCCAATCGTCACTCACAGTTGCGGGCCCCCTGGCTCACCTCCAACCTCACTGTTAATATTCTACCCCTGCTGCCCCTCCTCCCCCAGAGAAAGGAACGTTACCCCAACCTCTGCACTTCTGATCATTGCTGCTTCTAGTCTGATCTCCCCACGTCCCACACCCCCGCCACCTCTCTCCTCGTCTGGTTCTTTCCGCGACGGGACCAGAGCCCATCCCTGAAGGACCTCGGTGCCCCTGGGGTGAAGTCGCTGGGCTGAGAGGTGAGCCGGCGGCAGGCTGTCCAGCCCTGAGAGGTCTCCCGTCCTTCCTAAAGCACCAGGCTGGGGCTGCAGCTGCCACTCGGGCCCCAGAGCACGTGGGTGCTGGGGACCTGCCTCTCGGCCCCAGGCTGCTTCTGCCTTCTCGTAATAGGTCCCCAAAGGGTTGTCCCTCTTCCTCTGAAAATAAGGGTTCTTCACATCTTGGCTCAAGGAATAAATGCTTACGACATAAATGCAGATTCACAGGCACAGGAAGGAGGCGGCTTCTCTAAGGTCCACGGAAGCTTTCCGGGTTAGAGGGAAGGATATTAACTTTAGAGAACTATGGTTTCCCAGACATCTGGAACCTAAGCAAGCGAGCAGCCTGGGCTATGCTTGGGGTGTGGAAGAGCCAGGCTGGTACCAGCAGGGCCTGGGAGTTCACCGATGGACTGAGAAGTGTCAGCTGGTGCCCAGACACACCATGTCGGGGGGAGCCAAGGAGAGTGGGATGGCTGAGGCCGGAGAAGGGAAACTGGGGTGAGCTGAGCTGGATTAGGGTCCAGGGGGCCTGGAGGTGAGCCCTCCAGCTGGGGCTCAGATGTCCCCCCCACCAGCACCGGGCTCTGGGGGTAGAAAGCGAAACCATGCCTGCTGGGCCAGGAGAGGTTCAGCCAGGCTGCGGGCAGGCCGAGCAGGATGGGGAGAGGCGCTCTGGCGGGCAGAGGGCCGCCTCCCAGGGCTCCTGGCACCGGACACAGAACGGGTCTGGGAACGGTGGCACCTCCTTCCTGCCAGGGACTCTGTGCCAAGACAGGCCTCTAAGGACCATGGCAGGGGTCCCGCCAGGGAATCGATTCTGAGAGGAAGCTGGAGGGTGGGACCCAAGAGAATGGGGGCTGAGGAGTACTGCCAGGCAGGCAGCACCCACTGCCACCCTGTCTGAGCAGAGGAAGGACCAGAGTGGACCACGAGGGCGGGGTGAAGTGTGAGCGGTCACCTCAGAGGCCTGCCGGGAGCTGGGTCAGCTCTATCACGCTGCACGCTTTCTGCAGCAGACCCATGAGGACCCGCAGAGTCAACGGTTCTCATCTTTCTAAAGGCTGATTCTTTTTTATCTTGGCCGAGGTCAAACTGGCACTTATAAAAACACTTCCTGTGCTAGGGCCATGTGCACCTAAAAACCTTAACCGTCTAGTTGCCTTCCCCATGCTGTTCTGCACTGAGAGCCATGGCATGAGATGGGGGTGGGGGTTTGCTATTGTCCTACGAAGACAGGACAAAAGGTTTGTCGGCCGAAATGCTGCAAGGCACACAATGCTTCAAAGGGACAAGAAGAGTGAGTAACCGAGCCCAGGAGGTCCCATGAGAGGGCTCCAGAGACCAGTTCCCAGAAGGAGGGGCTGTCCCAAGCCTCGCCCAGAGATAAGGGACCAGCACAGCCAGGACCCGCAGAGCCCAGGTCTCTGCCTGCAGCCCAAATCCCTTCCACTGCCTGTGCAGCACCAGTAAATGACGCTGGCAGGACTCACGGGCAGGTGGGACACCCGAAAGCACCAGGCCTGCCTGGGGGTCGGCAACAAAGTGTGCCCGTGCCCTCTCCCTCAGCTGGACTCTGGCAGCTGGTGTGCTCGGAGCCCATGATGCGACGGTGCCGTGGCAGGGTGGCCCAGGCATCCTGACACCCTCTGACCCGGAGCAGCCGAGACACGGCCGCAATCCCTCGCCTCTCAACGGCCCCTCCCTGCACCTGAGACTGAATCCCTGGTGCACATGGGGGTCCTCGTAACTGTAGGACAAAGACTGGTCTGTAAGCCTCTGTCTGTTCTCCCAGGTGTCTGGGTTCTCCTGGGAAGACCCAGCAGCTGTCCTGAAAGGCAAATACAGTCTGGCCGTCTCTTCTTCCCCATCCCATAAACCAAGAGGAAGCAGTGAGCACTGACTGTTTTACCACCAGCAATGCTCTAAAATGGTCCATCAGGGATTTCCCTGGTGGCGCAGTGGATAAGACACTGCTCCCAATGCAGGGGACCCAGGTTCCTTCCCTGGTCAGGGAACTAGATCCCACATGCATGCTGCAACTAAGAGATTGCATGCCACAACTAAGGAGGCTGTGTGCCGCAACTAAGACTCCACGCAACCAAATAAGTAAATATTTAAAAATAAATAAATAAAATGGTCCAGCAGTGGACCCCCACACGTATGTGTGTCTCTTCGATCACTGCTTCCTCTCCTCCATGCCCCATCCTGTGCTATTTAGCAGTTTCCTTTCACTGAGCACTTACTACGTGCCTGATCTCTTACATACACTAACTCATACAGTCCTCGCAACATGCATAGATGGGTGAGCCCACTAACCCCACTTCACAGATAAAGACAGGAGGCACACAGAGGTCCCGTCATGGCGGGGACACGCCCTAAAGGCAGGGCAGGCACAAGCCATGCTGCCTCTTGACTCTCCTCTACGACGGCTCTCATGCCTCTATTATAATGAACTGGCTGCACTGGCTTCTGCTCTTCTCCCAGCTGTGCATCCTCGCCAACACCTGACTGCCTCGCCTGGCCACCTACTCACCCCTACACGGCAGACCGGGCTGGGGGAGGGATGTCCACCCGGCCCGCCAGGTTACCTTCTTGCTGAGCTGCAGGTTCTCCTTCTCCAGCTCCCCGCACTTGAGGCTGCTCTCCTCCAGCGCCAGGGACGCGTCCCGCAGCCCCTGGATGGTGCTCTGGAGGCTCTGGTTCTCCTTCTCCAGCTTCAGGATGCGGCTGGAGGCACACTCGTTCAGCTCAAACACAAACGACTTCCTGGAGGCTGAAGCACAACGTTGAGTCAGGCTCCAGGAGCCTCTGTCTCCAGCCGTGAGCTGGGGCCACTGGGCCCCCACGCCCTGGTTTTGAGGGGCCTGGGAGGGGCTCCCATGGGTTGGCCGGGTGCCCCCATTTCACACGCTGCTGTTGCTGCTAGTGCCCGAGAGTCCCTCAGGCAATTACGGTCCCTGTGCTGGCTCAGCTGGGCCCAGAGCTTCGGGGCAAAGCAGATTACAGTGAAGAAGTCAACGCAAAAGTTAAAGACGGTGTTAACTGCTGAGAATCGTTCTTTTACCAAGTTGCTAACCTGACAGTACAACTCAAGGATCTTAGAGACTAACAGAGATGGCAAATAGGCAACATTTTCTGTGACAGCTCTGAGAGTAGTGGGAGTCTGGGTGGCTCAGCAGGAGGGGCACGGTAATTGACTAGTTATGTCTGCCGTGGGTGGCAGAAGGCTCTGTGGGTACGTATGCCCAGTACCTGCCATCCCTGGATGAGGTTTCACTTCATAATTTCACTATTACCTTGACAAAAAATGAGATAGCATGTGTAAATTGCTTTAAAAATTCTAAGTGCGATGAAAACATAAGCTAAAGATAGAAAAAGGAAGATATCTACTCTGCTTTCCTTCAAGGAGCTCGAATACGAATAGAGACGGGGGCACAGACCTGAGAGCCGGGAATGGGAGTTCTTAGCTCCTCCCTGGCATTGGCAGGTGCGTGACCTTTGGTAAGTCATGGGGCTTTTTCAGGAGGAGAAAGGAATGTGTATGGAAGTCCTCGGAAGAAGGGGCTGGGGATGTGCCATCCTCACCTGCCCCATCAGTGCCACGTAATCAGCCCTGGGGGCTTTAATCACACTGCTAATAGGGCTGCACCCCAACCTGCTTCCTATTCATCACTTCAGGGGCAGGGGTACATACAGGACAATGGCCTTCACAGTGAGCACATCAAGCTGGAAACAGAGATGTGTGTTCAGATCATAAGGACTAAAAGGCAACTGCCACTCTGAGTTCTCATCTTCCACCAAGGAGAGCAGTTCAGACCCAACAAGGCTGAATGTCCTCAAGACGCCAAGCAACAACGGGCAGGGCAGCAGCGGAGGTGGACGGAGTGTCCGCGGCCCCGACCCAGGCCCAGCATTGACGCACATAAGCACGTGTACTCCCAACACATGAAACGATGGTACAAATGCAAAGAATCTCAACTAAAACTCTGCCGGTCCAGAGCCTGTGACCACGTGGATGGTACCTTGGCAGTGTGCGTGAAGAAAGAACATTTTTTAATTGGGGTCAAATATATATAACATAAAATTTACCATTTTAAAGTGTACAGCTCTGTGGCATTCGATGCAGTCCCACTGCTGTGCAACCATCACCACTATCCACCTCCAGACTTTCTCATCATCCCAAACTGAAACTCTGTACTCACGGGGAGTAATTCCTAAGGTTCTACACGTTAAACAACAGAATTGACCACAGCCTCCTTTCCTCTTCCGTAAAGCCAGTGCCGCAAAGACTATTATGATGACATGACAGTTCATTACTGAGTGCTGCACCTACTGGCACCCCACGCAACCGGGGTGGTGGGATCTATTTTAATAAGACAGTGGCCATAAGAACAGCTGTCCCTTACTGGCGGCTGTGGGCCAGGCACGGCATCGTGCTTCACTGTCTCCTCCTGTGAGGCAGCTGCATTACCCCCATTCTGCAGATAAGGAAACTGAGGTCTAAAGAGGTCACCCAGCTAACAAGTGGAGGAGCTGGAACATTAAGCCAGGTCTTTCTGAATCAAGAAGGCAGCACACCATACACACAGAAGGACATTCAGGCTCTGCCTGGATTACGCCTTCATTCAAGCTCCCAGCTAAGCATGAGGGGTCGCGAACACCAAGAATTAACCACGCTCACTGACCTGCAAGGGCCCACAAACTATGCTGAGTAGCCGTCTAAAGGGGGGAGAGGCTTTCCGACCCCACAGGCCACCCTGGTCTCTAACAGAAATACTCTCATTTGGTCTGGGACTGTCCCAGGCAGCCTGCACCGCTTCTCTGCTCCGCCAGGGGGCAGTGCTCCTCCCCGACGGACCGGTCCTCCTCCCAGAGCCGGGATGCAGGGTGATCCCACCCTCAGCCCCCAGCACAGTGTGTGGGCCCCAAAGCACAGATACAACCAACTCCCCTCACAGACGGGTAGTTTAATAAACTGGTTGATGTTCTGGAACTGACGGGACCCCTCGAAGAGACGACGTCTCCAGCTACTTTCAACAACCTTTGCATTATCTGGGGAGATGTTTATTGGAATTGGAAAAGCAACCCTCAAACCAGCCAAAAGCCCTACCTCGCTCTGTGCAGCTCTAAGTAAACAATAACGCGCGCTATCAGGGGCACGCGTGCTATTTCTGAACACAGGAACTGGCTTATTGTCTGCTGGGCGCCGAAGCTTCCTGCTGCAGCGCTGACGGCTGCCCCACCCACCTTCCCCAGGCCGACAGCCCGTCTGTTTGCGCAGGGGCAGCGGTGCAAGCACAGGCGGGAAACGCAGCAGCCTGGGTCCTGGGAGCAGCAGCCACTTAGCAGCCCCCACCCAGGGAGACAGAGAACAGACTGCCTCCGTCCTGCCCAATTATGCAAATGAATGGAGGAAACCATGCCCAGGGTACATTGATAGCGGGGATTAGTGACCACTGGGGACGTCTCCTGCCATCCAGAGCTCTCAACCATCCACAGACAGGCCTGTGATGCCCTCCGGGTGTCAGCGTGCTGCAATCTGAAAGCTCCTGGGACCGTCCATATGGGAAATGGGAAAACTGGCAACACTTAATTTGTGTTTCATGCCCTGACATTGAGGCTGCCGGACCCCTCGTGTTCTCCCTGGGGAGACGTGTAATGAAACAGTTCCAAATGGCACTTGAAGGAAATCCTATTTACTTGGGGCGAATGGACGGCCTGACATGGAAGATTAAGAGCTGAGGGCTCTGTGCCCTGGATGAGGAAGTGGCTGCAGCCAGGCCGGCTCCCAGGCACTGGGCGCTACCTACCGTCGGACAGGTCTGCGTTCTTGGACAGCTGCTCCAGCTCCCAGCCGAGGTGGGCGGATTCGTTCATGCTCTGCTTCTGGGCAAGCTCGAGGACCATGTTTTCTTCCAGCAGCTCCTCTATTCGCTTCTTATCTGTGTCCCGGTCCTAGTGCAGGAAGGATGGAGTGAGAACGTGGCCAGGGGCCCCCTCTGGACAGGCCCTGGCCCCCCTGCATCCACCCGCATTCCCTGAGGATGAGAGGACTCCAGGCACCTGTTCACTTCCCTGCACAGAAGTGAGTCCAGCACAGGGCCCAGCTGTGAGAGGCACAGCCACGGAGAGATACCAGCTGGCGACGGAGGTGATAAGAGAGCCGAGGTCTCTAACTAAATGCTGTCTGAACAAACTGACTTATGGCCCAGGGTTTTAGGGAAATTCCCATGGTGACAGGTGGCTTCGTGGCTCTAGGGCACCTAACATGCCTTGAGAAGCCCGTAAAGCAACTCACGAATCGCAGCTCAGCCCACACAAAAGAGCCGGCAGAGACCCTTCGTGCAAAAGACACACACGGAAGCTCACCCATACAGAAAAGCAACACAGGGGTCACGTCCTAGCTGCCTGTGGACGTTCAGCGGCGCCCACCTCACCCCGCTGAGCTGACCGATCTATTCTCCGCGGTCAGCGAGTTACTGTGTTGGCAGCGGCACCAAACCCAGCGATGGAAAAATCAGAGAAGGGCACAGCACGCGCCCGAAACCGCCCCCAATCTGTTTAGACAGATCTAGGTGACAACAGCCTGCAATACCAATTCCAGGTCGTGAAGCTTCGATTTCAGCTGCAGGTTCTCTTTCTCCAGCTCGTGAACTTTATCCCCCCGGGCCCGAGCGGCAGTCAGCTGTTCCTCCAGCATGGCCTTGGTTTCAATTAAAATGATATTATCTTCTCTCAGCTCCTGGGCAGCAAAAACATACATGAGAACCATCAGATAAAGGCACCTGCTTCATGACGATGGGGCTCTGAGCCCAAAGCTCTTCCTGGCCTCTGGACCAAAACAAACAATGCAGGGATAAGACTGCGGCTGCGAGAGTTTTGTCTCCACTGTTGAGCACCTCTGCCTTTTTCATTAGGTCAGGGCGAATGGACTTTCCCGACTAAAAGAAAATATCCACGAGTTAAGAAAATATTTAAAATCGGGAGGGTAACACTTCCTATGCCAGCCATGGTGCAAAGAAAGGCATGTGACATGTATAACCTTGTCTGGTTGGACAAGTGGACTGCACTGACAGATCTGGGACCTCGTCAGTCTCCATTTCCTTAACAAGGAAGGGGTGGGGCTGAGAGTCTGTCCCAGGTTCAAGGGCTCAGTCTAGTCCTCTCAACTCAACATTCATTCCACTCATCAGGGTCTTGGGGGAAAAACAGTTATTCAGACAACCTTTCATTCAAGGCACAGCTCGTATTTGAACATTTTACACACAGACTCTTGGAAAAACAACAGTTCCTAGCAATTCCCTGGAAATGGGGAGTCTTTAAGACTGTGAACCCCACCAATAAGCAGCTCAACCTCCTGTGTCCCGGGCACGTGCTGGGTATAGGATATGATGACTGTTGCCTTGCAGAGTTGCTCATGGGCGAGGGGTTTGAGGGACTCTCAGCCCCATGCGTGCAGCCCAGCATACACAAGGCGCTCAGACCTTTCACCTCATCTCTGCCGCCCCTTAACCAGTGAGGGGCTTCTCGGTTTCTCCTCTCCCCAGAGCTCTTCCAGCACCACTCAGCATCTCGGGGGGACTGAGATTCCGCTGAATGCCTTCAGCCTGTGAACATGCACGCAGGGTAGCATGTCTGTTTCTCCTGGTGGGCAGTGTTCTAAGGCTCGCCCTTGTGGGTTCTAACAACTGGGAGCTGGGCCAGGAGCTCTGCTTCATTCGCCCTGCATGGGCCAGAATCCAAGATCCTTGGTAGAAGGGAAACTAAGCCTTCTGGTCAGCGGACATGGTTCTGATCAAAGCCTGGCAGCCATAAAAGGTATAATCATTACAACTCTAAATTCCCCTGGGTGCCCTCTCTCTGCTGGAGATGACGTCCACGGTGCGGCCGGCCCTGTCTCTGCTCCACTCACTCTTCACAATAGCCCTGAGGGGGAGGTAGGAACAGTGCCTTCCTATGGAGGAAGAGGCTGATTTAGGTAAATTAAGGAATAAGCCCAAAGTTACAAAGCCAGCAAGGGGTGAAGCTGGGGCTCGAACCTGGGCCGGAGAACTCCAGACCTGTGCTCTCTCCACCGCCCTCAAGCTGCCTGCAACCCATCCTCAAGGGACTCGTGCGGATAAGAGGCCTAGACTACCATTAACAGTGTGAGCCACAGCAAACAGAGGGGTTTCAAGTCCCCACCATCTCTACTGTTCTCACCTGACATTCCAACAGATCTATCCACCAGCACTCCTGGCCCTGAGCTCCCACAGCATAGGCCACCCCTTCATCCTCACAACCAACTCCTATTCAACCTCCAAAGCCCAGCCTGAGTTGCCCCCTCTGAGAAGTGGTGGCAGATTCCCTCTGTCCCACCTGCTGAGTCAGGTACTTGGGCTCCCAGAGCACCCTGAGTACACTGTGAGGCAATGGTGAGCTGGCCTGTCCTCCTCCCCAAGACTGTGAACTCTGGGGGCAGGACTACTCCACTTCTCTTGTGGGCCTTACAGAAGTGCTCAATGAACACCTATCAGCTGAATCATGCCATGAAGGGGAATCACAGGTGGCACGCGAGGTGGGTCTTGTAGGCCTCCGAGATTTCCAACTGGCAGGGATAGACAAGGGTGACCAAGAGTGGAAAATCGCATGGGGTAGGCTGACTTCTAACCATCATTGCTATCCAAAAAACACCTCAATTTTCTGGTGGTATCGACATCCACCATAAATTAGGCAACAGAAATAACCAGCCTTGCACACCCCACCGCCTCAGAAGTGAGAAGCCAGATCCGCAGCAAGCGGAGCCCACGCTCCCGCAGCAAGCCCGGGCTCGGCCCCCAGGGAGACGCCCTCCTCCTTGCCTCTGGGCAGCTGCCGAGCCTGGCCCGCCCTGAGGACCTGACCCCAACTGAATCAGGCAGCTATTTAAAGGCCTGACCCAGCCCAGCAAACAGCTGAGGGGCCATGTTTAGGAAGTCAAGGGCCAGGCCTGACGGCCGGTCCCTAAGTGGCTCAAAAGCTGCCCCTGCTCCTCTGCAGGGTGACCGGGAGCAGTGACTGGGAACCTGGGCTGATGGCTCTGGTCCCAGGCCTCCCACCCCTGTGCCACCAGCCGGGGCGCCTGAAGCAAACGCGTGTCTCTCAACCACGGATCCCTCCTTCTGCTGCTGGGCAAGAAAACAGGGCTGAGGCGGGGACCAGACATGATAATGCACGTGAACTAGTCCGGGCACAGCGCCTGAGGCCCAGTGAGCAGGTTGGCTGCCGTTATCACCATCTTGTCACGCCCCTGCGAGACACTGTTCAGGCCAGCGCTCACCCAGCATCACCAAGCAACAGGCTAACAAAAGCACCAAACTCCAGGAGGTGGGGTAGAACCAAAGGAACCAGCTCCTGCCCAGTGCACTCAGGACCACAGCACCCAGTGTATCGCTAAGGTGTCCAGAGCAACAGAAAGCCAGCCCCACGGTGTCCTCAGGGGATGGAGCCCCAGGTCACCCCACTCAGGGGAGGCAGACCTCCCACTCACTCACTAAAGATCGCCCCTCGCTAACCTCCACCCATCCTTCCAGTTCCACTGCAGCCCCTTAAGCTTCGTAGAGGACCTGCCTGCTTTTAAACTTTGCCTGATTTGAGGAGCGTGGTGGACTGAACCATAAACCAAGCATCAGGTCCGTCCTGCTCTAACTTCTTCATGTACCAAATTTTATCAAAACTCCTTAGACGTCAACAGGAAACAGAGTCCTAAGTGGGAAGAGAGGTCTCCCTGCTCAAGGTGATCTTAATTCCCTGCATTTCAACGTTCTCTGCTCACGATGTGATGTCCAGGTGCTGCTGACATGAACTGCCGGAGGCCAGGCCTCCCTCTGTCCCCTGTGGTGTCTGAGGCAGTGGCCACTATCACCCCCTCCCCCAGCGCCCCCTCCCCTGCACCCCCTTTGTCTACATGACCCCATTCCTTTTATTTCCTCCTTTCTTGGCAAGGCTGGGGTCTCAGAGGTGGAGAGATGCATTTCCACGCCAGGTCCACCTCTTCACCAGCTGTGATGCCAGGCAAGTTATTAATTTATCCTCCATTTCATTATCTGAAAAAATGAGAGGACCTAACACTGGCTGCTCAACCAGGCCACCAGGAGGCTTAAATGTGATGATACAGTTCAAGCTTAACCCAATTCCTGGCATGTGGAAAAAGCTGCATAAACACATGAGTGGTCGCCGCTCATTTAAAACCTCACTGAACCTACTGTGGGCCAGACCATGGGTCTGTAAAGGGCCAGAGAGTAAACACTTCTGGCTTCTCAGGCCCTAAGTCTGCATGACGACTTAGCTCTGCAGACACGATGCAAAAGCAGCCTCGTCCTCTGCGAATGAACGGGTGCAGCTGTGCTCCAATAACACTTCACTTGTAAGAGCTGATGGTGGGCCGGATCGCGCCCCGGGGCTGACGGTCGTTTGGCCGTCTGTGAGCTGGACAATGTGGGCACCAAAGACTCAGAAGGTCAGGAGGGCACAGATCCTGTCTTCAAGGAGCTCCTGGCGTGGGTGGGGAACAGGGAACGCATCATCGCGACACCACGTGATGAGCCTGCCTGGGGGTAAGAGGGGGCCTAAAGGAACAGTGGGGGACGGTGCTGGGGATGCAGCCCGCAGAGCGTGGCCCACCCGCCCCGCACCAGCCCCGCGTCAGTGGAGACAGGCTGGGCCGAGGCGCCCTCAGAGGGTACCAGGGGACCTGATGGGGACTCGGTCTGGCTGGAGCAGAGAGTTCCACAGCGACCAGAATGGGTGTCAGAAGAAGGGGTGGAGTGTGAACTGTATCCCAAGAGGAACGGGGAGGTGCCTGAGGAGCTCTCAGAAAGGCCACTCTGGCAGCCGCCCAGGCAGATGTGCACGAGACGAGGCGGGGCCAGAATGGCCAGCCCAGATGCTCGTGGAGGGCACGTGCCTGCACAGGCACTGCAATAACGTGAACAAGAAACGACGGAGAAGGCAGGCCCCACAGTGGGGCTCCCTCTCCAAACACCCGCTGCGGCCGGGGGCCAGGCTGGGAGGCGGGGACACGGGCTCTGGAGGATGGAGAACACCTGGGGCTGCAGGGGGAGGTGGAGAAAGAATGGAACATCAAGGCTGACCCGGCTCTGGCTTGAGTACCGGTGGGTGGGTGGTGAGTCCAGTCTAGAGACAGTTTACGGGCAGGCTGCAGGGAGGGGAGAGACTGGGGATTTGGACACGTGACCTTGAGAGAGACTGAGGTCTGGAGTGCGAGAGAAGCCCAGCCCAGAGATGAAGGCTGGGGACCTGTTGGGCTCTACGTGCCAGCTAAAGAAGGGGACGGGAGGCAGAGAGGACGCTGTGGAGAAAGGCCAGATGGTAGAGCAGGGCAAGGGGACCACCCGCATGGACCCAAGAAGATGAAGTTAGGGACTCGGGAAAGTCAGGCGAGTGAGGAGTGGAGGTGGTGGTGTCCCGGCCCACAGAGAGCGTGGCCAAGGGAGGCTGGGAAGGGCCCACTGGACCTGGCACAGGAGTCGTGGACCCTGATTCTCAAGCCTGGTTTCAGGGGAGCGGAGGTGGAGGCAGACCTGAAGGAGTGGGTTAGAAGGTGAGGAGGTGAAGGACACAGCTGGTGTTCTCTCCTTCCAAACAGGCTTGGAGAGGAATCAGGGTAGCTCGAGACCGTCGGGGGAAAGTGGGAAGGGTTTGGTTTTAATTAAAGGTGGGAGCAACTCGAGGATCCTAAGGATTGGACTCAAATCAAATATATCCTGAGCATCTCCTCCTGCCCCCACCCCAGCTGAAGATGACGGAGATGCAGTTTCTGACTCCAGAGCCGCACTCTGCGGGGAGAGCAGCTGGAATCCCAGAGCGCAGGTCAGCCGCCTGTCTGGGGTCAGAGGGGCTTGGCCAGAGGGTGAGTGGAGCTGGGGCCCCATCTCCCAGACCCAGCCAGATGGGCAGTGCAGACCGAACCACAGCCCATCTCCCCACGGGAACCTGGCACCTCGGGGGATGGCATAAGAACGCAACGTGTGTGTGCAGCGCACCCCAGGACCAATCTTTAATCCAGCTCCTGAGTGCCTGGCCAACGACCCAGCAATCACTGCATGGACTGCTTCCAGGGGCCCCCACCTCTGTGGAGAGGGGCTCGCTCGTGTCAGCTCACTGGAAACATGCTCCTGTGTCACAAGACACCAGGACACGAGTGCCTCAGAGATGCCCGGACCACTCCTCCTTTCACAGATGGGGACAAGACTTGCCCAACGCCCAGCAAGTTGGTGTGGCAGCTAGGACCTGCCTATGTCCCCACCTTTCAGAGCCAGCATGGACCAGGAAGCGCTAAATCCCAGAGAGGAGTGGAGACAGGCTCACCTTGTCTTCACCCTGCGCACCTGTCCTTGGTGTTGGGAATTTCAGACAATAACATGGGACAACAGGAATCTCCCAGGCACTCTTTCTGCCTTTGTCTTCCTCCCACGCAGCCCTCTGGACAGCAAGCCCCACGCCCTGACAACAGTGAGGTGCGACCACTCTTTGCAAAAGCAAGTCAAGGACCACCCTGTGCATCCAGCTCACGTGTCCCACTGTCCCTAGGGGTGCCCACGCCGCTCCCCTCTCCCTGCTGTTTTAATTCTTATGTAAACTAGACTAGGACCCACAAGCCGCCAGAAGTTTAAAAACAAAACATGGAAATGTGTGTTCCATGTTATTCTAACCAAAATTAACCTTGCCCTCGCCCTGAACCCCCTTCCTTTATCTTTCCTCCCACGTGGCACTGATGCATTCTCCCTTTGGTGACGTGCAGCTGCTTCTCAGCGGTGAGACTGGACAGGCTCCGGGGAGGGCAGCCAGGCCACCTGTCGCTCCCCCTGCACCCAGAGGAGCACCCCTGCACGGTGGCTGTCCACCAACACGAGCCGGCTCGAGAGCACGGCCACGCTCCTCTCTGCCCTGCTGCCCGTCACACCGAACGCTGTCTTGTTCCAGAAGAGACAAAGACCCATGCTTCTTCCTCATCCTTCTCCCCAGATCCCAAGTCTTTTCATGACTGAGCGATGGCTTTTTACTTGACGTGTGCGGTGATTTCCAAGCTCTGTGTGTGTCAGGCCCTGGGCGCACAGTCAGGTAAGACCCAGGCCCCGCCCTCAGGGCTCCAGGTCCACACGAAGCCTCTGGCCATGCAGGGCGGTGGCAGGTCTGCAGGTGGCTCACAAGGCCATCACACCTACTCCAATCTAAGGAGGAATGCACAAATGCTCCTTTTCTCTGCTGTTCTCTGAACCTTGACATTACGGGCATCCGAGAAGAGCAAGGCTCACCCCTCTCTGTAGCGGCCTGGACTCCTCGGATCAGGCCCAATTCCTTAGCCTGCCTCAGCTGCAGAGTGTCTGCAGACCCACGTGTGTCACTGCCTGCTCCCGAGGAAACGTCTCACACAGACAGACACTACAGGACTTTCTCTTGTGATTAAAAAAAATGCATGCAAAATTTAAGGCATTAACAACCTCATGGTAATGTCCCTATGAAAATTATTAATCACTAAGAAAATACTGCTGTTACCATTCAGAGGCATGAAATTTGAGAATCTGGAAAAGGGGTTCCCATGTGAAACCCCCCTAAAAGTCAGGAAGCACCCTGAACACGGGGAGCGAGTCTTGTTTGGGTCCAGGTCCCCTGCTCCTGGTGCAGGGCTGGGCCCCACGCAGGCGCTAAGTCCCCCTGTCTGCATGACCAAACCAAGCCGTTCGGACAAGGCAAGGAATGAACACGGAGACTAGAGACTGGACTCTGAAACCCATCCCCCCCGAGGACGGTGCCGGGGTGAGACATGGGAGCCGCCCTCCATCTGTGATCCCACCCAGGGGGCTGCGGGAGGGGCGGCTGCGGCAGCAGTCTGGGGAAACTTGTACGAGACTGTCCCCGACTCTCCCGACAGCGGCATGTCCAGCCAGCGATGGAAAGCCCTGCGATGTGCCCGTATCCTGGAACCTGTTTGTGCCGGGACTGATGCCTTTCAAATTCAGCAGGGCCAGTGGACCATCTCCGGTACAAAGCGCAGAGCTGGTCTGCCACTCCTACCCTCACTTGGGCCAAGGCTGCTTTCCCACGGCACTCAGGGGCCTTCTCCGCAGGGGGCAGGGTGCGTGCCATGTCAGGGAAAAGACACTCCCCGAGTGGGTCTGAGGGACTAACAGGCCCTGGACCGCAGCCCACCCCATCCCACCTCCACCTGGCCCAGTGGCCCCAGGGCCCACCTACAGAGGGAGAGCAAGTCGGGGTCAAACAGTTGTCGCCACACATGCCTGCCAGCAGCCGAGCAGGAGGCCCTGAGTGCGGAGAGGGCGATACCCGGCCCCCCAAACCTGTGCTCAATCCCTTCAAAGGCCTCCCACGTGGCAAGAGAGACGGGGATTATCTCTTACCATCAAACAGGCTACTCAGTATGTCCTGACATCCGATCTCATCCCGCTCGTTAAAACCACCTCCAAACCCCAAGATGGGCAACGGGGGAAAAAATCCCTCAAATCTCAGAAAAGAGGATCCAGGGACCTGCTGCAGATGAGAGGCAGTCAGGGTGGGTGGTCACAGCGTCAGCGACCCCACCTGGATCCTGGTCTCTGTTCCCCCTTCGGCCCCGACACCCTCCCCTGCATCTCCCCATGACGGCAGCGTCAGAGTAGGGTCCACCACTGAGGGCTTTCTAAGGCACTTGCCAAACACCAGGCATTTCACCTCTTTCACCTTAAAAACCTCATGAAGTAGTACAATTATCTCTACTTTATAGATGAGGAAGCTGCTCCTGGCAAGATTTAGCCATAGAAACGGGAGGAAGTTTAAAAAAGGAAGATAGGTGAACAGAAGGTCATCACTGTGGCATAAAGGGGGAGAAGGAAAAATCTGGAAAGAAATCAGTACCCTTCATCACCCAATCATATTCCTTCTCTGCACCCATCTGACACTTGGAGGTGGAGAAGAAGCAAACAGGGAGGCCTCTGGGGAAGAACAGCCGGGATGAGGTGCAGGGAAAGCGTCTGCTGCAGAAACCTTCCGGCTCCTCACCCCAAACCCACCAAGGACAGAGCAGGCTGCACATTCCTATGAGGAAGTGTCCGGTGAGGCGTCTAGAAACCCCGCCGGCCCGGCTCCACCGCAAGGCTGGGCGCGTACCTCCACGCGGGCCTTGTAGAAGTCCACGTCGTGCAGCTTCTCCCGGCAGCGCACCAGCTCCATCTCCAGCCTCTCCACACGGTTCGCCTTCTCCCTCAGGGCATCCAGCTCATCACGACAGGCACGAGCAGACCGGGCGTCGGCTGCCAGCTGGATGTTCTGGGAGATGGGCAGAGACGGGGGAGCCTAGCTTAGGGCACCCCTCTGGGGAGGGGAGGAAGAGAGGGCCAAGCCTCTGAAGCGCAGCGTTTCTAGGACATCTCGGTGGCTGAGGGACTCCACGTGCAGGCCACTGCATGGGGTCCCCACTCGCTGTCACTAAGAAACAGCCACCCCCACAGCCGTTCTCGGGACGACTGGCTCGCGGGCCGTGTTACTTCGAGTGGGAAGGAAAGAGAAGCCTTTGGCTGGAAGCTCCGACTGCTGCATTCCCGAACCCCTGGGCCACAGTTACTGGGGATTCCCAGCCACCCTGCCCACTCAATACAGACAGACACACAGACAGGCCTTCCTGCTCACCTCCTGCTTGACTTTCTGCAGCTCCAGCACCAGCTGATCCACCTCATGCCTGGTGTCCACAAGCTGCTCCGTCTTCTCCTCCCTGGGGGCGATTCGGAGAAAGCGTGGTGAGAGGGCCTACTTGGCAAGTAGCAGAGCAGCCCACCAACCACCCTGCGAGACCCCAGCGGGGAAAGGAAAGGGAACTGGGTTTCTGGGGGCGAGGAGGGGTATTGCCATGTGGGGCTTGCAAAAATGTTCCTGACTCAAATTCTCCTCCATTTTTAAGTTTTCAATGCCTACCCTCAAACTACATCCACTGGGCAGCGAGTTTCCCTCTGGGGATACAGAGAGGGAAGGAGACCCTGGCTGCAGTGTCACCACTTCACTGCCAGGCGGGCAGCAGGGTCCACTGGTGAGAGGGTGGAGGCGGGATCCCGAGGAGATGGGCAAAGTGGCATCCACCAGCCTCAGGAAACGGGAGCAGGCTCACCAGACGGGGCGAGCCACATCCTCCCCCCAGCCAAAAACCATAGCAGTGTGTGGTCATCTAAGCCCCGGAGGGGGCCTGACTGTGGGCTGGCAGGAGCCCTAAAGACCTGATAGAACCCAGCCTGCACAGGCCAGGGGGAGTTAGCCAATGGCGCTCAGAGCGGAGCCCAGCTGACTCCGTGGCCCAAGTCGGAGCTCTCCTGTTCACTGTACCGCACGTGCTAGAAACGTGTGTTTGCGACACGCGGCACAAGAGCAGAACAAACAGCCCGGACTCACAGCTCCTGCCTGACGCGGCGCAGCCTGGCCTTGGTGTCCGCCAGCTCCACGGCCAGGTGCTGCTTGTCCTCGCTGGAGAGGCTGCTGGTGGGGCTGGGGGTGGACTCGGCGCTGGAGGACTTGAGGGGGCTGGGCGGGTGCTGCGCCTGGAGGTAGTCCCGCTCCTGGGTGAGGTCCACGATCAGCTGCAGTGGGGCGGGAGGGAGAGCGAAGGGAGTGCTCACACCTGAACTTGGCGCGCAAGGGTCAACGGATAACAAGACACGGAGAGGTGTCGGCCGAGACTGAGAAACCAGGAGGAAGCAGGAGAGACAGGATGCAAGTTTTTAAAAAGGGATGAAATATTTAGAGGGAAAAAAAGGAGTATGTGAACGAGGAGGGTCTCCCAGCTCCCCGTTTTGAGGAACTTCTACCCTCCCACAGGGGTCTCAGAGGTGACCGTTTGCTGCAGGGAACGCTCCCACCCCTACCACAAACCAGACAGAGGGGACCAGGGGGCATCAGGCTGGAGATGAGGGGCTGGACGAGGAGGCGGCCGCGCGGCCGGGGTCCAGGTGTTCCTCCCGGACCCGCCCCTCCAGGCCGCCCACCCGCCTGCAGACGCACCTCCGTGCACTCATCCCGCTCGTCAATGAGCCTCCGGAGGTGAAAGACCATGTTCCTCGACAGGGCCTCCAGCTCCTCCGGGGCCACATCCGGGAGCTCCAACCACTGCAGGTCGAACACATTCTCCTGGTTTTGGGTCACCTGCGGGCACAGGTCAGGCGCTGCGGAGGTGGGCAAGGCACGGCCGGGGGCCCCAGGGGTACCGCCTCCCCATGGCCAGGGGGTGGGGCCACAGCTGACTGGGTCCCCTGGTGTCATTCACCCTCACTGACACAGATCTCCCGTGGTGAGCAGGGCACTCCTCGAGCAAGTGCAGACGCCCCTCAGCTGAGCTCCACTAGCCCGAGTCAGGCCCGCTCCCAACACCGGCTCCAAGA
This sequence comes from Hippopotamus amphibius kiboko, assembly GCF_030028045.1. NCBI lineage: Eukaryota > Metazoa > Chordata > Mammalia > Artiodactyla > Hippopotamidae > Hippopotamus > Hippopotamus amphibius. Next base: position 174,958,493 of record NC_080189.1, read on the forward strand.
GGACACGGATTTTTTTTTAATACCAGAGAGCTCTCCTTATAGTATTTCCCTAAACATAAACGGTCCTCAGATATTCTTACTGAAGCATCAATTTACAACACAAAGAAGGGAAGTCCTAGGGATGCCAGGGGTGAGGAGAGGGGCTGCGTTATTTCTTAAAATAAAATCTAATGCGAATATGGCAAACTGTTAAAAATCTTATGTTGGAATGTTGGGTACAAGTAATCTTACATTACTTTTTTGGGAAATATTTCATCATCTAAAACAATTTTCAAGTAAGACTGTGTCTCACCCCCACAGGCCACATAAGACCGCCTGGTTTTTCCCTTTCCATCAGGTGTGAGCAGAGGCCTACTGCTACATCTACACTGGGCAGCCTCTTCAACCACTCTGCTGACCTGACCTTCTCAGCCTGATACCCCCAGACATGCCAAAGGACACAGAAGATCTGTTTTGAGACCCCGTCCTCTCAGTTTGGGAAGGTAAGTATTAGCACAACTCAAGCCTCAACAGGGGAAAACAAAAAGAAACCAGGGATAGCCACTCAGAGGGGCACACCAAAAAAAGTTCTCAAATTTTCCAGAGCAGTAAATGGAAAGAGAGAATAGTTGAAAAATAAACAAAAAACAAAGACAGGGCCCTTCAGTTTCTCAAAAGACACCTGCTTTCTTACCTCCTCCCCCTTACAAAGAAAAGCTGGGATTCAGTAAATCTCAGAGATTTAGGAGAAATCTCATCCCACTGCACAGGGCACCCTAAAGGCATGGAACTGGGATTGAGAGGCCGGGTTCCAGGTCTGCTCTATACCAGCGTGTGGGAAAGGCCTCAGTGAAGGGGGTTCAGGGGTACAACCACAGCCACACGCCAGTAACCCTAGGAGCTTGTAATGAAAGGCTTATGCTCCTCTTCTGGGTTCTGACTCGATGGGTCTCCCGTGGGGCCTGGGCGCCTGCATGTTTAAGAAGCACCCAACTCATTCTGAAGCCCAGTTCCCATGGCCAGTCACCTAATTTGATAATCACGCAGGGCTTCTTTCTGGATGCATACTTTAAAAAAGAAAATATCTTGCTGGCAGAACAGGGAAGGGGAGACAGTGAGTGACAAAGACCTAGCCAGTCCCGGGGACCTAGTCCCCAGGTACATTTTCAAAACACACAGACACACAAGGAAAATGAAAAGGCAGAATGGTTCTTAGGCTAACAGGTCACTGACACGAACGGCTGAGAACATGTCCTACAATACTGACTGGCTTTGCTGGACCCCCTGCCCGCAATAAGCTGCATTCGTCTCCTGCTTCAAATGCTGATGCAGTTTGCAACCCACAGCGCCCTGGCCGGCTGTGGAAGCCGAGCAGCTCGGCAGCCTGTCCCCAGAGCCGGCGTGGGGAGCTCTGTGTGCAGCTGCCTCCGCCAGTTACACCCCTGCTCCGACGTGCCCCTGCTCATGTCTTTTTCATGCATTTATCTCATCTGTCCAATTAGATGGAAGGCTGAGCCACATCTCCGAAGATAATGAAAACATACGAGGCTTCTTTTGGAGGAGGGTGGGGTGGAGGTCAGGGAACTAACTTTCAGGTGGGTGCTCGGTTTCCAGGGGTACCGCCTCTGCCAAGGTCAACGGCAGAGGGGCTGCCCTTAGTGCGGAGCCCTCCTGACCCCACCCAGGGGGCCAAGTCTTCGGAGACCGCCCTTCTGGGACTTGCTGGTTTTTAACTTCCCAAGGGGTGGCAGTTGTTTCTCTGCCATGTCACTGACAGAAGCAGAGAATCTCTCTCTATAAAGATCAACCATTGGAAGCAGGGTGACATTTGCCAGAATACATTTTCAGGGGCTGTAAATCAAATTCTGAGCCTAAACCACTTGACAGCTCTTAAAAATAGTCTGAGTCCATATTAGGCAAGAAGAAGAGGCAAAAGAAGACTTGATTGAGGTTTTTAAAAAAAAATTTTTTTTATTTTAACCCCCACTTTATTTTAGCTTGCTGACAGCTATCTTTCCAAATAGAATCAATTGTCTGTCGTGTCTGAAATCTAAAATTAGCAAAATCATTAATGGGTGATGTATTCTTTAGACCTTTCACTGGTGGAGAGGGCCTGCCCCCTGGGTGCCACGGGAGCCACAGTCCACAGTTAAGCCCACAAAGCCCCCCACCTACCTCCTGTATATGGGCCACGATCCCGGCCTGCGTCTCAATGTCCAGCTGTTTGATTCTTTCGATAAATTCTTCTTTCCTCTCACACTGTGGAGGGTTACAAGTGTTAATGAAAGTGTTTTACAAGGGCAACCTGGGGTCACCAGAGCCACAGAAATACAGTTTCAAAAGGAGACACCCACCGCACCCTTGGCTTTTTATAACCAAGAGCGCTCTGCCCTCCTACCAGCCACTCACACTGAGGTTTCTCTAGGAGCAGCTCAGACTATCTATATCACAATCCCCTGCGGGGGGTGGGGGGCTGTCTTTAAGAACACCAGGGGGTGGGACACAGACAAGCTCTCCAGTGGATTCTTTATTTTTTTTTATAAATTGATTGATTGATTGATTTTATTGGCTGTGTTGGGTCTTTTTTGCTGTGTGCAGGCTTTCCTTAGTTGCTGTGAGTGGGGGCTACTCTTAGTTGTGGTGCACGGGCTTCTCATTGCCGTGGCTTCTCTTGTTGCGGAGCACAGGCTCTAGGCACGTGGGCTTCAGTAGTTGCGGCACATGGGCTCAATAGTTGTGGCTCACGGGCTCTAGAGCACAGGCTCAATAGTTGTGGCACATGGGCTTAGTTGCTCCGTGGCATGTGGGATCTTCCTGGAGCAGGGATCGAACCTGTGTCCCCTGCATTGGCAGGCGGATTCTCAACCACTGCGCCACCTAGGAAGCCTCCAGGGGATTCTTAAACAAGTAAAGATCAAGAACAGCCGGTTTAGGCCAGCAGGTGGCAAACTTCATTTGTAAAGGGTCAGATGGTAAAAAAAGAAAATCTTAGACTGGACAGGCCATGGGTCTGAGCTCTGCAGGTGTAGTGTGAAAGCAGCCACAGGTACTGTGTAAAGCAATCAGCATGGCAGTGTCCCCATAAAACTTTATTTACAAAATTAGGTGGCATAAATGGATGCTGAATTTTGTCAAAAGCTTTTTCTACATCTACTGAGGTCCCACTACTGGGCATATACCCAGAGAAAAAACCATAATCCAAAAAAAAACATGTACCACAATGTTCACTGCAGCACTATGTACAACAGCCAGGACATGGAAGCAACCTAAATGTCCATCAACAGATGAATGGATAAAGAAGATGTGGCACATATATACAATGGAATATTACTCAGCCATAAAAAGGAATGAAATTCAGTTATTTGTAGTGAGGTGGATGGACCTAGAGTCTGTCATACAGAGCGAAGTAAGCCTGAAAGAGAAAAACAAATACCGTATGCTAACACAAATGGTACTGATGAACGCAGTGACAGGGCAAGAATAAAGATGCACATGTAGGGAACGGACTTGAGGATACGGGGGTGGGGGGTAGGGAGGGAGGGGAAGCTGGGACGAAGTGAGAGAGTAGCACTGACATATATACACTACCAAATGTAAAATAGCTAGCTAGTGGGAAGCTGCTGCATAACACAGGGAGATCAACTCCATGATGAGTGATGATTTAGAGGGCTGGGGTAGGGAAGGTGGGAAGGAGTTGCGGGAGGGAGGGGATATACGTATAAATACAGCTGATTCACTTTGTTGTACAGCAGAAACTGGCACAACAGTGTAAAGCAATCATACTCCAATAAAGAGCTTAAAAAAAAAAAGGTGGCAGGTCAAATTTGGCCCACAGGTTGTTTGCTGATCCTCGCTCTAGATGTTCCTACACTGGGGACACTGCTAGTGCCACCCTGCCCCAGGGATCCCTACCTGGCCTCTTGCCCAAGGTTCCCTGGAGCTAGAAATGGTTGCCACCTAAGACGGTGTCACGTCTCTCACAGGAACCCTGTGACCTTCCGTCCTGTTGGGCTGAAAGCAGCTTCACTCCTACCGCATCAAAGAGGGTGATTTATCCCCACAAACCCAAACACAAGAGCAGCCCTCTCTGCCCCCTGCCCAAGCCCTACCTGCACAGCACAGCCCAGCACCAGCAGCAGCACCTTCTTAATCTCCTCCATGCTCTTCCCTAAATCAAAAGAGCAACACAGTTAATTACGCTCAACTGTCTGTAAAATTTCACCAGGGATATATACATATCTGATGCAGGGGAAAAAAACATCAAGTAAGCTAAAAAAAACAAAAAACAAAAACCCTTCAACTACCCAGTGATATCCACTTAAGGTGTACACACCCCATCTGTTTTCTCCATATGGGTTTGTTTATTTCTTAAACCAAATGACAATTCTATCCATAACTATTTGTGGTCCTTTTCCATTCAAATATATCATAAAATCTTTCCGTGATAATTAACGAATGTGAGCATTTCTTTTCAGTGTGTGGGGTAAGCAAAGCACAATGGAAGAGAACGGTCCCCGAAGGAAAATAATCAACTGTGAAAGAAGACTGGACACAACTCTGCCTTTCCATCATGCAGAAGCTCAAACAAACGAGGGAGAAGAGTTAAGTGAACCCACACGCTCATCACCTGCTTCACGTTACCAACCTTTTGCACATCTATTCCATCTCCCCCAACCCCCACCCTGCTTCTGTTTCTCAGTTTCAATGTCTGGCTGGAGTGTCCCCCAAAGCAAGTCCCAGACACCACACACACCTCATTTTTGATGGTCTCATACTTACTTTGTACAAAGGTCACAAACTAATTCAACCACTCCCTTTCCGGAGATCTGATTTTTTGATATTTTAACCTAAATGATGCTACAAAGAACATCTGTGGCTAATTCTTTATGCACATCCTTATTTCCTTCTTTAGGATCAACTCATCTTTCAAGCTTTTCCTACTTTCAAACTGCCCTGCAGAAAGGCACTGCCATTCTACTCCCTCACAACCAACGTGCGATAAGCCCCACTTCCCCATGCCCAGACCAACTCTGTTTTACTACCCTTTCTCAGCTTTGCCACTCAGGCCAAAAAATCATATTTCATCATTTTACACTGTGTCTCCTTCCTTATGCTTGAGGCCAAATGCATCTTCATCTGTTTATCAGTTTCAGTTGCTAAAATAAACAGAGTCAGGATATAGGAGCTCCAGACCTGATTTGGTCACCAGGAGGCCTATGACCTGGACACACTGTACACTGCTTTCCAGTCTCAGTTTCAACATCTGTGAAAGGGAGGCAGCTGGCCTGGGTGACGTGCAGGGTGTCTTTCGGGTGAGGAGCTTCTATGGTTTTCTACCCTTTCCATAACATCCTATTCTATTAGGGGGAGAAGGGACATGCCAGAAAAAGCATTGTTTTCCTGAAAGACTTACCAACACCCACTCACACTGTGCTAATATGGTCCAAAGCATCATCAATGACCCCTGGGATGAAAAAACCAAACTCATGTCCAAGAACAAGCACTGTGGTTCATTTCGGGTCCCTGGGTGTAAGGCGTATATGCAGTGACATGTGGCTTCATCCTAATACCTCTCACCTGAAAAATAGCTAAAAACAGCTTTTCCTGAGATGACAATATTATGGTCGAGTCTCAGAACTGGGGGCTGGGCATCCCCCTTCCCACCTCCTAGTCTGAAGGTGGGCGGGACGGGCTGGGGGGCTGGACCACAGGGTCCGTGCAAAGCATTCAGATTCCACACTCTTAAGAATCAGGTTTGGTGTTGCAGATCAACCCAAGATGACCCAACCTTCCCTTTGCTAATAAGTGTAGAACTTCATCAATGTTTGAAATGGAAAAACTCTCAAAGACTTCAACGGATTTTTTTTTTCCATTTGAGACCTTTTATTTGGCCCAAGAGGCTCTAATCCACAGACATAAATACACTTAACACCACAGTGATAGGCTGAGGTGGTGATCCCTCACAATTTTAGTTCTGATAAAAAGAAAAGGAAGGACTTCCCTGGTGGCGCAATGGTTAAGAATCTGGCTGCCAATGCAGGGCACACGAGTTTGATCCCTGGGCTGGGAAGATTCCACGTGCTGCAGAGCAACTAAACCTGTGCACCACAACTACTGAGCCGGCACTCTAGAGCCTGCAAGCCACAACTATTGAGCCCACGTGCCACAACTACTGAAGCCCATGCTCCTAGAGCCTGAGCTCTGCAACAAGAGAAGCCAGCATAATGAGAGGCCCACACATCACAACGAAGAGTAGCCCCCACTCGCTGCAACTAGAGAAAGCCTATGTACAGCAACGAAGACCCAACACAGCCAAAAATAAAATACGTAAATTTATTTAAAAAAAGAAAGAAAGAAAGAAGGAAAGAAAAGAAAAGAAAAGGAAATGCACACCTGAGTATTAAAAACCTCCAATCAGTCTCACCAAAACCTTCCCCGGGCTGCTCATGCCAGCCAGCCCACGTGGCTGTCCTCACCTCTGTCCCTTCACAGTCAGTCCCCAAATGATGGGAAAGGGCCCCCTGAAAGCCCTTTGGTGGATATAACAAGTACAGACCCCTTCCAGCCGTCACCAGCTCCTCCTCCTGCAGCGATTCACCCTTCACGGGCCGTGTACCTGGTGCTGAAGCCAGCAGAGCTGACACAGGAAGAAAGCGTTTTAAGGGCCTTGGATCAGCTGAAAAAGAAGTCAGAGTTCACGAAGAATCTTTGTGTACTCGTCACCGCAAAGGCCCCAGAGGACCCAGTTATATCACACTTTGGGTAACTTAAACAACTCAGATGATCCATTCCCCCAAACTACTGCAGATAAAAACAGCAAATTAAAAGTGGAAAGGAGCACGGGACAGGACCACTGTGAGTAGCAAGAGCCTAAGCCGGTTATCTGATAGCAAGGAAGAGATGAGGAGCTCTGCACATGTACACGAGGGCTCAAAGCTACCATCTGAGGCTGTTCAGTGAAAGAGTGAAGGGCTCTGCTCCCTCAGCATCCTGAGTTACACACAATAACAACCGTGAATCTGCCCGTCCGTCCTTTCTTCCTTCATACACATCTATCAGACATCAAGGAAAAACTAAATTTAATCCAGAGCACTGCTGGAAAAGTACGGAATTCCACTTTGCTAAGCTTTGGAATAGAGGGGGAAGAAAGATTTTAAACACAGAGAATTAATATTAGAAAAATGTTCAGGGAATATTTAAAATAAGCTTTTTGGTGGTGAACAGGGCACTAGGAAATTCACCTCTGCCTTCATTCACACGAAGCAGGGCTGTGCTCAATCTCACCGAGCTAAGTGAATACAAACATTTGCTATAACAAATGTATCCTGTGATTTTTTACCCCTACACAAATGCCTAGGAAACTGAAAAAAAGAGAGAGAGAGAGAGAGAAAAGCAGAAGTTCCCTCATTTCTCATGGGAAGCTGATGCCCAATTTCTCTCAGGATTTCTGCTATTTTCAAAATCTACCAGATTGTGGGTTTTGAATGGTTTCAAAACACATCATAAGACTCTCCACTGGATCCCTGCCAGCGGGGGTGGCTCAGTGACACAGTTACACAGGCAAAGAAGAAACACCCCTACAGACCGCTCCCTCCCAAGAACCTACCAGACGCTGGGTGCTTGCTGAGAACACACCCACACTTAACGCAGTCCTCTGAGCTCAGACCAAGGGAACCGGTAATTTTTAAAAGCTGGTAAGTGCTATGGGAACCCAGAGGCAGGACATCTCATTGCAGTAAGGATCAGGTAAGGCTTCCTAAAGGAAGCGACTTCTGAGCTGAGATCCCAGGATGAGGAGAGACTTGGGGGCTTCTCGGGCACAGGGAACAGCACATGCGAAGGCCTAGACGTAAGAGAGCACAGCGCTTGCCAAATTATAAACGCTTTGTGCTTAAGCTCATTAGAGTGGGTTTTCATGAGCAATGGGAGGTGAGGTAGGAAGCACCGTGGATTTCTGTACCTAGTGAGTCACAAGCATCCAATGGGTGTGGGGAGGGCCGAGCACATCAGGCATCCTCTGCATCTACCCACAACCTCAGGGGGAGTCCCACGACAGCCTGAGCGGACGGCCGAGTCTAAGAAAAATCTTACTTACTTAACTACCTGCTTCCTGCAGTCTTGACACAGAGAAACTCACCCCAGCCTTTCTTAGCAGAAATGGAACGCGTATAGGCTGACCTAAGTTATAGACATAAAGCTACAGAGGTTTGCAGACATAAATCAGCTTCCCAAACAAAAGGGAAACTATCTGATACTGCACAGGCGACAAAGGTGGACCTGGGGATAGAAATGCAGTGGGGCGATTAAAGAACACCAACCTCTAAAATGTGGAGGCTGAATCACATCAGGGTTGGAAGAGTCCCCGACTTTCTAATCGCGTGTCTCTGGCAGACACGATGCGTCAATCATGACATTTTCTCACCCAGCCTGGAAGGAGGATTCAGAACCCTTCTGAACACAGCACTCCCCAAAGAGCCACTGCCAATCAATGAAAGTTGGCACATGAAACAAAATCCATCTTCCATGCCTGGTACACAATCAAGGGGACCCTTTTGGCTCGACTCTTTGATTCTCTAAGATGAGGTCATCTGAATGTTCATACATTCTCTGGATACGGAAAATCAATCTTGTGTATAAGTGGTCACTTGGGTATGAAGGTGGGGATTCAGACAAAGGAAGGCAAACAGCCCTTTCCAAGAGGAAGCCCTTCCTGCCTCAAAGGGCACACACTCTGCCTTGCAGAGGGTGGAAGGCACAGGGATTTTACCTGCAGAGATAGGGGTCAGAGGAAAGCAGTGACCCTGACTCCTCTGTCCTGCTCCCTCAGCTCCCCACAACCACAGAGGCCCGGGGTCTGGGAGTCGCCAGCCAGGCCGAGGGTTTAACCCTCGCAGCCTGGAAGGACGGACCCACCGGAGTTAATCCTGCCTGCCCCACGTGCCCTTCGCGCCTACAGACCGTTACAGCACTTTCATGTAACACGCTATCATTTGACTTAATCCCCAAAGCAATCCCCAAAGGCCAGTATTATCTGCGTTTTTACTAACAAGAAGAGGCTCAGACAGGCTGAGCCACAGAACTGAGATCTGGTCACCACCTGCCCGCTCCTGACTCGCTACCATCCCCCTCCCCGAAACTGCGTTATACTGACCGTTCCCTCCAGAGCAGGGCTCTCTCTGGTTTACCTTCTGATCCCAGGGCCACAGTGCAGGCATTCAGCCAGTGTCTGCTGACTGAGGGACTGAAGGCAACAGTTAGCATTATGTCCCGGGGAGGAGAACAAAGAGAACAATTCCAGTTTCCTTTCTTGTTGGGATGGATATATATATATATATATATATTTTTTTTTTTTTCCCTTAATAATTCTACATTCTGCTCTCTTATGTGCTGCAGGCAACCACTCACTGTGCTTTCCCTGCTTTCTTAGTTAAAAACCAGTCATTTCATAAGGATGATCATGGGGCTGTCTCATAGATTTGAAAATAGCACTGCACTGAGCGTGACCCTGTTTCTCCTCGATGTAAGATGACATCTCAAGGCTCCTCCACACGGGCACAGCTCTACGGGCCCTCCTGGGGGTTCAGCTTACGCTGAGCAGAGCTGTTATCACTTTAGCAAGGTTACTTTGGGTTCCACGAGGAAGAGCGTGGACGGTAATTCCTGGTGGGTAGGCACCTGGGGACCCTCCACTATACCCATCCCAGGCCGTGGAGTAGGAGGCAGGCACCTCTACGCACCACCTCATAGCCTGGAGAGCGACTCCTGTGAAACCCTCACTTAGATTTCTTACAACCAGAACATTCACGTGTGACCCCCACCAGGCACTCCCCCATTTATTAGTCATTCAACAAACGTTTATCACACGTGGACTTTACAGGCACCGAGTCACACGTCCGTGTGAAATGGAGCAGGGGCTCGAGTGCACCCTGGCCCCATTATCCCATCGTCTCTCCTTCACCTGCAGCAAGTCTGCCCCCACCCGCAGGGGTCCCCCACACCACCTTGTGTGGGTACCGAGAACCTGCCCAGGTGACGCAAGGCAGCGGCTCCCAGGTCACAGACAGCAACTCCAACAGCCACACCAAGCCCCTCAACACTGCGCCACCAGCAAACACGACTCCCTAGCCCAGCCTGCCCCGGCCCCAGAAACTGAGAGCTTCATTTCCTGGCACCAAACAACTGAAGATCGGAAAGGGAGCAGCAACCACAAGAATACAGCTTGCGACCCAGAGTCTGCACGGATTGGAGGTGAGGTGGTAGCAGAGGCAGGAGGTGACCTGAGGAAGGGTCCCTCCCAAGCACCGGGCGGAAAACACAAAGCGGTGAACACAGAGACCTTTGGCAAACAACAGTTCATCCCTCCTCCTCGGACGGCCACGGCCACAGAGAGCAGTCCCGCTGGACGCCATGCGCGGTCACGCAGCCGGGGAGCCCTGTCTCTGTGTACAGCCCATCGCTAGGAGGTGACCAAACAAAGTCTGGTTTCCAGGCAGGTCCCGTGGCTGCTCTGAAGCCCGGCACCTGGCTGTGCTCTAACGCTCGCTGTGCTTGGTGTTACCCAAGCTTTTCACGTTCCTAGAAGAGCCAAGTGCTGGCACTCAGCTCAAGTGCTCAGCAGCCCCCTGCGTTCTTGATGGACCAGAGAATTCATTTCTGAATCCAGCAGGCAGCACAAAAGCAAAGGAGCAGGCCGCAGGCAGGCCATGTGAAATCGCGTGTGGGCGCTTTTCTGAATCTGCTCCCTCAAGGAGAAAACAGGAAACATGAACAGGATCAAATGCCTGCAAGATTAGCTTTTCTTTATTTACTTATTTCTTCCCTCCTCTTTTAAAGGACCTGAGGTTTCTGCAAATAGAAAAGCTATATATACATATAAACAAGATCAAAATTCAGGAGAAATGAAAAAATAGCTTAAGGTTGGGAATTCTGATCTTGTTTATATATATATATAAATGAGATTTTACATATATATACACACATATATGTGTGTGTGTATATATATATATACACAGATCAGAATTCAGGATAAATGAAAAAAAGAGCTTTAAAAAACCTCAAGAATCGCTCATTAACCCCTAATGGCAGACCCTCGACCCACCATGTCACTTGGCAAGCAGGGCACTGGTGCGGGCAGAGCCGCAGGAAGGTGACAGGGGAGGGAAGGCAGCCAGCCGCCTGCTTTCTAAAGGAACAATCTCAGCGGCAGGAAGACTGCTTGTCATAAACCAGTCTCAGAGACCTCTCTCCCGTCACAGGGATGGGAGGTAAGCCAGCCTCCCGGGGGGAACCGGCTCTCAGAGGTTTCAGCTCCTCCTCAAAGGCAGAGCTGTGCAGTGAGGGAAGGTTGCCATGGGATCCAAGAAGCACTTCAAGGATGCCCTTGACAGGAGAGCAAGTAAAACCTGAGAGGGTTAAAAATTAAATTCCAAGAACTTTTCAGGAGTTTTGTTTCCCTTCCGCCTTTGAAATGCAAAATGCAGCTATGACAGAGACTTCCTCCCTGAGCTTCTCATGGGACTGCCAGCACATTTCCACTCCTCCGAGCTCGTCACACCTCAACACACTCCCTTTGCTGCTCTGTCGAGAGTTCTTTGAGGCCCTGCCACATGCCGCTTCCTCCAGGAAGTCTTCCTGACCTGCCCAGGCAGAACTCATTGCTTGCCTTGCACACTGTGGGAAGCACGCGCACACCGCTTCTCGCCCTGGAACAGGCTAGTCATAGACACTGTCTTCCTCCCCTCCTGCCCCAGTGCAGACGGGGGACTCCTTGAACAGAGGCAGTCCATTCATCTCCATGGCCTCTGGACCCACGGTGGGCATCTGAGAGCAAAAGCTGGAGTGGGGCTTGGATTGAGCTCCTCTGTGAGCCTCTGGTGCACTCAGAGATGCCATTTGGAGGAAGGAGGATGTAAGCGCCTTCCCATCTTCTATTTGGCAGGCTCAGAGATTGGCCTTCTGGTTTTTTCAGCCAGAGCAGCAGGAGGACAGAGGCCTGTGTGAGCTGTGAAGGAAGGACGTTCACAGCATCTGGGGGGCAGAGAATCTCCAACTTCTCAGGTGCTTTCTGTTTCTGAAACTGCCGCACGAGAGAGAAAACTGAAGACAAGGACCAGATCACTAAACAGCAATTAATGGAATCCCCCAGGCTATCCTCAAAGGGTCCTGTCTGCATTCACAGACAGGACCCTGTAGGGTATGAATACGGGGTCAGCCCCTCCATGGACCCAGGTATCTTGCGTGGCATTTAGACCTCAAGAAACACCAGGCAGAATAATGACAGTGGCTTGTTCCTCCTGCTGACTGTCCACATATACAACCATCTGCGTAACTTACGGTAATAAACACATCTCCAACCTAGGGGACCACCATGCTGTGTGCTGCTGCATGAGTTTCCTCCCCTCTCTGGGCTGGGTTTCTGCACCTACACGACTCCCCCCTTTCCATTCCAAACAGCTTACGAGCGATCGGCAATTCACAAGTCTGAAAACCACGACTGCACTTGGATACAAACCTTGGAAGAGAAAACATTGCTCTCTTCCAGCGTGATTGCTCTATGATTCATTGCAGAAATTAATTTGCTAACACCCTGGCTTCCTGTCAGACGAATCTAGTCTTTTTCATATGTGTGGCACAGTGACAGGCCTGGCTGCCGAGAAACCAGAGCCTGAAGTTCTGGCCAACGCCTTCCCTCACTGTAGAGATGCAGCAGACGTCACGATCTCTTGGTTCCCATGTAGAACACACTCTTCGATAAGCCAGGTAAATAAGTCTAATGGATGCACTGCTGGGGGTGTGGGCAGTTTTCAGCGCATCATTACTGGCCTAGGGCAGCCACACACATGGTGCTGGGCAGAGGTCGACTCTCACTTGACCCTGACCACTGACACTTGACCACTGCATCTGTGAGAGCATGTGGTTAACATCTGTAAGGAGCACCAGCTTAAGGGAAGAGGGAAGTGGGGACAGGAGAGACAAGTAGACAAAGTGGGTCTCCAGCACTTGTGCTCTATTTATTTAGCACCTGCTGTGTGCCTGCACTGCTCTAGACACGTAGAAGACACTGGAGACAACAACAAAAGCCCCCAAGATTCCTGTGCTCATGACAGATTACATCCTAGAGGGGGAAAAATAAGTACATGAGAGAGCATACTGGAGGGTGGTAAGCGTTATGAAGAAAGGGAGGCAGAGCAGGATAGAGAACTGGGAGCCCTGGGGGAGGGGGAGGGACACAGCTGCAAACAGAGAGGTTGTCAGGAAAGGCTGTACTGAGAAGGTGACATCTGAGCCAAGACTGGAAGGATCTGTTCCTGTGAATATCTGGAAAAGCATTCCAGGCAGAAGGAACAGCCAGTGCACAGGCCCCAGCGCAGGGAGGAAAGTGACATAATCTAACTTTCTAAGAGGACCGGCTTCTGTGTTGAGAACAGACAGCAGCAGGCGGCAGGGGGAAAGGTAGAGAGGCAGACAGTTGGAAGGCCACTCCGGTGCTAACCAGGAGAAGGAGGGTGGTGGCTGGAACCAGGGGGGCGGCGGGGCAGGAAGAGAGAAGAGCTCAGCTGTTTGGAAAGTGGAGCCAGGGCACCTGCCTGAGGAACGGGGGTGGGGTGGGAGAGAAGGATCAGACTTGGCCCACGAGAAACAAGACAGAGCGCACCCCGCAACACTCAGTCCCGGGAGTCCACATGTGGCCCAGCCACCGGGGAAGGCCTTTCTGCTATGTGCCATTGTATGAACGTGAGGGAGAGGTAGAGCATGGCTCTGCAGGACCCCAGGCCAGGCTCCAAGAAGCGGGGTGTACAGTAACGAGGCGCCAGACAGACGCTTCCCCAGGGACGGGTATCCAAGGGAGATGGTTACAAAACCACGCACGATCAAAGAGGAAGTCCAGAGAGGATTCGAGGTACAAACAGGAAATAAGAGAATGGGGATCTGGGGCCAGGAGGGCAGATATCGAGGATAGATTTTTCATGTACATGAAGTGTTTTCTTACATTCCCTGAACTGTCTTTGAATCCCACCCAGGGTAGGAAAAAAGAGAACATCCTTTTATCTGATGAGTGCAGGGTAATAGACATACAGAAAAATCTTCTAATAGTATGAGTCATGACATCTCCCTTTCATAGGTCAGAGGAAGGGGGACAAGTGCTTGGCGCCTTGGGATCATTCAGTGTCACTGTGTGTGTGTGCGCGCGCATGTGTGTGTTTGAACTAGATGTTCCGCTGGGATCTGTGCTGCCCCTGCCTTGGCTCCACTGAGGTGCATTTGCCAAAAACAAAAAATATACCCAAACTGAAATGTTATAAATAACTGGTACAGTGTCAACATCAGCCAGAAAGAGCACAGGCGTGCTCCCGGGCCGTGCGGCAGAATTCGTAAAAAAGCCGCCCCCTCTACCCCTTCTAGGCAACCACACAAGAAAAAAACCAACTTTGTTCTTTATTTTAAAAGAAACCCCAGATGCTTCACTCATCTATTTTTAAAATTTCAAACAGAAAACACTGTTCCACACATACGTCTCTGGCACCTATGTCTGCGTCTCGCTGGGGGACCCCCCCACCCCCGCCGCCAACCTCCTCCGCTCTCGGAGCCCCCCGAGACTCCTGTCAAAACCTACCCATGCGTGCACCCAACTCCCATCCCTCTGGCTTTGACTTCAGGGGAGGCAGCCCCTCCCCTCTCCGTGGAGCCCACAGAAGCCGCTGTCAGTCAGGCCCTGCCTGCCGGTGGTCCTCTGAGCCTGCTACAGCGGGTGGGATTCCATCCTTAACCTTCCTTGGGCTCCCCATCTCATTTCTCCACCTTTTCCATCAGAACTGGGGCCAGAGCGTCTTCAATTGATGTGCGCTGATTCTATATGGTGCTGGGGGTCAAGGGGCACACCATCCACCTGTCAAAGTTTAAAAGCAGCTTCCTCACAGTGTTCTAACACTGGATTGTAGGGAAGGTTGCACAAACCTGCACATTTATGGAGAGAATCACTAAATTGTATACTTAAGTGAATTTCATGGTATGCAAATTATACCTTAATAAAGCGATAAAAAAGATCAGCCTCCACATGTCTACAGGTGTTTCTGTCCTGCGCCAGACCCAAGGCGGGACCTGGGTTTTCTGCATGTGGACAGTCTCCTGGCCCCGTGTGGTTCAGAGGGGCCGGAACAGAGACTCAGCTAGGGGGAGGGCTGGGCGCAGGGTTGTGGCGAGTGGAGATGCCTGCTGGAGAAGGGGCCCCCAGAGGGCAGGCTTCCAGATGGCAGCGGGGGGGGGGAGGGGCACCAACAACGGGAAGGTGGCAAACTATGCAGTATGATGGGGTGACAGGGTGGCTGGGTGGGGGAGGAGGACGTGGTTAGTATGAGATTGCCTCATATGCCACTGTCGTTTCTGTAGGTCAGAATGGTTGAATACTGGCAATCGCCTGCAGCTTAACCTAACACCTGTCCGTGTGTGATACGGACTGGAGTTCAGGCTCGGGGGCTGGATGGAGCAAATTCCCAATCAGCCCCTCTGCTCGTGGGCTAAGTGACCAAGGACTTGTCCCTTCAACTCTGTGAGTGGCCGTTCTCTCCTCTATAAATGGGACGGCACGGCCACACCCAGGAGCACATTTTCATTTCCATCTTGAAACACATGTCCAATGTCCAGCGCAAAGTAGGCTCACCCAGGGCTCAAGCAGGGAGCATCCTTCTTTCCTGCTCCTCTGCCTTCCTCTCATCTGACAATGCTGCTCTAAGGCAGATGGAACAGCAGAACTAAGCCTGAACCACCAACCCCGCCGGGCATCTCTCTCTCAATACCAAGCCCCCAAGTAAGTCAGGACAGACAGCACAGTTCTGCTCAGCAAAGCAGACCCTCACTTTCCTGATGTTATTGCAGAAACACGAGAGTCCCAGCTGTCCCTGGGGCCCAGGGCTGCATCTGGCATCCTCTACCTGGGGGAACCATGAAATAAAGCCAGAAAACAAACGGCCCTAAGGCAGGGCTGGGGGTGGCGTGAACCAAGGGCTCCCTGTTACTAACGCACCAAGTGGGTGAGGGTGTTCACTGCCAGGGGCCACCAGGTGGGCCTGGGTGCCCTCTGCAAAGCCAGCGTGAGAGGATGTGGGTGCTCATGGGCCGGCAGTGCTGAAGACAAACAGGAGGTCAAGGAAATACCGTCCTTTGGCTCCCGCAGAGAAACGGGGTGTGGTGGCCGAGGAGGACACCCCGCCATGAGCAAAGCGGTTTGATGTTCAGCTGCCCTTGACCCAGTGCCCCAAGTAGCTGCTGCTGTTCTCAGGGCTAGGGTTCCTCCCGAGAAACATCCTCAGCAGGTCACAGGGTGTACTTCTCCTTTGCTCTCCAGGCAACCTGAGCTCAGACTCCAGTGAGAGCAGGGCAAGGAGGTACTGACCAAGGGAAGCTTCAGTTCCGTCTGCAAAAGCCTCTAATGTGGGATCCTTCCTGCATTCCTTGACCCCTCACCTAGTCCAGGAGGCTAACAAGGTCTTCACGGGAATCGGGGAAGTCTGAACCAGCAAGCACATCTGTTCACAGGGGCTGCAAGCTCTTATCCATGAGCCATGGGTGCCCGGTGAACGCACACGAATGTGGACAGAAAGAAATCCATCACCCTGTTTAACTCACCCAGTGTGTTAACTGTCAGGTATGAACTAAGCTCTGGCTTTCTGGAAGGTGCCCGGGAGGACATTTCAGTCTTTCAAAGTCATACCGAGTGGCCGAGACTAGGACTTAGAATCTTGCCCACTTGAGCCCCGGAGACCAGAGGGAGACGTGTAAACAGACACAAGATAGGATGTCCCAGTACGATCCACCATGGGGGGAAGAAAGCAGCACAGGACGCCAGTTCCCTCGAAAGATTCTTTCTTCCCAATTGTGACCACATGCCATGATGGTGTGAGAAGAGACCCCTGGGGGTCCACCACACAACCCGGGCCCCCAAACCCGAGCCCTCACCTGCCCCTGCGCTCAAACCCGAGGAGTTGGTGGATATATTCTTAAGGAAGAACTGTGCTCTTGGCGTAGTGCCTTGGGGTCATAAACCCACCCTTTACAATCACACCCGCATGATCACGTGGTTTCACTGTGCTGGCTCCAAGCTGGCAGCCAAAGCTCTGCCTCCGACAGCTGCCCAGGGCCGATGGCACTGCCCAGGCTCTACGGGGGGCGGGCAGGGGCGGCTTTCACTCACCAGACAGCGGGTCTTTGCCAATCATCAAGACATTGGGCAAATTCATTACGATCAGCTGCTGGAGAACTTCCTACAGAAACAAAGGGGAAAGGATACCATTAAGAACCGAAAACAAAATAAAGACTGATTAAGAAAGTTACAGCTTACCAAGTTACTGGAGGAGCGTGCCAACCAATAGACACTAACTATGAAAATACTATGTAACAGGAAGGAATATGTAGCATAACAATAAATGAAAAGTCAAAAAAGCTACTTGTGCTTCCACCTTGACTGTTACCAAATGAAAATTACGTCTGCATGTGTACAGAGACTTTGGGAAAAAAGATATATTAGATGCTAGATTAGCAGGATTAGGAGTGAGTTTCTTTTTAAAAGATGTCTTTATTTTTATTGTATGGTTTGCTTGTGCAATTAAAAAAACAGAATAAAGATTGAAAGGGATGCTGCTGAGTCTTTACAAGCTGATGATTCAGGATCCTGGTGCTCAGTAGGTCTTTGGTGCAAGTTATAAAGGAGGAGATGTCTCTCTTTTCAGCAGTGACTTCCCTGGGGAAGGGATAAATCACAGCTAATCTGGCCCCGTCAGAGACGTGATGCACAGGAAGTGAGCTGCCTCCTGGCCTCACACCAAGGGCCTCTGAAAGAAGGCCCAGGCACCAGCCATCAGTCATGCCCCCTTGTGGGGGGTGTTTAACAAGTTCTCCTTGGAGTGTGCCGGCTCACCAACTCAAGTTTCCCAGAACAATTCTCAGGGCAGGTCGGTTTTCCCTGCCCAGATGTGCCTTGTTTGTCAGGAGATTAAAAGATGTAATTTTACAGAAGACAAGCAAGGCGGTAGGATTCATAAGTATTCTTGGTCTTACAGAAGTGGTCACTATAGAAACTCTTGACCAACAAAGCTCCTCTTATGCCTTTAAAAAAATGTTTCCATTGAGACACGACTTTTTTTCAGCAGTCCCTCTAGTGCATTGATGTGGGGAATCTCTGTACTCAGTACACTGCCAACCAGCGCTGATGAAGAAAATGGGGACAATTAACACAATCGGCTAGTCCCACAGGGCCCGGCTGGACACCTCGGAGCTCTCTGACTCCTCAGGGGAGAATGGTGGCCTCAGCAAGCACACAGGGAGACGCCAACACATTCCATGAGAAAAATCCACTTCCTGCAAAAAGAAGGACTCCCCACCAGATGGGTCCCTTCTGTCATGGAGTCCCTATCCAGCCTCAATACTAAACTCAAGTGCTCAGCCCAACTTCTAGAAGATCTCCTCGTTACCACTGTCCAACCAGCTATGGTCCCCTTTTGAAGTTGTGGCTGGTTTCCCTCTGCCATGGTCCAAGTGTCTGGTGCACCAGCATTCTCATCAGGGTGCGTGAAGAAGGGTGCCCATGTTTATGAAGGAGATACAGAATGTGAAATCATCTTGAAGGTCTCTGCAATGATGCAAAGCAGTATTTTTACCACCTAAGCAAAAGATTGCTAGAAACAATGCTAGAAAATATTGCTGGAAAATCCATGTATTCTCTCCTTCCAAAACTGGATGGTTAATTTTGTCTAATCAGCACTAATTCTCCCACAAGAAATACATATCACTTGTACAATTAAGAAGTAACAGGACTTCCCTGGTGGCGCAGTGGTTAAGAATCCGCCGGCCACTGCAGGGTACATGGGTTCGAGCCCGGGTCCGGGATGATGCTACGTGCCACGGAGTGGCTAAGTGCATGCCCCACAGCTACTCAGCCTGCGCTCTAGAGCCCGTGCTCCGCAACAAGAGAAGTGACAGCAATGAGAAGCCTATTCACTGCCACGAAGAGTAGCCCCTGCTCACTGCAACCCGAGAAAGCCCACGTGCAGCAACAAAGACCCAATGCAACCAATACATAAATAAATAAATAAATAAATTTAAAAAATAATAATGTATTGTTAATACTGTCTTACTGATGTGTTCCTTTCAAAACACCACGGGTCTCCTAAGATTTAATCCTGTGGCCAAAAACGCCCCCAAGACCTTAACTCTTCCCCCCCAAAGACCACCAATCACATTTCCAGCAAAAACAGGCTCAGAGGTTTGAGTACCAAGGTCAGAGCTGTCCAGCAGAAATACAACGAGATACATTAATTTCAAATGTTCTAGCAGTCACCTTAGAAAAGTAAAAAGAAACAAGTGACGACATACAAAAAATATACTGTAATTAAGCCAACATTTTCAAAATATTATTGTTCACCACATAATCAACGTAAAACCACGAATGAGACATTTCACATTCTTTTTTCACACTAAGTCCTTGAAATCCAGTGTGTAGTTTATACCCACAGCACATCGCAATTCAGATGCTAAACTGTCATTGGAAACATGATCTGAATAAGTAGGTTCACATACCCAAGCTGTTGCAAACACACTTAAAAATTTTCCAGTAACTGAATCCAGTATCGGCTTTTAAATCTGAATATATTAAAAATTCACTTCCTCAGTCACACCAGCCACATCTGGAGGCCACGCCAACCACATGTGGCTAGTGGCTGTCGTGCTCCGCAACACTGGTGACAAGGGGACTCCCTGAGGAAAGCTGAGCAAATGTGTCCCCTCAGGGTGGCGGGGCCTCCAGGGCGACAGGCCAGGCCCTCCGTCTAGTGGGGACGTGAGGAGGCTGCTGACGAGTGGGCCCTCCCGCCTGGTACTCGGAACAGAAAGCCACTGTGGAGACCGCAGCTGACACCAGCCTGCTCGGTGGGTGGGCACTGGTCACACCCTGGCTAGCTGCAGGGGTGGGGCAGAGCGAGGATGGAGAGGACCGGCCCCAGGTGCACTCTGAGCAGCCCCCAAATTTGCCAACAAGCCTTCCTGGTGCCACCCGGGCCTTTGCAAAGGCAGAGACAAAGGCCACTGTCACAGCCCGAGGCCAGGACGAGGGACGAGGGCACAGACAAACAAGCCTTTCAGCCTCTCGTGTCACCCCATCTTTGTGGCCTGACGGCAGGAGAGAAGAGTCAGGCGTGGGGTAAAGCCCTCCCAGAGACCCCTGCCCTCCGCAGAGAACTGAGCTACGGGGAGGGAAGAGCGGGGCGTGGGGAGGAGGGGGCTTTAAGCACTGAGGTCCAGAGCAGATTCTGTGCCCCCTCCCTTCTCCTCCCTGCACCTCCTTTAGGTTTGTTCTGAGATCCTAGTATAACATGCCAGGGAAACCCCAGATCTTCCTTTTCATAAATGAAACTGCACTAATTGCATCCTGGAAGGACCTCATTGCTAACCTCTTTAAACAAACTAAAAGAAAAGTCACAAAAGTAGGTCAGAGCAGGGTGGCGGTGCTTGGATTCTCAGCAGTAAGGGGGCCGTGGCTAGAAAGCGCTTTGCAACATAAAAGGAGAAAGAACCCACCTGATCCCACCCAGGCCGCAAATCTAAAATTTAGGATCTTATCAGCTCCGAAGTTCCTCCCAGGTATGTCCTGACACAAACAAGGCCCTACACCTGGGGGAGGGATGGGACAGGGCAGGACACTCTCCAGGAAGCGTCTGGCACCCCAGTTAGAGGCCCCAGGGGCTACTTCTGTTTTCACACACAGTGTCAATAAGCCCAGAGACTCAGACTGCCCTCCGACTGGCAGCTTCCTGATCCCGACCCTCCAGAGGTAACCTGGGGGGGGGACATGGGGAGTGATGAGGGGCTGTCTCAGGGCCATGGCACTGGCTCCCACAGGTCACAGCTAGAGAGAAGCTCTCAGAACAGAACCACGAAGCCAAGTGGAAGGAAGATGCTCCCTTCCTATTAGAATCCTCTTAAGACAAGTTATGAATGTACCCAGCAGGGAAAATCCAGGACACGGGACGCGGTGCCCCATTCCAGGCTTCACAGGTGACGGAGCTCTGCTGGTGGCAAGAAGGGGGATGCAGGAGGGGGAGAGCAGATTCCAGAGGCACCTGGTCACGTGCAGAACTCACACATGATCGAAGCTAAGGGAGTGGCCTTGGTGGCGGTGGGACCTCCTGGCCCCCCAGAGCAAACAAGACCAGCACCCGGGCACGCGGCTGCACTGAGCCCATGACGCCAAACGCGTGTCCCCACCGGCGAGTAATGTTCCCCTCCTGTCAGAACCCAACACGGGGCCCAGGCTGCGACTCCAGGCTGGCTCCAAAGGGACACCTGCGCCCTTGTCATCCCTCCTGTCACCAGTTTACACACGGCCAGCGCTCCAGTCTAAATGTTCCTCTCCTTCCAAACTCCCTCAAACCTCACTCCTCCCAAGGAAGCTTCGAGGCCTCCCGAGTGCCTGCACCTTTTGGGTGTTGGCGGGGCTAGGTCTTGGGATAACAAGGTCTGGGGGCTCCATCACTGCCCTCTGGGGCAGGGGTGGTTCTGGCAGAGGCAGGGGGACGGAGGGAGTGAAGAACAGCGGGGGGAGCACAGCTGGAGCTGGGAGGGGCCCCGGGGTGGACGCCAGGGCCGGCCTGGACGCCTCTCTCCTCCTGGTCTGTCCCTCGGGCCCGAGGTGACCTGCAGCTCCCGGGGCTTGTAGGTGTAGCTCGTTTTCTGTGTGTCACCCAGTCACCTCCCTCAAACTGTTTGGTCCCTGTGGGGGATGGACCTGCTAATTCCTTTCTAGCCAGTCTTTATCCAGGACTTATACATAGTGCACCCACTCAGCCGTGGAAGCCCTCAAATAAGCCTGTGCTTCCTCCAGGACGTCCTCCCTTGGTTTGGAACAGAAGGACTCAGCTCAGCCCCATCCCCCTAAATGACCCCTTCGACTCACCTTTGAGAATAAGTGTGTGTACCCCAAACTCTTAGTGAGCTACCTCCTTCACCATAAAACTGTCAACAGCACAATATTAAATGGAGGCTCTAAAACACCCCCATCGAAGCTTCAAAATGCAAATCCAAGTATGACGGGGTGTGTGACAGGGAGCAGCCCTGTAGTATTCGTGCCACAAAGTGTCACTGGGGAATGCTTAGGTAACGGAAGATAACAGCCGCTATCCTGGTTAGAAAGAGGGCAAAAGATGCTGAAATGAATAAAAGCATACCTAACTGAACGTAGAAAATTAAAGATATGCTAAAAAAGAAGAAACCCTCAAAGGAAATATATTCAAATGACAGAATTCTTTATTAGAGTGATCAGGACAAGAGCAAGCTTTCCCAACATTTAAAAGACATTGTGTAATGTGGTTCCATCACCTTAAATTATTTTAGCTCTGTGGCGTGGCTTCCCACAAAGAAGGTACGGTCAGCAGCATCTACCTGTCAGATACTGAACTGTGAACATGACAGTCACTAAAAAAAAAAAAACCCTTTCTCCTGGGACAATTCACAATGTATTCAACATGAAAAAAGAGGTGAATAATTTTTTTTTTTATCACCCTCCCCCCCCCCGCCCCGCTCCCAATCAAACTGTACTCCAGCCTCCCCCATCAAAAACTGCTAAGCCTCCATTGGCTGGCTGGGAAGAGGAGACACCAGCCAGCAGAACCCACGGATGAGGGCAGAGGCTGGCTTACAGCCCTGGGCCCTGTGCTGGGAGGGCTGAGGCAGGAGGCCCTGCAGGAAGGGGTGGGCTCCCAGAGCACCAGCCCCCAGAAAACAGAGGCTCAAGGATCCCAGAGAAGTTCACCCGCCACCTGAGGCAATGTAGGGGCCTCACTGAAAAGACTTAAGATGCTTCCAGGGCTCACGTCAACCTCTTTGCCTGCTCAAACAGAAAGGTCACTTTCTCCGGTGGTGGAAGAAACGAAAGGTCCCGGAAAAGTTGCAGGGTGGAAACACTTTGTGAGTCTGCAGCAAAGGTCGTCTTCAGTTTCCATTGGAAACACTGGGATTGTTGGATTAAGAACAATGATTTCATGAAGAAATGGGAAGAAATCTTTTTCTCTTGCCAATGAAACAATTTTATGGCTCGACATTTTGCCAGGAAGGAAAAACAAATGCTGCTAAATGCCATGAGTGTAGGTCCAAGGAAGACCCTCCAGGAGGGTTTGAAAAGGAGCTGTTAATGCAGAGTAAACAAGAGGGAGATCCCACAGAAGTGAAGACCAATACCCATGAGAGGCACCCAGGAGGAAGATGATGCTCACGGTTGCCATGGAGATCAGGATGGTCCAGACAGCAAAACGTGCCTTCCACACAGCCAAAGAAACACAAAGACCTATCCAATACTGAGAATCAGAAACACAACAGATAAGAGCTTTGAGTGTGCTCCCATCACACACACACAGCACACTTGTGAATCTGGGGTTCAGACACTCAACACACACTGAGCACCTTGCTGTGAGCTGAGAACTCTCAGCTGGCGGAAAAGGCAGGGAGGTAGACAGTCACAGCACAAAAGGACAGGTGTCAGAGCAGCACAGCATGGGAGCACCGCCAAACTCTGCCCAGGCAAGTCTGGGAAAACTTCTCAGAGGCGACAGCTTCTAAGCTGAGCTGCAGAGAATGCTTAGGAGTGCCCACAGGTGAAGGAGACAGCCAGGAAATGTATTAGCTGCTAAGTGTGGCCAGCAAGTCAATCCTTGGGTTACAGTGTACTGTATATACTCTGCATTTCCCAAGGGGTGCTCTTTCTTCCTTACATATCACCCGCCTCAGTTACCACCAGTCAGAACCCTATCCGTCCTCCAAAGCTCAGCAAAAATGCCACCTCCTCCATGAAGCCAGCTTTGATGCCCTTCATCACGTATGATTTCCTTTCCCCTCAACTCCTAATGCTTCTTTCACCTGCCCACTCCTGTGACACTTTTACATTTTGCCTTGTCATTGACTCCCCACGCAGAGGCAGGCAAAGCAGCTAAATGACCAGTGACAAGATGAGACTGATCAGAAAATACCTCTCAACATTTATACTGAGTGCGATTTCATTATTTTTTAAATCTCTTTTTTGGAAGTGTTGTCTTCTCTTTCTCACACGAACATGGGGACCAAGTCCTGAAAAACAGCTACTTTGCTCCACTACTACAAGTTACTTCACTCCCCTGTTAAGTTCCTTCCTATGCCTTCAAGTATTTCACCTGGCAAAAGCGGCCACCACGTGCCTGAAGATCCCACGGCCTGCAGATGCTAACCAAAGTTAAACACACCTCAAAATGAATGTGTAATGCTGGTTTGAACACGCCAGTTTTCCAACTGTGAAATCCCAAATGTGACAGTACTATGAGCAAACGAGGCAAAGCACGGGCAATTTAAAATTCCTAAATGACAGGAGTGACTCAGGCGGGAAAGGCACCGCACGTATTCCAACGTCCCCGGTGTCTATTTCAGTGCCCCGAGAGAGGCAGACACTGCAAAGCCCACAGCCATCACTCTGCTAGAAACCGCACAGCTAAGGCTCATGCAGGTGAGCTGCCTCTGGGATTCCGAAAGGCTGAGACGCTCACAGGAGAGACCTAGAAAGTCAGGAGTAACATCCCAGGCAGCCTGTGCACACCTCGCAGGGTTATTTTGGCACTCCTCTAAAGCTCCCACCTCAATCTGGCCAAGAGGGCTTCCTGAATGCCCTTCGATGACATCCTGGCCTAAACAAAAACTGCCCGACAACCTGGATGGCAAACACACGGCTAAACACAGGGAGGGTCCCCTCTCTTTCCTCCTCCCAACGTCACGTGAGGTGGTCAGGACAAGAATTACTAGAATTTCCAATTGGAGGGAACCGCAGCCCAATGCTGGTGACGGGGTTCAGCGGAGGGCTGCAGAGCGAGGGCCAGGCTGGGCGCTCTGGGCTGGGGGGCTTTCCCCGAGACCACACACCGGGACACGTTCCAGAGTCATGCTTCTTTCATACCTTCCCTGGTGACAGCATGCCACCCCCACCCAGTCATGCCTCCCACCACGTCACGCCACCCGAGAGCAACAGGGACTCGACCCCCAAATGCAGCAACACAGCCCACTTTCTACGATGTTACAGCCAGGGGAATGATTTCTTTTTTAATTTAGCTGCTGAGCGGAGACATAAGCCTGATGATTTATCCTCGGCTGCCTGTTTAGAGCCAGGCCCACGGGCCACGTGCTTGTGATTCCATCTGGACAAGGGGCCCTCGTTTCCGCCATGTTCCCTCTGACTGGGGCAGGGAGCCCCGGCGAAACGGGTGGGTAATGAAGTGCTTTTATGTTAAGAGGCCGTCGCGTAAAGCTGCTGATAGACTCAATCCATCTGTTCCACCTCGTTGCAATTAATCCCAGGGTCCCCAGGGCTTGAAACCAGCTCGGGTCTGCACAAGCCCTGGAGCACTGGCTCCCCTAACGAGGCCATACCGTGTCTCAGGACCCAGCGATTTAAGGCCACCAACGCGATCCGCCTGCAGTTCCCAGATCGTCAGGAAATCCCCGTCCCTGAACACTTGGTGACTGCCTGTCCTCATGGCCGTGTTCACAGAAAGGAACCAAGCCCAGCCTTTGTTCGCAGAAAGGAAAACAAATATTTCCTTTGAGCTGACCCAGGAGGAGGGACACGTGGGAAGGAGCACCTGGAAACTCAAACGTCACCAAGTGAGGGCAAAGCTACTTGCTGTGTGACCTCAGGCAAGTCACCGCCCCTCTCTGAGCCACACCCTCATCTGTAACAGGAGGAGGACCATCTCTAAGGGATGTCTGGCTCCTTTAGAAGGAGGGTGGGGTGGGGGTGTAGTTGGTAACTACAAAGCACATCTTTATAGTTACTAACTCAGGGCTACCGAGTCTGAAAACAGTCACATGCCCACATGTCCCAGAAGAGCCGGGGGAAATCCACAGGGACGGGACGGGAGGACACTTCAAGTGTCCCCGAGAACACCTGCCACCTTCCCTTTGGGTTGCTCTGTGGGTGGGTTCGTCTTAGCTGATGCTAGGAAGCGGCTGTTCTGAGCCCCTGGACCAAGGAAGGAGGTGGGCGCAGCCTCAGAAGCACAGACAGTTCTCCTCTGAGAAGAACTACCCATAAATGGTGTCTCAGGAGCCATTTTACATGGCAAATACAAGCCTGGTCACCAGCAGCTAAAGCTGGGCTCTAGGCAAGAACACCTGCAGCGAGGCCACCAGCAACCACAGATGCAGTGGGGGGGGGATGGGCCCAAGCTGGACCTGTACCATCCCAGCCAACAGCAGGTGGTGGTGAGAATTCACATTTAAAACCAGTAAAGCCTTACAGATTACCTACGGAACGTGGAAACTGAGGCCTGGACAGGAACATTACAAGGGTGAAGCCTCCCACTTGGGTCTAGAAAGCCAGGATTTCTCAGCTCTGCCCTAGGGCTCCTTCCACCGCTCCAAGAATCTCACTTCTATTCCACAATGCCTACTGAGGGCCTACTGCACGCCAGGTCCAGGCTGCAGTGAGGATCTGGGGGAGGGACAAGAAGGACTTAGGCAGGATACGGAGGGAGGGGTGGTCCTGTCCTCACACTTCAATGCCTAAAGTGGCTCAGGGCTGCCCTGTCCTCTCTTCCCGGAAAAACAGCAGCATCCGTGCTTGGGGTTGACGTAAGGAACGCTATTTTACGGCGGTGAGGGATCCTGCAGCTGCGCATCAGCAGCTACAGAGTTCCTTTCTTCGGGCTTCTTGCAAAAGTCAACGTTTTTGTTGACGGGCAGGCAAAGGAGGGCACGGGGCTCACAGCCGGCACCACCTGTGGGCCAGACCACAGCGTACGGGGTCACAGCAGGGAGGGGACACCCGTCACGCGGGGCTGGCGGAGCCACCCACACCACCAGGTCCACGGGACCCAAAGTGCTCCCTGCACCCTCGCCAGGCGAGGGCTCTAGGCTGGTTTGCCGGCACCTTCTGCCCTGGGCACGCCCACAGAGCTCAACAGGAGAGGCGCGGCCGTCCCCTGTCCCAGCAAGCAGCTGGCCTGGGGAGGGTGCGTCCCTGCAGCCACTGCGCCACGCTCCGCTCCACCCACCACGCAGGCCAGGTGCGGCCGGGGCGGGCGCCATACCCCGGCAGCCCTCACCCGCCACCTGACGGTGCTGCACCAGTGCCCTCACTCCCAGGACATACGTGGGCGCAGGAGGGGCAGAGTGTGCCTGGGAGCCACCAGCGGCAGGTGGCAGCCTGCCGGGACCTGTGAGGGCAGCGAGAGGCAGGCAGGGAAGCCAGGCTACCCCCCACCGCAGAGCGTGAGCGCTGCAGGCCACGGGGCATCCCTGCTCCCGAGTCGGCCGGCCTAACGCCTGTCTCCCCAGGGCAGGGGGCTAGCGGGCAGGGAGAGTAGAAAGGCAGCCATTCGCTCTCTTATTTACACCATGGTATCTGCTGGGCACCTACTGGCTGTCAGGTGGTGTGCTGGTCAGGTGGTGGTGATGGTGGGGTACACAGACAAGATCTCTGTCCTCAAATTTAAGAAATGCGGACAGACAGACAAGGAGGGAGGGAGAACAAAACTGAGAGGGAGCAGTGAGTGTGTCCAGGGTGTGTGTATGGGGCGAGGCCCTGCCCCAGCCCACAGGCTGGCAGGGGACAGGCCTGCTGGCGAGTCTGGTGCCCTAACAGAGGGGACGTGAGGCATCTGAGCTGGGCGACAGGGGGAACACACCGGAGGGCTAATCCAGAAAGGCTTCCAGGAGGAGGTGGCGCTGAGCTAAAATGGAAACTAAGAAGAGCAGGTGCTGTCCAGGGGGCAAAAAGGTAAAGGGAGCAGCAGGAGGCACTCCCCCACCTCGTATCTCCCACCACAGGCTCTGGAACTACTCCCCCCCGCCCCC
Organism: Hippopotamus amphibius kiboko; assembly: GCF_030028045.1. Taxonomy (NCBI): domain Eukaryota; kingdom Metazoa; phylum Chordata; class Mammalia; order Artiodactyla; family Hippopotamidae; genus Hippopotamus; species Hippopotamus amphibius. The sequence continues at coordinate 174,986,324 of NC_080189.1, forward strand.
CCCGCCCCAGTCCCAGGATGGAGAAGCAGAACCCCTGCACAGGGAGGGGGGGCCCGGCACCCGCTCTGTGCTTATCTCCACCCTGGCAGCAGTGGCTCTGGAGTCCCCTAGTCGGGTCCCTCACCAGCCTGTCCCTGCTTCAACCCCCGCCAGGTGGCTGGGCAGGGGTGCAAGACACCTTACCCACAGCAGACCGCGCACAGCGCCTGGCCCGTAATCAGGCCCCGAGTGCGTGCTGCCCCAGACACGCTCAGGGAGAACACGCACACCCGCCTCCTGCTTCTTCAAGGGTCCCAACTCAGAACAGCCCTGCGGTGCACACATGCAGCAGGCCTGCAGCGACTAGAAAGTGAAATCCATAAAGGCGACGCCACGGCTCCTGGGGTGTGGGGGCTCGCCCTGGAGGTCCCCAGGCCCGGGGAAATCCTCCCCAGGCCCGGGGAAATCCTCTCCACCCCCGGGCTCGCCCACATCCCTTTCCTGCTCTATCCCTCGGGGCTGACGGCCAGGCAGGGGGAAGGGCTGAGCAGGAGCATCTCAGGGTCACTGTCACCCCCTTGCTCTGGCTTTCTCTCTTCTCCCTCTGGTCTCAAGAGGAAAAGCACACACACGACGGTTTGTACTGTGAAGGGAGGGCGGCACAGGTTTCAACTCCGAAGGGCTGGGGGGTGCCAGGCAGAGAGCTCTAAGGGCAGGTCTGGGCTCCGGCGGGCCGGGGGGGGGGGGGGAGTGTGCGTGGTTGGTTAATGATGCCTGCTGAGCACGGTGACCGAACTCGAGTCTCCGAGAATGGTGAAGGCTGGGGAAGCGGGTCAAGCTGTGGCAGCACCGAGGCGGCCGTGACGTCTCCGCGGTGGACAGGCACGTGAGGTGAGACTGTGTTACCCCCTCGCCCGCCCCTCGGGACAAGCTGCAGATGAAACAGACGGTACAAGCAAACAAAACCTGCAAACCCGGCGCTCCGCGTCATCACGGGAGCTGGCAACAAATGCTCCGGCTTCACCCAGGGAGCAAGAAACTCTGGAAGGGTCTTTCATTCTATCACCGAGAACGTACTCTCTAGCAGGAAACCGGGGGAGGGCAACTCAGGACACAGCTGAAAAACCGGGGAGGCGGAAGGTTAAGAAACGCCGAGTTTGTAGTAACTACCATTTCAGCAGGAAGTGAAAATCTCAACAGATGGTATGGACTCTAAGGCCACGGCGGGGGCTGGGCACCTGATGCAATCCTCCCCACTCCTCCCCACCCACCACCAGCGCCTCCGGCCCTGCCCGCACCCCCTGGCTGGAAATAACCTTCGTCTGTGCCCACCGAGCCCCAGCACAGCGTACCCCCACATTCGAGGTGACTGGGCCCCTCGGGGTCCCAGGGTAGGCGCCGCAGCGCTGTGTGCTCCCTTCCGAATCCTCTCCCACCCCTGCCCCCTGCACACGCTGCCTGCAGCACGTGTCCGCCAGCTGCTGGCGAAACCAAACTGACTGACCGCCGGGAGGAAGGATCTTGGTGGAAGGGGAGGCCTTAGGACCCCAGACAGGTCACTGAACACGCCCTCGCCCTCCCCCCAACAAGAGCAAAGAACACTTTCTTTTGAACAATGATAAAGCAGAACCTGGGCTCCACACCTCGTATTATCTCATTTAATCCTAACTGGCAGGGGGTGTGCCTGGCCCACGAGGATCTGCCAACACAAGATCCACGTGATCAACAAATGTTTTTGATTACTGGAGATGCCGTAGTAAAGGAGGGCGACAAAGAGGTGAAAGGATATGTCATAGGATGTGCCAGGAAGTACGAAGTGCCAAGAAAAATAAGAGCAGGGCGACCCAGGAGTGAAGGAAAATGAAGCGATTACAGACAGGTGGTCAAAGAGGGTTCCCCGATTAAGCGACCGTTGAACACACACAAGTGGAGCGAGAGAGAGCACGCCAGGTGGACGCGTGGATGAGAGACTTCCAGGCAGAGAGGACCACAAGTGGGAAGAACACTTGTGGCTGGAACATGCTGTGCAGCCCCACTGAGCCCGGCACTGGGGGCCGCCCAGCCTAACCAGAGCCAGCAGTGCAGTGGCCCCCACGGTCAGAGGTCCCATGCTGAAGCCTCAGGAGGCACAAGGAGCGCTCACAGGAGTAACTCACCACATCAGAGGTTATAAAGACGGTTTAAGCCTGGGTGCCCGGCACAGGTGATGGGCGGTAGTATCTGCAGTGCTGTGATGAGAAGGATTCTGAGGCCAGGTCTGGGCTCAGAGGCAGAGAGTGCCATGACTGATCAGTGATGCCTGCCTAAGCCAGGACTTAAGCTGCGGTGGCCCACCCTCGTGTAACCCAGTGAGATGATACGAGTGCTAGAACACGCTTACGGTATAAAATGCTGAAGGGATGTGAGGGAGGCACCCGTAATCCTCTACCACGAGCTATAAAGCCCCTGCCTGAGCTGCTTCTGCTAAACCAGCTTCACTTCTCAAGTCTTCTTACCAGGATGTGGGCTCCCCGGGATGGGTACCTGGACTCTGCCCCTCCCCACTGCTCCCCAAGGCCCGGCACAAGGAGGGGCTCCCTCGGCGTTTGTCAGATGCGCGAATGAAGGTCCACGAGCTCCACGCTGACATGTGTGTTCACAGGGTGAAGACCCTGAATGTGGGTCCTGAAGGATGGGGGCAGAAACGGTGCCCTTCGCTTAGATCACTGAGTCCTACTGCGTGATGCTCTGATCTGACGACAAAAAAAAAAAAAAAAAAAAAAGCCCCCTTTTCTTTCATTTTTTTTTTGAATTTTTCTTCTCTTTATTTAAAAAAAAATGACTGAAGTACAGTTCATTTACAATGTTGTGCCAATCTCTACTGTACAGCAAAGACTCAGTTATACACAGACATTCTCTTTTTTCTATTCTTTTCCATTATGGTTTATTACAGGGTGTTGACTATAGTTCCCTGTGCTACACAGTAGGACCTTGTTGTTTATCCATCTTATATACAATAATTTACATCTGCTAACCTTCATGCTTTTAAAAAAAGAAAAGGGAGGCTTTTCTTCCGATGTGAGCAAGGTGGGTGTGAAGACCACCAGATTTAAAGAACACTTCTGAGGAGGCAGGAACACTAAGGCACACAGACCACCCCAGCACCTGGTCACAGGGCAGGCCAGCTGCCCGGCCTCCAGCAGAGCCGGCGGAGAGCGCACATTTCAAGCAAACACAGGCACCCTCCCCAGCTGTTCCTGAGCCCACAGTGAGCAGGAAGACGGTCTGTGCCCACCTCGTCACCACAGCAAGTGGACTCTTGCAGCCCAAGCCAAGAAAAGATAAAAGGCTCAAGTCTGCACCTTGAGCACAGGTAACGTGAGGCTCTGTTCGGCGCAGGGCTGGGGTGTGTACAAGAACGTCTCACTCTGGTCCAACACTTTCCTGTGTGTCCGTGTCATCTTGTGTCCAGTGGGGCAGGTGCTTGAACTGTGACACAGGAATAAACTGAGATGCGCAGCTGGGCCTTGGGTCACACGGCTAGTGATGACCAAGCTGGGGCTGGAACCTTGGGAGTTCACAGCATGGTTGGCGAGAAGAGACATGAACACAGTGAGCCTGCAGCCCAAGGGCATCCTCAGGGACGCCAAGGAGTCGGGAGGTGGAGCGGTCCCTGCAGGCTGCAGTGGTCAAGGAAAGGCTTCACGGGTCACTCAGGCCCCAGGAGAGGCTGTCGATAAACACGTCAGGCTTCTCGCCCTGAGCAACTTGTCCTGCCCTTTCAGAGCCTCAAAATATCTAGTGCTTCTCTTAGGACATTTGTACAGCTGGCTTTGAGGGCTACTTTGTTTGCATCTGCCTCTCCAAACTCAGCCACAGTCCTCTGTGCTCTCATAAGCTGCCTCGATCTTACATCCACTCGTTCATTCATCCATACATTCAACAAGTACTTATCTGTTAAAACAAGCCCCGGTCTGTTCCGGGCAGTGCACTAGGAGTTGGGGGTGTGATGGCGAGTGAAAGCAGACGGGATCCCTGCCCGCCTGGAACTCAGACTCATGGTGGAGGCAGGCATTTGTCAACCACCCTCACTCTCAAGCTCAGAGTTGGAAATGGGGCTCTGGTCGGGCCTGGGACAGGCTCTAAACACACATTTCCTGAATGAATGCAAAGGAGAGAAGGAACGCTGGCAAGTCAGCAGCCGGTCATCATACATCCCCGGGAGCAGAGAAAAAGATGCAGGAAAGCGGGATGTGCCGTGCCTCCCAGCGGGGGCCACGAGCCTGGAACAAGATGGTGGCAGCAGGATAAGCCATGGCACTGGCTTGGCCCACGTGTGACGGCCCACGGACACCCCAGGCCTGCCGAGGTAGGAAAGGCCTCTTTTGCCAACGGTCACGCTGCCACCACCCTGGCCACTCAGACCCAGGAAAGCAAGGCCGAACGCCGACGGACCTGGTACAGAACTGCTCCTGGCACGGCACACACAGGCTGCCCCCACCGCCTGCTTCACACCAGCACGGCTGTCACCCACCCTGTGTCCACTGAGACAGTGCGCTAGAGGAGAAAAAAAAACAGAAGCTACGATAAAGCTCCCCCATCTGAAACAGCAAGCTCGTCTCACCTCAGACTGTCCACCCTGAGCTTTCTCTTGAGAGCACAGAGGGGTCGCAGGGACCACCGAGGGACAGAAGCATCCGGCCGGGAGGGGCAGCAGATGTGGGTGGGGGCGGGCGACGCCGCTGCGGGGGGCAGGCCTCCAGGTGAGTTCACGACGCCAGCAGAGACTGCTGTGAAAATGACAGTTCAAGCAAACGAGTGTCTGGGGCACGTGGCACTGCACAGCTGACCACCTGTGCTGCTTTAGCTCTGCCGCTGCAGGCACGGTTCCCGACTCCCTGATCCAGCGGAGTTCAGAGGAGTTCAGTGACCGGCCCAGGACAGCTGCAGCTGAGTAGAGCGCAGGACCCAACTCCAGCTCCTCGGAGTCCAGGTGCCAGTTTAAGCTGCTGCTGCCCCTTTTATTTTCATTTTTATTTATTTATTTTTGACCCTTTTAATTCACAGAACTTACGGTGCAATCATTGTGTGCTCAAGTGCCCAAAACCACAGGGGCGGAGTGGTTACATGCTGTGTCCCTGAGGATTACAGTCATCTGCGAGCGAGGAAGACCTGGAAACAGAGACTTCCCCAGGGTTCAAGCTGTTAGAAGACACGCAGACCATGAGACCCCCACCCCCACCCCAGGGTGTCAGGGACCCGGGCGCTGCATGGCACTCCGGGCAGCGGGAAGGAGGAAGGGGGAAGAAAGGCACGCTGCCACCTCCTCTCAGGAAGACGTCTCAGAAGTAGCTCCAAAACTACCACTTACGTCTCCCTCGGCCACGTGGCTGTGCCCAGCGGGGGGGGCGGCTGGGGGCTCTTCTGTGAAGGAAGACGGGGCGCGTGAACAGGAGCAGGGGAGTAACCTGCTACACGGGAGGAGATGAAAACATGACCTCTGGCCTTGGGGAAATTACCATCGCGCTGGAAAGACACACACATGTGGAACCGATTCGTGGGTGAGGCCATACATAACAAGGCACTGATTGGGTGACACTGATAGGAAGCAAGCGGTTAAGGAAGGGCAAAGCCACAAGCTGGCCGAGGTCACTCCAGCCAGCAGGCACCGCGGAGGAAGGAGGCCTGAGCTGGGCAGGAGCGGAGGGTGGGGGCGAGGCGGGGGCAGCCATGGGGACGCAGGCTCTACCCCAGCCCAGTGAACCCTGGGCCATCCCAGCCTTTGCTAAGACGAACTTGGGGTGGGAGCGGGGGAGTGCTGGACCTGACATGCACAGAACCGGGTTAATTATTCATCACAATCCTTGGTTCTATAGTCACACGTGACTCACTCTCATTTAGTGTTTTCCCACAATGCAATAACCACCTGCAAACCCACCACCCCAAACAAAGGCCGGGACCTCGACAATAACCGACATCTAACCAGACGGCGCCCCATTCCACTCCCCGCACCCTCCCGTCCAAGATATCAGCAACCTCAGTCAGAAGTGCACACTCCCTTGCTTTTTTTCTTTTTTTTCTAAATAGTTTTACTGCATCTGTAAAATGTTCCTAAAAAGCACATTTATTTTAGTTACTTTTGACCTTATCAGAAAAGGATTAGTGCTGTGTGTAATCTTTGGGAGCACATCCTCTTTTTACCTAATATTTATGACATTGCTAAAATTCATCTACATCACTGCGTGTTGCTGCAGTTAATGTGTCTGGACAGCTGTATGATATTCCATTGTGTGGTCACGTCTCAGTGTATTCATCCATTCCCCCACTGACGGGCATCTGGGCTGCTTCCAGCCTTTCACTGTTGTGCACAGAAACGCTGTGAACATTCTTGTACAAGTCTCCCGGAGTCCACGCACAGGAGCTTCTCTCCGGTACGTACCTAGGTGTGAAATTAGCTGGGCCGTAGGGCATGTGGATGTTGAGCTTTAGGCTCTAATGCCAGACTGTTTTCCAAAGTGCCTGCACCAATGTATTCCCTCCACAGTGGATGAGAAACAGAACAGTGAACACTGGCAACACACTAGCCAGCAAGAGCTTTGATCCCTCCCAACTCCCTGGGTCAGCGCCCCCTTCCCAGGGAGCAAACCATGACCCAACATCACAAACTTCTCTGTGCAAGAGCAGGGTCTTGGCCCCTAGCCAACATGACTCTAAAACCTGGTGCTCCTCCCACCAAGGCCTCCCACTCAACAGGCCAATCTTGCCAGAGGGAGAGGTCTGGAAGAGCAAAGATGACATTGCAGTCAGAGGTTTACATCCAGAAGGACACCCCAGGGCTTTCCTGGTAGCACAGTGGTTAAGAATCCGCCTGCCAATGCAGGGTACATGGGTTCAAGCCCTGGTCTGGGAAGATCCCACATACCTCGGAGCAACTAAGCCCGTGTACCACAACTACTGAGCCTGCACTCTAGAGCCCGTGAGCCACAACTAATGAGCCCACGTGCTGCAACTACTGAAGCTCATGTGCCTAGAGCCTGTGCTCAAGAGAAGCCACGGCAATGAGAAGCCTGTGCATCACAACAAAGAGCAGCCCCCGCTCGCCGCAACTAGAGAAAGCCTACATGCAGTAACAAAGACCCAACAGAGCTGATTAATAAAAATAAAATAAATTTTAAAAAGAAAAAAAAAAAAGGACACCCAGTAGGGTCAAGCTTGGGGTCAAGGGCTGAAATACAGACACCCCAGGCCAGTCTGTGTACAGGATCCGGCCTTTGTCTCCCGCGGCCCACGGGATGAGCCACTGGAAATCTGACCTGGTCTCCCACGGCCAGTGTTTTCTCACCCCGTCACTCACGGCCCCGACCCCTCGCCTCTTCGCATTCAGCCCACATGAGCAGGATGTGGACAGCGCCCCAGAGTGGACTCTGTGAGCTCACCTCCTTCCACGCCACTCCAGCACCTGCTCTCCTTGGCACCAGGTGCCAGTGACAGCCTTCCATGGCCAGGTCTGTACCTACACTGGCACCCTGGCCTCCACTGGACTGCCTTATTCCTTCCCATTTCCAGGCATCCTGCCTGAAGCCAACATGAAAAAACTCAGCTTTCTCTGCCCGTAAGAAGTTTAATTACTGCAGACAGGCTTTACCCTGAGTACAGCATGAGAAAACTTCAGTAAAGGCAAAGGGGTTTGGGGTTGAATACAGCTGTTAACAGTCTATGAAGATGTAGGGAGATACTGGGGCCTGGACAAACCCACTGTGAGAAAGCATCACCGTGCTATGGAGTGGGATCTGAAAAGGACCCACACCCCCAGCTTCCAGCTGATCTTGAGAGTGGCAGGGCCCCTCCCCCACAGCAGTGTTTTGCCTTCATACACAGATGCTCAATGAATGTTTATCCAATAAAAATGAGACACACATTACTATTCATACACCAGTACCCCCAAAACCTCTGCAAAATGTTATTGATAGAATTCTGGTCATCTTGGGGTGGGTGAATGTACTACAATTTTCAGAAAACATTACATAAAGGAGTACATGAGTTTCAACAAGCAGAAGAAAGATGCAAGGACACAGACAAAGTGCTGGCATGTCAGTCAGACACGCATCTCTTAAGTAGGTTCAAGCAGTTTTATGGAAGAGCACCAAAAATTACACACAAAGTTTTCAGAAGAATCCTATACACTTTTAAACACTGTTAATGTGAAAATTTTCAGATGTAAATAAAAGGAGAGACAACAGTACAATAAACTCCCATGTACCCAACGCACCAAGTCAACAATGAGCGAGATTTGCTTCATCCATCTTTTTTCTGTGATAAAATAAAAAAAAATTTTAAAGCGAACTCTAGCATTTTGTCATCCCACCCCACCATCAGAAGGCATCTCTAAAGAACACTGGCGTTTTCTTACATAACCATAATTATATGCTTTGAAATTTTTTTCCCCATGTGCTTCTTAAAATGAAGCACTGTACGTTTTTGGAGGCCAGCCCAGCAGTGGGAGAGCAGGGTAGCGGGGAAGAGGGAGAAGGGCGGACAGAGCGTGGATACAGCATTCCTGCTGGTGAACCTGCAGAGGCTGCAGGCAGGGTTTCTGATTTGCTCGCCCCAAGCGGGTCTCTGTGACTCCAACCACTGGCCAAGGAGACCGTGAAATTGGGGGAATGACGACACGCCCAGATGGAGTAACGTGGTGGAAAAATCAAGCAACTCCTGTAAGAGCCAAACTGACTCCTCATCCTGCAAGAAAAATGAGCTAAAAACTGGGACGTGAGGTCAGTGCGTGCCTTGATCCACCCTTTGTTTAACCCACCGACAGCAGCTGTTCCCATCACAGAAAATGCCACACCTGCATCACACAACGGCTCCCAGAGAAGCTGGGCAGAAGTTGCAGGGGCAGGGGCTACTCCGTGGAGAGCCTGTCCTCTGAGGGGGGGCTGTGGCCCACCAGACCCATCACACGCTACCAAAGGGGCCCCAAGGGCTACAAACCCCAAGTCTCCACCCCACCCGTGCACAAGTGCTGGGCACAGGGCAGGTGGGATGAACCAGCTGGTAAACGTGGAAAGAATCTTTGGGGTTTAGGATTTTGTCTTCTCTGCATTCTCAGTGCCTGGGAAGTCACCCATGCTTCCTGCTCCTGGAAAAAAGTACTTGAAAATCTGACACATCAAGAGAGTGGAGGGTGGCAGCTTTTGTACTTTTTGCCCACAGCCTTGGTGAGAGTCCTCACGGAGGGATGGCAGAACTGTCTTCCATTCAAATCGGGCCTTTCCGGCAAGACCCAGCTCCCTCCTCTCTCCTGTCAAAGCCCATCTCCCTGCCTCCATCCTGATCTCTTCTATGGTGTATTTTCTGAACAGCCCAGTCTCGTAGTCTCTCCCCCCTGCTTCACGCTTGTACATACGGCCTCTTGCGAGGATGTGCTCTTTCTTCAGCGTCAGCGCAGTAGAAAGAGCACTGCGTGGGGAGCAGCAGCCTTAGGTTCCAGTTCCAGACGCACTGCCAAACACAGAGACAAGTCACTACTTCTCTGGGCCTCAGTTTCTTCATCTGTAAAATCGGAGATAACACCCTGTGCAGGGAACACCGCTCTCCTCCTCCTCCCGCCTGCGTGGCAGACATCACTAACCGATTAAAGCACCCTTGCTCACAGATCCAGGGCAAGGCCTCCTTGCTCTTTTCAACACAGCACTCTGAGCAGCCACAACAAACCCATCTGCACCCGAATAAACCCACCCGCCATTCCTTGGACAGACGGTTTCTAAGGACACTGTAAATATGGTGGCCCCACAACACAGCACCTAGCAGAACACTGCACAAAGTGGCAACAGGTACTCCTTCCCCAGAGTATGTGGATTCTGAATCGGTTGTTAGGAATGAAGGCCCTTACAAAGCTGTGTCATCTCCAGCTCAGCCTGTGCCTCCTCTATGTCCCGCAGTGTCTTAACTCTGAGCTCCTCCAGGGCCGCCAGGACGTCGGCTTCTCTCTCCATCCCTCTTTGGGGCCTAGGGCTGAGCCGCTCCACACTGGGCCTCGAGGAAGCCAACCAGCAGGTGAGAGAGACAGACCACAGCCTTCCTGGACACAAGGCACAGACTCGACCACACCCTCCACACCTGGCCCTGCCACCAGGTTTAAATCCTCACTTACCCCACTCAGGACACAGGGCAGCCTCCTGACTGTGCTTCTATAGCACCCTGTGACAGGGCCTCGGTCCCCTCCAGCCGCTCTAGGAGAGAAGGAGGCCCTCATTCCTGAAGTCCTTGCCCTGGCCCCTGCAAGGCTGGGGCTGTCCTCACTCCTCACAGCTCTTCTAGGTACTGACCACAGCCTTGAAGGTGAGGTGAGATTCCTGCTGAAGGACCCCAGGGGCTCTGGCTCCCATGCTCCGCTGCACCCTCTTCTAAGCACCTGTCAGGCTCCCAAGCCCCAGAGCCTTCCTGCCAAACCACACGAAAAGCTTACAAGCCCACAGCCGCCTGCAGAAGCCCCTTCTCCTCACCATCAGAAAGATTCACCCTTGCGCCCTGGCTCTGCTAGGCCCCTGCACCCGGAGCCGTCCGCTGGACAGAGAGGCCCATCGCCCAAGGAGTCTCCTAAGGCCCAGGTCTGCCCTGCTCCAGTGGGAGGTCTGACCAGGAACTTCAGGGGGCCATAGTGGGTCCCAGGCAAGACTGGCCTTGTTTGATGGAGTGAGCCCTCCTCCCCACTTGGAGGAAAGGAGAGGCCCTCCCTCGTTCTGCTTGCCCACTCAAGCGTTAAGAAGCAGGAGAGGTGAGAAGCCAGGGCCATTCGGCCTCCTCAAAGGCCTGCCAGTAACTTATTAAGCCGCCCCCATCTTTTTTCTCCCAGGATACCCACGGAGGTATCGGTTTACTTGGTAAAACCAGTTCTTGCTGCTTAAGGACGGTGCGGGGCTTGGTGAATGCTGGTGGGAAACCGGACACCCCTGGGAACAGCACTGTTCTTGGGCAAACAAAGTGCTGGGCAAAGACACAAGCACTCCTGCAGGTTGTAAAGCATTTTATTGTCGGCTGTGTGCTGGGACGGGGGCAGAGTCGCCAATGGAGAGGATGGTACCATCGGAATGTGACTGCATCAAACTTCGTGAGGCCCATTTTCCTGACAGTGAGGCAAACAAATTTATCTGTGTGTGTGTAAACTTTTCCAGTAACAGGTGATGCTGTGAAACCGACAGAAAGGCAGCATCCCTCTGTCTCCACTACGATGGCTAGTTCTGCATCCCATGTGAGGGAAAGGCCTTCTGGAGAGCCACACCTGGGGACCAAGGTGCCCTGTGCATCCTGGGAAGACATCCCGAGGGCACCACACCTGGGGACCAGGCGCCCTGTACATCCTGGGAAGACATCCCGAGGGCACCACACCTGGGGACCAGGCGCCCTATGCATCCTGGGAAGACATCCCGAGGGCACCACACCTGCAGACCACGTGCTCTGGTGCATCCTGGGAAGACATCCCGAGGCCACCACACCTGGGGACCACATGCTCTGGTGCATCCTGGGAAGACATGCCGAGGGCACCACACCTGGGGACCACGTGCTCTGGTGCATCCTGGGAAGACATCCCGAGGGCACCACACCTGGGGACCACGTGCTCTAGTGCATCCAGTAAGACTGAAGTGAGAGAATCAATGCAGCAAAGTCCACACCACGAGGATCACCCAAGTATTCTCAGGAGAAAAGACCCTGACTTTCACTGCTGTGCTGTGAACTGTGCACTAGCACAGAGAAGAGGGTGGCTCACTGTCCGCCCCCATCACATACCTTGGACTCCCATCAGCCACTCTCTCCTGAACTTCTGGCTGTTCCGCGAGCCAGCTTAAGAACTAGGCTGGTCACTGTGGCGCTAAGAGTCCCATGCCCTGAGGTCCTCGTTTCCCTGGTCACAGAGAGCCCCCAGGTGGACCCAGGCCCACTGGCACACCCGTGGTCACCAGAGGAGACACATTGCTACATCTGATGCTCTGAATCCTGCCCCTCAAATCCACAGCATGAGGGTGGCTCTTAGGTCACCATCCTCCCAGCATCAAAGGACAATACAATCCCTACTCTCTAAAGACAAACTTCTCCTTTGTTTTCTTTCAAAGTAACATCTCCTCATGAAGCAATGCAATGTGATCACTTAGACCCCCAAGAGCCTTTCCCAATGAGCCATCTGGTGAGACCAGCACCCACAAATCCTTCCTTTCTGACACAGGAAAGGTCCATGAGGAGCACAGCACCCCAGGCTGGTTTTGCTCTGAGGTTTAGGTTTGCAGGTCTGCAGGACCCCAAAGCTTCAGAACCCCACGTAAAAAGTGAAGGCTGTTGGCCAGGGATCCGATCTTTAGGACTCTGGATATTTCTAACAATTTAGAGAAAAAAGAAGTCTACCAACAAGTGTCATCCAACTACAGTCAGGGTCCAACACACCTGTCCATCTCTCCCCTACCCAGAGTTCTACTGTCCAATGCAAACAAGGAACTTTAACACGGGCAAAGACAGGTTTCAGCTCACCAGGTGGTGAAGTGGCTTTGAAGGCAGGAGCTGATGCCCCTCCTGGGCAGTCCAGGGTGTGCCAAATGGGGATCTGCATATTCTGGGGTTTAAAAACCCCATCCATTTTTGTCCTGGATGGGGTACATGGCTCGCTGCCCATGACACATCTCCACCCACTTCCTCGTGTCCTAGAAAGTTACCCACACGTGTTATTTCAGAGGCCGTACAGTGCAGAGAAAGCACTGCACCAGGAGCAGAAAGGCCTGGGTGCCAATTTCAGGCCTGACACCCACTAGCTGCGTGTGACCCTGAACAAGTCAGTTAACATCCCAGGGCCTCACTTCCTTGTCTGACAAACGGGAGTCATAATACCTGAACCATCTACCTCATGCTTTTTATAGATCCTTTGATGACTGAGTGTTCTCTTTGACAAACCTACAATTTAAAAAGTAAATGCAGGCTTTCCTGGTGGCTCAATGGTTAAGAATCTGCCTGCCAATGCAGGGGACATGGATTTGAGCCCTGGTCTGGGAAGATTCCACATGCCTCAGAGCAACTAGGCCAGTGCGCCACAACTACTGAGCCTGCACTGTAGAGCCCGAGAGCCACAACTGTTGAGCCTGTGTGCCACAACTGCTGAGGCCCACGCACTTGGAGCCCATGCTCCACAACAAGAGAAGCCACCGCAATAAGAGGCCCGCACACCGCAAGGGAAGAGTAGCCCCCACTCTCTGCAACTAGAGAAAGCTCACGTGCAGCAATGAAGATCCAACACAGCCAATAAATAAATAAATTTATTAAAAAAAAAAAAAAGTAGGACTTCCTAGGTGGCGCAGTGGTAAAGAATCCGTCTGCCAATGCAGGGGACACTGGTTCGAGCCCTGTCCTGGGAAGATTCCACATGCCACGGAGCAACTAAGCCTGTGCACCACAACTATTGAGCCTGCACTCTAGAGCCCGTGAGCCACAACTACTGAGCCCATCTGCCACAACTGTTGAAGCCCACGTGCCTAGGGCCCGTGCTCCACAATAAGAGAAGCCACTACAATGAGGAGCCTCCACAGCACAATGAAGAGTAGCCCTCGCTTGCAGCAACTAGAGAAAGCCCGTGTGCAGCAACAAAGACCCAACGCAGCCAATAAATAAATAAATATATTTAAAAAAAAAAAAAAAAAGTAAATGCAGCAGCAGCCTTGTGTTAGAACCCACCGGGCTTGTGTCTATTTGCACATGTGGGCACACACAATCCTCGTCGCGGTCACATCTGGATTCCTCCCTGCCCTGGTGGCTGGCAGTTTCCCTTCTATAGGCTAATCCATGCGTTTTCTGCCCACACAGCCCATGTGGCATCTTGCAGGCTTCCCATGACACCCCCATCATGGTGTGTGACGTGACTGTTCCAACGGGAGGGAGTCCTCACTGATTCCCTAGGCCCGTTCTCCTCATGCCCAGCGCCAGGATGACCTGAGGGATCTAGGACTCTGCTGTCGTGGCCCTGAACCAGTCTAGTCCCCTAGACCACCTCAGGGCCTTAGAACCTACTAAGGCAACCAGAGAGGGCAACCGGAGCCCACTGCAACGGGTCGGTTCTGGACATCCTCTGCTTTCAATTGCGACCATAGCAGTGATTGCAAATACTTATACACTAAGTGCCAGGCCCTCTTCTTCCATTTTAAATACATCGACTTACCCTCAGTGCAACCCTGTTGTGATGCCCATTTTATAAATGGGGAAACCGAGGCAAAGGGAAGTAGAATGATCAGGCCCAAGGTGGTATCAGTTTTTGGTGCAACCGTTCACATAAAAAATGCACAGGGGACTTCCCTGGTGGCGCAGTGGTTAAGAATCCGCCTGCCAATGCAGGGGACATGGCGTCAAGCCCTGGTTTGGGAAGATCTCACATGCCGCGGAGCAACTAAGCCCGTGAGCCACAACTACTGAGCCTGCTCTCTAGAGCCTGCAAGCCATAACTACTGAGCCCACAAGCCACAACCACTGAAGCCTGTGCACCTAGAGCCCATGCTCCGCAACAAGAGAAGCCACTGCAATGAGAAGCCCGCATACCACAACAAAGAGTAGCCCCCACTCACTGCCACTAGAGAAAGGCCAAGCAAAGCAACGAGGACCCAACGCAGCCAATAAATAAATAAATAAATAAAAAATGCACAGCCTCTAATGCAAGGACTTGCGTTGGAAAAGAAAATGAACCTCAAGGTTGGAAACGGAAAATGTTTACACAAGTATTGTTTGTTTCCAGAATCTGCCATCAGACAGTTTGGGCTCTGAACCTGGTGGAGGTGTTTCCTTGGCCAAGTGACGTGGTTGAACCTCTCGGCCCCCTGGTTCCCGCATCCAGGTGGCACCTTCCAGGGTGGCGGTGGAGACGGAGGGCACACAGCAGGGGCTCAGGGGAGGGGGCGCCTTCTCAGAGGCTGCCAGCCTGGAGCTGAGTGGGTACGGGGGCGAGGGGCATCCAGGGCTCTCTGCAAAGGCCTCTCAATGGAGAAGGGGCTGAATGGGTCTAGAAGCTCCTGACACTCCGGAACCACTGCTCTGCATGGCTGAAATTTAAAACAACTAAAATTTAAAATTTAAATGTAAAACAAGATGACTACGTCACATGGCAACCAGAGCAGGGGCAACAAACTCATCTAAGAGCTGCCGCCCAGGTGTTCAACATCAGTGTGTGTTTTCCAGCCTTACCGCTGGGGGCTTGAAGACAAGCCAGTCAGGTTCAAAGGCCCCGTGTTGAGAAGGTGAGCCCTGGGGGCGGCTGTGTAGCTCCATGCCTCCTGACCGTGGTGCTGGGACCCCCAGGCAGGGGCAGCCAGGCCTCAGCCTGGGGAGGCCTAGCCCATGGGATCCCCCATGTTTTCTCCCAGCAACCCGCTCAGCCCAGGCCTGCAGGGCAGCACGCGCTGTGGAAGTCACACCTGGGATGGCCGCCAAGCCTGGGAGCACCTCCCCAAAGTTCAAAGCCAGGTACAAACAGAAAAACCCGAGCTCTCTTGCCTTGTCCCAGCAGGCTGGAAAAGGCACCAGGAAGCAGACTCTGGTGTTTTCTGGTCCATCTGCCCACACCAGGTACACCAGCCAGAGCCCCTCCAGCGACTTCCATGAGGCTTTCCGCAGTCTCGTGAAGATCCCCGGCTGATGCCTGGATGCCTGCCAGGGAGGAGGGGCAAGGCCAGGAGGGGAGGAGGCAACCTCAGGGGACAGGAGCCCAGACCTCGGGTCCTGGACTCAAGCTGCCTGTGACTTGGAATTGCTGAAAGAACCAAAGGAAACCACTTGATGGCCCGTGTTTCTCTTTTCCCATTTGCTAAACAAGGAGCAGGGGGAAGAGGATTAGTGTTGTCTGGCCTGGCTGCACCTCTAATCATCTAATCAGAAGCACCGAAGAGAGTTTTTAAACGATACTGATATGCAAGCCCACCGATCAATTACGTCAGAATCTCCCATTCTCTGGGCAGGGGGCCACACACTGTGTGGAAGGAGCTCCCGGGCATCCCGCTATGTGGCCGGAGGCGGTGGGGTGGGAGACCATCCCACAGCCACTTCCGGCTTTAACATTCCGCCAGCCACACGCCATCGGGACGCGTTCCAAACCCTCCATTAGAGTCACCTGAGCTTTAACAACACAGGAACGATTACTAAGCCTCAGGGATGTCCCGACCATGCCCCTGGTCAGCAAGAGAGAGAGGATGGGGTGGTAAATGAGCCCCAACTATGACCAGACTTCTGTCACACCACATGAACACTGGCTTCCAGCTCTGCTGTTAACTCGCCGTGTGGCCGCAGCTTAGCCCCTCTCCCATCTCCCCATCCCCCCCCCACCCCCACCTAACCCCCCTCCTTGCAGCTCTGGGCCACCTCAGCCCAGCTTTCCACCACTCTTGAGGCTGCCTCTAACCCCCAGGCCTCCTGCCCTCTGAGGTCCGTGCAGGTACCAGGTGGCACCTGCGCTGGAAACGCCCCAGGCCAGGGTGCCTGTCGTCTCTGCCGCGGGGACTCTAGATCCTGGCCGAGGGCCGCGGCCCTTCCTGCGCGACACAGGCTACAGCAACCCTGAAGAACCGACCGAGGCTGCATCTGTGTTCAGGCTCAGCTCAGATGCTCGCAGTAAGCTCTCACATTGATCCGTAAACAAAAGCTACACATGGCAAAGCCGTCAGCCACTTGTGGAACACAGAAGATGACTAAAAAAGGAGTGAAACACTCCAACACGTGACATTTCGACCAAAGACAGAGATGTGTTCTCACAGGGGGCCGTGGCCCAGAAGCATGCTTGGGGAGGAAGACGTGAACCCCTCCCTTTGGGGCTGGCGTAGAGGACTTCCTCGGGGTATTAATAGCCATCAGCTGTCTTCACAGAAGCCACAGATTCCCCTCCTGGGGAGCGGCCACAGGCTCCAAAGGATAATGAACGACGAACCACTTTAATGTGCTGAGTTGGCAGGATGGTGGGGAACGTCTGCCTTCTCTGCTCTCAGGCTAAGTTTTATTCTGATTACCATCACGTATGTGATAAATACAAGGTGGACAGGAAAGCATCCACGTTCCCGACTCTGCACAGCGGGCCAAGGTCTCCCTCACAGGGCAGGGGGAAGCTCCTTTCTGGATAGAATATGAGCCCTCCCCCAGCAACTGTTCACCAGCCCAAGGCAGGATATTCGTCTAAATGCCAGAGCAGCACCACATCCAAGGAAAATCGAGCGTGCAGGGAACACTCCTGTCCTCCACCTGGACCAGGGTCAAATTAGTTCATTTTAAAGTCTCACCAGCTCATGGCCAAATGCAGTGGGGCCCTTATAGGCTAGGCAGGGGTAGGTGAGGAGAACCAAGTGGCCCCCTCAGTCCTCCCTCCAAGTCCAGACACTAAAATGGGAACAGGGGACACTGTGCACCCTGACCTCTGCCACCACCTTCCTCCTCATCCTCCCTGGCTTCGTCAGGGGCAAGTCACCAACTGCTCTTCTGGACAGGTGTGATTCCAAGTCCAAAGCTGGCATCCCTGACCTAGACCCAAAAGACCTCAAGAAGAAAGGGATGCTTCCATACATCCAGACAAAACTCTAATCCAAAAAGATACACGCACCCCTGTGTTCACAGCGGCACTGTTCACAGTAGCCAAGACATGGAAGCAACCTAAATGTCCAATGACAGAGGAATGGATAAGGAAGATGTGGTACATATATACAATGGAATACTACTCAGCCATAAAAAAGAATGAAATGTCATTTGTAGCAACATGGATGGACCTCGAGATTATCATCCTAAGTGAAGTAAGTCAGACAAAGACAAATACCGTATGACATCACTTACGTGTGGAATCTAAAATATGACACAAAGGAATCTATCTATGGAACAGAAACAGACTCACGGACATAGAGAACAGACTTGGGGATGCCAAGGGGAGGGGGCTGGGGATAGGGTGCTGTGGGAGGTTGGGGTCAGCAGATGTAAGCTTTTATATATGAATGGATTAACAACAAGGTCCTACTGTGTAGCACCGGGAACTATATTCAGTATCCTGCGATAAGCAATAATGGAAAAGAATATTAAAAGAAGAATGTGTATATATATGTGTGTGTGTGTGTGTCAGTTATATACATATAACTGAATCACTTTGCTGTACAGCAGTAATTAACACAACATTGTAAATCCACTATACTTCAGTTAAAAAACTATTGAGCAACCAAAAAAAAAAAAAGAAAGAAAGAAAGGGATGCTTCTGTTTCTGACAGTTTAACCCCGGTTAATTGAAACATGAACTGTTAAGAAATCCTCATACCCTAGGATGACCCATCACCAACAGGAGTATCTTGGCTGTCTGGGGTTAAGATTAAGTGCTTCAATGTGGAAAAACCTCCATGCTGACTCCAAGTGAAAAGGTTTTTCCTTTAAAAACAATCAACCAAAAAAGGAGTTTAAAAAAAACAAAGGAAAGAAATGCTGAGTGATTCTGCTCAACGAGTCATGTATGGTCATACAGTCACTAAGTGGGACAGACCTGCCACTTTTAAAGCTGGGGTTCCACGCCCTGCGTGATGAACATCACAGACATTCTTAATGGATGCCCTCTTCATTCCTTCAGGAATTCTCAACACCAGCGTCTGGCACACGGCCATACATTCCACAAAAACCTTCTATCCTCCCCTGAATTCATGCTCTTAGCATCTCCACCTCATTATCATATTAGAGGGTGGCCCATCTAATTCAGCGCAACGCCCAAACTGCGACTCCTGCTCTGTGCTAAATGCAGAGATAACACAGCTGGCATCTCAGCTGCATCAGTGTGAACTTCAGCCCCGACTGCACGACCCTGGGCTGTAATGCAGAGGTTGAGAGGTTGCCCTGGAGAATCCCACCAGTCCAACGTCTTGGTTTTCCAACTGGTTGCTCCAAATCCACACTGCCAGACCCTAGGAGGTAAAAGCTCACAGCTACAGCCTCTGTGTCCCCCTGAAGGTGACACAGAAGCCACCTTCCAGGTTCTATATGCAAAAGGCCAACAGCTGGTCTCATTCTATTCCCAGAGTCTAAGCAAGTTAGAATCAAACAAACCAAAAAACCCAGACAACACAGAAAATCCCCAAGTCCAGAGAATGGAGTGGAAACATCCTACTTCCTTTGCCTGCATCACAGGTCACCTATCTGAATGAGAGAATGGAGAGAACAAGGGCCTCCAGAAGGAAAGAGTTTGGGTTCAGTCCCTTTCTGGGTAAAATTACGGTAGAATATACATAACAGAAAACCACATAAAATACACATTAACATTTACTATCTTAACCAATTTTAAGTGTACAATTCAGTAGTGTTAAGTGCATTCACACTGCTGTATCAATCTTCAGAATGCCTTTCCTTTTGCAAAACTAAACTCCATCCCATTAAACACTAATTCCCCATTCCCTCTATCCTTTCTCCCAGCCCCTGGCAACCACCATTCTACTTTCCACCTCTCTCAATCTGACTCCTCTGTAAGTACCTCATATAAGTGGAGCCTTACAGCATTTGTCTTTATTATGACTGGCTTTTTTCACTTAGCGTAATGTCCTCACTGTTCATCTATGCTGCAGCATGTATCAGAATCTCCTTCCTTTTTAAGGCTGGATAGTATTGCACTGTTTGCATGTACCACATTTTCTTAATCCAGTCATCCACAGATAGACACTTGGGCTGCTTCCACCTTTGGCTTCTGTGAATAACACTAGGAACATGGATGTAGTTCCTTGATTTTTAAAAGTCAAAGATGATTTCCCAATCAGGCAGCTTCCTAAAAAGACTAAAAGTTAAATTTTCCTGAGCATACCATATTCTTCTTTTCTTATTTAGTTTTGGTCTACTCTGGAATAAACTCTAGTTACCTCTCCTCACACTCTCTAAACTGCTTCCAACCACAGCTGAACATATACTTGGATCTCAAAGCCACATCATGAATTCAACTCCCAACTCCATGTGTCTGCTCCCAAACCTCCAGGACCTCTCAGGGTGGCAGCCACTGTGTTCCCCACAACAGCTGCTCCAGCAGACGCTGTTCCCATCAACCTGGCCATCTCCAGGAGTTCCAGCTCTCCCTTCCTAAGACTGTGCCTAGGAGGAGTTCAAACACACCTGGGAATTTAAATGACCCATGAACTTAGGCACTGGATCACCCCTTCCCAGATGTGCCTCCCCAAACCCCCAACCAGTAACTTTGGAGCTGGGGATGGTTATGGACACGGAGCTCTGAGGTCCTGACTTCGACCTCCCAGAGCAAGGGAGGAAACCTCAGTCAGAACCAGAAAAGAATACTTCCAAAGGGAAAAAACAGAGGAGGGCTTCACCGGTCCCACTTCCAATTACTTTCTGTTTAAAAGGCATGAGATTAAAAGGCTTATCAAAGTGGCTTTGCCTTTAGAAATCAATTTATCCCACATTTTAAACCCCAGGGTCGATAAAGACCCAGAGCTTCAATACAGGCCATGCATTAAAGTAGGAACACTTGAGAGTCCAGCCCATCACATAAACCTGCCCCAGGAAGGACCCTCAGGCCAGATGGGCACAGTTGGGCCAGTCACACCTGCTTCTTTTGGACCTGTTTCATGGGATGGAAACAGGTATCAGGGTGGCCCATGAGCCGGCATTTACTGTGCTCCTAGACCCTGGGAGGGCAAAGGCCACCAGAATCCCTGCCCTGAGGGGGCCTGCAAACTGGTGCAAGACCCAGACAAAGCAGACGAGAGCTGACAGGTGTGAGGGCTTCACAGAGGCAGACAAAGGGAAGGTGCTGTGGGCGGCAGAAGGGGCCCAGGCACCAGGCCGGAGGGCAGAGGCCAGGGAAGCACAGACAGCACTGCAGCCCGGAACCAGCACGGTCCACCCCCACTCCCTCCAGCTCCGCAGCGGCACCAGGCCAAGGCAAGTCATAGGCATGCTCGCTCTCTGAATCGTCACAACCCAGGGTGTCGAGTTCAGTCTTATCCCCACTGGACAAAGCAGGAAGTGACTTGGAGGGGTCAGGCTGCTTACCCCAGGTCACAGCGCTGTGTGTGGTGTTGGGTGGGGGAGGGGATTCCAACTTGTGCAAGAGAATGAGGAGCCCCTGGAGAGGCTTGCAGGGCAGAGGTGACAGACCCAGCTGCCTGCTGTTTGCAGAATGATGGGGAGGATGCAGGCCTGAGGCTCCCCCGGGGCTGCAGGTGAAGGGCTAAGGAGGTAAGAGCAGCCTGAGAGAAGTTTCCCTCCCTAAGGAAGAAACCAGGGTAATGTAGGTAAGAAGACAAGTAGGACAGACCCAATCATGGCCATCCTCCCAGGCGACCCATACTGCAGTCTTCCTCTGCTTTCCTCTAAAGGTCTGGACAAGCTTCAGTCTCAGGCAGCTCAAGAAGCACTTGGAGTTATCAGAAACCGCCAGTTGGCATCTCAAGCTTGGGACAGCCACAGCTGCGACTCAGTCCATTTCCAATGGAAAACTCCAATTTTGTAAGCTCTACTCCTTAAAATTCAGATGTCACAAATTCTCACCCCAAAGATGGGGTGGGGGAAGGAGGGTGTTTAGAAGACCAACTTAGCACAGAAATGCCAAAACTGCCTTTGAGTTTCTGGTATCTTAATCAGCCACGATTCCACAATGTAAAGGGAAATCAACTATTCTGACCGGCTACAGGAACAGGAGGACAGCCTGCTTGGTTATTGTGGTTTGGAAAAGGAGGCATTTATTTTTAAAGTTTTAAAGTCATTAAGCCTAAACACTGGCAAGCTCAAGGGAGCCAAGCTGGCTAGACAAAGTTGAAAACAATCAATTTAACTTCCACCCCCCCAGGGACTGAGCCTCCCGGGTACCTGACATATGGCATCTCCACCAACAAAGCAAACACCACATGAAAAGCCTGCAGGTTGGCGTGAAAGCAGTGGGGGGACCCCTGTTAAGAGTGGGATTCAAAGGCTCCGGCCTCCCCCCACCCCCACCGCATCTCTGTCCTGGTTTGCCCCCGTTGACCCCCTAAACAGTCAGGTACTGAGTCCCTGATATGTGCCAGGCACTCAAGAGACACAGAATAAATAAAGGAGGGCCCTGTCCTCCAATTATTCAACTGTCCAGAAATGGGGAATAAGTCGAGGGTTTGTTATAAAACCTTTATAGGGTTATTTTAGCCTAGATACAGGATCCTGGGCCCAAGCCAGTAATACATTCCTTAAATGCAATGACTTATATTCTCTGAATTACTTAACTGAGTCATGGCTTCTGTTGCCCTGTACCTTGTCACTAACACACATTGACTGATGGCAGGCATGTTTTCATGCTGGTGCAGTGAGCGGCAAACAGAGACAGAGATGCGGTACCTGCTTTTAAGGCATTTCATTGCTGGTGGGAGAGAAAATCATGAGGCTGCCAAGGGTGGATGTGCCTAAGACACTCAGCTCACTGGAAGCACACAGTATGTTTTAAATTAAAAAATCATATAGGAGAGGGACTTTCCTGGTGGCGCAGTGGTTAAGAGTCTGCCTGCCGATGCAGGGGACACAGGTTTGATCCCTGGTCTGGGAAGATCCCACATGCTGTGGAGCAACTAAGCCCGTGTGCCACAACTACTGAGCCCGCGAACCACAACTACTGAAGCCCGCCTGCCCGGAGCCTGAGCTCCGCAACAAGAGAAGCCACCGCAATGAGAAGCCTGTGCCCTGCAAGGAAGAGTAGCCCCCACTTGCCACAACTAGATAAGCCTGCGTGCAGCAAAGAAGACCCACTGCAGTCAAAAAATAACGTTAAAAGTAAATAAAAATAAAATAGAAATTTAAAAAAATCACATAGAAGAAAAATGTGCAGGGCAAGAGTCAAGCACATACGTGGACACATATTGGACTAACCCTTGGAAGGGCCCCCTCCATAATCTGCTCACTAATAAATGAAGGAAGCACGGCCCAGAGAGGTGGGTCTGCATCACGACCCCCCTTCTGCTGGACCGGTGGGCATCTCACCACTGCCAGCACGAACCTGTCCAAGGCCCTTCCTCAACCCTCGCTGCAATCCTTGAGGCAGGCCCTAAGAAGACCCCCACTTTTCAGATAAGAGACTCTCAGAGATGAAATCACCCAAGGCCACAACTCTGAGCGGTGAGCTCAAAGGAGCCCATGACTCCACCTTCTGCCTCTGCAGACAACGGGCCTTGCAGCTGCCTTTCTTCCTCTCTTCCTATACCTGGATGCGCATCTCCTGTGTCCCCGGTCCTCCACCTACACAAGTGGCGTGGCCCCTCCATCTGCAAAGCGTGAATGCATGGCAGCGGCCCCGCAAAGTCAGCCTGGGAGGATGAGCCAGTGCTATTCCTGTTCTTCACCAACTCAAAACCTAGATGCTCTTTCATTTGAGCCCCACGACAACCTGTAATATGGTGTCACCCATATTTTACAGGTGAAATCAAACGATGCACCCTAAGTCACCGGACTAGGAACAGTGACACACAAGTTTCTAGACGCTTGAAAGAATTAAATGACTTGCCCTTACTTCTGCCTTCCCACATCCCATCTTGTTCTTCCTCCTCTGGCTTCACCCTCCTG
This sequence comes from Hippopotamus amphibius kiboko, assembly GCF_030028045.1. NCBI lineage: Eukaryota > Metazoa > Chordata > Mammalia > Artiodactyla > Hippopotamidae > Hippopotamus > Hippopotamus amphibius. The sequence goes on from NC_080189.1 coordinate 175,009,826, forward strand.
ACCTTCTAGGGAACCGGAGAAGCCACTCCACAGAGCTAGCTCATCCTCTTCTGCTGGGCAGCGGCTAAGCTCCTACCCCCAACTGAGAAAGCAAACCTGACTTCTGCCTGCGGAGCTGAAGCCCACGCCAGGGCCAGCCCAGGGGGATGGGCAGCTATGGCGGCAATGGAAAGCTTCTCCCCGACATGGCACTGCATGCCCCCTCTTCCCACGCAGAGTGGCCCCACATTTAGAGCACCACCCTTCGCCCCTTAACCTGCTGAAACCCAATCCCAAACCAGTGGAACCCTGGCAGCATTCAGCTGGCAGCCTCTTTACCCTCCTGAAACCTCCAACTCCTCTCAAAGCATCACCAACAAACTCAGAATCGGGGGTACAAGCCGTGGCCTCTTCAACAATCCCGGCTGAGCCCACCAACTTGAGACAAGCACTTCCTCATCCTCGTTGCTTCGTCCTTAGTACTGGAAAAATAAGACTGACGTTACATCATAAAGGACCAAGGCCCTGAATGCCACAGCAAAGCAGCAGAGAAACTGCCTTTCCACAAAGAACAGTTGAGTAAGAAAAACTGTTATTAGCCCTGGACGTGCGCCACGCAGCTGCCTTTATGCAGGGCAAAGCCTGCCCGGGCAAGTTCTCCCGTGAGTCCTTCTCACAAACCAGTTATAACATCAAACACGCTGCTCTTGGCATCGAACACCAAAACCCAAGGCTAGGGTGAGACTCTTTTTCATTTTAAAAACTTGAGAAATCCATTTCTCTCCTTTTTGTAACAAGAGGCATTGGTACCTCTTACCGCGTCCCACCTCTCTGGTGTGTAGAGTGCCACACAATAAACCGTGTTTCTACCTTCACTCATCCAACACGTGAGTCTCACCCCGAACACTCACCAGCACTGTCCTGACTCTGCGATGAACAAAACAAGGCCAATTAGCTCCGTGAGAAAGCAGCCCGGCTCACTCCCCGCATCGGAAGGCTGCACATCGCGGTTTTCACTAACATTTTGCTGGAGGCACAAGCTCAGACCTCTGGCCCGATGACCGGGTGACCACCCAGCTTCCTACCCGGACACAGGCTTGCTGTTCTCTGTGCACGGACCTTCCATGAAGGGCTCGAAAACCTAACACTTTTAAACGAATGGCCATGGATTAAGAGAAAAGTTGAGCGAAAGGTAAAAAAGCAAACGCATGGTGAGAGAACAGGTATCAGAAACACTGAGAAAGTCCAGGTCTGTAAACGTGAGGAGGTCTCAGGGCCAAGTGCGTACTGGGCATCTGGGCTCAGCTCCGTGCAGCACAGTTTGGTGGCAGCCCACGGGGGCCCCGGGGGCCATCCTGGGTACAAAGGTAAGACTCCAAGTGAAAGCTGCTTCCTTTCCTTCAAGGCAAAGGAGAGCCCGGACGCTCAGAGAGAGAAGGGAAACCCCAAGCCATTCAAAGTCTGGACTCAAGGCCAGGAGAAGAAGCCCACAGAGACTAGAAAGACTCTGTCAACACCCGTGCACGTCTACATACATACATATATATACATACACACCCCCACCCACCTCCTGGCCTTAAGCCTCCATGGCCTGGCCAAATGCCAGCTCCGCTAATTACATCAGACCCACCTTTCACCCCTCCCCACCCCCTGCAATCAGCCCTGATTCTCTGCTTCCTGCTGCTCTGGGGGGTGCAGGGTGAAGCCTGAGGCCAGCTGCTCCCTCTGTCCCACCCATAGCCCAACCCCGGAAGCGAAGCGCTGTTTTCAGGAGGTGCCTGAAGCAATCCATCCTCTTCCTCCCGGGCTCCAGGCTGGTGTGAAATCTGGTTATCCAGGGGGAGCCCACGCAGGAGACTGTGGGGAAGCAGCTCTCCAAGGCTGGGCCCCCAGATGAGGCTTCAGGCTCAGGACCCACCCCTGCCCTGGTGCAGATCCCGTATGGCCCTGCCCACCTTCACAGAACAGCTGGTCTGCCCACAGGAAAGCCATCTCCCTACACGAAAGCTTTATTTTCAGATGTTTCCCGGAGCAGCTGATGACCAAGAAAACGTGCGGCTCTCTGGGGCTTCCGCACCTTACTCCATGAGCCTTGCTTTCCTAATCTGTAAAATGGGGACAGCAGCGTCTTCCTCACCGTGACCGGGCGGAAAGCTCCTAGCACAGCGCCTGGCTTGCAGCAGACACCCAGGCCTTCTCTTAGCCTTCTGACGGGGCACAGAGCTGAGTCCTAAGGTTCCTGCTTCCTATTGCTCACTATCCAATACACCTCCAGAGCATTTCTTCTAAAAACAGGAAAGCGAGGAACAGAAACCAAGTCCAACTGGCACTCGGTCTCAGGTCTTGCAGAAACATAACCTCCCTCTGGTAAGATGTGGGACTGAGCGGCCCGTGACCAGGTGTCCACAGCCCTGTCCGCTCCATCCTTGGCCAGCAGGACAGGGAGGGTCCCAGGTCAGGAGTATATGCCTTCTGCTTCGTGTGAAGAAAGGGAATCCGAACGGCCCTGAAAGCTGCCACCCTCCTGCAGCCCCTCTCTGGCCCCTGTCGGGCTGACCTGGAGCCATGGCCATTCAACCCCATGGGGGGCAAGCACCCTGCTGCAGGGCTCAGCTCCCCCAGGCCTGAGAAAGCATTTTATCCTCTCCCAGACGTTCACTCAAGGTGGGGCACTGAGCAAGCTGCCGTCCATGGCGCCACGTGGCCAATACCCCACGAGCCTCTCGGAACGCGTCCCCTCCCTCTCCCCTCCGTGCCTGCCTGGGTCCAGGCCCCCACGACCTGTCCTGACTCCCCACCGGCTCCTGACACTAATCCATTCTCAATACAGGCGTCGGGGTTTTCTTTTGTAAGCGTTCCTCTTTGAAAATGCTACAAAGGCTTCCAAGTCCTCCAGGATGAAGTTCAAATTCATTAGCATGGCATCCGCCCTCTGGAACCTCCCTATCTTTTGAGCCTCACCCATCACCACTCCCCACAGAAGCCCCAACCGCCAGCCAATATCAGAGGTGACTTAGCCTGAAGGCTGCTTTATGGTTTTGCAGGTGCCACTGCTCTCCCAAGACACCCCATTTTCTGCCAGTCTAGCTCCCTGCCCATCCTTCAGGACTGAGGCCAAGCGTCACCCCCTTCAGAAAGCTCTCTGTGAGCTTCACCCCTTCCTGGGCTGGGAAACTCCCTCTCATGTCCTGTGACATCCACGTCCTGTGCACACACAAGTGTTCCAGTGACTGGTTTACCTGGTCCATCTCCCACCCCACCAGACACGAGCATTTCGGGCATGGAGAACAGCCTTAAGAACAAAGAGGAGAGACAGAGAAAAGAACTGGGTGACCCCCAGCAGGGCCACCAGTTCCGCATCCCACACTTCATCACCTTACACTAGAGAGAACAGGAGATGGAAAGCGAGAGGAAGGAAAGAGGAAAGGAGGGGCCCATGCAGACCACTGCCCTCTTCAGCTGCGCTTCCCAACTCAGTCTGGAAGGCTCTCTCTTGAACTTTAGACTGAGAGCAAACATTCACAGGGAAGTTGGTAATCTCCTGGGTCAAGTCCACAGCAGAAAAAGGCTCCCACCAATGACATGGGGACAGGGAGCAGGGCCCCTCTGATGAAGGCCTCCTGGTCCTGGAGCTGTACCGTGCGGCCTCACCACTGTGTTTGGTCACCCTGCTGGAGATTCCAAACCAGCATCCAGGAACCCACCAACTCAAGGACGTTCGCCCAGATGTAGAGTAAGAACAGTCTCTGACCCTCATCCGCATGGCAGGGACACGGAAATCTTCAGCATTCAGCGGCAACACAGAACACGGCTTTCTAATGGGTACTGTCACAACAGGCACAAAGGGGCAATTCAGCAAAGAAAAACAAAAGGCCTGTAAAAGGGCAATTCTGGCAATAAGGAGCAAAAGTCCTCAAAGTATTCATGCCCTCTGACCCAGCAATTCTATGCTGGGAAATTATCCTAAGGACATAAGTTGTTGAAAGATTTACAGACCAAGTATGCTCATGGTGGTATTGTTTATATAATTCTAAGACAGAAATAACTCAACATCAATGACACTGGTACAGCCACATAAGTGCCACGTGGACGCTAAAATTCACATTATGAAGAAATATTTAATGACATGGGGAAAATGCTCACTACACAGTAAATGAAAAGAAAGGTTACTTACAATCCGCACCTGGAAAGACACACAGGCCCAGACACAAAGTCAGAAAGCGTAAATACCCACATGCTAACAACAGTGAGCCTAGGTGATGAGACAGTGGGCAGATTTAATTTTCTTTATATTTCCCCATCTGCAACCAGAAAATTAATCAAAAAATTACTTTTAATTTCCTCAAAACACAGATATAAACTACATCAAGAATACCCATCTCACGGCCTTCCTCTTTAACCTTTGAAGAGTGGAGAAAGTAATTTCTCCCATATAAATTCAATACACTGTATTACTCACAAAGCAAACGCCACTGGTACCTGTAGACAGGGCCTGAGAGAGAGAACTGAGCAGTTCTAAGTTCCCTTGAATGCTGTCTCTATCCACCAAAGCACATCACACTCACCTAAGGAGACACCACTTTACCTAAAAACCCTCCAGACCACACGAATGAGACAGAGCATTTACTTTGTTTTCACCAGCAATGTCAAATACATTTCCTTCTATTCTTACTTTTGACAAAAGTCATTTTTTCAACAAAAAAACATATTTCTAAAGATAATTCTAACTTTTAGTAGTCAGCCCATGCTTATCTAATACAAAAGCCACAGAGAGCGGACAGATCCCAAAGGAAAGGCTGTGTGGGCAAAAGGTACAGGCAGCATACGAAGGTTTTATCTGAAGATATGACATAAAACAATATGTATATACACACGAATTAACGATAGGGGTTACCTCCAGGGAGGGTAACTGGGCTCAGTAGAGGCACACTGGGGACTTCAATCAGAAAAAAAATTCTTAAAAGAAAGGTCTGAAGCAAATATGAAAAATATTCACATATGTTCATATTTATTTTGAGCAGACACACAGGTGTTCATTATAACCATTCGTACTGTTTTATTTTTAATTTTTCAAAGCAATGAAGGGAAAAAGAAGATAAAGGCAACCCTGGACTTTCTCTTCTGCTGTTTCTTCTGAGTTAAAGAACAATATTTTGGGTCTGTTCTAGCCTCCCAACCATGTGAGAGACCAGAAGTCAGCAGAAGAGCCCAGTTCCAGGAACTCACAACACAGAACTTCCTCGAGGTGATGTGAAACCCTAAATCTTGGTGGTCTCCGGCCATCGTGCCACTGCGGAATTTCAGAACCACAAGGGCCCACCTTCTTCCGGACAGACGAGAACTCAGGAGGCCCACAGAAGGAGAGCCACCTGTCCCAGTGCTCGGCCAGCGAGGGGTGGAGCTCGGAGAAACTCAGCCAATTTCCCATTGCAGAGTCGGTCCTGCAGGTAGGTCCCTACATCCCCCCGAGGGTCCCGATTTCAGGATGAATATCCACATGTGATTCAGCAACATGTGAAGGTGTACATCTCCCCCAACATACACTACACTCGTCGAGGTCGCTGTGGGAAGTGCTTCCCACAGGCAGAAAACCAAAGAAACCTCAGACACTTCACATGACAGCTGGGCCCTAAGTGTCGTGAGAAGGAGCTAGATCCACAGGTGTCCAGGGCAGGGGATGGCAGTGGACACCGTGCACAACCCCCAAAGGATAAACCCGCAACAGCCGTCTGCATATTTCTGCATATACTACTAGCCTTGTTTTCCTACTGGCTCCACGATCAAATGAACATGCACACAGTGTCCATACTTAGGGCTCTGAAGGTAAAAAAATAAACCATTCTATAAATCCACATTTTAACTTAAAAGGACTAAGAGGAAAAAGAGTTTGGCTGTTGAGTGAGTAAAACAAGCCTCCTGTGGACCTCCCTGATGGTCCAGTGGGTAAGACTCCATGCTCACAATGCAAGGGGCCCAAGTTCGATCCCTGGTCATGGAACTAGGTCCCGCCTGCATGCCTCAAGTAAGAAGTCCGCATGCCGCAACTAAGACCCCATGTGCCGCAACTAAGACCCCATGTGCCACAACTTAGACCCAGTGCAGCCAAAATAAATAAATAAAAATACACCTTTAAAAAAAAAGTGAATTGAAGGACCAATTTAAAACCAAACAAAAAAGCTCCCACAAGCCTCATGTGATGCTGGGCTCAACGCTGACCAGCCAGGCAGCTCAAAGCAGCGTGCAGTTCTGGTCCAGGCCTGCCTTTCCCCCAAGCCTCCCCGCAGATTCCCCGTTTGTGGATGCTGGTCCTGATCAGCCTTTCCTTCTTTAAAATTCAGAGACTGAACCAGGAACTCTCCCCAAGGCCCCGTGCAACTCTGGCTTCCTCTGCCCCATTCCAGCAACTCCCTCAATGACATCTGTTTCCTCCAGTCACCTTCTCATCAGTGCAGCCTCTGCTCAGAGGCTCTCCTCTTCCTGTCCCGGGGCAGACAAGATGTGTGTCCACTGTACGTGATGGAGAGGAATCACCTGGTGAGAAATGAGCTCTCTCTGCCCCAGGAGACCTGGCTGAAGGTGCTTCTCCTAGACACCACTAGACATGCTCTAACCTACTAGTTCCCATGAGTGTGCATCAGAACCACCCAGAGGGCTTGTTAAGATGCAGACTGCCGGACCTCCACAGCAGGTCTGGCAGGGGGGCCTGACAACCTGCATCTCGTTATAACAAGTCCCCAGGTGATGCTGATGCTGCTGGTCTGGGGACCACACTCCGAGAGCCTCCTCTCTAGCCCGCGGATTCCCCACCCTGTCGGAAGGATGTTAAGACTCAAACAGGTGGGGAACTTCTGAAAATGCAGATTCCAGGTGCCAACCCCAGAAGAGTCGGAGCAGCAGGTCAGAGGGAGGCCTGAGATAATGGTGGTCAGACTGAACCTGGCCATGCTGCTTCTCATCCACTGTCTGTCCTCTACCCCAGAAAAACGTCAAGGATGTCTGTTGTCTCCAGGGGTTTTCAGGGGCAAAACCTGAGCTTCCTTGTGAAAGAAGCCCATGCTATTCGCAAGAGGCCCCTGTCCCTCCTGACTGTCCCTGCCTCATGTGCCTCAGAAAAGAAGGGGACAGCCAGGGTTGGGGGACAAACCACTGCTTGGCAAACAAGACCAGGGGCTGGACTCCGTAACCTCGGCGTGTTTACTGAAAAGCCATGGCAAGAGGAAGTCCCCCTCCCGGAGGGGTGACCTCCCACCCTCCCCAGCCAGAGAACCATGTCTGTCTCACGTCACCCCAAGCCCTCACAGCCTGCAGGGCCTCTCTCAAAAGGGGACACTGGGTAGTACTTCTTCTGGAAAACTTTCTTGAATATCCCTTTACAGTAATAACCAATTATGTTTATGCTACAATTGTTAGGTGGGAGGAAAAAAAAGGCAGGATATGCAATTGTATATACGGCACGACCACAACAGTGTAAAACAAACACTATTCATGCAAAAACTGGAAGGAAGCACTAAAAATGTTAATAGTGATTGTCTCTAGGTGCGGGCGGTTATGAGTGGTTCTTTTCTTCTTTCTACTTGTTTGTTTTCTAAGCTGTTTATAAAGAACACATATTACTTATATCACCAGAACTAAACTTTATTTTACAATAAGTCGGAAGGAAAAAAACACACAACAGAACTCCGCCTACACCTAAGCTGTGTCAGCCCAAAGGGCAGTGTCCTGCCAGCTTCCTCCAAGTGAGCGGGGCTGACTGAGGGGCAGGGGCGGCCCACAGCCTTTAGCAAGTGTTTTCAGCAAACATTTACTCTGGGCTGGGGCTGAGGCTGTCAACACACACCAGCCCTGCCCTCAAAGAGCCAACAGCGCAGAAGCGGAAGGGATGCAGGGCCCTCTTTTCTACCCCGAAGTCTTCCTGGGCCGTGAGAATGGACTAGGGATCATTTCCTTCCTATGACTGTTTCCCAGATTCTGGAACTTGACACGGTGCCCCACGAGCGGCAAACTGCCTCCAAGTAGAGGGTCTCAGACCTTCTGACTGGCCCCGACTGGACTGTCAGAGCTGCTGAGCGCCACCAGCGTGTGTCCTCCTGGGCCGGCGAGCACCTGCCAGGCCACACAGCTTGCAGCAAGCGCCTGACTGCTCCCTGCTGTGCACGGAGCCAGAAACCTCACCTCTGCCCCAGCCCTTCACCACTTCACCCACAGGGAGGGTTACCACCCCCCGCCACACCTGGGGTGGGAGACTGACCCGTCCAGAGTTAGGGGTCTTGGGTTAGGGGTCTCGGGTTAGGGGTCTCGTCTCCAACTGTTAGCATCATCCACTTCCCTTAGCACTTAGTACACAGCATGGAAAGCACTGCTTACCGTGAATGGTGCCTGCAGCCAGAGATCAAGCCCTGCCGAGTAGCTGCTAAACAGCCAGCACGGCCACCAGACAGCCCCCTCCACGCTCAGGCCCAAGTCCACCGGCAGCACCAGTTTCCCCTGACTGTGGCTGTCATGAGGGAAGCACTAGCCGAGACCCACCTGCTGACAGCATGCCCGGCGCTGAGTGTGGCTCTCCCCAGCAAGGAAACAAACCCCTGTCAGCCCCACAGATCCAGCTCTTGCAAGGCTCTCCCTGACCCCTGGACCACTCCACAGCACAGCTAGCATCTGTTACTAAAGCATGGGCCTGGTGCTAAGCCTCTCAAAGGCTGCTGGGAGTGTCCACAGTGCAGTGCTACCAATAGGCCATGGAATGAGCATAGGGGCTTGCTGAACTGGCCACATAAGCAAAGCATCCCAGCACCCCAAGCCCCCTCTCCCATGCCCTGACCCCAGTGGGAGGAAAATGGAAACAACCATCTTAGAAAACCCAAGACACTGTCCACTCCCTCCTTTTCCCATCTTCTGGCAAATTCAGCAGCAACCACAGCCCTCTGCAGGAACTGGATCCTGCACACAGCCCAACGCCACAGTGCAAACTCCACCCAGTGGCCTGTCCAGCGACCCCAGTGACCTCAGAACCAACACCACTGCACGAGGGCAGAGAGGGAAGCCACAGCGGGGTGGAGGGCTTCCTTATGGTGACAGGGACCGCATGCTCTGAAGATGCTCCCAAGCCCCAGAACTGAGGCTAAGTAACAGCCCAGGAAGCTGAGTGCTGGGAGAGGTCTCAGAGGCAGAGGGCTCAGTGAAATCCCATTATGAATCCGGAAGGGACTGGTTCTTGAGCAGTGATTCTCAAACTGTGTTCCCTGGGGTCCTGGGAACCCACAGAGATGCCCTGGAGAAAGAGGGGCTGAGCGGAGGGTGCTAGAGTCCCCCAGCCCCCGAGTCAATCAGCGTTGCTAGGGCTTCACCTGGGGACTCAAGAAAAATACGGTGGAAAAAGGTTTCACTGCTAAGTTCTGAGGTGCACAGTTTAAATCTATCTCCCATCAATGCCGGCCATACAAAGATCATGAACATCATCAAAGATTCTCACCCAGGGACTTCCCTGGTGGTGCAGTGGATAAGAATCCTCCTGCCAACGCAGGGGACACGGGTTCCATCCCTCGTCCAGGAAGATCACACATGCCGTGGAGCAACTAAGCCCGTGCGTCACAACTACTGAGCCTGTGCTCTACAGCCCATGAACCACAACTACTGAGCCCACAAGCCACAACTACAGAGCCCATGAGTCACAACTACTGAAGCCCACGCACCTAGAGCCCGTGCTCTGCAACAAGAGAAGCCACTGCACTGAGAAGACTGCGCACCTGCAATGAAGAGTAGCCCCCGCTCTCCACAACTACAGAAAGCCCACACACAGCAACAAAGACCCAGTGCAGCCAAAATAAATTAACTAATTTAAAAGAAAAGATTCTCACCCAACCTTCCCAAGGCTGGGATAGGGATTTTCACAGCTCTTCCCCTTTGGGCCCTCTTGCCTGACCCACCGACTATTTGCTAGTGAGATACGGGGAGCACTTCACAAGCAGACACCCCACACCGAGAACCCCCAGCGCTCCTGTCTGCCAGCTGGGTGCTCGCTGATTACATATTTGGCCTGAACATTCCCCTTCTGTGGTCCCTTCCCTCCCTCAACCCTTTGAATCGCTCCTGTACAGACTCACTGAGCTGTGGGCGATAACCGTGTCAGGATGCCCCTCCCAGAGCCTGTGCCAGCCAGTCCCCACTCGACAGTGGGCTTGGGCCATGGCTGCGAACCAAGGCTCGTCTCTGGGGCCCTCATGGCACCAGGCATGATGCTTTGCACACGGCTCAAAGAACATTCCCTGGACAAAGCAAAGCGATCCCACCTCTGACCCTTCTCACAATGCCAAAAAAAAGGATGCATGTGCAAACACACCAAGTGTCAACAAGCAGATGCCTGACCACCATTTCCTCTCAGCTTCCTGTGGGGAAACCGTTCGAATGCCGGTATTGCCAGACGCACAGCAGAACTCTGGAGGGGGAGGACCGCCTTACCTGGTAGTAGGTCTTAATGTTTCTCACCAAGATAGTCAAGTTCTGAATGCGAAGGTTCACATCGTTGTTGACGTGCTTGTTGATGCGTTGATTTGTTGGCCTGGGATCTCTAAGGGAGGAAAAATGAGAATGGAAATTGCATCCCAGCATCTGCCACACCCCTATCCTGCCCCAGCCGCTACTGAGCATTTAGTCCTCTCCAAGCCTAGGTTACCATGCAGCTGTGACAAGTGTGGCTCAGGTCAAATCCTAATTCTGCCACTGCCAAGCCGCGGACCTCAAGGGAGCCACATCACCTCCTACACACACACCCCCCCCAACCCCACCCAAGCACCTAGCCCACCACAGGCCCTTAATCAATGTCATTTCTGTCCCCACTGCTAGCAGCACCCATAAACAACCAAGTGTCAGTGCAGACCCAAAAGTTATCCTGTATAAAAATAACCTACCCTAAAATATATTCCTAGATTAAAAAGGATTATAAGCTGAACAAAGCAAAATATGTGAAATATCAAGAAAGAGAGAAATGGGGACTACAAGACATTGAGGAAAGAAATCAAAGACGATACAAAGAGATGGAGAGAAAAACCATGTTCTTGGAGTGGAAGAATAAACGTGAAAATGACTATACTACTCAAAGCAATCTACAGATTCAATGCAATCCCTCTCAAATTACCAATGGCATTTTTCACAGAACTAGAACAAGAAATTTTACGATTTGTATGGAAACGCAAAAGATCCCAAATAGCCAAAACAATCTTGAGAAGGAAAGATGGAGCTGGAGGAATCAGGCTCCCTGACTTCAGACTATACTACAAGGCTACAGTGATCAAGACAGCATGGTACTGGCACAAAAACAGAAAAACACATCAATGGAACAGGATAGAGAGCCCAGAGATAAACCTACACACATATGGGCACCTTATCTTTGACAATGGAAGCAAGAATGTACAACGGAGAAAAGACAGCCTCTTCAATAAGTGGTGCTGGGAAAACTGGACAGCTACATGTAAAAGAATGAAATTAGAACACTTCCTAACACCATACACACAAATAAACTCAAAATGGATTAAAGATTTAAATGCAAGGCCAGATACTATAAAACTCTTAGAGGAAAACATAGGTAGAACACTCTATGACAGAAATCAAAGTGAGATCCTTTTTGACCCACCTCCTAGAATAATGGAAATAAAAACAAAAATAAACAAATGGGACCTCATGAAACTTAAAAGCTTCTGCACAGCAAAAGAAACCATAAACAAGACAAGAAGACAGCCCACAGAATGGGAGAAAATATTCGCCAATGAAGCAAAGGACAAACGATTAATCTCCAAAATATACAAAAAAAAAAAAAATCCAATCCAAAAATGGGCCAAAGACCTAAATAGACATTTCTCTAAAGACAACATACAGATAGCTAACAAACACATGAAAAGATACTCAACATCATTAGTCATTAGAGAAAGGCAAATCAAAGCCACAATGAGGTATCTCCTCACACCAGTCAGAAAGGTCATCATCAAAAAATCTACAAACAATAAATGCTGGAGAGGCTGTGGAGAAAAGGGAACCCTTGTGCACTTTTGGTGGGAATGTAAATTGGTACAGCCACTATGGAAAACAGTATGGAGGTTCCTTAAAAAACTGAAAATAGAACTACCATATGACCCAGCAATCCCACTACTGGGCATATACCCTGAGAAAACCATAATTTAAAAAGAAATATGTACCACAATGTTCACTGCAGAATTATTTACAATAGCCAGGACATGGAAGCAACCTAAATGTCCATCAACAGATGAATGGATAAATAAGATGTGGCACATATATACAATGGAATATTACTCAGCCATTAAAAGGAATGATATAGAGTTATTTGTAGTGAGGTGGATGCACCTAGAGTCTGTCATACAAAGTGAAGCAAGCCAGAAAAACAAATACCGTATGCTAACACAAATATATAGAATCTAAAAAAATGGTAACTGATGAACCCAGTGGCAGGGCAAGAATGAAGATGCAGATGTAGAGAATGAACTTGAGGACACGGGGCAGGGGAGGGGGGGAAGCTGGGACAAAGTGAGAGAGTAGCACTGACATATATACACTACCAGATGTAAAAATAAGATGGCTAGTGAGAAGCTGCTACATAACACAGAGAGATCAACTTGATGACTGGTGATGACCTAAAGGGGTGGGACAGAGAGGGTGGGAGGGAGGCTCAAGAGGGAGGGTATACGGGGATATATGTATAAAAACAGCTGATTCACTTTGTAAAAATAATAATAATTTTTTTATAAACTTAAAAAAAAGGGGAAAAATGGTACCTTGTCTGACTTCATAAATCAATAGAATTGGTAACGTTCCACTTCACATGGGTCTCCTGCCTGTGTCACCGAATTGGTCTTGCCTGTGATTTACATTCCAGGGGCACAATTCTACCTCAGAAAACTGCCACCATGAGTCTATGACACCATGTGGTGTACAACACACCCTACGAGAAATGCTAAAGAGACACAAATAATTCATGTGGGAAACCCCTGAAGTGCCGTTTATTTTCCAATCTCAGGTCTGGTTGTGATGAAACTAGAAATCTGAATCAACTGATTTATAATTTCACCCATCTACATATAGGACATTTCTCAAAAATTCTGTGTCAAAAATATTTCCTATTTGAAGAGAACAGACTCAAAGGAACGGATTTCATTTCCCCCTCCCCATGTACCATGCACTGCTTTTCCTAACATAGCCCTCCCTGCCATTCGACTGGCCCAAGACACCACGAAGGATGTTTCATTCAAATGAGGGCTGTCTCCACAGTTTCATCTGTCATCTGAGCCCTGTGATAAGGGTGCTGAGCCTCCTGGGGGCTGGTGCGATGGAAGAGAGACAGGCCTTTTCCTCCTTCCTTGGTACCCAGGCCCCTTGATGACGATGGTGACGGTGACGATGGAAGCACAGGAAGGGGAATTTGGGGAATTAAGCAAATCAATTTCAATGCCATTCAGCTCATTCAAAGCCAGTAACTTACACAAAATTGAAAAATAGGAAAAAAAATCTAAAAATAGCAATCATTTCAAATGTCACTATAAGCACAATTTCTTAATAACACAAGCTGCTTAAAATTCAATCATTAAGTAAATATTTGATATAAACACTAGGAGTCCCTACTCTGTACGGTGTGTGTGCCAACCCCTTTATGCATCACATGCAATAATCAGCCACGGATTTTATTCAATCATCCTGTATCCCCTACAACAGTCACATAGGCTCCTTGGGGGCAACCGGAGGACCTCTTCTCAACTGTCCTGGGACAATGTTTCTTATTGTTCCCCACACAGTAACAGAGTCTGGCCAAGTCATTTACATGTTACCTGTTTCTCCTGGAGCCATTAATTCTGAGAAAATAAAGGTTAACAGTTCATGTAAATTAATGTAGCAGCAGAGGAGGCATTCAGAATTTAAACCGCAAAGGCATTTTAGCTAGAAAAGTGTATCTAGCAGGACAAAGTAATTTATCTTAAGGGTGCAATTCTCTTCCCTTTACTATAGACACCTTAAGAGATGAGAAGAAATTTCATACAGTGACGAACGTGCTTCTTAAAATAGCAGAACTTAGAGAACACGCATGGCTTTTTCTGTTTTGTTGTCATGGTAGTCCCAGCTTTCAGCAAATCAGAGGGACCCGCGCCAAGGAGCGCCTGAAGCCGGAGGACCTGGACAAGCCTGGGAGGCCGTCAGGTGCGGTGGGGGAGTCTCTGACCATCCCAGCTTTTGTAAACCCTCAGTTCTGGGAAACAAGAGCTAATTGAAATAACACTCCAAAAGAGCTCACGTTTACTACACGAATAATTGGACTAATTATCACGATCACTAACACTCCCTCCTTTAACTAAGGCTCTCAGGGTAAAAGAGAGGTTAGCAAACAATTGGAAACAAAAGTCAATTCTGGTTAAGGAAGGCCCATCCTCACTCTGCCCAGCACTGCGTGAACCCCACCGTCCCTCAGCAGGAAATGCGTCAGGAGCTACTGATTCTGGTGTGAAAATGGGGCCCAGGCCTGGCCAAAGTTCTCGGGGCCCCACTGTGCTCACGTGCAAGAGGACCAGAGGATCCTTCCAGCCCTAAAAGGTTATCATTCTAGAAAGGACAGGTCTGCGGTGGCAAACTTGGTACATAGTTCTTGATCCCAGGAACAGGACTTCATAGAACTACTGCAAGACTGTTTCCCTGAAAGCTATCATTAATAATAAGGATCTTCTTTATATGACAGCCCTAGAACGCAAAAGCCCAACAACGCCTCAGGATGTCAGAGGACAGGAGAGAGACTTGTCCAAACTCGAAGAGATACAAGTGCAAAGTGTGGGGCCCCCAGGGCTTTCTTTCCATAAAAGCTTCTAACTTGAAAAAAAGAAATCAACTCTCCCTAAAATTTTAAAGAGAACTATAATTTAGAGTTATAGCAACCTTGCCTCCCTCCTTTGTGAAAAGGCCAGCCCCCCAACTTTTCATCGTATTTCAAAGACTTCCTAAATTTAAAACTGAATCCAAAAACAAACAAACAAAAACCCCTAAAAACCCTGACTCGAGAAACTATGTTTGATACAGATGATGGAGATGTTGATAATCTATCAAAGGTCAAAAAAAGGTGTTAAACAGCAACCTGAGTGCAAATTTGTATAAAAATACATTAGGAACATATATTATACATATATACCATAGATAACATCTGGGAGACACCAAAATATTAATACTGCTACCTCGACATGGTAAAATTATAGGCAATTTTTATTTTTCTCTTCTGTATGTTCCGACCTTCCTACAATGAACATGAATTTTTTTGTGTAATTTTTACAGACTCAAAGGCCCCATGAAGAGTGTCATATGCTGCAGCCATGAAAGAATATCACTTAAGCTCATGAGTAAAAATCCTTTTTGCGCCAACCCTCTAGCACCAACACAAACTCATTCAACTAACGAGTGTCTGCCCCTTTATCCTCACCTTTTACACCTGCAAAATGGGAACATAACTCCTTTTCCAGCACACTAAGGAAAAAAATTATCCTTCAGATAATCCTGCTTTTTCAGAAGCCTAAGAAACTCTCTCATTGGCCTGAGGATATTTTCAACTTCTGAATAATTAATATATTATCTGTAATTTTGCAGCTAGCACAAGGGGTTAGAAAGGAGTCTGTACAAAGCAAATAGTGTTGGATTTAATGCAGGGCTTGCCTAGGCACAAGCTCTCAGCCTCAGTCCCAAGTTCCCAACTGCACTCAACAGCCACTGCATCAGTTCAGGGGTCCACTCTCACGTGTACAGATACACACCGGGCACACACACACAAACCCAGCTCTGGGCTCACTCTAACAATCATGATGATTGACATTTGTTGGCATTTTCTATACATGCATAATCTTATTCAATCTCCCCCAAATCTATAAAACATCACCTCCCCTTATTACAGATCAGGAAACTGAGCCTTAGAGAGTTTAAGCAAACTGCCCAAGGTAAGAGCCCTGGTAAGTGGCAGAGGGAGGATGTGAACTTGTCTGCCTGATGTTACATTCAAAGCTCTTAATTTTCCCATGAGACCGTGAAAAAAATGTGTCCAAAGTGAACCAGACACCCTGTTTTTCCCTTGGGTACCAATAGGCACCCAGAGAAACAGCATTTACAGAGAAGCTATTCAGCAAGCTTTCCCATGCATCTCCATCCACACCACTCAATGCCTCACGTTCATTCAGGAATTCTCCTAGACCTGGGCCTCCCCTGAAAGCTGAGCCCACAGGGCTTTCCTGCTTCCAGGCACTGATGTCACCAGGAGGCCAAGGCCGAGAGACTACTACCGCAGCCGTCTTCAGTTGCCAGAGACAATGCCCAGGTGCAGTCACGTGCCCCCCTCCCCCCCACCCAGCCTCCATATGGCTCTGAAGTGTTAGGTAACACGCCTCTTATCTGGGCTCCAGCAACAGGTTAGCACACTGCTCTCTGCAATTTTCTCAGGTCCTACCAACTTGGAGAGAATTTATCAAAATAGGCTAACTGCACACAGTTGGGGCTACTTGAATGGGAGATAAGGCAAAGCAGCCTTATCACTTAGCTGCTACTTAGCCTGACATGTCTCCACTTGGCAGAAGTGAAAACAGGCTTGGCTTAAGTAGTGTTGGATATGGGGCTAGGATGTGGGTCCCAGAGCCCAGTTTTGCCCTAGATCTCGTTGGGAGAGGGCTAAGGCTAAGAAGAATGCAGTAATCTAGGCAACTAGGAATGTAGGAGAAAGGCAGACTGGGGAAAAAAAAAAAGATCTCTTAGGGGGTGCCCCAAATCCTTTCTGGATTAAGAAGTTGGATACATAACTACATAACTAATGCCAATACCTATTAAGGGGCAGACACTGTGCTAAGTGCTAACATCATTTAATCCTCACAACAATCTCTTAAGAGAGGTACTTTCCTTCCCACTTTACAGGCAAGGAAACTGAGATGTTGAGTGATGTGCCCAGCGTCACAACACTTGCATGCGAGAGACCTAGGGTATGAACCCAAGCTGGCTACCTAGGTTTTCAACACTAGGGTTGACATTCTGGTTTTTTTTTTTTTTTTTTTTTTTTTGAGATAATTTTTTTTTTAGCCACAACACTTGGCAAGTGCGATCTTAGTTCCCCAATCAGAGATCAAACCAGCACCTCCCACATTGGAAGTGCAGAGTCTTAACCACTGGACCACCAAGGAAGTCCCCCTGAGGTAATTTTTATGTAGGGTGAAATGCCTATATCTTAAGTTACACCTTGATGAGTTCTGAAAGATGAAATATACTCCAGTTAACATACGGAACATCTCTACCACCCTCAGAAGTTCCCTTATGCCCCCTTTCTGGGCAATCCCTACCCACTTCCAAGAGCAAACAATGCTCTGATTTCTATCACCTGGGGTAGGGTTACTCCATCACCCAGTCAGTAAACTGCATGCTGTTGGTGCCTCTCCCTCTCTGATTTCCTCCTTCTGGAAAGCCACCCAGCCACTGTCCCCTCCTCAGTGCCTAACCCTGGCCAGAGGACTCCGAAGCACTGCTTGCGGCCTGAAGAGCTGCAAATGTACCAGTTCCCACTTCCAGAACGATTACCTTGGCACATCACAGAGGATAAAATAACACGTAAAATTGTCAAGGAGAAGGGAGAAGCCCTTCAAACTGAATTTAGCTGTGGGCCAAGTGTGAACAAGTGATGAGCTGGCATTTCTCAAAGGAATGGTCCAACAGGCTTTCCTGATTTACAAGCAAGTGGTAAACGCTTCAGGAATTCCAAAGGTCAGGGAAGAAAGAGAAACAGTCCCAGGGCTTTTGTTCTCCCCTCGCCTGGGTGTAAAAGCTGAATGAAAAGGCTGGGGATACTGCTGGTTTTTTTAATTAAACAGGACAGGTCAAAGTTTCACTGGTTGCTGCACCAGTGAAATCCAGCACTTCTGGGGGTCTAACAGGATGAGGCGGGACGAGCTGCCAAAACTTGAATATGCTACGAGACAACCCCAGGAGAACACCTTCTCATCAGTGTTTTGGGACAAGTGCTGCCAAAGACGACAACAGATTTGTCTTTTTAGAATCTAATCAAACTCAAGACTGGTAACGTTGGCAGTACCTTATAAAAAACCATTAAGAGTGAGATGTCTCTCCCATAACACGACATCAAGTAACTTATTAAACCAGAGGAGCAATGTTCTCAGGAAATGTTTTAGACTAGATCTTTGTAGGTAGGTCTATTTAAACTACTTTCTGAATATACCAAAGCTGACCACTCATCCTCCCACGCGGGCCACAAACGGAGCTGACTCTCATCAGCTAATGGCTTCAAGGCTCAACTAAGACAATTTGCTTATCTGCAGGTGAGCATAAGGGCCCGATTCACAGAGAACATGAGGATGTTTTATTTTGCTTCAAGTGCCTGTGAATCATACTGACACTCAGTTCCAATATGCTCCCTGCAGTTTCTGAGTTAAAAACAGAATGCAGTGGCAGGACCCAACACCTATATGTGGCAGGCTGTCAATCAGACAGGCTCTGCAGAATTCAGCAACAGGAAAGGATGTGGTCAAATATGCTAGCAAGTGTAACTTCCACCAAGACCCTGTTTAAGCCTCATGCTTCAAGATAAACAGCACCAGAGTATTCTGGCTCCCTGTGCGTCTCCCAACACAGTAACTTTGAATCCAGTTCATGAGAAGGGACTTAACCAACTGCACTTGCTCTGGGGCAACTGGACACAGAAGATGAAAGGGAGCTCAGAAACACAGGCGTCCTGATCTCGAAAGAAACTTTATAGTCACTCACGGATGCTCGGGTCCCACCCGACACTTCCTGTAACCAGACACTCTCCGTTACAGTTCCTTGACCCCAAAAAGAAAGGGGTTTTTTTTCGGTGTCATTGCTCAAACAACAATTAAGTCCCTGAGTCTGAAGTCAATTGCACTATCTACACCATGTGGATGACAGTCAATTTCAAATTCTCTTCATCAAACAAGCTGCCAACCCACTGTCCTGGAGTTCTTCACACCCCACAAACGGGGAAAAGACATATTAATACTGACATAGCAGTGGCCCCACTGAGATACCCTCCAGTGCAGCTTCACACTCCATTTCTACAACTTTAAATTTGACTTTCTGAGGCATCATTCATGCCTTCCTTCCTTCCCGGAGATAACTTACATTTGTAACATGATTTGGTTCAAAAAGATGCCGTCCGCTAAATCCATGTACATTGTCAGGTTGTCCTGGTTGCCGCTTCCAAAGGGGCCAAAAGTTTTCACCTGCAGGGACCGGACGCGGAGAGAAAGGCAGGAAAAGTCACTCCCATGCGCACAGTCTATAAAGCTCTCCAGGCGGGCAGAGCCCCTATGGGCAGAAGGGGGTCACCCACGGCCACCCACCCTTCAACAGAACCCCGCTCCAGGGCCTCGCTCCCCTCCCCGCGCCAGGCAACAGACGCGAGACAGCAGAAAGAAAACTTCCTCGCCACTTTTCTCTGGCGTCTCAGAGCGGAAAAAATAAATAAAAGGGACTTTTCAATAAATTTCTCACGTCTCAAATCCATTGGAAATCACTGCGCCCACCCGAGCCTCTACACGTTCTCACTGGGAACCCCCTAATCCCCACCGCCATCCACCCACTGGGTCTCAGGGGTTCAGAAACGACAGGAGGATGTTTTGGGGGAGAGGGTCCTTTTCTCGAGCGGTCAGGCCACGGGGGCCAGGGTGGCCACTGGGACCCTGTCGCTCCAAGACCGCCAGCCCAGAGCCCGGGCGGGAACAGGTGTACCCGCTCAGCCCCCGGCCGGGCCGAGAGCGCGGCGGGGTCCTGCGCCGGGCGCGCCGGCTCCACAGCTGGAAACACCCCCGGACCCCGGGACACTGACCCCGACCCCGGCCGGGGGCACTCGATGAGTCCTCCGCATCCAGGGGCTACCCGCGGCCCCGGCCGGGTCGGCTCTGCTGCGACTGCGGGCGGGCGGGAGAGGAGCCGGCGCCCCAACAATGGGGCGGGGAGCCGGGCACACTCACCCAGGTCACCAGCGGGCTCTGCAGGAAGAGCTCCATGAGCTCCGAGACGGTCACGTCCATGCTGAGGCTGCGCCCGCCGGCTCCGCGCCCCGCGGCCCCCGTCCCCCGCGCCGCGGCACAAAGCGGCTCCGGCAGCGAGCGGCGGGCGCGGGGCTACGGCGGCTCGCGCCCGGGAGACAAAGGCGGGGCGCGAGCCCACGTTCCGCGGCTTCGGCGGCCCTGCGCCTCGCCCGGGGCTGGGGGAAGGGGAGGGCCCGCCGCTCGGGGAGGAACAATGCGCGCAGCGGCCCCGCCCCTCGGCGGCCCTGGGCGGTCTGCGCGCCGCCTCGCGGGGCCGGGGCCGGGCGCGGCTGCGCGGGGCGGCGGCCCGCACGTGTGCAGGGAGAGGGGGCGTCCCGGCTGCGGCGCGCCCACGCCGCGCGCCGTCTCCGCGCGCTGGGGGCCCCAGCACGTGGCTCCTCGCCGCGCGCGTGCGTCGGCGCCCCTGCCCCGGCGCCGAGTGCGCGCCGCAGCGCTGGAGCGTGGGTCCCGGCCTGTGCCTCCCCGGGAGGGGGCCGGGGCGCCCCGCCAGCCGAAGCCGACCCGGGCCCCGCGGAGCCCACCCGCCCGCGACTGGCGGCCCCAGGCAGGTGCAGCCCGTCGGCCGCGCGGAGCCTCCCAGGTGCCGCCGAGGCCCCGCCCTGCTCCGTGGCGGGAGGGCCAAGCCCGCGTGCCCCAGGTGCCAAGGTCCGGCTCGCGGGCTGGTGGGGCGCGGCGCAGGCCCGGAAGTCAAAGGAGGAAAGTTTGTGTTGAGCTTAGACGGGAGGAGCGCGACCTCTTGCGCCCCACCGTGCCACCTCCCAGGCTGTCCGCCTTGGAGAAGTTCCCGCAGGAAAGCGAGGATGTGGACGCCCCAATCTGGACCCGCCCCAACTGTGACCCCCCTCCCTCCACCCCCAGCACCACCGCCACTTTGCTGGAGGGGAGCCACATTCCCGGTACAACGTGGAGGACAGTAGCAGCAGCTTGGTGGTAGGCGACAGGAGAAAGGACAAGTGCCCCAACGGGATGGAAAGCAAGCCCTGGGCCCAGACGCAGACCTCCCTGCTGAGCCGGCTGCGGTGGACCCCCACCTCACCTTGGGCCGGTAATAATTTCACACTACGATTCAGTCATTGTTCAAAACACCGTATACGATTTAACTAATGGAATCCTCACGCGTTTCCCAGATGAGCCCATGGGGCGGGCTTGACCTGAAAGCGCCTAGGGTAATCGTTGGCAAGTATACAGTAGGCATTAAATGGCTGCTGGCTTGCTTGTCATTAATGGACTCTTGTCAAGTGTTGGGGCTGCGGCATCTGCCGGTGAAGTGTGGTATTGCAGTTGAGTTCTGCGGTACCTTGTTGAGCTGGTGAGGGGGTGAGATTGCGTTCCCAGTAGCTGTGTCGGCTAGGGGTCCCTAAAGAGAAGTGTGAAAGTCAGGGTGACAGAAAAGCGGGAGACTGCAGGAAAACTAAACATTCGGGCTTATGTGGTTTTCTTTCGCGCCAGAAATTCGTTAATTTCTTAATTCCTTAATCGCCTGTATCGTAAAATCAGTTGGAAAATAGGTAAAATGTGTATCTGGTCCATCTTTGTTTAGAAGGTCCCCTGTTCTGTGCTGCCAAAATTTTCTTCACATTAACCCCAACTCTTCTGGAAAGGCAAGGAGGTGATCTTTAAAGTTATTTGATAAGCATAATCTTTCACACTAAGAAATACATTGGACAAATGCTTTCTGACGTTTGTGGTAAGACATTTCCCTTCCTGGTGAGAGAATTTGTCCCTGAGGATGTGGACAGTCCCTGGGCCACAAACATGTCAGGAATTTCTGTTTTGGGTCAGTTAGCTGCTGTGTTGATTTATCATCGTTGATACATCAGCAGTTCATTGGGTCAACCCCAACTCACCTTACTAGGAAGGAACTGGCTCAGCATCCTTGTTCCTACCTGAGGCAGGGTGTCAGGTAAACTGGACGGTGTCCAGGTTGCAGGAGTGAAAGACTTCAAAGGGTTGGATGACCTGGAGGAGGCACTTCCTAGAAATCCTTTTACTCCAGAAAATCAGAATAAGAACATTTTCCCTGTATGACTTTACAGGGTAATTTTGAGGTTGTGATGCATGTAAAAGGGTCTATAAAGGTATCTTCCTGTCTCCTCATATTTTGCCCCCTTCTACCACTACTTTAGTAAGAATTGTTTCCCCTAAGTCTCCATCGGATTGGAGCATAAGCTTCAGGAAGCAAGCACACAGACCGTGCACTAACCACCAAGCAGCAGCCCACTATGCCCTGCCCATCCCTCCAGAGCAGAAAGACAGCTTTCACTCTGTCTGAGACTTAACCCTTTTTTCTTGTTCACTTCTGCATGAAAAATAATTTCTTTGCTTTATACATTGCTTCTTAGAAGCAGTATTTTAATTGTGTTGTTCATTCTGATAAAGGAATTTTCTTCCCTTTTCAGAAAGTGCTGGCTCAGCGATGTAAGCTAATGGCATCTCTGTAATTTGATAGGAGCTTAAATAATTTGTATAATTTTGAGGAGAGGGGAGACTGGCTATTTGTTAATGTTTTTTGTAATTACTTTTTGTTATAATGAGCATATATTAATTTGATAATTAAATTTTTTGGTGTTAAAATACAGGTAACAAAATTTACCATCTTAACTGTTTTTAAGTGTACAGTTCAGTAGTATTAAATACATTCACTTCGTTGAGCAGTCCTCACTGCCATCCATCCCTGTAACTCTTTCATCTTGTAAATCTGGCTCTGTACCTCTAACTTTCCATTCTCCCTCCCTCTAGCCCCTGACACACCTAATTCTATTTTGTCGTTATTGTTTTGACCACTCTAAGTGAAATCATACAGTAATTTGTCTTTTTGTGACTGGCTTATTTCACTTAGCATAATGTCCTCAAGATTCATCCATGTTGTAGCATATTGCAAAATTTCCTTCCTTTTTAAAGCTGAATAATATTCCATTGTATGTATATATTGAATTTTGCTTATCCATTCATCAGTGGATGGACACTGGGGTTGCTTCCGTGTTTTAGCTATTGTGAATAATGCTACTGTGAACATGGGTGTACAAGTATCTCTTCAGGACCCTGCTTTTGATTCTTTTGGTACATATCCCAAAGTGGGATTGCTGGATCATATGGTAGATCTATATTTAATATTTTTAGGAACCTGCATACTGTTTTCCATGGTGGCTGTACTGGTTTACAGACCCACTAACCTTTCACAAGGGTCCTTTTCTTGACATCTTTGCCAGCCTTTGTTGTCTCTTATCTTTCTGAGTCTAGCCATTCTAACAGGTGTGAAGTGATCTCTCGTATTTTTTATTTGCATTTCCCTGATGATTATAGTGATGTTGACCATCTTTTCATGTACCTGTTGGCCATTCATCTATCTTCTTTGGAAAAATGTCTGTTCAGGTCCTTTGCCCATTTTTTAAATTGGGTTATTTGGGGTTTTTTTTTCTGTTGACTTGTCTTTGGATTTTAACCCCATTATGAGATATATGATTTTCAAATACTTTCTTCCATTCCATAGGTTGCCTTTCATTTTGTTGATAATTTTCTTTGCTGTGAAGAACCTTTTTAGTCTGAGTTTATTTTTGCCTTTATTGCCTTTGCTTTTGGTGTCAGATCTAGAAAGTCATCACCAAGACTGATGTTAAGAAGCTTACTGCCTGTGTTTTCTTCTAAGAATTTTATTGTTTTCAGGTTTTACATTCAACTCAATCTATTTTGAGTTAGTTTTTCTGTATGGTATAAGATAGGGGTCTAGTTTCATTCTTTTGCATGTAGCTATCCAGTTTTCCCATCACCATTTGTTGAAGAGAATGTCCTTTTCCCATTGCATATTTTTGGCTCCTTTGTCATAAAAGAATTGACCATATATGGGTGGGTTTATTTCTGGACTCTCTATTCTGTTCCATTGACATATGAGATGTTCTCATTCAATACCATTCTATTGTGATTATTACAGCATTGTAATATTGAAATCAGGAAGCATAATTCCTCCAGCTTTGTTCTTCTTTCTCAAGATTGCTTTGGCTATTCATGGTCTTTGTAGTTTCATGTAAATTTTAGGATTATTTTTTCCTATTTCTGTGGAAAGTGCCACTGGAAGTTTGATAGGGATTGCATTGAATTTGTATATTGCTTTAGGGAGTTTGGACATTTTAACAATACCGATTCTTCCAATCCGTGAACATGGAATATCTTTCCATTTTATTTGTGTCTTTGATTTCTTTTATCAATGTCTTAATAGCTTTCAGTATATAGGTCTTTCACCTCCTTCGTTAAATTTATTCCTAAATATTTTATTCTTTGTAATGCAGTTTTAAGTGGGATTATTTCCTTAATTTCTCTTTCTGATAGTTATTAGTATATAGAAATGCAGCAGATTTTTGTGTATTGATGTTGTATCCTGCAACTTTACTGAACTCGTTATTGGTTTAATAATTTTTTTGGCAGGGTCCTTTGGATTTTCCATATACAATATGTCATCTGCCAACGGTAAGTTTTACTTGTTCCTTTCTGATTTGGATACCTTTTATTTCTTTTTCTTGCCTAATTGTTCTGTCTAGGACTTCTAATACCATGTTGGAAAAAAAGTGGTAAGAGTAGGCATCTTTATCTCATTTCTCATTTTAGAGGAAAAGCTTTCAGCTTTTCCCAACTGAGTATGATGTTAGCCATGGCCTTGTCATAGATGACCTTTATTATGTTGTGGTATATTTCCTCTCTACCCACTTTGTTGAGAGTTTTTAACATCAACAGATATTGAATTTATGCTTTTTCTGCATATATGATGTTTATCCTTCATTTTATTAATGTGGTGTATCACATTGATTTGCAGACAGTGAACTGTGATTGCATCCCTGGAATGATCCCACTGATAATGGATATGATCCTTTTAATGTATAGTTGAATTTGGCTTGCTCATATTTTATTGAGGATTTTTGCAAATTTGTTCATCAGTGATATTGGTCTGTAATTTTCTTGTTGTATCCTTAATTGGTTTTGGTATCAGGGTTATGCTGGTCTCATAAAATGAGTTTGGAAGTGTTTCTTCCTCTTATTTTTGGAAGAGTTTGAGTAGGATTGATATTTATTCTTTGAGTGTTTTGGTAGAATTCACCAGTGAAGTTGTCTGGTCCTAGACTTTTGTTTTTTGGGGCAGTATTTGATTACTGATTCAATCTTCTTACTAATGGTTGGTTTATTTAGGTTTTATATTTCTTCATGATTCAGTTTTGGAAGGTTGTATGTTTCTAGGAATTTACTCATTTTTTTTCTAGGTTGTCCAATTTGTTCTTCTATAGTTGTTCATAGTAGTCTCTTACCATCCTTTCTATCAGTTGTCTCCTTTTTAACTTCTGATTTTATTTTTTGATTCCTCTCTTTTTTTCTTGATCAGTCTAGTTGAAGGTTGGCCAATTTTATCTTTTCAAAGAACCGACTTCTAGCACTTAGTTTTATTGATCTTTTCTATTGTGTTTTTAGTCTGTATTGCATGTATTTCCACTCTTGTTGACTTAAAAAAAAATGCACAATGTGAGAGTTGCGAGTTAGATTTTATTTGGGGCAAAATGAGGACTGCAGCCTGGGAGACAGCAGTTCAGGTAGCTCTGAGAAACTGCCCCAAAGAGGTAGGGGAGGAAGGTCAATATGTATGTGATTTTGGTGAAGGGGGAGTACATGCAATTCAACACATATTTTTGCAGAAGGTCTCGTGAGGGTGACTGCTGGTCATGAGGAGCAGATGTCACCATGAGGGAATTTAGTGCTTTTCTAGATATGAGGAGAGGCAAGGATTGGGCTCATAAAATCAGCTCCTGAAAATACCTGTCTGCAGACCTGTTCTGCCAGATTTTCTCAGAGCACCTAGTGCCTCCTTCCTGGTCTCCACTCTGAATTCCTTTCAGGGGGTGTTGAAGGTCAGCAGCTGCGGCGGCACCTGATTTAATCCTTATACAGGTAGATGGCAAGTGCCAGCTTGTAGTTGACAGGACTCCCTCGTGGTCATACATTCAAGCACGCTTTGGGAGGCATTTCATGACCATTTCATCCTCCAGTGCTAGGACAGCTCATTCCTAGGTGTGGCAAAGATTTTGCTGATAGGCCACTCAATATGGCTAGGTATGCATGTATGTATTTATTTATGGCTGCGTTGGGTCTCATTGCTGCGCGTGGGCTGTCTCTAATTGCGGTGAACGGGGGCGACTCTTCGTTGTGGTGCGTGGGCTTCTCAGTGCGGTGGCTTCTCTTGTTGCAGAGCACAGGCTCCAGGCACGTGGGCTTCAGTGGTTACAGCATGCCGGCTCATAGTAGTTGTGGTTTGCGGGCTCTAGAGTGCACACTCAGTAGTTGTGGTACACGGGCCTAGTTGCTTCACAGCATGTGGGATCTTCTTGGCCCAGGGATTGAACCCGTGTCACCTGCATTAGCAGGCGGATTCTTAACCATTGCGCCA
Source organism: Hippopotamus amphibius kiboko (assembly GCF_030028045.1). Lineage (NCBI taxonomy): Eukaryota > Metazoa > Chordata > Mammalia > Artiodactyla > Hippopotamidae > Hippopotamus > Hippopotamus amphibius. The sequence goes on from NC_080189.1 coordinate 175,036,310, forward strand.
ACAGGGAAGTCCCTGGACTAGGTCTTAATAGTCAAAGATCTCTGGAGTACTTGTCTTACTAGCCTGTTATGGTCCAGGAAAAAAATTCCTTCTTATTACATCTTCCGATATCTAGAGTTACACTATTATAATCATTGATTGCATACAGAACCATATATTTGATCAACTGCTTCAAGTCGCCTAGTCATCATTATTTTTGTTGGAGCTTCAGTCACAGAAATGATAATCTTGTAAAGACAGGCAAAATGTAAATAACATAGCTAGCTGTATTATTAAAGTCATAAGTAAAAATTAAGCCAAGAACTTCCATTAGGTGCAGCCCAGTATATCCCAGGTGGTCTGACTTAGTCTGTCCTGTACCAGTCCTTATCTTTCAGGGAAATTATATATTGGCACCATCCATAAGGCACCCAGCCCAACTTCCTAGTGTTACTAGGCTGGTTGTCCTTGGTATAATTTAATACTTCCCAAGATAAAGGGGGGCCTTAAAACTTAAATGACCATAGCCAGGTGTTAACCACATAAATCCACCCCATAATCATAGGAGGTTTTATCCTTTGGCTGAAATTTTGCTTGTTGCTCTGATTGACCTTGAGTAATAACTTTAGAGGAAAATTCATATTTATGGCCAGGGTCAGAGCAGGTATTATTAATTGGCTAGGTGAGGGAATGCCATCTAGTAATATCAAGAGTAGCCTGAACAGGACTGAACTTTCTTTCTTCTAAAATAAATTTCCTAAGGGCCATCCACTTAGAGCCTTGGAGTAGGGAAATCCACCAAGGTAATCCAGAAGTACTAGACACAGGTAATTGACCACAGACCCAACAATTGGATTGATTTTTAAAACTAGCGTAGGATTGTGTCCATGATAGAAAAACATTTGATTCATATGCAAAGGTCCAAGAAGTCAAAAAAAGGTTATGAATGATTACAGGAGTCAGGTCCAGGATCTTGGGCTAGCTGTCTGCTTCTGATGTTGTCGTCTTCTTATCCTAGTGTGAGTGTAGTTTAAGCATTATTTAAGGTGAGTTTGAGGTCAGCCATCTTCTCTATAGGCCAGTCCAGTGTAGAGGCCTTTTGCAAGTGGAAATTAATCCAAGAGTCAGTTCCCTTCAGTTTCACTGTGAGTGAGCTAGTTAAGAGCTCCTGGTGAGGACCTTTCCATCTGGGTTGTTAGTCCTTTAAATGATGTCTTTTCCAATATACATAGTTATTGCCCCTGGTTACAGGTCACGGGGCATCTGATCTTCATCCAAAGGTAATTACTGAGATAAGCTTTAGAAACAAACTTAGAGTGTCCTTTTATAATTCAAATAAACTTTACATTAATATAACAGCAAGGAAGTATCTGGGAGATGAGCCTTAGTAAATACAGATCTCCATTAACAAAACTGGAATTTAATATTTATTGAAACATAATTTTTTTCTCTCTAAAATTACCCTCATTTCTACCAAATATAACCAAATTAAGACTAATTTGTTTACAAAATAAATCTGGTCTCAATAAACTTGGCCTGATAATTTATATAACTATAATTGATTATGTAGGCTTTTTGCTTGCTGAAACTCTTATAAGGAGTCTCAGACTGGACTTTTAAAAGACCTCTCAGAGCTGGGAAAGTTATGCCAAGGACTTACCACAGATTTTGCCTAACAGATCTAGGTGAATTCCTCCCTTTCCAAGGTCCCCAAAATACCTTGCGTTTTCTGTACCTGTTAGTGACGTAGCCTTCCTAATTTATCTGATAAAGCTGCTGGGAACCTAAGAGTTTCCAATGTCTGGAGGGAACAGATAGAAAGAAAAGATAAATGTTTCAACCCTACTTACAAAGATATAATTTACCAAATTACTGTAAGTCATAATTAGTTTGAGGGGAAGCTTTTCCTTACACCTGGGAAACAAATTTATACCACTAATTTTTTCAGATAGAAACCATAAAATTTGTAACCTTGTTGACCAGTTCACTCAGTCCTGTGTAACTAATCCTTTTTGTTAACAGCTGTATGAAACCATCAGGCTTCTCATTAGAATTCTTCAGTTTCTTACCCAGTTCAGCATTACGGGCTGAAAGTCAGAAACTTGTGTTTATCCAAAAGTCCTTTCTATAAATCTTCTTGAAGAGGAGGCACTTTTGCAAAGGCATGGGAATTAAACTGTGTCTATAATGACAAAAGACTCAAGAAGGCATGTTTAAATCTGATTACAATGCAGTTGACAAAGTAACTTGGTTACTGCTGTAACATACAACACTTTAAGAAAATGACTAGAATTACGACTGATAACATTTTACCAAGACATATCAGAATTTTAGGTACTTTGTATAATTTCTAGAATATATATATTAGTAACCTTTGCCATACAATATAACTTAAGATTTATTACTCGTTTGACAATACTTCCAGTGTAATTCAGCATACCCAATGAACATAATTAGCTTAATATCTCTCTTTGGGATGTTTCAGGGTCCCTTTAAAGCATCCCAAAGTTAGGTAGAGGTCAGAAGGATTTCATTTTGATTTAGGAAGTTTTGTCCAAAAAAAAATATCAAAAAGGATTTAGAATACTCAGATAGGATCACAGGTCACTTGTGAAGCAATTGTTATTCACTTAGGCAGAGTAACAATGAAAGATTTCAAAAGCAAATACAGAACAGATCACTTAAAAAGTAAACTTGAAATCTGTTATCAGAGGCAGCTCAACATTTTAAGAAATCTTGTCCTGTTAAGAGAGAGAAAAACCAAATTCAAGTTTAGCACCCGCTTACTTCTAAAATTCATTTACTCAATTAAATTTATTTTAACATTAGTCAATCCTAACCATGCACAAAACTCTTTTCTCAGGGTCCACTTTCCAAAAACCTTTCCTCACTGCGTGTATCCATCACTTTATTTTCCCATTCAGAAACAACCTGTAAGTCAGACCTTCTTCATTTTCCCTTGATAAAATGTAATTCCATTCCTCATAACTTCTTTACTGAAAACACACACCCTACTTTCCTACTGAAACTGAAATGTTTCCTTTATTGTTTCCATTAGCTTTAATTACATGTTTAAATTACAATCCTCAACTCTTAAAACCTTAATTTCTTGTGAAAACTAAGTAAGCAATTATGAACTGTCCTTTACATTAGCATTCTGTAGACTGATGAACATAAATACCAGTGATATTTTCTAAAAACATTTGCTTTCTTTAGAGAATGTGGTACCATATTTATTAATAGTCCTAAATTTTGTTTCTTTGTAAAAGGAAGCCAATGTTCAATAATTAATGTTTCAGTATCTTATTTTATTTTGGAATAACCTAGCTATTCAATAAGCTTCCATCACTTAATTTAGCACAACTCTAGTATTTCAAGTTACCAGAATCTGGAGAGACTATCTTAGATAGACATTCCCAAAGCATAATTATTCTTAACAGAGTTTATCTAAACTTTCTTATCTCATTTACATTTTCTTTCCTTAGGGTTTCTTCACATCAAGTTAGTTTCCTTGCTGAAAAATTCGTAACAGATATAACAAGATGTTATTTAGCTTATATTAAACCTAGGCCCAATAAAAGTATTATACTTAATGTTGATGACTGTAAAGACATGTCTACATTAATTAGATCAACAAACTTAAACATTAATACCAGGTATTAATTTAATATTGAATATTTCCAAGTTCATGTGAACCTGAAATTAATTCTGGCCAGTTACCTTCTGTATTTCTTTTGAGAATTTATATAAGTGCTTAATTTCCTTTAATCCAATTAAATAGAGCTCACTTACAAATTAATTTTTGATAATACAGTTCAAAGGTAAAAACAAAGATAATGTACACATAAACATACAGATAGACACAACAAGATATTTCATAGCTTCATTTTCTAAACTTAGTCATGAATCAGATATCACAATATAAAACTCACTAGTTGTAAATAACAGTTGGAGTAAGTTAAATTTTAAAAAGAATTTTTTTTCCATTTCTCCCTCCCCTTTATTTTTCTCAGTCTCAGAAATTTAGAGGTGATCTAGATAAGTGATCCTGAGAATTCTGGTCTCAAGGCACAGGGAGAGAAAATCAGGTTCTCCTAGTAGGACTTATTCCTTCAGGGTCGGAATTCTGAAGAGATATGTTTTTTGTTTTTAATTTCAAGTTAGCTTTCTCTATTGGTTAGAAATTAAACGGTAGTCAGTTAACCTGTGACTAGCATTGTGTACTTAATTGGCACAGTTGGAGGTTCGTAATTTTTGTAGATAACCCCTTTTCTTTTTAATGGTTTTGAAAAGTTGGTTTGATAATAGTTTTAAGTAATAAATTGTTGGTTTCCTGCAAAGAAGTTACTTTATCATTTCTTCTTTTAGAAGCTTCTAGATACCAATCAAAGTAAGCATTCCTTTCAGTCTGATCTTATGGCTGGCTTTTTTCTATATGTGTGCAAAAGTATCAATTTTGGAATATCAAAAGAACCCCAATTTGGTCATTTTAGGTTGAGATCTCCTTTAGTATAATTTTCCCAATTAAATAGGTACTTGCAAGTATGAGTTTTTGTACATTCATAAACCTGGCTGGACTGTTAGTCAGAGACTGGCTTTCTGATGCCCCTTGTTTCTGTGTTTGAGAGGCTCCATTTCCCATTTTTTTTTTTTTTCACAAGAGAAATCCATTTTATTATGGTATTTGGGTCTTCAAACTTTTATCCAAAAATAAGAATTATAAATTTTTTTTTTTGGGGGGGTACACCAGTTTCAATCAACTGTTTTTATACACATATCCCCATATTCCCTCCCTTCCTTGACGCCCCCCCCTCGAGTCCCCCCCACCCTCCCTGCCCCAGTCCTCTAAGGAAAAATATGGAACGCTTCACGAATTTGCGTGTCATCCTTGCGCAGGGGCCATGCTAATCTTCTCTGTATCGTTCCAATTTTAGTATATGTGCTGCCGAAGCGAGCACTCCATTTCCCATTTTAAAGTTGAATTTGTCAGGGATAAAATTCACTAATGAGAATGTGTGGTGGGCCAGTGTGCTGCTTGTGAGCTTAACTCCTCTGGGCATCACCCAAGAGTTTCAGCCCTCTTACATATCTCAGTTTCTCCCTTCAGTAGTCTGAGACCACTGCAGGTGCTCACATCGCTGAAGAGCCAATTCTTATCCACAACCCCTGGACAAGCAAGTGTTTTAATTAATGAGTGGGTTTCCCTATGGGACCACTACAGGATATGAGGACTCTGCCTCCACCACTCCCGTAAATTTCTCAGTCACCTGAGAAAGCTGTAACTGGCTGGGAGGAGTCTTGTCGCTTTTCTTTGGAGCAAAGCTCTCATGTAATATCTTCACTTTTATCCTGACAAATTCTATTAAGGCAGCCGAACTGAGAAAAAGCATCAGATCAGCCTCTTAGCTAACCACTCAGCACAGACCACTCAGTCTCCTACAACTGAGCAAACCGGTATCTTTCAACCAGGCCCCCCCCCGCCCCCCACCCATTATCTTTCACCTGGGTGGGTATTTCCCAGTATCTTTCAACCAAACTCCCCCCCCCCATCCCAGTATATTTCAACTGGATGGGTATTTCCCTGGTATCTGTCAACTGGCTCCCCCCACCCAGTATCTTTCAGCTGGGTGGGTATTTCCCTGGTATCTTTCAACCAGCTCACAATGTCCCCCCCCCCCCAGTATCTTTCACCTGGGAGGGGGCAGGTACCTGCTATACACCACCAAATAAAACTCAGGGTCATCAACCAACACAGGAGATCTGAGAATCAGGAAGGACCTACCCAAATTCATCTGGACTCTCTGAGGAGGCAGATGGGTGCAAAGGACTGGTACCAAGGCTCCAGTTCCTTGTAGAATTCAGGTGAAGGAGAGATGTCCACTCAGGGTTCCTTCTTCATGGTTGCCTTAACTGTTGACTTTAAAAAAATGCACAACATGAGAGTTGCGAGTTAAGTTTTATTTGGGGCAAAATGAGGACTGCAGCCTGGGAGACAGCAATTCAGTTAACTCTGAAAAACTGCTCCAAAGAGGTAGGGGGAGAAGGTCAGTATATATATATGTGATTTTGGTGAAGGAAGAATACATGCAGGCAGGCACATATTTTTGCAGACGGTCCCATGAGAGTTACTGCTAGTCACGAGGCGCAGACGTCACCATGGAGGAATTTAGTGCTTTTCTAGATATGAGGAGATGCAAGAATTGGGCTCATACAATCAGCTCCTGAAAATATCTAACTATCTAACTATCTAACCATCTAACTATCTGCCATATTTTCTCGAAACACCTGGTACCTCATTCCTGATCTCCACCCTGAATTCCTTTCGGGGGGTGTTGAAGGTCAGCAGCTGTGGCGGCACCTGATTTAATCCTCATAGAGGTAGATGCCAAGTGCCCATGGCAAGTGCCAATTTGTAGTTGACACTAATGTTTATTTTCTTCTTTCTACTAACTTTGGGCTTCGCTTTTCTTTTTCCAGTTCTTTGGAAAAAGAAAGGTATAAAGTTATTTGCTTAACATTTTTGTTGTTTCTTGAGGCAAGCATTTATCACTGTGAATTTCCCTCTTAGAATTGTTTTTACTGCATCCCATAAATTTTAGTATGTTGTATTTCCATTTTCATTTGTCTCAGGTATTTTTAATTTCACTTTTGATTTCTTCATTAACTCATTGGTTTATCATCATTTTGTTAATCTTCATAGATTTGTGAATTTTCCAGTTTTCTTATAATTGATTTCTAATTTCATACCATTGTGGTCAGGAAAGATGCTTGATATGATTTCAGTCTTCTTAAATTTATTAAGATGTTTTCTCTAGCATGTGATTTATCCTGGAAAATGTTGCATGTGCGCTGAAGAAGAATTTATGTTCCACTGCTTTTGGATGGAATGTTTTGTACATATCTGTTAATGCCACATAGTCTAAAGTGTCCTTTAAAGCTGATGTTCCTTACCAATTTTCTTTCTAGATGACCTATCCATTGATGTAATTGGGGAATTAAAATCCCCTATTATTATTGTATTGCTGTCTATTTTCCCCTTTAGATCTGTTAATATTTGCTTTATAAATTTAAGTGCTCCTATGTTGCTGCATAAATATTCACAAATGTTATTTTCTCTTGTCAGATTAACTCCTTTAGCATTATAATGCCCTTCTTTGTTTTTTATTACAGTCTTTGTTTTAAAGTTTATTTTGTCTAATGTAAGTATGGTTACCCTAGCTTTCTTTTGATTTCCTCATTTGCGTAGAATATCTTTTTCCATCTCTTCACTTTCAATTTATATGCATCCTTACATCCAAAGTGAGTCTCTTATGGGAAGCATATAGTGGGGTTCTTTTTAATCCATCTTTTGATAGGAGAATTTAGTCCATTTACATTTAAAGTAATTATTGATAGGTATATACTTATTGCCATTTGTTAATTGTTTTCTGGATGTCTTGTAGTTCCTCTCTTTGTCTCTTGCTCTATTCCTTTATAGTTTGATGACTTTCTTTAGTAGTATGCATAGATTCCTTTTTCATTGTGTATCTACTATAGGTTTTTGCTTTGTCATTACCATGAGACTTACATATAACAACTTATATTTGTTACAGTATATTATAAGTTGATAACTTAAGTTTGAGCACACACTCTAAAGCTCTACATTTTTCCTCCCTCCCAAAGTTTTTGTTTTTGATGTCATATTTAACAGCTTTTACCTTCTGTATCCCTTGACTAATTACTGTAATTGTAGTTATTTTTACTACTTTTATCTTTTAACCTTCATATTAGCTTTATAAGTGATTAGTCTGCTATCTTTACTATATATTTATCTTTACCAGTGAGATTTATGCTTTCATATATTTTCTTGTTACTAATTAGCACCTTTTCTTTTCAGTGTAAAGCAGTCCCTTATTTCTTGTAAGGCTGGTTTAGTGTTGATGAACTCCTTTAGTTTTTTGCTTGTCTGCAAAACTTCCTTTCCTTCAATTCTGAATAATAACTTTGCCAGGAAGTTTTTTTTCTTTTAGCACCTTGAATATATTGTGCCACTTCTTTCTGGCCTGCAAAGGTTCTGCTGAAAAAAACTGATAGTCTTATGGGTGTTCTCTTATATGGAAGTTGTTTTTCTCTTTCTGTTTTTGTTTTTGTTTTAATTTATTTATTTGGTTATGCCAGGTCTTGGTTGCACCAGGTGGGCTCATTAGTTGCAACTCAGGGCTCATTAGTTGCAACTTGCTGGCTCCTTAGTTGCAGCAGGTAGGTTCCTTAGTTGTAGCACTCAGGCTTCTTAGTTGTGGCATATAATCAGAGCCAGGTGATCAAGAAGCATTCTCTAGGGAAAAAACACAAAATCCAGGGCACCAGACATGTAAGAGCTCTACTGGTGCTCTGGGGGTGCAGCAGAGGAAGAGCCTGAAGATAGCACCCATCCTTCAGGGTCTCTGGAAAGGCTTACAGTCAGCTCTTAGATGTATGTTTAATTAGAAGCTTCCCCTCAGGCTGCAGCTATGATAATAAACTAATAGGCTGCTTGCAGAGAAAGACTGAGTCCTGGGTCTGTTGCTTCTTGCTATGCCCTGAAGGTTATAACTGTGTAAGAACTCTTTCTTTATTGGTTGCAGTCCTGTGGGACCTGCAAGTATAAGCCCCACTGACCACCAGAGCTGAGTGATCAAGGGGTGTCCCCTGGACAGCAACCACAAAAACCTGGGAACCAGACATAAAAATTAGGGTATCTGATATGTGAAAGCTCCCCTCCAGGGGATGCTGGTGCTCTGGATTGCAGCAGAGACTGAATGTGATGATGCCCACTGAGGAGGGGAATAAAGATGATGCCCTCCGCCTTTAGCAAGGCAGAGGGAGAGCATAAAATGTCACTGGACAGCCTCCATCTCCAGAGAGTACCACAGTAGACTGATGCTTTAAGGTCATCAAATGAATCTCTTCATATAAAGTGGATATTTTTTGAATAGCTGCTTCTGCACTGGGCTCTGGGGTGAGTGAGTTCACACTTGAGCACTTTAAGGGTCATTTCTCAGTTTGCTACAGCCCTTTGGGTCTCATGAATGTGATCCCTATTGGTTTTCTTTCTTTTTTTTAAAGACAACTGGATTTTAGTCACTTTTTTTTTAATAAATGTATGTATGTATGTATGTATGTATTTATTGGCTGTGTTGGGTCTTCGTTGCTGCATGTGGGCTTTCTCTAGTTGTGGCGAGTGGGGGCTACTCTTTGTTGTGGTGCGCAGGCTCCTCATTGCCATGGCTTCTCTTGTTTCAGAGCACAGGCTCTATGCCCGTGGCCTTAAGTAGTTGCGGCACATGGGCTCAATAGTTGTGGCTCACAGGCTCTAAAGTGCAGGCTCAATAGTTGTGGCACACGGGCTTAGTTGCTCCACAGCATGTGGGATCTTCCTGGTGCAGGGATTGAACTGTGTCCCCTGCATTAGCAGGCGGATTCTTAACCACCTAGGAAGCCCTCCATTGGTTTTCAAAGCCAGATGTTTTGGGGCTTGTCTCTCAGGTGAAGATCCTAAGAGTTGTGGTGTCCAATGTGCAGTAGGAACCCTTTGCTCCTCAGGGAGAAGCTCTGGGTTTATGAGTTCCCTCCCAATTTTGGGTCACTGCACCAGGGGTGGGGTTTTTTGAAAGATTGTGTCTCAGCCTTTCCTACCTGCTTCCATGTATCCTTTTCCTCATTTGCCTAATGTGAAGAGTTGCTTAGCTAGTTTTTTTAGTCTTTTTCAAAGGAAATTGATCCCAAAGTAGTTGTAGATTTGGTGTGTCTGGAGGAGGTGATTTCAGGATCTTCCTATGTTACCATCTTGAACCACCTTTAAGTTAACTCTTATAAGTGGTATGAGATAGAGATGTAGTTTCATTTTTTTACATGTGAACATCCAATTTTTCCAACACCACTTACTGAAGAGATTCCAGTGAGTATTCTTGGCTACCTTGTCAAATATTGGTTGACTGTATATGCATGGATTTAGTTCTGGAGCCTCTATTATGTTCCATTAGCCTGTTTCCATTGTGCCTTTTTTTAATGCTAATACCATACTGTTGTGATTACTATAGCTTTAAAATATAGATGGAAATCAGGATGTGTGATGCCTCCCACTGGTTTTTTTTTTTTTTTTCCAGAATTGCTTTGACTATTCAGGCTCTTTTGTCGCTCCATATAAATGTTACGATTGTTTTTTCTATTTCTATTAAAAAAATTCCATTAGAATCTTGATAGAGATTGCATTGGTTCTATAGATGGCTTTTGTAGTATGGACATTTTAACAATATTCTTCCAATCCATGAACACAAGATACCTTTTCGTTCATATGTGTCTTCTTCAGTTTCTGTCATCAGTATCTTATACTTTTCAGTGATTAGGTCTTTCACCTCCTTGGTTAAATTTATTCCTAAGTGTTTTGTTGTTTTGGTGCTATTGTAAATGAGATCATTTTGTTTCTTTTTCAGATAATTCATTGTTAGTGTATAGAAATGCTACTGATTTGTGTATGTTGATTTTGTATCCTACAACTTTACTGAGTTCATTTATTTTAGCAGTTTTGAGGGCAGTCTTTAGGATTTTCTATATATAAAATCATGTCATCTGCATACTTAGACAATTTTTTCCTTCGTTCCAATTTTGATGCCTTTTATTTCTTTTTCTTGCCTGATTGCTCTAGCTTGGACTTCCAGTACTATGTTGAATAGGAGTGGTGAGAGTGAGCACCCTTGTCTTGTTCCTGATTTTAGAGGAAGTGTTTCACCATTGATATGATGTTAGTTGTGGGCTTATTATATATGGCCTTTATTATATTGAGGTACATTCTTTCTATAACTAATTTTTTAAGAGTTTTTTTAAACCATTAATGGATGTTCAGTTTTGTCAGATGATTTTTTTGCATCTATTGAAATGATCATATGATTTTTTTCATTCATTCTATTAATGTGATGTATTACATTGATTTTGTATATGTTGGACCATCCTTACATCCCAGGGATAAATCTCACTTCATCATGGTGAATGATATTTTTGATGTGCTGCTGAATTTGATTTGTTAGTATTTTGTTGAGAGTTTTTGCATCTATATTCTTCGGGGATATTGCCCTGTAGTTTTCTTTTCTGGTAGTGTTCTTTGTGGCTTTGGTATAAGGCCCCCATAAAATGAGTTTTAGAGTATTCTCTCCTCTTATACTTTTTTGGAAGAGTTTGAGAAGGATTGGTATTAATTCTTCTTTAAATGTTTGTTAAAGTTCACCCATGAAGACATCTGGTCCTGGGCTCTTCTTAGTTGGGAGATTTTAGATTACTGATTCAATATCCTACTAGTGTTTGGTCTATTCAGATTTTCTGTTTTTTCCCTATTCAATCCTCATTGGTTGCATGTTTATAAGGGTTTTTTTTTTTCCATTTTTTTAGGTTGTCCATTTTATTGGCATATAGTTGTTCATAGTAGCCTGTTATGATCCTTTGTGTTTCTGTGGTATTAGCTGCGATGTCTCCTTTTTCGTTTAGTTTGTTGATTTGGTTCTCTGCTCTTTTTACCATGGTTAGTCTAGCTAAAGGTTTGTCAATTTTGTATATCTTTTCAAAGAACCAACTCTTATTTTTGTTATGTGGTAGGTTTTGAAATCAGGAGGTGTGAATTCTTAAGCTTTATTCTTTTTTTAAGATTTCTTTGATTATTTCCTGTCCCTTGAGCTTCCATATGAATTTTAGGATGGACTTTATATGTCTGCAAAAAAAACATCATTGGGATTTTGGTAGAGATTGCACTGAGTCTGTAGATTACTTTTGGTAATACAGTTGACCCTTGAACAACATGGGGGTTAGGGGTGCCACCCCCCCCCCAACGTAGTTGAAAATTCATGTATAATTTTATAGTTGGCCCTCTGTAACCAAGGTTCCACATTTACATTTTCAACCAACTTCATATCATGTAGTACCATAATACATACTTATTGAAAAAAACAATATGTATGTAAGTGGACCTATGCAATTCAAACCCATGTTGCTCAAGGGTCAATTCTGTTGACATTTTACTAACATTAAGCCTTTCAAATGCATGAACATGGGATGTGTTTCCATTTATTTATGTCCCCCTTAACTTTTTTCAGCAGTGTTTTGTAGTTTTCATTATACAGGTCTTTCAGTTTCTTGATAAATTCCTAAGTACTTATTCTTTTTGATGCTACTGAAAATGGAATTGTCTTCCTGATTTCCTTTTCTGATTATTCATTGTTAGGGCATAGAAACACAACAAATTTTTGAGTTTTAATTTTATATTATGTTACTTTGTTGAATTCATTCATTCTGTTTTTTTTGGGGGGGGGAGAATCTTTATGGTTTTCTACACTTAAGATCATGTCATCTGGAAACATAAATAATTTTATTTCGTCCTTCTCAGCTTAAATGTATTTTATTTCTTTTTCTTATCTAATTGCTCTTGCTAGAAGTTCCAGTAGTATGTTGAAGTGGTGAAAGCAGACATCCTTGCCTTGTTACTGATCTTAGAGGAAAAACTTTAAAATGTTTTTAAAAAGTCAAACCTATGTAAGAAAACTTGACTTTAAAAAAGTAAGTTGAATGGATATTTATGCTTGCAAGGTTTGTCACAACTGTCCTTTAAATGGTCAATTCTCAGTTAAATTCATTTAACTTTGATATTTCATTTTTAATTTTAAAGGTTCGAGTTAAATACAACTTTTTCAGGAATGCATTTCTGCATAAACCAGTGTAAAACAAATGACATATAAGCATATAGAATAAAAGTCATCTTCTATAATAGTTTTATATTGTATCACAGATCTGATATTTTGGAAATTCTTACAGTATTGAAATAAGTGGAGTTGTAGAGGAGAACAGCCAAGATGGCAAAGTAGAAAGACCCTGAGCTCACTTCCTCTCATGAGCACACCAAAATAAGCAGAACAACCATTGATTTAAAAAAAAAAAATGAAACCTATCAGGAAAGATTTACAGCTAAAGACATAAAGAAGGAACCACAACAAGATGGATAGGAGGAGCAGACTCATCATATAATCAAATTCCAACTCCCCGGGTGGGCAAATCACAAACTGGAGAATAACTATATTTCAGAAGTTCTCCCACAAGAGTGAGAGTTCTGAGCCCCACATCAAGCTCCCCATTCCAGGGGTCTGGCACTGGGAAGACGAGCCTCCAGAGCATTTGGCTTTAAAGGCCAGTGGGGCTTAACTGTAGGAGCCCTACAGGACTGGGGAAGATAGAGACTTCACTTTTGAAGCACACACACAGAATTTCACACATGCTAGGACCCAAAGCAAAAGCAGCGATTTGATACTTGCCTAGGCCAGGCCTACCTGCTGGTCTTGGAGAGTCTCCTGGAGAGGAGGGGGCAGCTATGGCTCATGCTGGGGACATAAACACTTGTGAACATTGGCAAGATTTAACTGGCAGCTGACATATTGGATTTTTATGCTCCCTAAAGATTAAAGAGGGGAATTCCCTGGTGGCGCAGTGGTTAAGAATCTGCCTGCCAATGTAGGGAATGTGGGTTCAAGCCCTGGTTCGGAAAGATCTCACATGTCACGGAGCAACTAAGCCCATGTGCCACAACTGCTAAGCCTGTGCTCTAGAGCCTGTGAGCCACAACTACTGAGCCCAAGTGCTGCAACTGCTGAAGCCCGTGTGCCTAGAACCTGTGCTCTGCAACAAGAGAAGCCACTGCAATGAGAAGCCCGCACACCACAATGAAGAGTAGCCCCCACTTGCCACAGCTGGAGAAAGCCCATGCACAGCAACAAACACCCAAATATAAAGTAAATAAATAAATAAATAAATTTATTATTAAAAAAAAAAAAGACTAAAGAGCCCATAGCCACCTCTAGACACAGCCCAGCCCACCAGAGGGCCAAGACCCAACTCCACCCACCAGTGGACAGGCACTGGTCCCTCTTGCCAGGAGGCCTGCACAAGCCTCTAGACTAGCTTCATCCACCAGGGAGCAGACACCAGAAGCAAGAAAACTATGATCCTACAACACAGGCCAGACCTTACCTTGAGCCCATCTGGGCCCTGGCCCTGCTGACTAGCAGGCCAGTGCAACCTTTGGGACACCCCAGACTCCATACCCAGTTGTGTCAGGAACCAGCCCCACTCCACCAAGTATTTGAGATGAGCTCTGGAATCCCTGGGCCCTGCAGCCAGACTCCAGGAACCAGCTCTGCCTGCCAGTAGTCTGGCACTAACCCCAGGATCTGGCTTCATCTGCCAGGAAGTGGGCAACAGCCCCAGAATCTTCAGGCCCTTGACTCCGCCCACCAGCGAGCTAACAATAGTCCTGAGGTCGCCTAGGATTCTGCAACCAGCCACCTTGTGACCAGAGCCCACTAAACAGCAGCCAGCAGCATCTGAACAAGGCAGGGCCTGGCAACCAAGCATATCAGACAACCCTCATAGTTAGCTTGCCACAACAGGAGGACCCATGCAGCTCTCTTAGGGGGAACCCCTGGAGCATATAGCTTGGGTGACATGAGGGGAATGCTCTGCTGGGATGCATAGGATGCCTGCTACAGAGGGCCAAGAAGAAGAACTAAGTGAAGTGGAGACAAGCAATCTACCCAAGAAAGAGTTCAGAGTAATGGTTGTAAAGATGATCAAAGAATTTGGGAGGATAATGGAGACACAGAGTTGGGAAGTTAGAAGGTTTTAACAAAGAGAAAATATCATTAACAAGGAAACAGAGATGATGAATGCAGTAACTGAAATGAAAAATACACTAGAAGGAATCAATGGTAGACTAAATGAGGCAGAAGAATGGATCAGTGAACTGGAAGACAGAGTGGTGGAAGTCACTGCTGCTGAACAGAAAAAAGAAAAAAGAATGAAAAGAAATGAGGGCAGTTTAAGAGACTTCTGGGACAACATCAAGTACATTGGTACTCACATTATAGGGGTCCCAGAGGAGGAGAAGAGAGCGAGAAAGGGACCGAGAAAATATTTGAAGAGATAATAGCTAAAAACCTTCCTAACCTGGGAAGGGAAGTAGCCACCCAAGTCCAGGAAGCACAGAGAGTCCTATATAGGATTAACCCAAAGAGGAACATGCCAAGACACATTATAATTAAAAGGACAAGACTTAAAGAAACTAAAAGCAGCAAAGGAAAAGCAACAAATAACATACAAGGGAACTTGTATAAGGCTATCAGCTGATTTTTCAGCATAAACTGCAGACCAGGGGCCAAAGGGAAAAAACCTACACCCAAGAACACTCTACCCAGCAAGGCTCTCATTCAGATTTGATGGAGGAATCAAAAGCTTTACAGACAAGCAAAAGCAAAAAGAATTCAGCTCCACCAAATCATCTTTACGTCAACTGTTAAAGGAACTTCTCTAGGTAAAAAAGAAAAGGCCATGACTAGAAACAAGAAGATTATGGAATGAAAAGGCTCACCAGTAAAGGCAAACATACAGTAAAGGTAGGAAATCATCCATGCACAAAGTTAGTAGGGAGGTTAAAAGACAAAAGTAATAAAATCATCTGTATGCACAATAAGCAATTAAGGGATACACAAAACAATTTGATGTAAACTATGATGTGAAAAACAGTAATTGTTGGGAGGGAGGAGAGTACAAATGCAGGGTATTTAAGATGCATTTGAAATTGAGAGATAAACAACTTAAAACAATCATGTATATACATAAACTGCTAAAAACTGCATGTTGACTGCAAGCCCAAAACCTATAATATACACCAAAAAAAAGATAAAGGAATCCAGATGTACCACTAAAGATGGTCATCAAATCACAAGAGAAGAGGACAAAACTAGAAAGGGAAAAAAACACCTACAAAAACAAATCCAGGGACTTCCCTGGTGGTCCAGTGGCTAAGACTCTGCACTCCCAGTGCGGGAGGCCCAGGTTCAATCCCTGGTCAGGGAACTAGATCCCACATGCCGCAACTGAAAAGATCCCACATGTGCAACTGAAAAGATCCAACATGCCGCAACGGAGATCCCGCACGTGGCAACAAAGATCCTGCATGCCACAGCTAAGACCTGGTACAGCCAAGTAAAGAAATAAATATTTTTTTAAAAAATCCAAAGCAGTTAACAAAGTGGTAATAAGAACATACATATTGATAACTTCCTTAAATGTAAATGGACTAAATGCTCCAACTGAAAGACACAGACTGGCTGAATGGATACAAAAACAAGACCCATATATATATGCTGCCTACATGAGACTCACTTCAGATCTAGAGACATATACATACTGAAAGTGAAGGATTGGAAACAGGTATCCACGCAAATGGAAATCAAAAGCATGCCAGAGTAGCAGTACTAATATCAGACCAAATAAACGTTAAAAAAAGACTTGTTACAGGAGATGAAGAACACTACGTAGTGATAAAGGGATGAATCCAAGAAGAAGGTACAGCAGTTGTAAATATATATACATCCAACATAGGAGCACCACACTATATAAGGCAAGTATTGACAGACATAAAAGGAGAAATCAACAGTAACACAACAATAGTAGGAAACTTTAACATGCCACTTACATCACTGGACAGATTATCCAGACAGAAAATCAACAAGGAAACACAGGTCTTAAATAACACATTAGACCAAATGGATTTAATTTATATTTATAGAGCATTCCATCCAAAAGCAAAATATACAATCTTTTCAAGTACCCAAGGAACATTCTCCAGGATAGATCACATTCTGGGCCACAAAACAAGCCTTGGTAAATTTAAGAAAACTGAAATCATACCAAGCATCTTTTCCGACCATAACACTATAGCACTAAAAAATCAACTACAAGGAAAAAACTGCAAAACACAAACACGAGGAGGCTACAAATAATGCTACTAAACAACCAATGGATCACTGAAGAAATCAAAGCAGAAATCAAAAAATACCTGGAGACAAATGAAAATGAAAACACAATGATCCAAAACCTATGGGATGCAGCAAGAGCAGTTCTAAGAGGGAAGTTTTTAGCAAGACAAGCTTACCTCAGGAAATAAGAAAAATCTCAAATAAACAACCTAACACCACACCTAAAGCAACTAGAGAAAGAAGAATAAACAAAACCCAAAGACAGTAGAAGGAAAGAAATCATAAAGATCACAGCATGAATAAATGAAATAGAGATTAAAAAAATAGAAAAGATCAATAAAACTAAAAGCTGGTTCTTTGAAAAGAGAAATAAACCTTTAGCCAGACTCATCAAGAAAAAAACAGAGTGCCCAAAGCAGTAAAATCAGAAATGAAAGAGAAGCTACTACTGACACCACAGAAATACAAAAGAACATAAGAGACTACTATGAGCAACTATATGCCAATAAAATGGACAACCTAGAAGAAATGGACAAATTCTTAGAAAGATACAATCTCCCAAGTCTGAACCAGGAAGAAATAGAAAATATGAGCAGACCGATTACCAGTACTGAAATTGAATTGGTAATTTAAAAACGTGCAGCAATCAAAAGTCCAAGACCAGATGGCTTCACAGGTGAATTCTGCCACACATTTAGAGACGAGTTAACACCAATCCTTCAGAAACTATTTCACAAAATTGCAGAGGAAGGAATGCTTCTGAACTCATTCTGCGAGCTCACCATCACCCTGATACCAAAACCAGACAAAGATATCACAAAAAAAAGAAAATTACAGGACGATATCAATGATGAATATAGATACAAAAATCCTGAACAAAATACTAGCAAACTGAATCCAACAATACAATAAAGTGGGATTTATCCTAGAGATGCAAAGATTTTTCAACATTTGCAAACCAGTCAGTGTGATACACCACATTAACACATTGAAGAATAAAAACCATAAGATCATCTCAGTAGATGCAGAAAAAGCTTTTGATAAGATTCAACATCCATTTATGGTAAGAACTCTCCAGAAAGTGAGCATAGAGGGAACCTACCTCGACATAATAAAGGCCATATATGACAAACCCACAGCTAACATCATAGTCAACAGTGAAAAGCTGAAAGCATTCCCTTTTAAGATCAGGAACAGGACAGGGATGCCCACTGTCTCCACTTTTATTTCACATAGTTTGGGAAGTCCTAGCCACAACAATCAGAAAAGGAAAACAAATAAAAAGAATCTACATTGGAAAGGAAGAAGCAAGACTGTCACTGTTTGCAGATAACATGATACTATACATAGAAAATCCTAAAGATGCCACCAGAAAACTACTAGAGCTCCTCAGTGAATTCAGTAAAGTTGCAGAATACAGAATTAATGTACATAAATCTGTTGTATTTCTATACATTAACAATGAACTATCAGAAAAAAAGAAAAAGGAAACAATCCCATTTACCATAGATGAAAAAGAATAAAATACATAGAAATAAACCTACCTTTGGAGGCAAAAGACCTGTACTCTGAAGACTCTAAGACACTGATGAAAGAAACTGAAGATGACACAAACAGATGGAAAGATATACCATGCTCTTGGATTGGAAGAATCAGTATTGTTAAAATGACCATGCTACCCAAGGCAATTTATAGATTCAGTGTAATCCCTATCAAATTACCAATGGCATTTTTCACAGAACTAGAACAAAAAACCCTTAAATTTATATGGAAACACAAAAGACCTCAAATAGCCAAAACCATCTTGAGAAAGAGAAATGAAGCTAGAGGTGTCATGCTCCCTGGCTTCAGACTATACTATTAAGTACAAAGCTACTGTAATCAAAACAGTGTGGTACTGGCACAGAAACAGACATGTGGATCAGTGGAACAGGACAGAAAGCCCAGAAATAAACGCACACACTTGTGGTCAATTAATCTGTGACAAAGGAGTCAAGAATATACAATGGAGAAAAGATAGTCCCTTCAATAAGTGGTGCTGGGAAAACTGGACAGCTACATGTAAAGAATGAAATTAGAACATTCTCTAATATCATACACAAAAGTAGACTCAAAATGGATTAAGACTTAAATGTAAGACCAGATACTATAAAACTCCTAGAGGAAAACGTAGGCAGAACACACTTTGACATAAATTGCAGAAATATTTTTTTGGATTGGATTCTTAGAGTGATTGAAACAAAAGCAAAAATAAACAAATGGGTCCTAATTAAACTTAAAAGCTTTTGCACAGCAAAGGAAACCATGAACAAAATGAAAAGGCAACCTACAGAATGGGAAAAATATTTGCAAATAATGCAGCTGACAGGTAGTTAACATCCAAAATATATGAACAGCTCATAAAACTCAATATCTTAAAAAAAACAAACAACCCGATCAAAAAATGGGCAGAAGGCCTAAATAGACACTTCTCCAAAGAAGACATACAGATGGCCAAAAAGCACATGAAAAGATGTCCAGCATCGCTAATTATTAGAGAAATGCAAATCAGAATCACAGTGAGGTATCACTTCACACTAGTCATGTGTGAAGCTAGCATCAAGAAGTCTACAAATAATAAATGCTGGAGAGGATGTGGAGAAAAGGGAACCCTCCTACACTGTTGGTGGGAATGTAAATCGGTGCAGCTACTATGGAAAACAGTATGGAGGTTCCTTAAGAAACTACAAATAGAGTTATCATATAATCCAGCATTCCCACTCTTGGGCATATATCTGAAAAAGGTGAAAACTGTAATTTAAAAAGCTACATGCACGTCAGTGTTCATAGCAGCACTATTTACAATAACCAAGATATGGAAGCAACCCAAATGTCCGTTGACAGATGAATTAAGAATATGTGGTGTATATTGATATAGACATACACAATGGAATATTATTCAGCCATAAAAATGAATGAATGCCATTTGCAGCAACATGTATGGACCTACAGATTATCATACTCAGTGAAGTAAGAGAGAAAGACAAATATATGATATCACTCATGTGGAATCTAAAATATGACACAAATTAACTTACTTACAAAACAGAAATAGACTCACAGACATAGAAAACAAATTTATGGTTACCAAAGGGGAAAAGGGGGAAGGGATAAATTAGGAGTTTGGGATTAACAAATATGCTACTATGTATGTAATAGATAAACAGCAAGGACCTACGGTATAGCGCAGAGGACTATATTCAATATCTTATAATGACCTATAAGGAAAAGAATCTGAAAAGTATATATATATGTGTGTGTATGTATATATATATACATACACACACACACATACATATATATATAAAACTCAGTATACATATATAACTGAATCACTTTGCTGATCAGATACATATATAACTGAATCACAAAGCCACAACTACTGAGCCCATGTGCCACAACTACTGAGCCCATGTGCCACAACTACTGAGCCCATGTACCACAATTACTGAAGCTCGCACACCTAAAACCCATGCTCTGCAAGAAGAGAAGCCACAGCAATGGGAAGCCCTTGCACTGCAACAAAGAGTAGCCCCTGCTCTCTGCAACTAGAGAAAGCCCGCAGGCAGCAACAAAGACCCAACACAGCCAATTAATTACTTACTCTTTAAGAAAAGAGGGAATAAGAAATGAAGGCAGGTTAAGTTAAACGATTAGTGTTTTTAAAAGCTGCATCTAGACCAACAAAAATAAAAGTTGTCATTTGATATGAAGCTGGATTATTAAATGAGGCAGTATACCTTTATGTGTGGAGAAAATGTTACATGAAACCTGACTAGAATATGCATACGGTTGGAGCCAAGGGAGATTCGGGTTTGAGTCCTGGCTGTTCCCCATCCTAGTGCTGTCAGTTTAAACGAGCTTCTTAACTTTCTTAGCTGTGGTTTGCCCGTGTGCACAATGGGCTCATACTGCCTTCCTCACACAGATGTTGTGAGGATTGGGGGCATCGCTGTAAAGTGCTTGGCATAGCCGAGGTCATCCATGAAGAGTGCCTGTTTTAATTGGTAAAATGATCACAGCACTTGATGTCTTTCAAAGCATTCTCATTTATGTTGTCACTGATCATCGCATCTCAGTGGAGGAGTTGGGTTAAGTGATCTGCCTAAACATGCTGGGCATTGGCGGATTCGCGGCTGAGAGCCGGGCATCCTGAACGAGTCCCTTGCTCGCTCATCCTGATTACATGGAAGACACGTGCCACCTCGCAAAGCTGTGTGTCCGCTCAGAACTCTGTGTTCAGTGAGAACACAGTGAAGATAAGATGTGGTTCTTGACTTTGGGAGCCTTATGCTGCATAGAAGGGAGGAACTGCAAGTGAATAAATTACTGTAAAAGAACATCTTGGAAAGCCTGAGAAGGTATAGAAATAGCACAGAGGAGAATGTGGTTAACCCCTGCTTTGTTGAGAATGGGATCTCTGACCAGAATTTTTAAGGGTGAGCCAGAGTTTGTCTTGCAGAGAGGTGGGCACTCCTTGTGCAAAGGCTTGTGGTGGGAGCGCTGCAGGTAACCCCACGTGGCAGAGACGTAGAGGGAGGTGATGCTGGCGGGGCAGGCAGAGGCCAGCTTGTGAGGGGCCTGAGGGGGCCCAGGTAAGGAGTTTAGACCTTATCTTAAGGAAAAGAGGGAGTCATCAAAAGGGCGGAAGCTGGGTGGGACTTGGTTAGGCTGGAGTTTTTAGAAAGATCATCTCTGTGCAATCTCAAAGAATGGAGCAGAGGCGGGGGGACAAGCAGGTAAATTGGGAGATTTTTGAAATCCACTTGAGGGATGATTAGGGTCCAAACTAGAGCAGAAAGGTGGAGAGAAGTGTTGGTTATTCACTGAATGTTGGGGTGGGGAGGTAGACGAGTTATACCACCAACCCTGGGAGCCTCCCCAAACACATTTCATAGCCTGTTGTTTTGCAAGGCCTGGTCTGTGAATCTGTGTTACCAGGGAGCTTAGTAGGAGTGCAAAACCTTAGAACCCTCTCAAGACCAACTTGAGTCAGAATCTGCATTTTAATAAGATCTCTAATTGATTCTTGTGCACTTTAAAGTTTGAGAAGCAGGCCTCTGGAAAGCACAGCTTCCATTCACCCTTTCATTGCCAGCTGGCATCTAGCATGAGCCTCCATTTCGGCAAAGGTGGATTTACTACAAAGATGCAAGATTAAAAGGCACATCACAGTATAAACACGTTCCATGGTGTCTGGCCTCAGAAGTATATGGGTATTGGAGGAGAAACAATGTTTGAAACGTACAGGCTCACCCAGGTGTCACAGAGTGAGTAGATAGACGGCAGGAAGAAGCAAAGAGGGCAGTTCTCTGAGTTCCAGACCACGCTGGTTCACTCCAAAACTCCAAACTTACAGTATGTTTTCATTTGTAACAGTCTATAGGTGAGACTAGTGTTTATTGTTCAGCACCTAAGAGTGAGCATATCTTCAACAAAGGCTTACTTGTTTAAGGGGATTTTTAAAAAATCAACAGGAAAATGACTTCACCACCTGGCTGTTGAAAAAGTTACCTCAAAATCTCTGCTCATATAGCCACGGCAGAACAGAACAAGCGTTTTTAGAGCCTGCTACAGGCTCTGACTAGTGTCTAGCTCTGAGTTCTGAAAACACCATTTTATGATCAAATGGTCAGACCTAAGTGCCTATTTACCCCACCACCCCACCAAGAAAGGGTATTGTCAAGCTTTTGAGTATTTGCAGTTTCATCAGTGAGAAATGGAATCTCAGTGTATTTGTATTTTGCATTTTTCTAATTATGAGTGAACTTGAACATCATATTTATAGGCTACCTTTTAATATCTCTATCTGTGAATTACTTGTTTGAATATCTTTTGTCAATTTTCTCTATAAGATTTTTGGATGTCTAAGAGGTTCTTCATGTAAGATTTTTTGCCCCTTTATCTGTGACATATGTTGCACTATTTTCTGCCAGTGTATCATTTATCTTTTGACTTTGCTTATGGTGTTTGTTTGCTCTTGCCATGAAAAAATTATATATGGTTATGTAGTCACATTTATCAATATGGTGGATTACATTAATTGATTTTCAGACGCTTAACCAGCCTTGCATTTCTGGGATAAACCTTAGTTGGCCATGATGATTGGTTATTTTTGTGTGTTCTGAGATTCAATTTGCTAGTAATTTGTTGAGAAGTTTCATATCTGTATTCATGAGGGATATTGACCTGGAGTTTTCTTTTTCTGTAATGTCTTTGTCTGATTTTGGTGTCAAGTAATGCTGACCTCATAAAATGAATTAGAACATGTTCTCTGTTCTGTGTATCCTCCAAGAGGTGTACAGTTGGCATTACTCTTGCTAAATATTTGGTAGAATTTGCCAGTGAAGGCATCTTAGCCTGGAAGGTTTTAAATTGCAAATTTAATTTCTATAATAGATATAAACTATTCAAGTTATCTGTTTCTTCTTGATTAAATTTTGGTAGTTTGTGTCTTTTAAGGAGTTTCTCTGTTTCACTTAAATTGTCAAATTTAGGGCCAATAGCTGTCATACTATTCTCTTATCATCCTTTTAATGTCTATAATATCTGTACTGATGTTCCTTTCCACTTTCACTTTTACTATTTGTTATTTGTATCCTCTCTTTTATCTCCCTTGGTAATTCTAGGTATATATTTATCAACTTTGATTTTTTTCCAAAGGGAAAAAAATTGTCTATTTTTCTATTCTTAATTTCATTAATTTCTGTTATTTATTTTCTTCTTGATTTGTGTCTCATTTCCTCTTTTTTTTCTAGCTTCTTAAAGTGGAAGCTAAGTTATTGTTTTAAGACCTTTTTTTTCTTTTTAAAAATAGCTTCATTGAGATAATTCATCTACCGTACAATTTATCCACTTGAAGTGTACAACTCAGCGTATTCCCAGATATTGCAGTAGTTACCACAGTCAATTTTAGAATATTTTCATCACCTCAAAAAGAATCCCTGTATCCTTTAGCTGTCACATTCCTTTCCCCCCCTTTCCTCTGTCCTAAGTAACCACTAATCTACTTTCTGTCTCTATAAATTTGCCTATTCTGGACATTTCATATAAGTGGATTCATATAGTATGTAGTCTTTTGTTACTCGCTTCTTTCACTTTGCAAATATCTTCAAAGTTCTTTCCTGTGATAACGTGTTAATAATTCATTCCTTGTTTTGGTTGAATTTTCCATTGTGTCGATGTACCACTTTTTGTTTATCCGTTCATCAGCTGATGGACATTTGTGTTGTTTTCTACCTTTTGACTCTTATGAATAATGTTCCTGTAAACATTCATGTATGTTTTTGTTCTCTAAGGTATATACCTAGGAGTGGAATTGCTAGGTCATATGTCTTTCTTTAATTTTAGGAGCTGCCAGACTGTCTTCCAAAGTGCATCATTTTACATTTCCACTAATTAAGTGTGAGGGTTCTGATTTCTCTACATCTTTGTCAACACTTGTTATTATCTGACTTTTTCATTCTAGCCATCCTAGTGGGTGTGAAGTATCATCTCCCACTAGGGAATGTGACAGCTAAAGGATACAGGGTTTGATTTGCATTTCCCTGATAGCTAATACTGTATAACATCTTTTCATGGTATTGGCCATTTGTATATCTCTCTTGGAGAAATGTCTATTCAGATTCACATTTTTGTGGTTGGGTCATTTGTCTTCATTTTTGAGTTGCAAGAATTCTTAATATATCCTAGATACAAGTCTCTTATCAGGTATATGTCTTGAATATTTTTTCCCATTCTGTGTGTGGCCTTTCTTCCTCTTGAAGTGTCCTTTGAAGTACAAAAGTTTTAAACTTTGATTAAATTTCAAGAGTAATTTATCTGTTTTGTCTTTTGTTTTTTTGTGTTTTTTTCTAATGTTTTGTCTTTTGTTACTCATGTTTTTGGTGTCATATCTAAGAATCCATTGCCAAATCCAAGATCAAAAAAGATCTACCCCTGTGTTCTCTTATGAGAATCCCATGGTTTTAGCTCTTACACTTAAGGCTTTGATCCATTACGAGTTAATTTTTGTATGAGGTAAGGCACAGTTTCATTCTTTCGCATGTGGCTGTCTGTCATTTCAGCACTATTTGTTGAAAAGGATATCCTTCCCCGTTGAGTGATCTATATATCTGTAATAATCAAGGTTCTTCAGAGTAGCAAACCAATAAGATGTGTATGTATCTGTATATCTATCTATGATATATAGAAAGAGGATGGCACGAGAGAGAGGGAGAGAGTTATTTATTTTAAGGAATTGGCTCATGCAATTTGGGAGCTGACAAGTCCAAATCTTCAGGGCAGACTAGCAGGCTTGAGACCCAAAGAAGAGTTGATGTTGCAGCTTGGGTCCAAAAGATAGTCTGGAGACAGGACTCCCTTTTCCTTGGGGGACCTCAGTCTGTGTTCTCTTAAGGGCTTCAACTAATTGGATGAGGCCCACCCACATTGTAGAGGGTCATTTTCTTTACTCAGAGTCCACTGATTTAAATATTAATCTCATCTAAAAATATCTTTACAGCATCATTCAGGTGTTTAATGAAATCTCAGGGTACCATGGCCTACCTAAGTTGACACATTCAATTAACCATCACAAGTGTAACCCTTATCAACTTGGTACCCAAACACATCTCCTTAAACCATACTTGATCTCTGAATAAAGACAATAGCAAGGTTATGCTGCCATCTAACATGGTAACCGTTACTCTGCATATAATTCTAATGTTCTGTTTCTTTCCCCAGAAGAGAATGCAAAGTCCTTAGGTGATATTCACTCTTCTCCTTGAAGCCCTGTAACTTAAATACTGTGATGCAATTAACAACACTTAAATATATAAAGTCAGAACATCTTATGTGATAAAGGAATAAGAAAGGGGGAAAAACAGATAGTTATGACATATCTGATGGTGGGTCAAAAGTTATCTGCACTCTGGTTATATTAAAACTTCTGTTGGCTGCACTGTCTTAGTGCTTTCCATTCTAGGCTACTGTCTCCCCAGTTACTACTGTGCAAGTGTGAGCGTGTTACATTAGTTCATTTGTAACTGCGGTGCGAGCAAAAATCGATGCCCCACTTGTGATTTGCACGAAAGAAGAGCAGCGTGCAGTGATTCGTTTTTTGTGGTCTGAGGGTGTGCCTGGCGCTGTTATTTATTGAAGACTTTGTTCCCAGTATGGAGAAAGTGTTTTGTCGTAAAGAAGTGTGTATGAATGGATAGAGAAGTTCAAGGAAGGTCGCACAAGTTTTAGCCATCAAGAAGGAGCCAGACAGCCGTCCACATCCACAGATGATGACAGCATTGAGCAACATGTGAAATGATTCTGTCGAATAGACGAGTGACAGTGGATTATGTGGCAAATCATTTGCAAATCAGCCATGGCTCTGCCTATGAAATAATCCACGACAGACTTAGATTTCAAAAAGTTTGTGCTGAAGCCTAAACTTGAGATTAAATGCAGAGGATTCCTATCCAAGGGCATTGTGATCTTGCATGACAATGCACATCCACACACTTTTACCCACACTGTCGACACTCTGCAAAAACTTCACTTTGAGGAGTTAAAGCATCTTCCCCATAGTCCTGATCTTGCTCCATTGGACTTTCACCTGTTTGGTCCCCTGAAAGCAGCCCTATGAGGACGAAGATTCACTTCTGATGAAGAAGTGAAGACAGCGGTGCATTCGTGGCTCACAGCTCAGCCCAAAACATTTTTAAATGAGGGAATAGGAAAGCTTGTTGACAGATGGACAAAGTGTATTGAAAAGCAAGGAGATTATGTCAAAAAATGATGTATTTGTCTTTTCTAAAAGTTAATTAAGTTCTACGGCCAGAGTGCGGATAATTTTTGACTCGCCCTCGTATATATACGCACAAACATACACATACGCATGGACACACGCGTGAGGAAGACGTAAATACCCATGATCATTACTGTCCTCATTTTTGTAACTGGTCACTTAGAGCTAGTATTTATAACGGTCTTCTTCCTCTACCCATTGCACGTACCCTGTGCCCTCAGCAAGTACCTCAGGTGGCCATGGCTCTTTACCTTCATTAGTTGGGTGAGGTGGCTCAAACCTTCATTCCTGAAGGATCCGGGCCATTAGAAGTCCTGCCCAAATGGTGTGGTAGTAGTTTTCCATCGACTTTAATCACAGGGCATGGTAATACTAAGAGATGCCCTAAAGGTTCTCCTTTTTTCCAGACACACTCTTCCTTATGTCCATTGTGGGGGAGGAGTCCCATTTCTCCTAGGTAATAAGGACCAATCACCCCAGCCAGCACAGAACTCCCTTCTGTGCCTGTTGATTCAGAGGCATGAGGAGCCCAAAGTGGCCAAGTGGCAGTCTTAACTCACAGTTTAATGGAATTGTCCTTCCTTCGGAACTAAGGCCTCTAGGCTATCAGAGCATAAGGTTTTAGGCACGAGAAGCAAAACTTTGCTGGTGGGCCAGTAGGGGTAGTAGTGGTACCATGCCCATTTCCAGCCCTTGATTGCTGGAGTCTTGAATCCTGCCTGTTGGAGAAACAGCAGGCATTCAGATTCAGAGCGTATATAGCTTGCTAGAGAACCTCGCCCCATCCCTACTGCTGGTACTGCTACCTAGCTGATGCTATAACTGAGTCTTCCAAAGGACATTCCAACGTCCTCTGTCAAGCCAGATGCTTCAGGATGATAGGGAACATGGTCAGACCACTGAACCCCATGATCATGAGCCCATTCACGTACTTCATTTGCTGTGAAGTGAGTTCCTCCATCAGAAGCAATACTGCGGAAAGTACCATGGTGGTTGGTAAGGCATTCTATAAATCCACAGATGGCAGTTCTGGCAGAAGCATTATGTGCAGGAAGGCAAATCTGTATGCAGAGTAAATGTTCATTCCGGCAAGAACAAAACATTGCCCCTTCCATGGTGGAAGCTGTCCAGTGTAATAAACCCACTGCCAGATGGGGAGTTGGCTGATCATCCCGGGGAGTGGTGCCGGAGCGGGGACTCCGCGTTGCTGTCTGGTGCTGGCAGGCTGGACGCTCAGCAGTGGCTGTAGCCAGGTTGAGCTTGGTGAGTAGCAGAAGTCCATGTTGCTGAGTCCGTGCCTGACCTCCATTCCTGCCACCATAGCCACTTTGCTCCTGGGCTCACTGAGTGATGACAGGGGAGACTGGGGAAAGAGGCTGACTGGTATCCACAGAGTGGGTCATCCTATTCCCTTGATTAAAATCTCCCTCTGCTGAGGTCACTCTCTGGTGAGCGTTCACGGGGGAAACAAATATCTTTGTGGCTTTTGCCCGTTCATAGAGGTCTGCCCACATACCTCTTCCCGGACTTCCTTTGTTACCAGTGTTCCAGTCACGTTCCTTCCGAGTCCCTGCCCATCCAGCCACACCATTGGTTACAGCTCGTGAAGTGGTATATGATCTCACACCCGGCCATTTCTCCTTCCAAGCAAAATGGACAGCTCCAAGGTCTGTCCACTGTGGGGATTGCCCTTCAGGTGCTGTCCCTTGGCCCCTGCACCCCAGGTCCAGTTACTCCTGTTGCACTTCGGTCGCCCAGCTTAGTGGAAGCAGCTCCCACCGAAATTTCTGACCTACAGAAAAGAGTGGCTGGGACTCAGCTCACGGATCCCTCGGGTGTAGTGACAGGTGCATCGTATCCACCCAGGGTGAGTGAGCAGATCTCAAATGACAAACGTCCCTGACATTCCAGTCTCCCTAAGCCTTTGGATCCTGTCCTCTGTAGTATCCCAAGGCAGGTCTGGCATTTCCGCTTCGCTTACTGTAGCCGCCTTTTGGTTGGGGTTTCAGCCAGCCAAACTGTTAGAACCCTGTTTAACCCCTTAAGGTATCACATCACATACAGAGTCTCTGCCCCGTGGGCCCCCATAAGTAAATTCAGCTCCATCCACCATCTGTTCCTTCCACCATTATCCCATACTCTAATAGCCATCCCCACACATATCCCCCAGATTTCTGTATTAATTGGAAATTTTATGTGGTCCTCTTTGGAATCGTGCACGTCTTACAGGTCACACTTTTCACCTCACCTTTAGGGGCCTGAAGGAACTTGAGTCTGGTTATCAGTGTAGAAGTAAAGGGGAGGTGGGGTGGGAGTCCTGAGGTGAAGCTGCAGTGTCTTACAAGGCAGCTGCCTCCAGGGAGACCATTACCGTTTTCGCAGGCAAAGCAGAGTTAATCTGCTTAGATAGGCTGGCAAAGAAGACTCTCCTCCCAGCTTCATCAGGATCTTTGCATATATCCCCACCCCAACGGTCCTTGAAAATAATGAACAGTCTATAATAGGAATAGAAAAGAGTTTTATTTGAGCCAAACAGAGAACTATAGCCTGAAAGCCTCTCAGATAACTCCGAGGAACTGCTCCAGAGAGGCACGGTTTTCAGCCCAGTTTTATGTCTTGTTAGAACAAAGAATATCAAAGTCAGGGATACATTCCTTTGTTTCAGAGAAAAGCAGATCGGCATGTGCACAGTGAGTCACTATGGCCTTGGCACTTGGGAAGGGAGTCTTATCCTGGAAGGAGGACCAGCAGGGGCATCCCGGGAAGGGAGGCATTTAATCTTTATTTTTAACATGGACATTCTTTACCTCTGGTCAGTGCACCCTTTTCTTTAACAATTAAAGCAGATGTACAACGTATGCTTGATAGGCCACAAATGGGCTGTTTTGGTCAGCATAAAATTCAAGTTAACTCCTGTATAAGCCAGAATGACTTCCTCATAACTCAATATGTGAAAATATCTTTTATCACAACTTTCAGGATCACATTCCTTCCCAATTATATTAGTCTGCTCAGGCTGATATAACAAAATACCACGGACTGGGTGGCTTAAATAGCAGAAATGTATTTTCTCACAGTTCTGCAGACTAGAAGTCCAAGATCAAGAGGCCAGCAAATTTGATTTCTGGTGAGGGCTGTCTTCCTGGCTTATGGGTGGCCACCTTCTGCCGTGGCCTCACATGGCCTTTCCTCTGCACAAGTGCAAAGAGAGCTTCAGTGTTTCTTCTTATAAAGACATCAATCCTATCAGATTAGGGTCCTCCCCTAATGACCTCATTTAAGCTTAATTACCTCCCTAGCTCCAAATACAGTCACATTGGGGGTTAGGGCTTTAACATGTGGATTTTGAGGGGACACAGTCTAGTCCACAACACTAATCAATGCTCGAGCTTTAACAGTATATACCCTGTGAGGTTCAGAATTCAATCGACAGATGACTGGATGAAGAAGATACAGCACATATATATATAATGGAATATTACTCAGCCATAAAAAGGAATGAAATTGAGTTATTTGTAGTGAGGTGGATGGACCTAGAGTCTGTTGTACAGAGTGAAGTAAGCCAGAAAGAGAAAAACAAATACCGTACGCTAATGCATATATATGGAATCTAGAAAAATGGTACTGATGAACCTAGCGGCAGGGCAGGAATAGAGATGCAGACGTAGAGAACGAACTTGAGGACACTGGGGGGAAGTGGGGAGAGGGGAAGGTGGGATGTAGTGAGAGAGTAGCATTGACCTACACACACTACCAAATGTAAAATAGCTAGTGAGAAGCTGCTACAGAGCACAGGGAGATCAGCTCAGTGCTGTGTGAAGACCTAAAGGGGTGGGATAGGGAGGGTGGGAGGGAGGCTCAAGAGGGAGGGGATGTGGGGATATATGTATACGTATAGCTGATTCACTTTGTTAAACAGCAGAAACTAACACAATACTGTAAAGCAATTATACTCCAATAAAGATGAAACAAAAATTCAATCTGCATTGTGATTAAGCCACTCACAGCGTGAGGCCCTGGGTTTTGTTTTCTGCAGTGCTGCTTTACAGCTGTAGGAGATAAGGATCTCTTTCAGGTAGACGTAGAAGTATCTGAGTCATTCATGCGGGGTTTGAACTGGAAATTTGAATCCCCGAGCTCATCCTTTCTTCCCCAACTTTGTCTAGTGAGATTAGGAACAACCAGTCAATCTCATTATACTTGTTAGTTTGACAAAAATATTCCAAGGTATCATGTATACATGATTGCCCAGAACCTTGCCTCTTACAAATATTTGATTAGAAGAGTCCACTGGTGATATTTTGTGTATCTCCATGCCACATCACACCACGGACTATCTGTGCTTTCTTTACTTCTGGAAATAGAGTCATTAGTGCCTTTAAGTCTAATCAGATTAGAGAACCAATTCCAGAAATCTCAGAACAAGTTAAAAAATTTATCCGGTTCTGTTCTCTAGAATGACTCTCGGTACCAACACATATTAGTTTGCTAGGTCTACCATAATGAAATACCACAAATTGCGTGGCTTAAACACCAGAAATTTATTTTCTCACTGTCCTGGAGACTAAGTGCAAGATCATGGTGTCAGCAGGTTTGGTCTCTTCTGAGGCCTCTCTCCTGGCTGAAAGAAAGTTGTCTTCTCTCTGTGTGTGTCTGTGTCCTAGTTTCCTTTTCTTAGGAGGACACCAGTCACGTTGGATTTTGACTCCCCCTAAAACCTTATTTTAATTTAGTTACCTTTTGAAAAAGCCAGACAGCCACAACCTGAGATACTGGGGGTTAAGACTCTGACATACAGGTTTTGGGAGAACATAGTCCAGCCAATAACAGTATCCTTGTTGAAAGTCAGTTGACCATAGAGATGTGGTTTTATTCCTGAACTCTCAATTCTGTTTCATTGATCTGTATTTCTGTATATTAGTACCTCACTCTCTTATTGTTGCTTCCTAGTAAGTTTTGAAATTTGGAAGTCTGTGTCCTCCTACTTTTTCTTTTTGAAAATTGTTTTAGCTATTTTGGGTCCCATGCTATTCCATATACATTTTACAAGCAGCTTTTCAGTTTCTACAAAAAAGTCAGATAGGAGTTTGGATAGGGATTGCATTCAATCTGTAGATCGGTTTGAAGAGTATTGCTATCTTAACAGTATTGTCTTCCAATCCAAACGTGTAGGGGGTTTCTCCATTTATTTAGATCTTTCTTTCTACAGTGTTTTGTAGTTTTCAGGTTATAAACTCTACTTTTCTTTTGTTAAATTTGTTCCTAATTTCACATGCTATTGTAAATGGAATTGTTACCTTTGTTTCTTTTTTTATTGTTCATTGCAAATGCATAGAAATACAGTTGATTTTTGTTTATTGATTTTGTACCCTGAAACTTTGCTGAACCCATTTACTAGTTCTAATAGTTTTATAGTGGATTCCTTAGTATTTTCTATATGTAATATTGTGTCATCTACAAATAGTTTTATTTTTTCCTTACCAATCTGGCTGCCTTTTATTTTCTTGCCTAACAGCCCTGACTAGCACCTCCAGTACAATGTTGAATAGAGTAACAAAAGCAGATATCCATGCCTTGTTTCTGATCTTGGATGGAAAACGTTTTCATCAATAAGTGTATGTTAGCTGTAGGTTTTTTGTAGATGTCCTTTATCAGCTTGAGGAAGTTCCCTATCCCCAGAGTGTTGACTGTTTTTATTATGAAAGAGGGTTGACTTTTGTCAAATGCCTTTTTTCTGCATCTGTGAAGGTGATCTTATAGCTTTTGTATTTTATTATTTTGATATGGTGTATTACATTGATTTTTCAGATGTTAAACAACCATGCATTCCTGGGATAAATCCCATTTAGTCATGGTATCTAATTCTTTTTACTTGCTGCTAGGTTCATTTCTTAGTATTTTGTTGAAAATTGTTATGACCATATGTGTAAGATACTGCTTTGTAGTTTTCTGGTGATGTCTTTTTCTGAATGTGGTATCAGGGAATACCGACCTCACAGAATGAGTTGGGAAGTGATCCCTCCTCTTGCTTTTTGGAAGAATTTGTGAAAAATTGGAGAATTCAGTTTTGAAGCCATTTGGGCCATATGGATTTTCTTTATGGGTAGTTTTTTGATATCTGATCCAGCCTCTTCGTGTATTATATAGATCTGTTCAAATTGTCTAGTTCTTTTTTATTACTGATATAATTGACATATGACATTATATTAGTTTCAGGTGTACAACATAATTATTCAATACTTGTATATATTGCAAAATGATCACCACAATAACTCTAGTGAACATTCATTATCTCAGTTACAGTTTTTTTTCTTGTAACGAGAACTTTGGAAGTTGCTAAGAGAGTAGATCTTAAAATATAATCCAGTATTGTTAACTGTAGTCGTCCTGCTGTACATTACATTCTCATGACATTTATTTTATAACTGGAAGTTTGTACCTTTTGACCCCCTTCAACCATTTGCCCATCCTCCATCCCTCACCTCTGACAGTCACCAATCTGTTCTCTGTGTCTATGAGTTTGATTTGTTTTTATAAAATCCCACATATAAGTGATATCATTACAGTATTTGTCTGACTTTGTCTGACTTATTTCAGTTAGCATAATGCCTTCAAGGTCCATCCATGTTGTTGCAAATGGCAAGATTTCCTTCTTTTTTATGGCTGAATAATAATATCCATTGTATGTATGTGCCACATTTTCTTTATCCATTCATCCATTGATGGACACTTAGGTTGCTTCCATGTCTTGGCTATTGTAAATAATGCTGCAGTGAATATGGGGGGAGGTGCATATATCCTTTCAAGTTAGTGTTTGTTTCTTTTGGATAAATACCCAGAAGTGGAATTGCTGGATCATATGGTAGTTCTGTTTTTAATTTTTTGAGGAATGTTCATACAGTTTTCCATAGTGGCTGTACCAGTTTACATTCCCACCAACCGTGCAAAAGGGTTTCCTTTTCTCTGCATCCTCACCAGCACTAGTTATCCCTTATGCTTTTGGTCGTAGCCATTCTAACAGGTGTGAGGTGATACTCCCATTGTGGTTGTGATTTGCATTTCCCTGATGATTAGTGATGTTGACCACCTTTTCACCTGCCTGTTGCAATCTGCATATCTTCTTTGGAAAGGTGTCTATTCAGGTCTTCTGCCCATTTTTCAATTGGATTGTTTCTTTTTTGCTTTTGAGTTGAATGACATCTTAATATATTTTGGATTAACCCTTTATCAGATGCATGATTTGGACATATTTTCTCCCATTTTGTTTTATTCCTTCTTCATTTTATTGATGGTTTCCTTTGCTGTGTGGCAGCTTTTTAGTTTGATATAGTCCCACCTGTTTATTTTTGCTTTTGTTGACTAATCCAAAAAATCTTTCACCAGGACAGATGTCAAGGAGCTTAACATCTGTTTTCTTCTAGGAGTTCTGTGGTTTCAGATGTTATATTTAATTCTTTAATCTATTTTGAGTTCATTTTTGTGTATGGTGTAAGATAGTGGTCTAGTTTCATTCTTTTGCTGGTAGCTGTCCAGTTTTCCCAACACCTTTTATTGAAGAGACTGTTCTTTCCCTATTCATTATATATTGACTCCTTTGTCTTAAGTTAATTGACTGTATCTGTGTGGATTTATTTCTGGCCTCTGTGTTCTGTGCTGTTTATCTGTGTGTCTGTTTTTATGCTGATACCGTATTGTTTTGATCACTATAGCTTTGTAATATAGTTTGAAATCAGGAAGTGTGATGCCTTTAGCTTTGTTCTTCTTTCTCAAGATTGCTTTGGCTATTCAGGGTCTTTGTGTTTCCATACAAATTTTAGGATTGTTTTTTCTATTTGTGAGAAGTGCCATTGGAATTTTGGTAGGGATTACAATAAATCTGTAGATTGCTTTAGGTAGTATGGACATTTTAACAATATTATTTATTCCAGTCTATGAACATGGAATATCTTTCCATCCATTTGTGTCTTCAGTTTCTTTCATCAGTGTCTTAAAGTTTTCAGTATAAGGTCTTTCACCTCCTTGGTTAAATTTATTCCTAGATATTTTATTATTTTTGATGCAAGTGTAAATGGAATTGTTTTTTAAATTTCTCTGATAATTTATTTGTATTTAGAAACCCCATCAATTTCTGTATATTGATTTTTTAGCTGCAACTTAATTCAATTATTAGTTCTACTTATTTTTTGATGGAATCTTTAGTTTTCTCTATATAATGTCATCTGCCAATAGTGACAGTTTATTCTTTTAAAAACAATAGACATATTTTATTATTTATTTATGTATTTATTTATTTATTGGCTGCATTGGGTCTTCGTTGCTGTGTGTGGGCTTTCTCTAGTTGCGGCGAGCAGGGGCTACTCTTTGTTGTGGTGCATGGGCTTCTCATTGTGGTGGCTTCTCTTGTTGTGGAGCACAGATTCTAGGTGCATGGGCTTCAGTAGTTGCAGCACATGGGCTCAGTGGTTGTGACTTGTGGGCTCTAGAGCGCAGGCTCAGTAGTTGTGGTGCATGGGCTTAGTTGCGCCATGGCATATGAGATCTTTCTGAACCAGGGATCGAACCCATGTCCCCTGCATTGGCAGGCAGATTCTTAACCACTGTACCACCAGGGACGTCCCAATAGTGACAGTTTTAATTTATTTTTTTTAATCTTTATTTATTGGCTGCACATGGGCTTTCTCCAGTTGCGGTAAGTGGGGGCTACTCTTCATTGTGGTGTGCAGGCTCCTCATTGAAGTGGCTTGTCTTGTTGCCAAGCACGGGCTCCAGGTGTGCAGGCTTCAGTAGTTGAGGCACACAGGCTCAACAGTTGTGGCTCACGGGCTCTAGAGTGCAGGCTCGGTAGTTGTGGTGAATGGGCTTAGTTACTCCACAGTACGTGGAATCTTCCTGGAGCAGGAATTGAACCCATGTCCCCTGCATTGGCAGGCGGATTCTTAACCACTACACCATCTAGGAAGTCCCTTAATTTACCTTCTGATTTGGATGCCTTTTATTTCTTTTTCTTGCCTAATTGTTCTGGCTAGGACTTCCAATACTATGTTGAATAAAAATGGTTAGAGAGGGCATCCTTGACTTGTTCCTGATCTTAGATGTTGAACCATCCTTGCACCTCTGGAATAAATCTCATTTGACCAGGGATATGATCCTTTTAATGTATTGTTGAATTTGGTTTGCTAATTTTTTGTTGAGGATTTTCGCCTCTTTGTTTATCAGGGATATGGCCTGTAATTTTTTCTTGTGGTATCCATGTCTGGTTTTCATGTCAGGGTAATGCTAGCCTCTTAAAATGAATTTGGAAGTGTTCCCTCCTGTTGTAAACTTTGAACAAGTTTGAGAAGGAATAATATTAATTTTTTCATAAATGTTTGGTAGAATTCAGTAGTGAACCCATTTGGTCCTGGACTTTTGATTACCTATTCAACCTCCTTACTAATAATTGGTCTGTTCAAATTTTTGTCTATTTCTTCTTGAGTTATTTTATGTCTTCCTAGGAATTTGTTTCATCTAATTTATTGGCATAGTTATTCTAGTATTCCTTTATAATCCTTTTCATTTCTGTAACAGTGTCCCAACTAAGTATCTTGCATTTCTGATTTTAGTTAATTTGAATCTTCTATTTTTCTTGGTCAGGCTACTGTTTCCATGAACAACCAAGGGTGTTTTTTTTCCTCCACTCAAGTCAGCCACTTGCGGTAGTGAAACTGCTTGTTTTCACAGCTGTCCTGCATTGGTAGAACTAAGTAGCTGGTTGAGCTGAGGGAGTAGTGAGAGGTGGGCCTGGGAGTAACCCCAGGCCAAAATGCCAGACTCTCACTGTTTAAAATCAAGATTCTTGAATGAACTCTTCTCAATTTGTTATACGCCTGTGGCTAATTTCCAGAGTCCTGAAATGGTCAGTTTTGACAATTTTACCCAGTTTTGAAATTACTTTTTGTGGGGCAGATTTGCCAGGCTTGTCCTGTTGCTGGTCCTGAGTGTATATTTTTAACCGATATGTTGGCTATTGACCCCCCACCCCACTGTACAGACTGAATTGACTGCAGGATAGTTTTAAGTTTTAAAGACAAAATCATCATAGCCATCTCCTTTCAGATTTGGGCTATATTAATATATTAATTTAAATAGCTACCATCTATTGAATATATACCATTGGGATAGTTGCTTTATACACACACACACACATTCATTCTACAGTCCTCACTCTTGTCTTGTAATGTTACTTCCATTACAGATGGGAAAACAAAGGCTTAAGGAACTTGGCTAAGGTCTCAGTAGCAGAGTAAGAATTCCAACTCAGGCCATTCTGACTATGCTGTTGCCATTACAACTTGTCTCTGCAACTTTTCACCATTTTTTTCTCCCAGAAAATTTGTTCTTGGTATCAATTTGATTTAATCAACATGTGTGGAACACATATTGTGAGTTTCTTGAGTAATCATTCAACCTCTTGTTCATTCTATCCACAACCCTCCCCCACCCCATTCTAGTCTTCCAGTGTGGGTCCATGAAGCGCTTGAATTGGGAGGGCTTTGGGCAAAAGATTTTCACTAATAACAATTCAAGTCACATTCAGACTCTTTTTGAAAGCTGCTTAGGAGTTCTAAAAGCCAACTGTTTCTGGGCTCTTTGTTTTGATGGGACACCTATGAGCCAAACAGAACCATCTAGAAGGATATTAATAAAACATCATTATTTCCTCATCTTCCAGAATAGTACTTTAGGAGTAAGGACGAGAAAACCTGAAGTAGCAATTTCTTTGTGAATTACAGTAGCATTAAAGTAAAATTAGTTGATCTGCTTATTTTCTGCAAGACAGCAGAAATACATTCCTGTTTTAAAGTACTACAATTTGAGGGATCACAGTCTTCAGGATCTTTACCTAAAACGTTCTTGCAGACATGAAGAAAATGCATCCCTTTTATCATTCTTGTGAAGTGACCACTGATTCTACACAGAAGAATCTATCTACCCAGCCTATCTACCTAATACCCTAATCATCTAAATCTGGGCCTGCCTTCTAGGAACTCACACCCCAGGAAACAGCCCAAGATATAGAAGTTTAAGAGCATGAGATCTAATAATATACATATCAGACCAACAGATGAGTGGTTTGTGAAATCTGTATCTTATGGCTAAGTCAAGCAATAAAAGAACTATGACCAACAGACCAGTAAGAGAGTTACAGAGTTTAGAGGTGGTGGAGCCCAAGATGAACAGTTCAGGAAAGCTTAAGTAGAATTTTAGTAGTTGTTGAAATGACTCAAGATAGGCTAATTGTATGAACCTAAAATACCCCCTTGTGTTACCAACCTAAGGCTCAAAGGTACAAAGGACAGGTCAGAGGTTTTGAGTCCTCCCTTTATATCCAGAGGGAATTTTATGGTCAAGAAGGGGTCAGACTTGACTGTTTTAAGGGCATCAGCTGAAAGACTTTTCCAGTCTGTATATTGTATACACATTACTCAGACTTTCCTTTGTTCATCCAATAAACATCTGGAGATCCATCTGTGGGCTAGGTATCATGCCAAATATTCAGGATACAAAGGTGAAAAACATGTAACCCCTTCCTTCAAGGACGGAGTCCCAAGTGTTACGGGAACACTTCTGGATGATGAATGAGTTCATCAGCAGGCAAGGCAAGCAGAGCATTCAAATGGGCACACGACAGGTTAAGGCAGTCTTTCAGGGCACAGAACAGCTGGGTCAGGGGCATATAAGTAACGTGGCTGGCTAGAATTTGGGAAGATGAGTACCCAAGATGGGACCCTGGTGAATCCCAGCATTTAAGAGGTAAAGTAGGGAGCTATCACACAGTAGAAAGGTCAGTAATGTTAAAGCACATGATGTTAGAGAAGCCAAGAGAATACGGTTTCAAGAAGACAATGGATAGTATAGCAAACGCCACCTAAGTGTCAAGTAATGTAAAGGGTCCACTGAATTTGCAGGTAGGATGCGACTTACACCATGGTGAGAATATGAAGAAATTAAGCCCATTTAGCATCATATCGAAGAAATCACTATGCCCTTTGAGTCCAGGGAAGAACTTACCTAGGAGAGCAAAAAGGTCAAGGAAAGTTGTGTCTCCAACCAGAGTTATTTTAAGGACCACGACATCTGACTCCAGCAGTTAGGACATTTATCTATTTGAAGAGAGCCTCTCTACAGTTTCAAAAGAGCGAAGATGAAGTACTAAGGCCAAAGAGAAAAATCAAACAGATTTAGCATAGAAACCACAGCCTACTGATGACTGCCCCATTTCCTCATGTGTCAGGGTCCCACTATCATGGTAAACAATAATCCATCTCACTAAAAGGTGTTTATAATTCTCTTGCTCAAAATGGATGTTATGGCAGAATAAGTTATTATAACCTTGTATATGAGAATTTGAAAGGTCCTAAATCTTCCCCCTAAGGGACTTTGACAATTCTGTTTAAACAGTTATTCATGGTAAATACTAGAAATAGGTTGATAACTTAAAAGTTATCCACTTAAATCTTCCAGTGTAAACTCCCTGCTATTCTAATCTTGCAAGCTTTACAAAGGCCACTGCTTAAGGTAAGAATAAAAACAAAGGAATGTCCCACCCCTGCTGCACGCCTCCCCTTCGCTTCCAAATTCACAAAATTGACTTGCACATTGGTGCTCCACCAGAGAAGATGGCACACAGGAGCTGAGTACAATCAGGCAGAGAAAAGCCATTAGGCTTCCTTCTATCAAAAAAATGCCAGGGTAGCATTTCTGGGCAAGACGGGATGTCAAGGTGTTTTCTGTAGCAATTATAGATCTTTCTTTCTCAGATATTGCTAGGTAATCCCTCTAAGAAGTGTAATTTTTCATTTTAAAATGACCAAAAGGTATCCATCATTATACTCACATCAGTTATCAAGACAGTATTTATATCGAAAAGAATGGACTTTTGAGTCAGATGGAACTCTTGTCAATTCAGGTGTTGTGTTTCTAGCAATTTATTGCTAATAGTCTTCCTCCATGAAACAAGCAGCTGTTTAGACATTTCTCCTATTGTAGCAACTTGTGTGAAGTTTCTGCTTCAGTAACCAATCTGTCCATCCATGAAAGGGCATCTCTTAAATGTTGAAGGCCAACAGTTAATATCTACTTTTTTTTTTTAATATACTGGACCACAATTCATGAAAACAAGGGATGGTTCTTCCCACTACCCAAGAACCCACAGAATACCAAATGAGTGTTCCATGAATCCATCAGAAAAGTCAGTTTAAACTGTATGTTTAAGGCACAAACATTTCACATGGGACTTTATAGGTAACAAAGGAGAACATAATATAATTAACTTAGATCCTATTAAGTTTTTGTTATCTTTATTGGCAAGTTGATTAAAATTAACTGCCAGAACTTCTGACCCAGAAGGAGCTCTATACTGTAGTGAAATATACTTAAACTCTATTATAGTAAATAATGCACCTAAAGTTTCATTAAAAAAAAAAAGTAACCAACAATAAGACTTCACGACTGTAGCAAGTTGTTGCTTTCTGGTTTTCTAGTCAACTATTCCATATAACCTTGTTTCTGGTACCACAATGTACTGAGGGCTAAGCAAAAGAGGAGCTAAGGCAGAAGCACACAGTGCTTGCTAGGTTATCCAGTTAAAGTATATGATACTTAAAATAGTATCCTTTTCCTAGATACAAATTTTTATTCACATTTGCAAATACATTCTTTAGTAAATCTAAAATCTTCACTCTAAAAAAGTGAAGATATGTGGAATTGAGATTTATTTTTGTTTCCCTGAAAGAATTTTTAGTACACCTAAGACAATAAAAAGAACCTATTTAAAAATACTGTTTTAATGAAGTGGTATCTGATGGTCCTCTGGCCAGGTATTTATTTAGGAACCACCAAAGGGAGTAGTTAAAAAAGAAAAAGAAAAAGAAAAATACAACTAATACAATTTCTCTTACTCTTCACTTTTCTTTTTATTATTCAAAAGTCAAATGTTATTTTTAAATCATTCATCCTCAATTTTGATTTAATGTACCATTATTTTCCCAAGATATGAAATTTCAGAATCTCTTTGGAATACTAATTTCATGTTTCTAGGTTTAACAAAACTGTTGAAATTTTAAATTCCACTCTATTTCCCTGAATACTCAAGACAGTTGCTGATGTAAATTTTAATATAAAATATTTAGTCACAAAATAGTATTGCTTTTGTATGCACATAGTTGTAAGATTACTTTGCTTTTGTCAATAAAAACTATACCATCTTTCATAAAACTCTAAACAAATTAAGAACTGTGATGTAAAACAAAAATTACACATGGTAAAACAGGTACCAGCACAACGTTAGGTTATATTACATCAAAAATTTTTTTAATGGTCCCAAATATATATACTCAACAACTAAGCATACACTCAGAAAAAAAAATCAAAAACAAAATGAAACAAAAAAAATTATGACACAAATGACCACATCTAGAATTCCACTCAATCTTTAATCAAGTAGGGACAAATCCCCACTTAAAAAAAAATCTGCAGTTTGAAGGGCAAAGGGAACAGATTAAAAAAGAGGAAACTTTATATTCGCCCCTCCCCCAAAGAGGTTTTCCAAACCTGTTGTAACTTGACTAAAATGTTCAGAATGTACGATTTTAAAGGCAGGTCTCTTTATACAAAGAAACTGCTGGCATTCTTAACTAGTGAAGAATTGTGGCAGAAAAGCCTATTCTTCTGAGTCTCAAACATGGTCCGAGAAAGCATATTCTGATTGTAGCAACTGACCAGTCAATCCAGAGTTCCACTTACAAAACCCCCTGCCCTGTTGGCTTTTTGTTTCCATTTCCTTCCCTGAGAAAAGGGCAATGTGTGGTCCAGGCTGGAGAGCTCAAAGGCGTAAGTCTTTCCCCTAAACATATAGTATCCCCTCCTCCTGCTCCATTGAATTGGCACTTGATGAGCAGAAGTCAAGAGTGCGAGCTGATCTGTGTCAGTCATTCACAAGAGACCACTGCTTTGTTGTAGATTTTGTAGTGGGGAGGGGTAGAGAACCAGTTTTCTTGACAGGTACTGATCACAGGCAGTTGCCATTATTATGACTCAAACTTTGCTTTCTTTGACAAGGGTAGCGTGTCCTCCTTGTCTTCATCCTCCTCCTCCTCATCATCATCATCAGGGTAATCTACCAGACCCACGAGGCCTCCCTGTTCGGAAATAAGGATTATTTCAAGAAAAGGAAACACTACATTTTCAAATACATGTGTTTTAAGTCTGGGTAAAAGATACACCCCCCCCCACCCCAATATACTAACTGGTTATATCTGGGAGGTCAGACTGTATGCAGCTGAAATTCGTTACATATTTCCCAAGTTTTCCATGATAAAATTTTAAGTAGTTTATGATCCTTGCAAATCATCCAGGAGATAAACACTAATTACTGAATTTAAAATTCAAAATTTAAGTTTTAAGACTTTATGCATTAAAAAAAAATTTTAACAGAGTCTAAACGGTATCAAAACTAAAACCACAGAAAACAGACCATTAGAAATGAGGGTTGACAGACTATGCGAGGTTAGGAAAGTGATTCTGCCCTATCCCTTCCTCATTATTTCATCCAGGTTTCCTTTTAGCCCTGCTCCTTCACCAGAAACCACTGTAGCTCACTTCAGTCGTGATGTAGATCAATGAATCCCAAATGCCAGTCTGTTAACTGCTAGGCCAGGGAAACATAAGGCAGCCAAAAGAATTGGTTTTTATTCTGAGATGATGTCTTTCCTTCATTGCTGGTGGTAAATTTTTTTTTAAGCTCTTTATTGGAATATAATTGCTTCACACTCTTGTACCAGCTTATGAGGTACACCAAAGTGAATCAGCTGTATTTATACACATATCCCCATATCCCCACCCTCCCCATCCCAGCCCATCACCCACCATCGAGTTGATCTCCCTTTGTTATACAGCAACTTCCCACTAGCTATTTTACAGTTGCTAGTATATATATGTCTATGCTACTCTCTCACTTCATCCCAGCTTCCCTTTCACCCCCCCCCCCCCCCCCCCACCCCGTGTCCTCCAGTCCATTCTCTGCATCCTTATTCTTGTCCTGTCTCTGGGTTCATCAGTACCATTTTTTTTGTTTTTGTTTTTTAGATTCCGTATATATAAGTTAGCATACGATATTTGTTTTTCTCTTTCTGGCTTACTTCACTCTGTATGACAGACTCTAGGTCCATCCACCTCATTACATATAGCTCCATTTCATTCCTTTTTATAGCTGAGTAATACTCCATTGTATATATATGCCACATCTTTATCCATTCATTTGTTGATGGGCATTTAGGTTGCCTCCATGTCCTGGCTATTGTAAATAGTGCTGCAATAAACATTACCGTACATGTTTCTTTTTAGATTATGGTTTTCTCTGGGTATATATGCCCAGTAGTGGGATTACTGGATCATATGGTAGTTATACTTTTAGTTTTTTAAGGAACCTCCAAACTGTTGTCCATAGTGGCTGTACCAACTTACATTCCCACCAACAGTACAGGAGAGTTCCCTTTTCTCCACACCATCTCCAACATTTGTTGTTTCTAGATTTTTTGATGATGGCCATTCTGACCAGTGTGAGGTGATACCTCATTGTGGCTTTGACTTGCATTTCTCTAATGATTAGTGATGCTGAGCAGTGGTAAAATTTTGACTCTTCCTAAATGAAATGTTAGTGATAATAGACAGTTAATTCTTTTCTAAAAACTTTGCTTGCCAAAATTAGTAGTGTCCAGATATTTAGATTATCTTCTTCCTACAAAGTCTTTATCTGGGTATTAATTGGGAAAGTTGACAAAAGTAAATCATAATTAAACTTTAAAATTTCTCTAAATGTTTTGACACATACAAATGTGAATGTAAGGTTCTAAAATGCAAATAACCAAAATAAGACTATATTTAAATTTCTGTATTGGTCATAAAAACATTCAGAAATTTCTCAACTGCTGGTGGGAGAATTATTCTCTAGTTCACAAATGTTAAAATCTGTTCCAAAGACAGTAACCAAAGGGAGTACTAGTCACAATTATTGTTGAGAAAGCTTAAATTACGTAGGTCTAGGAGTCAAAAACATACCTTGGTAGTAATAGCTGCCGTCTGAGATGTATTTTTAGGGATGGATCCAGGAGAGCCTGGAGAGCCTGGGGACCCAGGGGACCCTGGAGAACCAGGCAGGTTTGGGGCAGGTGACTGGCTGGAGAGGGTCGTCTTTGTTCCACTAGAGAGAGAAAGCTTGAAACTTGGGCTCTGCCGACCAGAAAGATTCGTTTTCAGAAGCACCTCCTTTTCCTCACTTTCTTTTACTAAAAATGAGAATATTGTCAATAGCTGTCACCCATACTCATCTTTTCAAAATACCCCCAAAGTAAGGTGGCACTACAACACAATTAACCAGCTTACTCCTTTGCCAGAGAACACTGAAATTCAGTTTATGAACAAAGCTTAGCAAAATCCTTATTCACAG
This sequence comes from Hippopotamus amphibius kiboko, assembly GCF_030028045.1. Lineage (NCBI taxonomy): Eukaryota > Metazoa > Chordata > Mammalia > Artiodactyla > Hippopotamidae > Hippopotamus > Hippopotamus amphibius. The sequence continues at coordinate 175,080,402 of NC_080189.1, forward strand.
GACTTTACTACTAAGAAGGAAGGAGACCTTCAGTACTATAGTCAGTGTTCCTACCCTTCGTGAAATACCTCACTAAAGTCAAATTAAGAAAATTTATTCTATACCTTCACAACAGAGCTATTAAATTTTCATACTCTTTGCAAGAGTTTTTAAAAATCTGTTGTGACACAAAGCAGATACTAATCACTCTGTCAAGAAAACAAGGATAAACCTAGAGTGAGAAAGCCTTCATTTTTCCTTGCCCAACTTTTCAACATACATTTCTTCCTCTCCATGAATTTACTTATTGGATCCATAATGTCATCATCATTCTTAGTTTTGTCAGATGGAGACACTACAGCTTCTCCATCTTCCATGTCATCTTCATCTGTGTTGAACCACATCTCCTCTTCATCTTCTAGTGTTCTGGCGTCTCTTCGATATCTGTGATTCCTCAAAATGGAACGCATACTATGAGAAAAGTGAAGAAAGTAGAATTAAAGACTCGTAAAGACTTTTTAGTCTTCAAATATTGTCCCAAGTTATAGTCTTAATAGATTAATGGAATAATACAGATTTATACACAGAGACTGAGGGGGAAAAAACAAAAACAGATTTTACCCAGCATATAATAAAAAAAATACATTCCACCATATCTAGTGTTTACTAATGCAATCAAAATTCCTATTATCAGAATTGAAATGTTACAGATCAGTTATTAAAATTGTTAACATTAGGAATTAACAAGTCTTAATTTACAGATTTTAAAATATATCACTAGTATGTGAATTCAGATATTTAGAAAAAAATGCACAAGATTACATTAAAAGAATTTGTAACCTTAAAGCAAAGCAAATAAGGTAATATTCTGATTTTACTTTGGACACAAAAGTAGCCTTACTGCCATATTGATGTTTTGCTTTTTTTTCTTTTCATTATCTAACTTGATATATGCCTGAGAAAAGTCTACAGATCAAACTGATATCCACCTAACACTGTCAGGAAAGCATTTACATTGACCATTAGAGAAACTACAACTTCTATCTGCTTATTTCCCCCTCACCTTCCAAGGTAAATAATAAACAAGCAAAAAAGAGCTACCACCATAAACTTGTCACTGAATGAACAGGTTCAGATATGTGGTAATCTACCTGTCAAGTTTGGGATTATCTTGTCTTTCTCTTTGCTGTTCAAATCTCAGTTTCAATCCTTTAAATGTTTGTACATAATCCACATCTTCCAGTGCTTTCCAGTAATTTTCAATTACATGAGCAGTTAATGATTTTATATCTTCCTATAAAAAGAATCATAATAAAAAATGATAGGAAAAATGTTATTTTAGCAAAATATGAGGCTTAATAGTGAACTCATAAACCTGCCCCAAACAGTTTAATTTCATAAAATTATTACCCAATCTTAGGGACAAACAAATGAAAATGGGCATAACATATACTGGCTACTTCAACAGCCCCCGACTGTAGGGTACCTCAGAATTATCCATGGCTCCTTCCACAGTAAATGCCCAGCTCCCACCCTAGACAATTCTCATTCAGTAAGTCTGGGGTGGTGCCCAGGCATATGTATTTTAAAATCACACTAAAGAAAAGTGCTGGAGGTGGATGGCATCGATGACTGCACAAAAATGTGAATGCACTTAACGCCACTGACTGTACACTTAAAAAAATGGTTAAAAGGGCAAATTTTGTTAGGCACATTTTACCGTAATTTTAGAAAATGGCATGCCACAGATCATTCTGACACACACCAGTGTTTGAAAATTACTAGTCTACTCTATCATTAAACAATCAAGTTTGCTCTTTAGAGACATATGGAGGAATGTCAAGAAAAATTCAAAAAACCTCAAAGTTAAAAACAAAACAAAAACACATCCAAATACTTATGTCAACTATAATTTTACTTTCTTAAAATGACTACCATGACAGTGTTAAATCAGTTTTCAAACTATCCTATAAAGGATTCATAGCTGCTGAGAGAGATTACTTTGTTTTTTGTTAGTTCAAATTGAATCTCACGTAAGCTTTTGGTAACAATGGTTTTCTTCCAAAAATTCTCTCCAAATATAATCATCTCAAATAAGCCAAAATACAAATAATGCATATTTGATTTTCTCACCCAAAATTCTAACTAAAAAGTATGGAACCTACCACTCTAATAAACTCAAACATTTCTATTATGGCAGAGTTCATCAGATTGTAGCGGGATCCGTTGTTGAGAAATGCTTTGACTACTGGTTCAAACAAAAAACTTTTCATTATGTAGCGGTTGTAAAACTCATCTTTTAATCCAATAATCTTTCTCTTAAAACGAAGAGCACCTGAAACACAGAGGCATTTTTGTTCACATTACATACCATATTTTCATATTTTAGAATTTAAAAAAAAAAACCTGTTTAATAAACATAGTTCTTCATGCAGTAATAAGTTACTGCTTCCAGAAGTATAAACCTAAGGATAAGGATTACAAGAGTTATCAGAAAAATGTATTCCAAAAGCAGTATATGTCATCATAGAACACAAGTCTTAGAAAGCCAGAAGAATTCTGGAAATAAGTTACTAATTACTAAAATGTACTTTACATCTGAAACTAGAACTAAGATAGGGCTAATACATGAATTAACCTATCATACTACTTAGGATGAGAAAATTCCAAATGTATCTTTTTGTATATACCTTCAAAACAATAGAAAAAACACTTTTATTAGGGCAATCCACTCTATAATTTGATCTTCGTTATTTTTGGACACTCTTATTATTCTGTATCAGGGTTAATGGGTTTACATTGGTTTGTTTTTGCATGTGTTTGTAGAAATGCCATAAACCCACGTAAATCTGCATGACCCAAAATTTGCCTTCCTATAGTTTAGGAATCAATTTAGAGGATGTTTTTAAAATGTGGTCCTCTATGTTTATTGCAGCGAGTATGCTTTTTATTTTTTTTTCCTAGTTTTCTTTTTTACAATTAATTAGGCTTTAACTTACAGATTAAAAGGTATATTTACATCTTGAGGTATGGGGAGCTACTTAAGTCACCATTCGTCAAGATCCAAATATACTCAGACAGCTAGACTTCAACAAAGCCCTCTTTACCTAAATGGAATTATCAGTAAGTTAATGCCCCAGTTATTGTAAACAGTTCAAAAAAGCATACTCACTTCATGCAGTCACATCGTCTTCAGTTGGCAAGATTAAATATTGTGTTTGTATTTTGGTTTCTTTGGAGATCATGGAAGTGGCTCGTTAAATTGCCAATTTGTTATTAATCAAGTCCTTCATGAGCAGGTAGCCAGGCAACCATGCTGACACGGTTTCTGGGTAGGAAGGCAGAGGAGTAAAGCAGCTCAATTTTTCTTTAGTTGGCAGAAAAGAGGTCCACAAGTGAATGCCCAATTAGGTACAGTTGATTATAAACTGCCTTAACAATCCAACTTATTTAACAGTGTCTCTTACTAAAGAGACACTCTGGGCAGGGAGTTCAAAATAGTTTATAGAATAGAATAATTGCATTTTATTTTTTAAAACTGAATATTTTCAAATACATAAGCATGGTGAAATAAGACATTTTAAACAATAAGCGTCATCTTTCTTTGTGATAATAAGTCAAAGCCTAATAAGGGTTTATTTTCCCAAAACAATGATTTGAGAGCTTGTTTTTTTTGTTTGTGTGTTTTAAACGTTACTTGTCAAAGGAACGTAGGCAGTTCCATTTGTTAGAATAAAAATCAATACTTTAGAGCTCAGGCTAATAGGCCGAATTTTAAGCTTTTAGTAATTAAGGCAAGTGCTATTATTTTAAAAATTGTTACTCCAACTTTGCAGGCTTTGTGGAGACTTGTGTCCTATCATAACACACACTAGCTGAACCCCGTGGTCTGCATGCAGTTCCTGGGTACATGAAAAGAAAAATTCCTTCCTAGAATTCACTAAGACCAGAGTATGCAGATGGCACCACTGCCATCTCCTCAAGAGCAGTTTTGTTCAGGAATTGCTAAGGGTAGATAGAAGGTGAGTCTAATGGGCCTTTTTGTTTTGCTCCTCATTTGCCCCCATTTATTTATATCAAGAATTGTGTCATTTCCACCCAAACCTCTCCCCAAAAAGAAACTTGCATGAAAAATATCCAACCACTATTCTTGCTGTTGAATAAAAAGTTACTTTCAAAAATTTACCAGTGAGTTCTATGAAGTCAAGCTGCGAGAAAGCTTTTGGGATAGGTCAAATTAGCAACACGGTAGGATTCTCAATGCAAAAAGGCACTCTGCTTCCACTCATATCTCTAACCTTTATTAACATGCCAAGAACCTCTTCTGCTTCATTTCAATCATCTCTAAAACAAATACATCTTTACCTTATACAACATGAGTTTTATGTAAGTTTGGAATGTTTTTGCCTCATATGTAACTAATGACAGCTGAATAAAAGCATCTACCAAACTTTTTCTTTACCTCATTCTTCATATAGATTTCCATATTTTAACAAAAACAACCAGACAACATAAAGGTATGAGCTAAAAAGCTACAAAGTAAGATTCAAGAATCCAGAAAAGGCTAAGACTGATAAAACTGGTGTGTGTGTGTGTGTGTGTGTGTACACATATCTAACCTATAAAGACTAAACAGGATTGCTGTTCTCACCCACAGACTTCATTGTATTATCTTTAAATATAATACAAATATAATTAAGAACCAGCTGATATAAAAAACTGAAAGTCCCCAAACTGGGTACATTTAACCAATCTTTTGTCTTTACAAGTGGACATCTAAATTTACTTATAAAACCTCCCTTAAAAAAAAAAGAACACTATACTTAATATTTCAATGTACTCTTTTCTAAGACTGAAAATACCTTAAATCTCCTCAAATTTATGCTTAGTCCTTTTAGAAATCCTTGATTAAAAACTCCTGCTGTACTGCCAGTCCTAAAGGGTGCATTCCTACTGACTGGCATCTTCTCTCAGGAGCTACTCATTCTCAATCCTGGGAAGAGAGCCACACTAAGAATCATTTGAGGAAGAATAAGGTTCAATTAATGACAACCTAACTTAGTTTGGAAAATGTTAACACTAATGAAACATAACTAAGACTTTTGCTAGCATGCTTAACTTCTTACAATATAAAATTCTCTTCATAGTTCTCATTAAATATGAGAAATTTTCTTTTCAATACTCTAAGCAAAATAATGAGATGAGGGACTAAAAAGGCCTTTCCTTTTCTGCCACTCTCCCACTAGACTCATGCAGTCTACCTGTACCAAACCACTAACACACCACGCTTTCACATTTGTTCACGTTAACTGTGTATTCAACCAAGAGAATCACTCTCCCATGCTCAAGACACAACTTATTTTACTTCTTTTTATAAGATTTTCCTGATGTGCCTCATTCTGGTAAAATAAATCATTTCCACTGTACATCCAAACACACCTCGATATAGTGTTTTTGATGTTGTTTTGATATTTACAGCCTCTCTCTCCTCCTCTGAGCCACTTCACAGCTGGGTTCAGGTCTTAATCATCTTTTTCCTAATACCAGGTATGTATCATACTTCATCAAATATGAGATGCCACTGATTGCAAAAAACCTTTTCTATTAACTTATTCATTTATTCAGTTTTCCCATTCTGTCTCATCTGCTCAAACTCCCTTTCCCACACTCAAACAAAACCTTCTATGCTGACATGAAAGAACAGTTCAAAGAAGTGTTCTTTATTAACTTCCTCTGAACTTGCTTTGAGACTCACTTTTCTGTGATAGGTTTATAAGGAAAATGAGTATGAGTTTAAAAGCCCTTCTTTATATGCACCATTCCTTTTGGCTGAAAAAGATCTGACCACTTGTATTCTCAGTTCATACTACAGTGTGTACACTAGACTGAAAAACTAATTCTACTATAACTGTCACCCTCATAGGTTTCCTTCTAAGAAAAATTCATTGAACTTCCTATTTTGAATACTATTTTTTTTTAAAGATTTGTTTGATGTGGACCATTTTTAAAGTCTTTATTGAATTTGTTACAATACTGCTTCTGTTTTATGTTTCATCTTTCTGGCCTCAAGGCACATGGGACCTTAGCTCCCCGACCAGGGACTGAACCCACAGCCCCTGCATTGGAAGGCAAAGTCTTAACCACTGGACTCATCAGGGAAGTCCCTTGAATACTATTTTAAAGATAAAATGTTGACAAAATAAATCAACATCAGAAATATCCTTATAAACAATGTTTTTATAATTTAAGGATATTTTAAAAATCAATCAAGCAAAACATCTTTTTTTTTTGCCACACAACATGGCTTATGGGATCTGAGTTCCCCAACCAGGTACTGAACCCAGGCCCTCGGCAGTGAAAGCTCGGAGTCCTAACCACTGGACTGCTGGGGAATTCCCAAGCAAAACAATTTAAAATGAAATAGAAAAGGATAGCAAAAATGGATGTATATGTTCAAGCCTCTAATTAGTGGATGGTTATGATGCCTTTACACAACAACAAAACAACCAAACTTACCCATAAAAACCAGAAGGCCAGAAGAGTTAGTTACCAACAGACATCTCTCATTAAGCCTCTAGGGTACCCTAAAATTGGTATGGCAGCTTACCAAAGAAGGCTGACTACTACATGAACAAGAATATTCTGGATTAACCTAGTTCCAATTCTGAAACATATTTTACTTCAGTAAACTAGAGTCTGAAGAATACAGTGAAAGTGAATTTCTGAAAAACATGTATAACTGAGAACAGTCCTGTTAAAAGACTATCTGTTGCTCTAAAAGAGCTGACAAACCCTTCCCATAAAGGTCTACAGAATACATATTCTAGGCTTTGTAGGCCATATACAATCTCTGTATTTTTTTAAACAATTCTTTAAAAACATAAACTATTTTTCAGCTTGCAGGCTGTGGAAAAACAGAGCATGGACTGGATGTGGCCACAGCTGTGGTTTGTCACCCCCTGCTCTAAAATATCTGAGGTAACATAATGTAATATGTCAAATATATCTCAGTAAAGCTGGGGAAAAAATATTTGTGGAATTAATGAATGAACCATCTGTAGATATTTGTGCTAGGCAGTCTATAATTTAGAAAAAATGTATTTTGGAAACTCAGTGCTAATTATTAGCTATGTTTTCCAGATTATGAATATATTCTTCATAACTTAGTGTGAGACTCTAGTCTCACAAGAATGTCTAATTTGTGACTGTCACACTATATATAAGAATAAATAAGATAAATAAAATGATTTAATGTGCCATTTTAATAATACTTTAAAATCTTTTGTAGATATACTCTAACCCCTTTACTACATATTGAGAAAGAAGAGTCAGGAAAATCACCTGCTCAAAATGTGGCAAAAGTACATTATCAGTATAGTTTAGTATTAGAACCTGAAATCAGTGATCTTTTCTTCTCAGGCAATAAGAACCGAAAGATAACAACATAATATATAGACAATAAGTAACTCTACCAGAAGCAACACTTACATAATGCCAAGAAAGCATGCTTCGAGGCCATAAGAACTAGCACTCTCCGGAGGATGTCCTTATTAATAATGTAGTTCTTTATGTGGTAGGTATGGTGCTCCACACAAAATGTTAACAATTCCAATACAAGTGCCAACAACTGGGCAGTCTGAAAATCATCTAAACAAACAAACAAACAAAATACAATTATACTTAATGGCTTATATTCTTTTCCTCCCCAAATATAAGAATCCAAATTCCAATCAAGTATAAAATCCCTTCTATTAACCCAAATATGTTAAAGTTAAGGAAAAGGGAACTACCATTTATCGAATGCCTACCATGTGCCAAGAACTGTGCTCTCCATTTTTTCACATTTAATTTAAACAACTCTGTGAAGAATTAGTGTCAGAAGACCCAGGTATGAAATATTATCAGTAATGCAAACTGGGATACAGATTTATTAGATCTGTTTTATTCCAAAGAGGAAGAATGCTCTACCATGTCTTATATCCCTCAATGGATGCACAGATATCACAGGAGGTCCCACCAGACATCATCTGGCTTTTGATGGAACTACTCTCTCTGCTCCTTTGACTCGTGCGCTTTGTGCCTCCTTTTACTACACATAATAAGTCCACACTGAATTATAATTACTGGCTTATCTTCCTCACCAGGCACCAAGCCTCCAAAACTTTTTTCATTTCCCCCATTTAACCCCTAACAGTTATATATACAGCAAAGGGCCTTCCACACAATGGGTTCTCAATAAATGTCTGATGAACTGAACGTGTGGGTTTGGAAAGAAGCCTCAAGCTTTACCTACTATGAATAAAGTAGATAGGGAAAAATGAATATCACATTTCCAAGACTTGATTCTAGGGTCACAAAAAAAAAAAGGTAAATTTAACGTTTATTTTCTAAGTGGTGTTATAAGTTAAAAATATACTATATTGATAATTCATATGACAAAATAACATTCTCAAAACTTCAACAAGGAATTTCCCAATGAAGACCCTAACATACACACACACACACACTCACTCTAAAGGAAGAAAATGCAGAAATAAATAATCCTACCTTTGATATAATCCTTAATGCAAATAAAAACAGCTTAATACTAAGCACAAACTTTGTTCTTTATCTACAGACCTGGAGTACAAATAACATAAAATGAATCTTCTAATAGCTGCTTCTTTCTTTTTGTTTCATATATGTGAATGCAAACCAAATACAAATACTGCTTTAGCAAAAAAAAACTTTTTTAATTCTGAAAGCAACAAATTATCTCTAGTATCTTCTTTCCCAGTAGCACTTTTAGAAGAAATTTTACCTTCTAATCACCTCTTCTGAAAATATATTAGTAGACCTCTATGTTAACACCAATTTTCTGAGTTTCAGAATTCAAGAACAAAGAACTTAACTACCAACCTGTATTATCTTACCTTTGCTAGGTTTGTCTTCTGTTGTATTTGCCAGTAAGGGAGCAGTAAGGACATGCATACAGTGCTTGTAGAAGAAACCCAGAAATTCAGTCTTTTCTGTTTTCTAAGGAATCAAAAACACTTCCATGAACTTTAACTGCATTGGTTCCTAGCAGCAATAAAAATTGTATAATATGAAAAAGAGAAAAATGCCCATGGCTTACATTGGCAGTAGCTAACATGTTTTCTGGGTCAACTAATGTTCGAAGCAGGCCCATAAGCTGGACCGCCCCTCCGAGTTCAGGGTCTGCGTCACAAATCATATGCTCTATAATGAGGTTGATAAGCAAAATATCCTGGTGAGAAAAACATACACAAGAAGGATCACTTATCATCAGAGAGAAGGGAAAAGCACATACTATGACATACGCTGCAGCATTACCTAGCTATAGCTATCCTGTTAACTGCAAACAAAATGAAATGCTTGACTGATTTCTTTAATAATACAGAGCAGTTTTCCAAAAGTATGGTATAGGCACATTACACAAATAGTACCAGAAAGAAAAGAAAGTTTTTATTATCTTTAAATCCCCTTGATTAAAATAAAAACAAAGTTTCAGTTTGGTGCTAACAGATCTTTTATACCTCTTGATAACAAAATCTCCCTTCTGAAGAAAGCTAATGGACTTTTAACAGTAAGAATATTTAGGTAGAATTTATAACATTGTTCTTTCACTGCATTTTTATAGATTCCTTCTATTTATGGCAAATGATAACTGTATCTGTTCATTTACGGAAATGATATATACAGTTTCCATTTAAAATAAATATAAGAAAAAATTAGTTGGTACCTGAATGTCTGAAATTGGGGGAAACAATTACATTATTTAGAGAGCACACAGGAGAAAATATATATTATAGATATTCCAAATGATATAGAAAATTGACTATTAGATTTCCTGATGCTCTACTATGACTGGTTTTCCTGGCTGAAGGAGTAAATAAAAATTGAGAGGGATTCAATGAGAAAATCCCTGCTCTTGCCTACATATGCAATGGTAGGATAGACAAAGGGAAATGCAGACATATATGGAAATAATAATTAAGACTGGGGATCAAGAAGACCACTGCATATAAATAAAGTATACCAATGTATGTTCAACTAGTGGGTTACAGGGCCAACAAGAATAGCCTTTATTTTTAATATATATATTTTGTTTTTCAAGATAGGACATTATAAAAGCAAAATGCGACATAACATTCAATTGTTCAAACTGGCACTTCCTGCACCTACCCTGACAATACAGTTTTTTTAAGTGTTAAATATAGAAGTTACTAGGCATTCCACTTCATTTTGACATCACAACACATTAAGATCTTTTTAAAAAGTAAAAAGTCTATTTTCTCATCTGTAAAAATATGATAGGCTGGAATTCTGCATATATATATTTTTTTCCCTAAGAGGTTGTCTTTTTACCCCCTCCCTTAAGGAGCTGAGGGCAGAATAGTTTATTCTTAAGTAAAAAGTTACTTCCAAGATTTTAGTTGGGGAAGGATAAAATAAAAAAATCAGAATCATTGGTTTAATCATCTGAAAACAGAGCACACACATTTAGGGCTTCCACATATGCCATGTACCACAGACTCCGGGAGAACCTTTCACATCACCAGGACACATTTTCTCCCTGATTCTGAAACTGATGGGTGAGTGGGTGAGTGAGTGAGTGAGTGAGTGTGTGTGTGTGTGTGCGCGCGTGTGTGCAACACAACAGCTTGTTCCCTATGGTTAGGCAGTAAAGAAAGCACCCTAAACATTTTCCAAAGGACTGAGCTTCCTCATTCTTATGATTTTGAGACACTATCCCTAGCAAAGCCAATGTTTTCCTAGGAAGTTATTCATAATTCCACATATAGCAGAACCACTTATTAAATGACTTAAACAACACAACATAGCACATTAACTTCAGAATTAAGAAACAATCTCAAAAATTTTAAAAGAAATTTAAGTTGAGCATTAACAAATAACTGCTGTAAGATAATTTATAAACTGAGATAGGAGCCAATTTAGGGGAAGAATAAGCCATGATATCATGGCTACACTTTTCTCAAACATTGACTATTTAAATCTTTAAGAAATGAATAATAAATACAGTTATAGCTCCCTATGTATATAAATACTTACTGTTAGTGCAAATATTTACCTTGTTGGTTATTTTTTGCTCTGTTAACTTCTTACTTACATCATCATTCTGTTGTGCCTCCTGCATGACAAACTCTCGTACCATGGATGGATTATATTCAACCAAGTATGAGAATATATCAGTAGCAGCACTTCGCACCTGTGTATCATCCATGCCCTGCAGATAAAAAACTCTTATTTCTCCTATAATAATAAAAATATGGAACTTGCAGCTATATAAATCTAAAACCTAACAAATTATAAGAAAACATTTCAATAAAAAAAAGGTCAAGGAAATTGTTGTATGTAAAATTCTTGTTCTATGGATAAAGTTATACTTTTCTTTTACTCCTGTTTATTTTCCTACTTTAACATTTCAAATAATAGGCTGCAAAGTTAACAAATTATTGATATTAAAAATATGGCAAATTCCTGTATGTGTCCTTTCAGTACTATGTAAGGACTCTCTAATACTAGAATTTTATAGCTTTTTAACTTTATGTAATACACAGCTATTAAATATATAGCCATATAATCAAATAACTGCATGTTACATAAAAAATATACTATTTTTGTATTAAAAATATAATGGTAATTAAGTATAAGGAGATAAAAACTTACAAGGATGACTTCTAAAGCTGGTAATATACCCATGTTTGACAAAGTTTTGAAAAAAGCATCTCTGTTTTGAGGTTGTAGCGTTTGGGAGAACGCACAAAATTCTTTTAAAAAGTTAACCTGAAATTAGGAAAGAGGATCAGTGGCTGTAAAGGTTGGGTTGTTTTAGATTCATGCTCTTCATAATATCAAATTTCTTACCAATTCCTGTCTTTTTTCCTCATCTGTTGCTTCATCTGTTAGCTGTGCAAACAAATCTGTCAGAAATTTTTCATCTTCCTGTGAAATCAAAGCATAAATTTATTGGCAATGCTGTTTTTTAAAAGAAGGAAAAAACTATTAAAGGATAAATTGGGGATTTTATAGAGATTATCCTTTATATTTCGGCAAGGCTCTATTTCCTAAGTCTACTTAAGAGCCACATTATAAATATGTTAGGCCTTGCGGTTTCTACCACAGCTGCTCAGTTCAGCTGTCATAGTCGGAAGCAGCCATAGGTAATGTCAATGAATGAGTATGGCTGTGTTCAGATAAAACTTTATTTACAAAAACAATCATGGTTTGTAGATCCCTCATTTTCATAGGGTTTCATAACCTTAACTTTAGAAGTTAAGGTTCTACAACCTCTCAAATGAAAATAAAACTTTCTTCATGTTTTTAAAAACAGAAATGATTCAATTATTTAAAAAGCTAAATTCAGAACTTTTAAAGAAACATCTTTTATTTGAAGATATCCACATACACACGTACAAAATAATTTAATACATTATTATATTATTCTACATTAAATTAAAATGTATTAAATTATTTTGAAAATGATTCAAAAGATACTCTCATAGGATACTAATCTGGGCATGTGAAAGAATACAGAATTTGAAAATAACCTCATATGTTATCTTACATCCTTATTTTATAATTGCGACAGATTAAGAAATTTACCCAAAGCCCAATCACAGTTAGCAGGTAGGTGGTAGAGCCTTCCTGATTGCCCATTCAATTTTTTCTGTCATTATTTTTAGTTAAGATTTTGTTATATTTTAATTCCATACTACCTAAGCTAGTAGAAATAAATTCAACACTACATGCCCTACAGACATGCCTAAGTCTAAGTACATACATGTATGTATCTATGTGTGTATCTCCCGCTAGTTTATAAACCCCATATTCACTGCTGTAGGTGCTCAAGAAACATCTTCTGTGATACTAAATTAGTTTGGCTATTCCCACCTTTACTTTTTCTACAGTGTACAAACAGGCCATACCTCAAATAGCATCCAATATCAAGATTCATCTCAGATATATCCCACCAAATGGAAATCAAACGATTAGATTAAAAAAGATTCTCTGAACTGCTGTGAAGTATAATTAAGAATGTTCAACAGTATTATACAGAAATCAGTCATGGTAAGGGTTATGACTGTGTACAAGGTGGGGAGGAACCTGCTTTAATTACTCCTTGTTAAAAAATTAGTAAAACTCTCCTTCACAGCAGCACTTTGGATATAAATTCTCTACATCAAGAGAAACAGAAAGACCTACAGCATTGGCAGCCAGCATTTTACAAGAGCATACTATAGGGAAATAGAGACTTAACAACTTGAAATTATTCATACTTAATGAGTAAACCGGGCATTTTACAGGGCTGAAGACCAAGAAAACAAAGAAGTGAGAAATCCCTATGTAATAAAAAGAGAACCATGTGGAGCTATAGAAAAGAACCAACAGCGCTTAGGATGACAGAAAGAAACCAAGAATCAAAACTAGGCCCGAACAATATATGCAGTTTATTGTACATCAATTATATCTCAATAAAAACAAAACAAAACACAAAACTAGACCAGAACAGGGGATCTATTAGGTGGCTCACAAAAACTAGTATCTTATCAAAGAACAAATGAAAATTAGTACCAGAACGCTTTTTCTTCCATTATCAATCACAATACACTATTGTAGAGGAATACTGTTGTACTTACCAGACTATATTGCCTATATTATTTGTCTGTCTTGAATGGAAAACATGTCAAATTAGTCAACATGAAATGGACTTATCACTAGCTTCAGGAAAGCAGTTTTGGTACAACTGACTTTTCTATTTGAATTCATATATATGTATGAATACATATATATTATATGTAATATATTTATATGGTAAATGTGTTTAATATAAATATATTAAATACAATATATTTATAATATATAATAATATATATATTATGAATATATATATATTAGGTGACAAAACCAGGGTCACTGAACATATAGCAATTTTCTAAAAAGGAACAGACAAAAATTAAATTTACTGTTTTATTCATAACATGTGCTACCACGCAGCTGTCACTGACATTTACCTCCTTTTTAATTTAACAAACCCAGGTTTCAAATAATTACTTTACTTGTAGATCTGAAGTAAGGTCTTTTAAGATAATAGCTTTCAAATCAAATCACTTAACTGTTATTGTTACAATACCTTGGGCATAAAGAAACAAAACAAACAGGAAGTATGCAACTCACAAATCTTTGCACTATGCAAACGTATTTCAGTTGAACTAGATGAATTCATGCACCATGGAATAATTTACTGAGAGATTCTGACTTTGGGGGTGTTACAAATGCAGATTACTGGTCAGCTCCGATCTGGATTGTATGTTTTGTGCAGAACCCAGGATGCATCCTAGGCAGTTGATGCAAGCACCCTAACACACCACACCCGAGAGACTGGGCATACTATGAAGAGAAAATATGGAGTTTAACAGGCAATTATTAATAGATACTTTAAAAATAATGCTCAGGAGTCTGGTATCATGTTTAATGCTTTATAAGCATGCATCTTATTTAATCTTCAGATGACCTTATAGTGTGGGCACTAATATCACCAACCTTAAGATCAGGAAGCTGAAGCTTTTAAGAGATTAAGAAAGTTGCCCAAGTCACATAGCTAGTGAGTGACAGGCAGAGCTGAAACTCATATTCAAGCCTAACCTCCCCACACTCTCACCCATCACAAAAGCATGCCTTTTGGTAGGGAGACATGCAGCTATAACTTGCCAACATCTGCTGGACCTCTAATAAATGATTACCTGGGAGTTCGATAATTTGTATTTTATATTTAATGACATTTCTTGGCTTCTATTTTATTTTTCTTTCCTCTTCCAATCTATTCTGTTCTATGCATAACTGATAAGATTAGTATCCCCAAAATTCTACATTTTATCACTTCATTAAGATCCTTTTCCTATAATTTCTTAAAACTAGTTTTGTTTTTGTCTTTGTTTTAAATTACATTTATCGTTCCTAATCCAAACACAACCTTCTGGTCCCACAATATTATATATTGTAATCTCTTATATCACCAAAATACATAACTTTAGACAAAAATTAAAATTCAATTTATGTGCCTAAAAAGAACAGGATATTACTTCTGCTGAAGGCAATAGGTATCTTTTTAAGAAAAAAAAAAAATGATCTAACTCACCTGTAACATACCAACAATTTCTACCTTATTGAAAAAGATAAAGGAGTGAAGTGTTGATAACATATTTTCTTCAAAGACTGAAGGGGTAGGTAGAACCATATCTTGTATATACTGAACTCTGTATGTCTGATGAATTTTTTGTTTCAGCTCAGGATCTGATATGGGAATCACTTCTTTGAACTTGGCTGTTTTTGTAAGAAATTCCCTATGTTTTCGTGGTTGTGATAAAGCAGGATCATATTCTAAGCATCCAATGACGTCCATTATACATTCCTCGGAGAACATAACTTCAAAAAGAGCAGTTCGATTCAAGAGGAAGATGCCTTTGATAATTTCGTACAAGTGGTGCAGTCCTTCAATATTTTCCAAATCCTCACACACATGAAAAAGCTCTAAGAGCTTTTTAATATAACCCTCATTTTCCAGTGCTAGTGCAAGTTTTTCACGACGCAAGGGGGAAGGTAAAGATGATGCCACAAGTTCTGCAATTTCCTCAAGGCGACTTAATTCACAAGATGGCAATTCTAAACCTGGCGATGACATATCATCAAAACGCTCCTCTTCAGACTCATCTACAAGGTCCTGAGTGATGTCCACTGACGGGTCCTTTCCTTGAACCTAGCAAACAAGATTGATGATAGCTGACAAAGTATAATCAAAGCAAATCTAAATGATATTCTTAGATACAACAGACATTATAAGAAAACTATAATGATAGTTTAAGACTACAACTTTCTTCAAACGACACAACTGCCTACTTTTCTAAGCACATTTCTGCAAATAATATATACTTTCAATTTAAGGAAGGAAGTTCAAAGTTCAGACATGGAATGAGCTTTCTTTTAAGTACAAGGTTTACCAGCAACGGAAACATTCTAAAGATCCACTAAACTAACTGTGACTGTGACTTAGAGTGCCCTGCAGACCCATAATATTAGAGGCCTGATGGGAAAACATCCACTCACATCTTATATCCATGGCCCTCTTTTCCAACAGACCAGGGCAAATATCAGAAGCATTCCCAGCACTGTGCTCCAGTATGGCCACCAAACTCTTCAAAGTTTAAGTAAAATTGAAACAAATGCTGTGACCATAAAAATATATGTAAGAATAAGAAAAGTATTTAATATCAGTTAATTTAGACACCGAGGGCCAAGAAAATTTACAAACTGGCCACAGTGGGTCACTGATTTGGTATAAATGCTGGTTAGTAGCCCAAAAATATGGTTAAGAAAAACTGAGTGGGAAATAAGTGCACCCACACAAAAATAAAACCACATAAAAAGAAACTGCAACCTATGTGTAGCAGACCTATCCCCTAAGAATACCTGCATAAAGTTAAGTAACCAAACCATAAGTTCTCCTTTCTACAAACCCAAACCTGTACCCTTTATGATCCCCTAAAAGCTCTAAAGTTTGTCATAAACCCCAACTTTATGTCAGTGTAGAGGCTCTATTATAAAAAGATAACTTATTTAAGTCTTCACCAATTAAATACATTTCAAGGTAAAAAAAAAATTTTTTAGAAAAGGTCAAAGACGTATTTTGGAATGAAATGAGTTTTGTTATCTTGGCCCTATAATTTGAGACACTGCCACTAAACCAGCCCAAAAGGCCAAGTTGAATGGCAAAGGGATAGAAAAATTAGACCTTATGTGAAATGACCAACAAACTTAAACTGTTTAGCATGGTTAAGAGATGTGATGGATACTAGAAGGGAAGAAGTCCTGGACTAAGTCTTGAAATATGCTGCAAGGTGATACTGTCTTGACCTTAACCCAGTGGGCAGCACCACCAAAAGGAGGCTAGGCACATTCACAGTTTGTACCTGGCATAGTCTAAAACTGGCTCTGGATTTTTTTTAATTACATAAGATCTTATCACAGCTTTAAATTCCTAATATTCAAGCTATGGCTTTACCTACAGAAAAATGGTAGGCGTTTGATTACAAAACCAAATGAAAAGGGATGAAAGCCCTTATTGTAATGAAAACGCAATCTTCTTGAGTTAACTTGCAAATAGGAAGGCTGAACAGGTAATCAAAAAGGCCTGTGTTTAGGATTCTGATCTGCTCAGGGAAACAAGGTGAAACTGTAATAATTTGACAAATATGTTTCAGTCTTACTTTCAGAACAGAAGCAACAGAAGAATGAAAATTTAAAAAAGAAAGCAGACTAAGCTAGAAGAGAGAGCTTTCCTTATGAGAAAGGATACATCTCAACAGTCAATCTGGACAGATATGAAGAAAATCAGAAGGTGAAGACTATAAAAGATATAAAAAGGCAAAAGAGATGCACCCAGACATAACTGCTATCAAAGAGGGTACTAGAAAATGGGGAGATTTTTTAGTTGTTTCTAGATCAGAAAATGATGAGTTCAAGAAATAGAGAAACAGATCTCAGAGAACAGAATGTAGTAAATTCCCTAGAATAAGCCAGGATCCAGAAATTAATTGAGAAGTAGAGTCAGGATCATAAGAGTCATTGAGAAATGACACCTTGAACATAAACTATGTAAAAGTTGGAGGAAGATCAGAAAAGAAGAAAGTAGGCAGTGATTCTCAGGAAAGTTACTGTAGAGAAAAGTATACAGGTACTACTACCTGTGCCCCAAGAGAAAATGACTGAAAAATTTATGGTGTTACAGACTAAGGAAAAGTATAATAAAGGTTCAACAACTTTAAAGGAGAGCCAGGCATGGCAGTAACAGATTGAGTCCAAGTCTGAGTTAAATACTGGCCAAATAAAAGACTGTATCCAGGGTGGGATTGTTCATCTCAGAAAGGTGAAGGAGAACAAGCTTTGTCTGAATAACGGGTGCTGTCAACACCACCCTGAGCTCATTAATCTCATCCTTCTATGGTAGAACTCTGCATGACAAAAATCTAGAGGAACGTACTGTAAAAACAACTGTATGGGGCAAAAAGTGAAGAAGGCATAAATATAAATGTTAGTTTTTCACATGTTACAAGAAGGAAAGGGACAGCTTAACAGGCAGGTTAATTTATGAAAAACACAGCTGAATAAAATTACATAGCAGAAATAAATTCTGCAAATTAAGGGAAAACTGTGCCTCAAGAATATTGTGGCTTCTATTAAGGCAGTGGCTCTTAAACTTCAGGGTGCATCAGAATTGCCTGAAGCAGGCGTTGACAAATGACAGCAAAGCCTGGCCCACCACATATTTTTGTAAATAAAATTTTACTGGAAGAGAACGACGTCCTTTTATTTACGTTTTATCTATACAACAGCAGCACTGAATAAGCTATTAAACTGTATGCTCCACAAAGCCTAAAATATTTACCATCTTGCCCTTTACAGAGAAAATCTGACCTAGAGGGCTTGATAATTAAAATTACTGATACCTACTCACAGAGTTTCTGATTCAGTAGATCTGGGATGGGGTTCTCATAATTTGCATTTCTATCAGATCCCAGGTCATGCTCATCCAGCTGGTCTGAGGACCACATCTTGAGAACCAATCAATTAGAGAATGTGCTGAAAGTTATTTATTCTCTAGATAAAATAAACGTGAAGATAAAGTGTCCTTAAGATATAATGGTCTAAATGAGTCCATAACAAGATCCACTTTAGTAGCTTTAGCCACTAGAGCGTGTAAAAAATGACCATTCACAAAAGACTGTAGATATTATCACTAGACTGAGGGCCTAGAAACACTAGGGAATTTCAGAATCAATTGAGAACATGCAGGATGATGTTGAAGAGAGAGTCGAAGAGCCACAAGTTACTGAACAAACAGTAACATGATCAGACTTGCAGTTTTAAAAAGATCACTCTAGCTGTGGTACAGATCTGAGATGAAAGCAATAAACCAGGCAAGAAATGATGGTGGCTTAGTAAATTAACAGCAATGAAAATAAAGAAAAGTGAATGCATTTAAGACTGATAATTGAGAGACTGAATGGATATAGAGGATAAACATGTTTCTGGCTTCAGCAACTGGATGAGATGAGAGAGAGAGGAGAATGAACAAATCTCAGTGAGATTATGTTCAGTTTTAGACTTAAATCTGAGATGCTAGTTAGTAGTCATGGAGGAGGTCTCAAAGGCAGCTGGATACAAAACTCTGGAGTGCAGAAAAGGTCTGGTCTGGGTAGATTAATGTCAATAAACTGTACTTTCCTATATATCAAGCTTTTCACAGACAGCAGTGAATTTAACAGATCTATATGAAATGTGTCTCTATTTAAAAATTGGGGCGTTAGCTTAAAGCATGGGAAAAAACAAAATGCTTAAAAAGAAAGCATGTTGATTTTCTAATTTTTAAAATTACCTGACATATTTTCTCCCAAATTTCATCACATCCAGCTTTTTCTTGAAAGCTAAGGGCCAAGTCATAATTTTCTGCTTCAGACCACACAATCAAAGTGTCCTTAAGAGGAAAAAAGAAGTCTGAATGATTAACATGTATTATCACAAACTTCTTCAAAGTATAAGGCAAATGAACAAAGCAACAGGGAACTGAAAACAGCACTCATTTTTACTTTTTGCAACATTGATGTTAGTAATTTCCAATGCCTTGTTAACACTTCACTTTATCCAATCTGTAAGATGCAAACAATGTTCTCCTTAAGAAGTTGAACCAATATATGAAAAGCACTACAAATTGAGCACACAATCTAAATGTATCAAAAGATACAAACTAAACAGTTATGTTAATCCTCTGCACACTAAGTTACATTTTATGTTCCAGTCAAAACTCCCAAAGAGGAAGTCTAAGTATTCAATAACAAGGGCATGTTAGGAGGGTGGGATTAATAAAATAAATATAGCTCCTCCTCCTCTCTGTCAGTATTGGGTGTTCTTTACCTGGGGCACTTGAGGCCCATGACGCCGGTGAAATTATTGGCTACATTTGTAATACATGAGCATTTACCTGGACAGAGATTTTTTTAACTTTTACCAAAGTTCGAGAAGGAAGATGCTCCTACCACCCACCACCCTTATTGCTTTCATACCGACTTTTATTTTTCTAATGATATTAAGTTTAATAAACATTTCAACAGTTTTTACTAAGATGTAATCTCAACAAGACACTACAATTACAATATCTAGAGCACTTTATATTTCCTATAGTACAAATAGTCTGTATTCTACAATATGCATGGTATAATATTTATAGGGTCCAAGTATCTTTTCAAACTTAATGACTCTAAATAAACACATACACTGTTTCACAGCAATTAACCATTTCAAAAAAGAGCCTTCTTCAAGAGGGATCTATGAATCATATAAGAACTGCTGAATGGCACTAGGGAGAGTTACCTTTGAAAAAGAAACTAATGTAACAGCTACCATGTGGCCTTTTTCAAGCTGGTCCAAAGAGAAGAATTAGAAGTAGAAATCATAGTTAGATTTCAACACAATATAAAGAAAAATAATTTAATCAGACTAATAAGTAACTGAAAAGAGCCAAGCCAAGGTTGGCTGAGCATCTATTGGAATGATAGTTTCCTGTACTAAAGAGGAAACATGACTATATTGTAAGGTATCTTAAAGGATCTATGTAATTTCTAATACTTTTCACTACCTTGGCAAAGACACCTCTTATTGTACACAAATGGATCCCATGTTTAAAAATTTGTCTGCGAAACTGCATGTGAACTATGTTCAGTCAATTACTTAACTGTCAATCATGAGACCAATAGTCTTTTACTGAACGAAAGTGATGACAGCCAGAGGTAAATAAACAATCCTCTGATTAGGCGGTGCAGCATTACTAAGAGGATAAACCCACAAGTCTTACTCAGAATTTAAAAAAAAAAAGCTCAAAGACCCCTTCTTATTATCTTCAAGGACTTGTAGAGATCATAGATCCCTGGCAAGCAATCTGTTCCACAGTGATTGAGTAGCTGTTCAAGCTCAAAATGATTTAACATTGTAAGATCAACATGTCAGAAATTAGTCAGTTGGGTAGCCTCCCTGAGCCTCAGTTTCTTCGTCTTTAAATAAATGGGATAATACATACTGTTTTGAAAACTGGTAATAACATTAGTCCCATGGGAAGACGTCTAAAACCACTATCAAATCAGTAATAAGTTTAATACAACTGTAAGCAACTGCTCTGCTACAATGTATATTCAGAATCATTTTGAGGCTTAAATCAGGGCACAGCTAGAAATATTCTCTTAATTATCCATTTGACAAATTTATAAGTTTGAAAATTTTTAGGAATCACTCTTCTGTTTTCCTTAAAGAGCCTAATTTTCACCAAATCACCTTGCCTGCTTCTCATCTAACAACCTATAGGTTAAGACATACAGACGTGTTCACCCATCCTCAAAACAGACTCAATCCTTTCTTTTTCTTAGGATGTGCTTTTACTCTTCAGCTGACGGAAACCTCAAAATATGAATTTAAGTATCTCCAGCTATTCCAATCAAACCTGAAAGTTTTCTTAAGAACACCAAATGCAACAAAGTGTTAACAGACCACTGAACCATCAAGAAAATATTTCATATTGTACCAATGCTTGCTGGACAAATACATTTAGGAGTAAACATCAGATTTTCTGCGTACTATCTGTGTCATCTCAAGCAAGTCACAATCTTTAGGCATCATCTAATGTGCAAAATAAAACTTCCCTCTAGTCGTATTTTAATGGTCAATGATGAAACAAAGCACTTTATAATTTATTTATAAAGTTATTTATAAAGTGATATATTTATATATTTATAAAGTAATAATATATATATAAATGTGTTGGTAATATTTTTTTACTTTATTTTATATCTGCACCTTCAGGGCAATAGGGGTACTGATGCTGATTTCACTGGCTTTTAGAGCACTCGGTATTATCTATGTGTTTATGTCCCGAATAAATACCAATTTTGATGACAATGCTTGTAAGCACTAAGTTGAGAGACTTACTTTCAGATACCTCTTGCATCAGAATGGTACAAGGAAGACTGTACTCAAACTGAAAGTTCTTAAAAAACTGTTGTATTATTATAAGGTCCTAGTCAGGCTATGTAAGAAATCAGATTCCTATTTACACTGAGTTGCTGTACAGAGACACGAATGTTCCTCCTGCACTAGCATTTACAAGAGCGAAGGAAACAGTTTCTACCATTTAGTTGTGTTAGTAGCTGATTATGCCATCAGTAGTTAACTCTTTTAATTCTCTTTAAGTAGAAACAAGAAAACTGTGTAGTTTTAGCTTTAACTTTTGAGAAATAAGGCTCAGTTGGTCAAATATCTGGAACAGCTTAACCTGAAGCAAGTTTTTGTTTGTTGTTTTAATTTAAAATGATTGCTTTATACACTATAGAGATTTTATACACTATAGAGATTTTATACACTGCAGGTAGAACTGTATTTCAGAATTAAACTGGCAAAGTAAAGTAATATATATATTACTTTATAAATATATAAATATAACTTTATAAATATATCACTTTCACTGTAAGGAATCAGGTGGCAAATCTTCATTTAATCACCAAACTGAGAGGGTAATATGCAAGATAAAGCACAACATCTTCAAAACTTTACCTGTTGTTTCTGGTATGCAGTATTAGGATTTATTTTGGACTCTAAAAGTAGAGAACCTAGGGAAGAGAGGGGGAAAAAAAAACACACTCCATTATGTAACTGCAAAGCAGCAAAATTATATTCCCTTACATACACACACATTTCCTTTTTTGAAGGTCTGATGCACATACAACTTCAGTTGAGGAAATATTATTTTAAAACAATATGAATTTAAGTATAATAGCCTGTTAAACTAAGAACTGCTTGCTTTATATGTTTACTTTTAACAAGACAGACACAATCATCTAAAGAATAAGGATTGGATGGTAATAGAAATCTAACAACTCCTGGGCAGCAGAAGGTAATGAAACAGCACAGAGTGAAGACAGATGATGTGGGATTAAACCTGATATACAGTATTATTTAGAGAAATAACTTAAAACATGCAAATAAGTATTATAAATAAAATCTGGTCTCCCTCAAGACTGAAAATAAGAATTCATTGGTAAAAATTTGAAAACATCAAGGATATGATCCATTGCCCAAGTACATCCCCAAATTATGATTCACCTTCAGAAAGTTTCATATTTCTGTTTCTTAATACAGGAATTACCACACTTCTCCATCTTCAAATTCTCAATTTACTTCTCAGAATAAGCTAATTTGCATATTTCTGATTTTCCCCTGGCAATTATCATAAGACTCAAGGTTTAGAAAATAACTACTGCTTTGTGACAAAGAGTAAAATTGTTTTAAAAATTATTTTATTGAAGTATAGTTGATTTACAATATTGTGTTAATTTCTACTGTACAACCAAGTGATTCAGTTACACACACACATATATACACATTTTTCATACTCTTTTTCCATTATGGTTTAATCACAGGATATTGAATATAGTTCCCTGTGCTCTACAGCAGGACCCTGTTGTTTATCCATTCTACGTATAAAAGTTTGCATCTGCTAATCCCCAAACTCCCAATCCATCCCTCTCCTACCCCACCTCTCCACTGGTAACCACAAGTCTGTTCTCTTTATCTGTTAGTCTGTTTGTTTCATACATAAGTCCATTTCTGTCATATTTTAGATTCCACATGAGTGATATCATATGGTATTTGTCTTTCTCTGTTAGACTTACTTGATTTTGATAATCCCTAGGTCAGTCCACATTGCTGCAAATAGCATCATTTCACTCTTTTTTACGACTGAGTAGTATTCCATTGTATATATGTACCACATCTCCTTTATCCATTCACCCATTAATGGACAGGTTGTTTCCATGTCTTGGCTATTGTAAATCATGAGGCAATGAATATTGGGGTGCGTATATCCTTTCGAATTATAGTTTTCTCCAGATTTAGGCCCAGGACTGGGATTACAGGATCATATGGCAATTCTATTTTTAGTTTTTTGAGAAACCTCCATACTGTCTTCCATAGTGGCTGCACCAATTTACATTCCCACCAACAGTGCAGGAGGGTTCTCCACACCCTCTCCAGCATTTGTTATTTGTAGACTTTTTAATCATGGCCATTTTGACTGGTATGAGGTGGTACCTCATTGTAGTTTTTATCTGCATTTCTCTAATAATTAGCAATGTTGAGCATCTTTTCATGTGCCTGTTGGCCATCTGTATGTCTTCACAAAAAGCAAATTTTAAGACTAAATTTATACCTCTCCCCTTGTCAACCAATCCCAGTTCAAAGACAAGTTCTGGCCCAAAATACCTGAGAAGAAGCATTTTCTCTGCAGCTGTCTCTCATCCAAAGCTTTCATCTCTTCTCATATTACATTTAACAGTTGCTTTACCCATTCTAAATAGTGGCTCGACACTTGAGAAAAGGGTGCTCTTAACACTTCCAAATTAACTCGTTTTGCTTCTATATTAAAATTCATTTACTAATTTTATGATATTGTCCTGTGTTAGTAATTTACTAACCATTCACTACCATGTGCTGGTAATGGTGCTAAGTGATACTGAATACATATAGTAAAATACCAACATTTCCCAAGTTGCAGTAACTTAATTTGCAAATACCCTGTGTACACAAAAGCTTCCCACTTCACTTGAATCTTTCCAGTATATAGCACAGGTGAACTGCTTAACCCAAAACCTATCTCTTATCCTCTCTGTACTTAAGGTAACTAAATAGTCTCCATATTTTCCCCAGCTGTACTCTCAACACCCCCGTTCTTTAGGTTCTTTTCTTTTTACTGTTGTTGGCTCACTGAGGTTCAGACAAATATTCTCACATTCTAGAGGAAGCCTGATTAATCTTCTTCCTTTTTCCCAACTTTTGCCGGAATACTCAAAATAAATTTTCCAGTGCCCCTTAATTTTCTTTATGCACAATCATTGGATTTTTATTTTGGTAATTATTAAGAGCTGTCGGGCTTCCTAGATGGCGCAATGGTAAAGAATCCACCTGCCAATGCAGGGGACACGGGCTCGAGCCCTGCCCTGGGAAGATTTCACACGCCACGGAGCAACTAAGCCCGTGTGCCACAACTATTGAGCCTGTGCTCTAGAGCCCGTGAGCCACAACTACTGAGCCCATGTGCCGCAACTATTGAAGCCCATGTGCCTAGGACCCATGCTCCACAACAAGAGAAGCCACTACAATGAGGAGCCTGCGCACCACAATGAAGAGTAGCCCCCGCTCTCAGCAACTAGAGAAAGCCCGTGTGCAGCAACGAAGACCCAGCACAGCCAATAAATAAATAAAATAAATAAATTTATAAAAAAAAAAAAAGAGCTGTCTATTGATATATTTATAACAAGAAAAAGCAGCAAGCAAACGAATTCAACGTCTAGAGTCCCTTCAAGTATTAAAAATGTCCAATTATTTCTAGAAATATTCTTTCACTGTTCTATTGTTTAATTACTAGAATGAAAATTGCACCCTATTATCTCCCAATGAAATCACAAAAGTATGTCAGGTACATTATGGATCAAACTTTTAAGAGATGAGTCATGGCATATAATCATATTCAAAACACAGGTTTCTGTGAGAAAATACATTCCCAAAACCCGACTTTGAAATATATCATGTCCTCAAAAACAATCCATCCCTAGAAAACTAAATAGTGAAACAAATCAATTACTTTATATCATATTTCAAAAGATGCAGGAGGCCTAGTGTCATGTCACCTTAAAAGTCAAACTGCACAAAAGCACAACCTGCCAAAGGAAAAAAATGGGATATCATTGATAAATGATGCTAACTGGATATAATCAAAATTAAAAACTTCTATGCTAAAAACAATACCATTAAGAATGTGAAAAGAACCCACAGAATGGGCAAAATTATTTGGAAACCATGTATCTGATAAGGGACTTGCATCCAGAACTTTTACAACTTAAAAGAAAGCCCAATTTAAAAAAGGGCAATGGATCTGAATAGATATTTCTCCAAAGAAGATATACAAATGGACAATAAACATGAAAAGACGCTCAACATCATTAGTAATTAGGGAAATGCAAATCAAAAGCACAAAAAGATAACCATTTCACACCAGCTAGGAAGCCTATAATCAAAGACAGACAATAACAAGTGCTGGCAACCATGTGGAGAAATTGGAACCCTCATACATTTTTCCTGTGGGTATATAAAAAGGCATTCACTTTGGGAAAGTCTGGCGATTCCACTCCTAGGTACGTAAGAGAGAAATGAAAACATGCCCACACAAATATGTGTACACATACATTCATAGCAGCATTATTCACAAATAGCAAAAAAGTAGAAACAATCCAAATGTCCAAAAACTGATGAATGGGTAAATAAAATGAAATACTATTCAGCTATACACAGATAATGAAGTTCTGATCCACACTATAACAGATGAACCTTGAAAACATAAGTGAAAGAAGCCAGTCACAAAGGACCACATATATTAGGACTGCATTTATATGAATTGTCCAGAATATGCAAATTTAGAGGATTTGTAGATTAGTGGCTGTTTGGGACTGAGGAGCGGGGGGGGGGGGAACAAATGGGTAGTGATTGCTAATGGGTGCATGATTTCTTTTAGAAGACAAAATGGTCTCATTGTGGTGATGGTTATATCACCCTTTGAATATACTAGAAAATACTGAACTATATATACACTTTGAATGAGATTGCATGTGAATTCTGTTTAAAAAAATAGCTAAAGTGTAAATATTCATACAATGGAAAATCACATAGCAATGTTAATGAACCAAACATATGTAAATGTAAGAATGTGTATGAATCTTACAAACATAAATGAAAGAAGCCTCCGACAAAAATATATACCGTAAGTCCATTTACAGAAAGTTCAGAAAGTGACAAAAAGTTATCCATGGTGTTAGAAGTTAGATTAGTTGGGGGGAGATCCAGGAGAGATAGTGACTGAAAAGAGATATGAAGCAGGCTTCCAGAGCGCTGGTTATGTTGTATCTTCATCTTTGTGTTGGTTATTCTGTGAAAAATTCATCAAGCTGAATACTTATGATTTGTGTACCTTTTTGATATACTATACTTCAAAAAAAATGTTTTTTAAGAGAAGGGATAAAACAACACATGGCATAGGGGCTGGAGCTATCCCTTCAAGTTGTGAATTCATGAAACACACCTCACTTGGCAGCTGCTAAAACAAAACACCTGGCAGTGGTATAGCTATTATTTTTTGAGTACCAGTTTTTTTGCTTTTTTTTTTTTTTTCATTTGCTTCAAAACTCTCTCAGTGGTGTTACAGTGTTAGGATGACTAGAGAGGAAAAATCAAACACAAATTGAAAGTTTGAAGTGTTCCCTCCCAAAGTGCTGGCTAACACAAAAATAAGCACATTCTGGAAGCTTCTGGTATTAGTTTTTCTTTTTCCTGGGCCATTCAAGATGTCAGGGGGAAGTATCTCTCCTGAAACCCATTTCAGCCATATCCCATGGCTTTAGACTAAGACACTACTTTAGCAAGTCCAGCTCTGGTCCCCAAATACCATGCTCCCTAAGATGTCAGTAGGTTATAGAGGCTGGAATATGGGAAACAGCCTTTTAATTGGGGGGCTAAAGTAAATAATAACAAAAGGATACATTTCTGGGACTTCCCTGGTGGTCCAGTGACGAAGAATCTGCCTTGTAATGCAGGGGATGCAGGTTCAATCCCTGGTTGGGGAACTAAGATCCCACGTGCTGCGGGGCAACTAAGCTTGCGCGCCACATGCAGAGAAGCCCACATGCTGCAACGAAGATTTATTCCTAATCCATCTATTAGGTTCCCCACTCCCACCTCTTAGTTTCTAATCCTTCCCCCCAACAAGTTTATTTGTTATCAATTGTTACAGCTACAGTACTAGGAACAGTAGTTCCATGGTAATAATAAATGGATGTGGAAGGGGATGTAGAACTCGGCTGTAGGTGAGAGGCATGTATCACAGTAGCAGTGATAATAAGGGGGAAAATGAGGAAAATGACCCTTAAAAGAAGACCTTACAATCAATGGAGGTAAAAGGGGGTTATCATTAAGGGGAACACATGCTTTTGTTAATGGGTAGATCCAGTATTTACCATAATAACTGAAGCACATATGTAAAACAGCCCCCACCCCAATTTATTTGAGAAACACATTCATCCTATCCAATGAAACAGATGCCTTTATCCTCCAAGAGGAATTTATTCTCACCTCCCACCCATCCCACCCCCAACCATGACACCATCTCCTCACACATCCAGGAAAGACACTCTTACACCAACAAGAGAAAGACAAACCTACATAGCAAAGCCCAATATCAAGATTTGAGAAAGGCTTTCCCATTTCCCACCTGAATGACTGGGAAGGAAATATGGAAACACAAGAGGAAATACGGAAAATCAAGAGAGATTGATGAGGCTAAGGGGAATGCATCAATAGATGTAATTAAGTTTGTCATCACAGAATCTATCATTCAGACCACTAGCAAAATCAACCATGCTCAGCTAAACTAAAAAATACTCCTGCACAGCAAATGCTTGTCAGAGTCCATCCCAGAGAAGTTCTGACAGACCTGCAAGTCCATATTTGCACATATAGTTCTTTAAAAAATAAAAAGGTCCTTAATTCTCATTTACTGTTACCAAAACTGAACATCAGCACAACGTTTTTGGAGGGTCATTTATCTACAAAGCTTTTAAACACATACTACTCTTTGGTCCAATAATCCTAGGAAATTAGACTATACCCTCACACAGGTGCCAAGTATATGAATAAAGATGTCATTAGCAGTGTCTGTAAAGGTAAAAAAAAAACAACTAGAAACAATGTCTGTGCCAGCTTTATATACTCAGAGTGTGAGGATCTCAAGCGGCCTTGAAAACTCAAAACTATTTTCATAATATTACTAAGAGATTATTTGCCTTTCATTCTTATTTCTCTCACAGTGTCTGCACTGATACTGCAACAGATTGAATGCAGAAGCATAAAAGAATCCTTTAAAAGAATTAAACCAGATATTAAAGAGATCTGTAAAAATGTAAAATGGTGACACCCTTCTCACTAAATTCTTGTTTTAGAAACAACTTTTAAAGTTTAGTTTTAAATTTTAATGTGGTAAGTATCGATAGATATTTTTTGTTTAAACCTAAAAGCTTTTAGAGAGCTTCAATTTTAGTATTATAAAGGTATCCTGAGGGAAAAAGTTGGAGAAATGCTACTCTATGCCACCAACACTGTACTGTGTGAATTCAGTATAAACAGTGGAATACTATGCTAGTTTTAGATGAGATAGATCTGTATATCCTGACACAAATTGATGCCCCAAATATACTGAGAAAAAGGAGGCCTGTACACTCAGGAAATGGGGGGACAATGGTAAAGAAGGGGAAATGCCACTCAAACATCACCAAGAAAACTACAGGTAAAGCTGTCATAGACTGATAGAAAAAGTGACAATAAAACAGTACAATTATGAGTATAAATAATTGGGTCATCACATCTTGGTTCCTCCTGTAAAATAAAATGTGAGAACTTTTCTAGCAACCTCTTGCAAACCCCCAACACACCCTATCAAAACGAAACAAACACCTCCAGGGACAGGGTGAAGGTGGTTAATACATGCAGAATGAAGTCTCATCTGAGAGGTGAAATCAGAAAACTCAAAACTAGTGCCTGTAATATGGATCCAGCCAGCAGACAGCCTGTTTGAGTCCTAGTTATAATGAACACTCATACACTAAATTCATGCAAATCTTCTAAAATGGAAAGATTTTACATTAAAAAAAAAAATACCACCTAGATTTCTGCCTGGGTGCAGGAAAAAAAGACCCCAGAACTATCCAATCAAAGAATCATTGCACCAAGACTTACGGTTAGAAAAAAATAATACCTCTTAGGGTTGCCTTTGAATATTAACTGAAAATTTATATTAAAGTGCCTACCCCAGTATTTAACACATAACCAGCACTCAATACTATTTTTTTTACAGCATGATAAGAATATCATTTCCCTGGCATCACTATACTCCTGAAAAGTAGGAAAGGCTAACCAACACAGGCTCGCTGGGCTGCTACTATATGGTATTTAGGAAATATTCCATGAGAACTGTTGAAATTTTTTAATCTTTTGTTACACAGCTTAATTTAGCTGGAAAATTCACTGGTTCAGAAGATATCAATTCCTTTCACTCCAGAAATGAAGTATTACAGTTTCTATAATTTTATGGTTCTATTTCCGATACCAACCAGTTGATCAGATTCAGGCAGTATGGGAATATCTGGTTTGGGGTTAAGAAACTTAGATCCTGACCTCAGTTCAGATTTGGTTAAACTTCAGAATGAAGAGCTTCCAGCTCTGTTGCTCTTAAGTAAGCAGTTCAGCCTCTAGGCTTTCCGAGTATACTGATATTATCAATGGTCAAAACTAAGGGCAAGAGCTTAGGTACTATGCTTCATTAGTAGGAAGAAAATACCTTCAAAATGAATTAATGCAAGTCCAAAATCTCACCTGGATAGGAGACTAGTGTATGCTTTAAACTCATGGCAGGTCTGTGGTTCCAGGTCCCTCTCTCCCAATTTTGTGGACCACAGATTACACATGGCATTGAAAAACCAAAATGAAGGCTCAGGGGGGAAAAAAAAAAAAAACAAAACTTGGTAGCATTATGTTAAAAGGTCCCACACCTGTGTCAAGCCTTCAGTACACTCCAACCCTATCAGTTATGCCCAATGTAGCCGATGGCCCTCAAACTTCCAAAAGTTATCACATGCAACAGGTGATAAATAAGGATTTGGTTATCCTAAGCCTATTAATTTTTCACAAAGTAGGTCTACACAAGAGAAAGAAAAAAGCACATTCAAACGAACTTTTCAAAGTGAAATATTTCTCCCAGTATTGACACTGGGTTCTTCTTGGTAGCTAAAACTGGAATGCTCACTATATGCAAGTTTATATGCTACTTACTGTTTTATAAGAACATAAAAAATGCTGATGCTACCTCTGTTCATTTCTCACCACAGCAGCCAAAACAAAACAAAACAGACTTTCCTGCCCAAAGTGTTGACCTCCTTTTCTATTTATAGTAGGCGTACAGGCAGACCTACCTACAACCAAGTTCTATCAAGAGGCAGAAGCATAGGACTCCAGTTTTTACCATTAGCTAGCAGTGCTAGCTTGAACAAAACATTTCCCCATGTCTCATTTCTTCATGCCTCAAATAACAGCGCAAATTAAATCTTTTTAACTCTGAATAGGCAAGTGAGAATTAAAAGTATTATGAAATGTAAAAAATACTTTATAAAACTTAAGGTAAAAACCAAATATAAGAACACTATTCTTGATGATTGGCAAGTAATCCAGAATAAAGAGTACAGATATGATTTTATGTTTAAAGACATCTTTCAGTGTGTGGAGAAATTCCAATTCCTTTGTCAATTCTAAAGTTGGCAGGTGGAGGTGGTAAAAATCATAATGGAGAAAAAAATAGAATGATTTGACCATAAAGTGAGAGAGCAAGTAATGGATGACATTATTACCCTCACTTCAGCAAGCTAACAGGTACACCATAAACTGGAAGAAGAAAAAACAATACCAAGTAATCTTTATTGGAAGATGGAAGTCTGCGCATACATGGCTATAAAGCCTGAGAAATGAGGTACTCTATCTTCATTTTTTAAAAAAAGATATGTCCCTACAACATATTTTGCCAGTAGGAACCTACTGAATAAGGATGCAATCCAGAAAATGGGCTCAGTAGTTTAGTGGGACATCTCTCCTCCAAGGCTAGGTGAGCTACAGATTTGCCAAGCCACTCAGCTCCAGTGGGGAAGGAAGGGCACACTTACTCACACAGATGTGCCCTGTAACAGGGAAGACACGAGCATTTCCACTCAGAAACTGCCTTCCCGATTTTCAGACAAGTGTATAAGGCCCTCTGACAAGACGAATGACGCACTTTATGGAATACCGGAAATAACTGTCCATTTGCTCATCACAACAAAAAGAAAATCCTCAATCATCCTGTAACAGAAAATGAGGGAAGCACACGATAATGGATAACCCAAGCCAGCAGCCAATACAAAAACTCCCACATGTGGCTTGGAGATAAACTATAATTTTAAATATCTTTAGACTAAAAATTGTTTTCATTCTCTTTGAAATAAAACTTGAGTCTAAGTATAAAGCAGCAAATGCAAGTAGACAATAATATGGGGGTTTAAAATACACTGTAAACAGTTAATGATGGTAGTTAAATAATTGATAATACTAGTTTCAAGTCACAGACTAGAAATCTTATTCAACCCCTGACACCTCTCCCCCACCTTAGTCTGAACACTGATCTTCCTTGCTTTTTAATCCAAGGTATGCGATCTTAGGTTATTTAGCTTCTCTGAGCTTCAGTTTCCCAATCTGTAAATATGGCTAATTAACAGTACCTACATCAGAGGATACAAGTGAAGAATCTCTGGCACACAGACACTCAATAAGTTTTGACTATTACTCCCATTTGGAGTTTTCCTGTTAGAAAAAAACATTGATCATCAAAATAAAGATTATTTACAAAGTATTTCACAAGCATCCTGGAATTTTCTAAGCCCACTCTTTGGGCACAGTCAATTTATTTCAGCTCTTTCCCTATTAGATAAAAATGGAAAAAACCCAGACTCCTATACTGTTGTGTTAGAAGAGTATGATTCCCTATGACAATGTGACCTAAGGACTTAATGCTTAAAAATACTTTAAACAAAGGACTCTGAAGTTATGTCTTATTTCAAATTATGAGATTTCAATGAACTCATCTTGAATCTATACATGCTTTCATCTTAAAAGAAGTTAACTGAACCTATAAAGCCTATACTTTCCAACTCACTAAGTAAAAAGTTTTCAAAAAAAGCAAAAACACAGAAGTTAGAGTAGCTGGTTGCTATGTGATAGTCGTGCACAAAAGCACACTAACACTTCACATTCAAACTTGTATTTTAAGAGGCAAATAATATAGGTTATGGGAAAACTATACCCAATGTATTCAAAACCCTTTAAATGCCTCCAAGAAAAACTAATTTTTCTCCAGTTTTAAGTTATTTTGGGGAGCCTTATAAAGTAACCTGCGGGCAATATACTCCAAATTACCATTTTTCTTTCAATTCCAATTGAAAAGCAATGTCCCTACAGTCTTCAACTGCCGAATGGTGAGCCTTATTTGTTTTCCATGGAACTGGAGTTCTGAGTAGGAAGTCCCATTCAAGTTTCTTGAAATGAGTTTGTAATAAATTCAGATACAGAACAACTACAATAATAATAAACTGAGACAGTTGACAGCTACCGTAAAATTATAGGCTATTGTTACAAGACAGGTTTTTCAAATTCAGAAGAAATAATCTGAAAAAAGTTTTACCTGATATGAACATTGTCTTTACGGGAAATTCACGGTGTGCCACCAGAGGAAGTGGCAATGCCTAAACAGAGTAAGTCTTTAGAAATGCGAAACACTTATCTTCAAATAACTTGGTCTTTGAACCTTGAGGGCTGTTTCAAAATACGTAAAGCATATGCACCACTAGGGCAGATTTGAAAGGTTTCCAAGGTATCTGCCAACTTCTCCCCACCTGCTAACTGAACCAAATTATGAATATCTATTTAAACAATCGAAAAGCTCAGATAAAATAATTCTAAACTTGCAGGACGTTTACACTGTGAATAGAGAAAATTCTGTATTTCTAACGGAAGAGAAAACTAACACTGGGGGAACACAAATCTATCTTCTCACGGCAAAGAAGTATTTTCTCTGCCGAGCGCAGAGTTGCCACTTTCATGAACCAGCGTTGCCAACCTGCGACAGGATCGGAAAGATGCAGCAGTAACATGTTTAAAAGAAGAAGAAAAAAAAAAGTAATTAAAAGAAGCACAACAAAATGTTCACGCTCCAAAAAGTGAAACAGCTGAGAACTTTCTTAGCTCCAAGAAAAGTTTCATGCCTGCTGCACAGATGGGTGGACTAAGGCAGGCGATCGGTTTAATTAGTCTCTCAAGGTCACGCTAGTGCAAAGAAACGGCACGCTCCGGGCTCCCGCTCCCGGGTCCCCGACCTCTCGGCGCTCCCGGGCGGAACAGCTGAAACGTGCCTGGCCCCGCTCGTGCCCGCAAGTGCGGCGGGGCGCTCAGAGGAACAACCACTCCGAGCGCTCTCCGGGCAGTTCCGGGAGGACAGGGGTGCGGGGGCCCGCCCTCCCAGCCCCAGCCGCCCCCTCCGTCTGCGGAGAGAGAGGACCGCTGGCCCCCCCAAAACCGGGGAGGCGGCCCAGGGGGGCGGGGGAGGCGAGGGTCCCGCCGCGAGGAGTCCACTCACCGTCGCTCTCGGCCCTGACAAGCAGGGACATGCCCTTCAGCCGCTCCACGTAGCCGGACGACACATGCCCGGTGCCCCGGTCGTCCCACTGCCTGTCCTCGTTGAGCGTGTAAACCTTCACCCGCCGCCGGGTGTCGGTCATCGTGCCGCCCGGGGGCCGGGGCAAAGGCCCCGCCGGAGTCGCCCGGGAAGGAGATCGGGGGCCGAGACGGGAGCACGCCCGCGAGCGGAGGGCTCCCCGGCCTCACTGCCGCCGCTGGCCGCCCCGGGGCCGCGCTGCCGCCCGCATGGCCCGTCGCCGGGCCCGAGCTCTGGCCCCCGCCTTGCCTCGCCTCCGGCTCCTCGGCGCTATTGTCCAGGCCCGGCGAGCCCGGCCGCCCCGAGGGGGGGCGCGCAGCGCTTCGCAGCCTCCCGCCCCGCCGCGCTAGGAACTCGAGGCGCCGGTCACTGCGCTGCTCCCGCCTCCGCCATGATCTCTGCGAAGCCGCTTCCCGCGCCGCCGCCGCCTCCTCAGGCCGCCGCCGCCATGTTTTCCTTCCTTATACCTGGCCCTGCCACCGCAGCCGCGAGCTGCCCTCCGCCCCCCTGCTTCAAATGTCCGAAGCCGACGGGCGCCTGGTCGTGCTGCAGCTGCTGCCACGGCGCGGGAGACTCCCAGAGCCCCTGGGCGCGCGAGCGCTCCTGCCTATGGGGAGTCTTTCTCCCGCCGCCGCCGCCGCCGCCTCTTCCGTCTTCCTCACGGAGCCAACGCCGCCGCCATCTTGGTTCGCCCTTCAATAGCGGCGCGCGGGGCCACCCAGGCAGCAGCTGCAGGGGCGGCCCGTTGGCTCCACCATTTAAAGAGACAGGAGCGAAGCCCTGAGCCTCGCAGCGGCGGAGGCCTCGGACGGAGACGAGAGGCGGGCGCGGGGTTGCCGAGGTGGCGGGAGCGCCGGGAGCGAAGGAGGCGGAACGCTGGTCGCGCCGGTGACGGACCGGGGCTCCCTCGCGCTGCCTGCACGCACCGTCGTGCGAGCGCGGGGCGGTGTGCACGTCCGTCGCGCCCTGTGTTCGTCATCAGCCCGGCTCGGGAGTCGAAAGGGGCGTGGAGCCCGCCTCCGGCCGCTGGGCCTCCCGGCCCGCCGGGCGCTTGGCTTCTCGGGCTTCGGGTCGGCCCGCCGCCGTCCCCGGAGGCTCGCTGTCCGGCCGCTGCTCCCTGCAGGCGCCGGGCGGCTTGGGCCTGGGGCTCCCCCACGGTGCGCCCGCCTCCGCGAGTGTCCTGTCCGAGCCGCCCCTGGGGCTGGACTGGGCACCCGGAGCGCGGAGGTCGGTGGCGCCGGCGCCTCGCAGACTCAGGCCTTTCTCCTCTGGGAAGGAATTGAAAAGTTTCCGGGGGAGACCACAGGTTTGGGCAGCGAGGTCAGCCGCAGGTGCTGGGAGCCGCCACGGGGCACGCACTGAGGTGCAAGTCTAGACACGCGGCCCGGTTTTCTTTTTCTTGGCGTGGGACCAAGCCCGGAGTGACAAGTCTAAAACGTCTCCTTCCGGTAGCTGCTACCTCTGTGCCTTTATCCTTTGTTGGAATTATTTTCTAGTTTTTCATGTTGCAAAAAGAACTTGAGGGGCTTACAGAAACAAGCAGGGAACTGTATAAGCAGGATGAGTAAGTTTCAGCGTTCGGTGTTGAACACTGGTAATCTTTGCAAAGGAATGGCCTTCTCATTCCTGTCATACGGATGCTAGCCACCATTGGGGTTGGGGGGGAGGGTTACTGTTTGTTGGGCTGTCTAGGTCATTGCTGGCCACTGGAAAAAAATGTGAGCGGCACGTCATTTTGCATTTTATGGTAGCCACCTTAAAAAGTTTGTCTTAGCGGCTGAAATTTGTTTTTGCATTGTATTTTGTTGTGTTAAGAAACAAGTGTTGCCTGCCATTCCAGTTCTGTAAGATTCTAGCCATTAGCCACTGCTGTGGCCCACAGAGGGGAATTCAGGAAAGAGAAAAACAGGAAGCATTCTGTGCTTTGGATACACTGGTCCCTAGAAAAGTAAGATACGTATCTAAGGAAAAATTTTAATGACCTCCAGATTCTAACATCTTCCCGAACATAGAAAAGTACTAAAATCGTTAACTTGAGGTGTCCGTTCTTTGTGATAAGCATTAATCTTTCCGTGCTTGACTATGAATGTTTTTCCCAGTAAAAAAGTTTTATGTATTCCTGGCTCCTCCCTTATCTCTATGGAGCAGTTCCTCAGAGCTACCTGAGAGGCCGTTTCCTGGACTATAGCCCTCAGTAAGGTCCCTGAATAGAACTTAACTCACAATTTTTACATTGTGTATTTTTATTTCAGTTGACAGTTTCATGCAGTATCTTCTTCAATATAAAATTAATGAGATACTTTGAGTTGCTTTTTTTTCATACTAAGTTCAAAACGTGATGTGTATTTTACCTTTAGTGTAAATTTCTATTTGGATGCTGAATTTTCATTGGAAATACCTGGTCCGTATTTAAATTTCACTAAATTTACAGTTGAAAAAGTAGA
Source organism: Hippopotamus amphibius kiboko (assembly GCF_030028045.1). NCBI lineage: Eukaryota > Metazoa > Chordata > Mammalia > Artiodactyla > Hippopotamidae > Hippopotamus > Hippopotamus amphibius. Next base: position 175,117,329 of record NC_080189.1, read on the forward strand.
TTCACACATTAAAGTTATTTCAGGTATACTTTTTTTTCCAAAAATAAATCAAGTATCATTTTTTAAATTTAAAATCTAGTTAAAGCTAAGTAAGGTTTAAAATTCAGTTCTTTAGTCCCACCAGCCACATTTACAGGGCTTAGTACTGAAACCGAACTGGACGCTATGGGGCTCCTGGGCACAGAAACCTTTCTGTGTCCCCGTTCCTTGTTTGTAGGGAACAGACCCCAGCCTCCATGACCTTCCCTGAGTTCCAAAAGGCAGATTCAAACAGTTGGTAACCAGGGAAGGGAGGGGATACAAAGACAAGGGAAGAACAGCCAAGAAACAATAGTGCAGCCAAGGGGCAGGGTCCTGGTTCCTCAAGGGATACACAATATATTTAAGCTCTTTACAGAACTAAAACCCCGAGCAAATGGAATATGTCAGGATTCTTCATTCCAGAGAAGACCACCTGAGGACAGATTAAAGGAACCAGAGAAGCTCCTCAAGAGATTACCTGAGACCAGATTAAAGGAGTGCAGGCCCTGCACACACCTTAATCTTGTCAGCAATCCCACCCTTGAACAATTTCTATAAAACTCCTCACCGATCCTCCCAGGTCAGGACACAGTTTTCGAGGGCAGGAGCCTACTGTGTTCCCTTTTGCCTTGCAAAACAATAAAGCTATTCTTTTCTACTTCACCCAAAACTCTGTCTCCAAGATTCAATTTGGCAGCAGTGCACAGAGGCCAAGTTTTCAGTATCAACACCCACATGTGGCTACTGGCTACCATTTTGGCAGGTTCAGGTTCTTAATATTATCAGGAATCTCACCAAACCTGCAGTGTACAGTCTTTTGAGTTATACCCATCTATTCAGACAGAGGCCTTGACAGAATGACCAGGGCTAGGGGGCTTCCCAGTGTGTGGGACTATCAGTTTTAAAGTCAGAAGTTGGAACCTTCCTTCCCTACCACGTCGAGTATTCAGTACAAGGCAGCTTGCAAAGAACAGCCTAAGACTTTCATCATTTGCAGGCAAAACTGGAAAATTATAAAAACAGCAATTGTTTTTTCTGAAAAGTAAAATGCAATAATTTCAATCATATGGGCATGACAGTAATTTTGTTTACTTTTGACACAGACATCATCAGATTTATTCACATGTTATTACTTATTTGATCCTCAAACCAAACATGAAGTAATTTGTGGGAAAAAAAAACTATATAACATCTTTTTAAGGTAAATTAAACAGCAGGATTTATTAAATGGAAAAAAGATTTAAAATTATATATACAACTAATAGTAATGATTATGTTTAAATGAACTTTTTAATATAATCTTAAATAATATTTGAGTTGTGTTAGGGTTCTACCAGAGAAATAACCAGTAGGATACATCTACAGAGAGAAAGAGATTTCAAGGAATTCGTTTATATGGTAGTGGGATCTTGCTAGGCAAGTCTGGAGGTACCTACAGCAGGTCAGCACCAGGCTGGAAACTCTTGGGCAGAGCCTGACTCTGCAATCCACAGAATTTCTTCCTCTGGGAAACCTCAGTTTTGGTCTCAAGGCCTTCCACAGATTGGATGAGGCTAACCCAGATTACCGAGGATAATCTCTTTTACTTAAAGTCAACTCTGTTGTAGATGATAATCGTTCTACAAAATAGCCTCACAGCAACACCTAGATTAGTATTTGAATAACTGGGTAGTATAGCCTAGCCAAACTGACACAAAACTAACCATCATACTAATAAATAAATACCTTAATTTATAATCACTTAATCTTATGCTATGCATAAATGGTGGTACAATATAAGAAAATTCCTAATGGAAGCTTGCAAGTCACAAAAGCTTGAGATACATTTTCATAGTGGTCAAGGTTGTGGGTGTTGGATCGTGAGTCTGGGTCCTGCCTCTTAGCTATGTGCTATTTGTAAGTTTCTAAACCTCTTTACCTCAGTTTCCTTGCCTGTAAAACAGGAGTAATAATAACTCCTAAGGTTGTTGTAGGGATTAAATTGAATAAGATACTGACTCTGTGCTCTAAATATAAAGCTTTTCCCCTGAACCTTTGTACCTTCACCTACATACATAACATAAACATAAAATATGCAGTGGAGTCTATTCATTACACAATATTTATACCTACTCTATATTACTTACCTTTATCCATGTTGCAGTCATTATTTCTATAGTGTTACCTGCTCTAAACTAAAAACCCTGGAAAGAACAGGGACAAGGATGCTGGATTATGTACTGCTCAACTCCAGAATATTCCACCCCCATGTTAGGCCATGAAGATAATGGTGCCTATATGGGGGGAAGGGCATGGCACCAATGTTGGAATTGTTGAACCCTAATTGTGGTCCAGCCAATAAATTGGTGATCTAGGATAAGACGCTTAACCTCCTTTGGCCTCAGTTTTCTAATTCCCATGAGATGATCTTCAAGGATACTTCCAGCTTTCAGATTCCATAAGTGTGGAGCAATGATGGTAAGAATAATAGAAATTATTAAAATTTCCATAAAGGCCATAAAGAATATATATATGTATAATATATATATGTTTTCCACACAGCAGCATACTACTCAGCCACAAAAAAGAATGAAATAATGTCATTTGCAGCAACATGGATGGACCTAGAGGTTATCATATTAAATGAAGTGAGAAAGAGAAAGACAAATACCATATGATATTTATATGTGTAACCTAAAATATGACACAAATGAACTTATCTTTGAATCAGAAACCAGCTCAGAGATATAGAGAACAGACTTGTATTCGACAAGGGGAAGGGGTGGGGAGGGATGATTGGGAGTTTGGGATTAGCAGATGCAAACTGTTATGTATAGAATGGATAAACAACAAAGTCCTACTGTATAGCACAGGGAACTAAATTCAATATCCTGTAATAAACCATAATGGAAAGGAATATGAAAAAATATATATATGTATAACTGAATCAGTTTGCTGTACAGTAGAAATTAATACAATATTGTAAATCAACTATACGTCAATAAAATTTTAAAAAAATTCTCCCCATAAAGGCAGATGCCCATATGACCATACATAAGCATTTTCATGACATTCATGAGCATTTTATTACATAGCATCATGTAATATAAACGTGAAAAATAATCAGAAAAAACTCAGCAGAAAAATATTCCATCAATCATCCATTTTTTTCTGAACTATTTTCATGTTACATAAATATTTAATTTGCTATGCAGTACTTGTGAAAAAAATGTTAGTTTCTCTTATCCTACCCTTAACATAATGTTTTCATGAACAAATCAGAAAATGAAGGTAATTTTAGATAAAAGCTGTAGCAACAACAGACTTTGACCAGCTGAGAACTCACTACCACCCACAATTCATTTCTTTAAATATAAAAACTACCCCACAAAATGCTGACTAGCAACTCTTCATGGGTTAACAATAAGCAAAACAAGTGGTAAATTTCTTTATAAAGAATAAGTTAAATTGAAAGCAAATTCCCTAAGTCTGTCATTCAATTAGCATGCTTGGGGATCATTTAAGATACTTCTAGGGAATGGAAATCACAATTGGAATTACTATGATTTGTTCTCTGTTCTTTTCATTGTACAGGTTTCTATTCACCTCCCCTCCCTTCCACCAAAAAATCTTGAAAAGAAAGAGGAAGGTAGTTTGTCCTCTCTCTTGAAAAGCTTTTTGTTTTTTTTAAATTAATTAATTAATTAATTAATTTAATTGGCTGTGTTGGGTCTTCGTTGCTGCACACGGGCTTTCTCTAGTTGCAGTGAGGAGGGGCCACTCTTCATTGTGGTGTGAAGACTTCTCACTGCGGTGGCCCTTCCTGTTGCAGAGCACGGGCTCTAGGCGCACAGGCTTCAGTAGTTGTGGCACATGGGCTCAACAGTTGTGGCTCACGGGCTCTAGAGCACAGGCTCAATAGTTGCGGCACATGGGTCTAGTTGCTCCATGGCATGTGGTATCTTCCTGGGGCAGGGCTTGAACCCATGTCCCCTGCGTTGGCAGGCGGATTCTTACCCACTGCGCCACCTAGGAAGTCCCTCTTGAAAAGCTTTTAACATGAATTCCATATGTGTTTATTATTCCTTTCCATCAAAAATTCAATAAAGGTACTTCTTGGGTGGTGCAGTGGTTAAGAATCTGCTTGCCAATGCAGGGGACACAGGTTTGATCCCAGCACCAGGAAGATCCCACATGCCATCTAGCAACTAAGCCCGTGTGCCACAACTATTGAGCCTGTTCTCTAGAGCCCATGAGCCACAACTATTGAGCCCCCATGTGCTACAACTAGTGAAGCCTGTGCTCCACAGCAAGAGAAGCCACCAAAATGAGGAGCCCGTACACCATAGTGAAGAGTAGCCCCTGCTCGCCGCAACTAGAGAAAGCCTGTGTGCAGCAATAAAGACCCAACACAGCCAAAAAATACATTAATTAATTAATTAATTAATTAATTAAAAAATTCTATAAAGACAAGCCATCCTAAAAGTATAGCTGTTGTAGTAAGATAAGCTTTCCTGCTAGAAACCCAATTGGTACTTCAGTTGGTATAATAAAAGGAGCAAAAGTCTGTGATGTTGTTTAATTTTTGTTAATCAACCAAGAGCTTTATTCACGTTCAACTGTCAATAAATTTATCACTCTAGTCTTAGAAATAGTCATTTATGTGTGAGCCCCAGTGAATAATAATAATATAAGCAGGGCAAATAGAAGTTATTTTACTAATGATGTGTATGAAAATGAACAGGTGGGTAGCTTAACTATTTGTGTACTTTTTAATTTCAATGCTTCCCCCTTCAATCCAATGGAGGGAATGTCCTGCTACCAGAGTTACATATGTTTGAAATATGTACCCCTGTATGCGGTATATCTTATATACGGTGATATATAGGATATGCTGGAAACTCTTCAGCAGATTCCCATTTTATCTAAGAGGCCAAAGGCTGAAACAGTCAGCATCTCCCTTCATGATCTGTTACTTGCCCCTTGAATCTTAACAATACTCCAGGGATTCTGACTGCTTCTAGTTTCCTAAATATTAGTTTTTGTTTTGTGTCTTTAAACCTTGTGCTTCTGTCTAGAATGTCCTTTCCATCTTGTTTCCTCTAAAATCCTGTATAGGCAACACCTGCTCTGTTAGACCTTCCCTGACAGCTCCCATCCCAGACAGCCTTAGTCTTTTATAACACTTTTATAACACTCTGTGTCTTTTCAATACTTAAACTATCACCGGTACACTACTGGTTTATTAATATGCCTGATTCTTCTACTAGCTTGTGAAGCTCCTTGAAGGCAGGACTTTCTCTCATTTTCAAGAATATTGCCTGAAATTTGGTTAGTGTTCAGTAAATATTTGTTGAACTGAATGCTAAACTGTCTAATTAGGAGGGTGACCTAGTAATTGACCACAGATTAGCAACAAGGAAGTGTGTTAAACTAAGGCAAAGGTCATGCTGTGTGAGCATAAGAGATATGGTAAAAATGATGATTGCAGGGGTCAGAGAAGAGTTTTGTGGCAGAGGCAGCATTGGAATGAGACTAGAAGAGTTTGATGTCAAGGGAGTGGGGAAAATAGCATTTGAGGTTGTCCGATTAAGAGAAAAATAGCAAGGAGATATGAACACGTATAGAAATTTAGGAAACTATAAGCAAATCAGCATGGATGGAGAGATCAAACTGAGGAAAAGTAGGAAATTGGAAAGAAAAGGGAGTTTGGGCCAAGACTGTGGAAGTCTGCAATGTCATTTGAATATTTGTTTGGATATTATTCTGAAGATGAATGGAGAGACATGTGAAGTTTCTGGGGCAGAAAAATGACACAATAAAAATCTACTCTTTGAGTAAACAACTACATTTACAGTAGCATTGAAAAGAATAAAATAGGAACAAACTTAGCCAAGGAGGAGAAAGACTTGTACACTGAAAACTACAAAATATTGCTGAAAGAAATTTTAAAATACATGAACAAATGGAAAGACATCTCACGTTCATGGATTGGAAGACTTAATATTGTTAAAATGACAATACTACCCAAAGCAACCTATAGATCCAATGCAATCCCTATCAAACTTCCAATGTTTTTTGTTGTTGTTGTTGTTGCAGAAATTGAAGTAGCCATCCTAAAATTCATATGGAAGCTGAAGAGACCCTGAATAGCCAAAACAGTCTTAAAGAATAAAATGGGAGGACTCACACTTCCTTATTTCAAAACTGACTACAAAGCTACAGTAATCAAAACAGTGTAATACTGGCATAAGACAGACATCCAGACCAATGGCAGAGAATAGAGAGCCCAGAAATAAACTCTTGTGTATATGATCTAGTGATTTTCAACAAGGATGCCAAGACCAGTCAAGGGGGGTTGGGGGGGGTGGGCGACAGTCTTTTCAACAAATGGTGTTACAAAAACTGGATATCCATATGTAAAAAGAATGAAGTTGGACCCTTACCTTACACCTTATGCAAGAATTACCTCAAAGTAGATCAAAGACTAAATATAAAAGCTAAAACTATGAAACTCTTAGAAAAGAACTTAGGACATGACATTGGATTTGACAATGATTTCTTGAACATTAAAAGCATAGGCAACAAAAGAAAAAATAGATACATCAGAAAATAAAAATTTAAAACTTCTGTGCAAAGGATACCATCAAAAGAGTGAAAAGATGATCCATAGAATGAAAGTATTTGCAAATCATATCTGATAAGGGGTTAATATCCAAAATATGTAAAGAACTCCTACAGCTCAACAACAACCAAAAAAAACCATGCTATTAAAAAGATGGGCAAAGGGTTTGAACATTTCTCCAAGGGAGACATGTAAATGGCCAATAAGCACACGAAAAGATGCTTAACATCTCTAATCATTAGGGAACTGGAAATCAAAACCGCAATGAGATACCACTTCATTCTCCTTAAGAGAGTTATTCTTGGCCAGGATGTGAAGAAATTGGAACTCGCTGTATATCGCTGGTGGAAATATGAAACGGTGCAGCTGCTATGGAAAACAGAATGGCGTGTCCTTCAAAAAATTAAACAAAGAGTTACCATATGATCCAGCAATTCAACTTTAGGTATAGATTCAAGAGAATTGAAAGCAGGGACTTGAACAGATATTTATACACCCTTGTTCACTGCAGCATTATTCACAATACCTGAATGGTAGAAAGAAGCCGAAGGTCCATTGACAGATAAATGGATAAACAAAATCTGGTATACACAGACAATGGACTATTATTCAGCCTTGAAAAGGAAGGAAAGCTTGTCACATGCTACAACATAGATGAACCTTGAAGACATCATAATAAGTGAAAGAAGCCAAATGCAGAAGGACAAATATTGTATGACTTCACTTGTATGGGAGGTACCCAGAATAGTCAAATTCATAGAGACAGAAAGTAGAACAGTGGTTACTGGGGCTGGCAAAAGGTGGCAATGGGGAGTTATTGTTTAGTGGGTACAGAGTTTCAGTTTGTGATGTTGAAAAAGTTCTAGAAATGGATGGTGGTGACAGTTGCACAATTAATGTACTTAATGACACTGAATTGTATGCTTAAAAATGACTAAATTGGTAAAAAAAAAAATTTAAATTTTTATTGGAATATAGTTGCTTTACAATGATGTGATAGTTTGTGCTTTACAGCAAAGTGAATCAGTTATATGTACACATATATCCACTCTTTTTTAGATTTCCTTCTGATTTAGCTCACCACAGAGCACTGAGTAGAGTTCCCTGTGCTATACAGTAGGTTCTCATTAGTTATCTGTTTTATACATAGTAGTGTATATATGTCAATCGCAATTTCCCAGTTCATCCCACCACACCATTATCCCCCTTGATATCCATAAGTTTGTTCTCTACGTCTGTGTCTCTGTTTCTTCTTTGCAAATGAGTTCATCTGGTTCAAATGGTAAAATTTTATGTTACATGTATTTTACCACAATAAAAAAAAGACTACACTTTCAAAGCTGAATTCTGGTGGCAATGTTGGAGATAGACTGAAGAAGGTAAAAACTGGAGTCTGGGAGGCCAGCTTACACATTATATAATGACCCATTGGAGATTCTCAGATGGGCCTAGATCAGCACCAGGGTGGAGTAATGGAAAGAGGAGGGTGGTTACAAGGGGTGTTTTATTTATTTATTTATTTATTTATTTATTTAAATTAATTTATTGGTTGTTCGTTGCTACGTATGGGCTTTCTCTAGTTGTGGTAAGCGGGGGCTACTCTTTGGTGGCACTCAGGCTTCTCATTGCAGTGGCTTCTCTTGTCGTGGAGCACGGGCTTTAGGCACGCAGGCTCAGTAGTTGTGGCTAGTGGGCTTAGTTGCTCTACGGCATGGGATCTTCCCCAAGGTTTGAACCTGTGTCCCCTGCATTGGCAGGTGGATTCTTAACCACTGCGCCACCAGGGAAGCTCCACAAGGGGCTGTTTTAGATGTACAATCAATAGGAGTTAGACGCTAACTGAATACTGAGGTGGGGATGAGTTACGGATGACCAAGGTTTCTAGGTCATATGACAATAACAAGATAGGAAAGGGACTGCAGGAGAAAATTTGGTAGGCATTTGTGTAATTTACAAAATACAGAATCAATTTAAATCGAAGGAATATCTAGGTGCAGTGCAGTCAACTCTTTCTGTTCTGGGTTATTTGTACTACCTACGCTCATGAATGTGGCTCAGAGCCAAGTTCCAGATTCAGGCTGCGTTTTGGCATGTTTTGTTCTTTCTATCCCTAAACTTCGTGACATCCAAGGTATGAGGGATAAAAGCTTTATCAGATGAGTTTAAAGTCTATGTTTTATACGGACACCAAGTGGGGAAAGTGGGGAGGGGGAGCGGGGGTTGGTGTGGGATGAATTGGTAGATTGGGATTGCCAGAAATACATTACTAATAAGAAAAAAAATAAAATTGTACACTTTATATGCAGTTTATCGTATGTTGATAAAAGTTCCAATAAAGTCTATATATTTTAAATTATGAGATATATTGTGCATACAGAAAAATGTATAAACCTATTATACAGTTTATTGAGTAATAATACAGTGAAAAACTGTATCACCACCTAAAGCCATAGATCATGACCATGATCTTAGAAGTACCCTGTGTTACCTTCCCCCTCCATCTTCTCTCAGGAGGATCACTTGTTCGCTTTTCTTTTTAGTTTTACCTCCAATGTATGCATTTCTGAGCAATATGCTGTTTAGATTTGAAAACTGAGTAAGAAGCACAAATCTAGTTGTATAAAGAAAGAGGACAAAAGTGCTACTGTTAGACTCAGTCATTGCTATGGACTAAATGTGTTCCCCCCAAGTTTATACGTTGAAGCCCTGACCCTCACCGTGGGGCAGTATTTGGAGATGGGGCCTTTGGGAGGTAATTAGGCAACTAAAGTGGGGCTTTCATGATGGGGTTAATGGCATTATAAGAACAGACAAGAGAGAGCTTCTTTCTCTCTCTGTTCTCTGCCACGTGAGGAGACAGCCAGACAGCTGCAAACAGGAAGAGGGCTCTCAGCAGACAGGGATCTGTTGGCACCTTGATCCTGGACTTCTCAGCCTTCTGAACTGCGAGGGATAAATGTTTGTTGTTGAAGCCACCCAGTCTATCACATTTTGTTACAGCAGCCCGAGCTGCTGAGGTCATCATAGTCTGGGTCATCGTCTGGATTCGGGTTTCCTGAGAATTCAGAAGGGCCCTTTTGGGCAATTCAGTGAGCAGGGATGTGACCAAGTCCCGGGAAATGAAAGATTTCCATTTGGGGGACATCTGATGGGGCTGAGCAGGGGCCAGGTACCGACAAGAGCACGGGCAGAGAGTGGCTGCTCTGTATTTTCTGCTCACAAGCAGACCATGGACTAGTTCTAGTGCTATGGCATAAGTCAAAGCTGATTGAGGCATGGAGGGGAGAGCAGAAACTTCATTAGCACATGGGCAAGATGGCTCAATGGCCTGGTGGGAATCTTGATAGGACAGCTGTCATTATTTGTCTTTTGAGTCATACTGCTTCCATCTGAAACTAGTTGCCGTCTATGTCAGGTGCTGCCCTCTTGAGATCTTTAACTCCTGTAGCCTCTCCTCCGCACCACTATCATCATGAGTTACTTGACCTCTCTCCTCTATCAAATATCCTTTTTCCTGGATCCATGGCCTTTCTTTCTTGTTTTACTCTCTTGTTTTGGTAGACCACATTCTTTAGTAGCTTCTTGAGAACAGGTTTGTGGAAAGGGAATTATTTTTTTTGAAACTTTGCATGTCTAACTGAATATTACTTGAAGGTTTAGCTTAGTATAGCATTCCAAGTTGGACATAATCTTCTTTCAGAATTTTGAGAGTTTCACCATTGTCTTCTTGTTTCCGGTGTGACCGTTGTGAAGTCTGAAGCCATTTTGATTCCTAATGCTTTGTATTTTTTTCTCTCTGGAAGCACCACTAAGTTTTGAGGTAATTTGCTACACAGAAATAATAACTAAACCAGGACATGTATTTGCTTGGGCAATTGATTCTAAGCTCAGAGAGACAGGGATAGTGGTGTATTTTCCAAGGATAGCAGAGATGGGATTTAAATAGTTTTGCATTTTTTAAAAACTTTCTTCTGATATACTTATCTCTTATAGAAGAACTCTTTACTTAAATAGATATAGTGACTGTATGAAATGGATTTTTGAACACGGTCTATATTTCAAATGTCTGACTCTCGTTCCAAGATTTGATTTGGGAAGTATGGATTAGATCTGATTAAATCAACCTTGCAGGGACTGTATAGATATTTTATAGATATACTGAAATTCTGTGGTATCTTTCCCCTTCTTAGGTGGCCTTGAAATTTCTGTTTAGTTAAACTTAACTTTTACTTATACAGGTAATATTATTTCTATTTGAAGTTGGATCAAAGAAAAAAAATGAAGGGAGTAAATATGATAAAGAATGAGAACAAGATCTTCCTTTGACCAGTGACTAAATGAGAATACTGTGTTTTCTCTAAGTGGCAGTTAAGAGTCGCTGTTACTTTGTCAGGCTCTGTGCAGGACTTATTTAAACTGAGAGCCTGGGCTTGCAAGATCAGTGTGGGAAAGGAGAGAGTTGAAGCACAGTTGAAGTTGAGGTGTCTTAGCCAAGGTATCTCGGAAAGCAGAGCCTGAGACAAAGACTTGAGAAGGAGTATTTTGTTGGGAAGTGTGATCTCATGGAGAAAAGCAATGAAGAGAGGTATAAGGCAGAAAAGGAGGAGAAGCCAATATGGCGAGGTGTTAGCTAACATGGCTACTGCTTTGGGTGGATGACTGCTTGATCCCATGGGGCCATTAGTCTGAGGGGAGAGACAGAAAGCATTTATTCATCAGCTCCTGTGTCCCTCAGTCAAAAGTTTACCCTGTGGAGTGTTGATTCCCCTACACTTCTGGGTTTTGCCTGGATGGGCATAGAGCAAGTCATCATGGCATCCCCACACTGCAAGATCAGGCAGGCCCTGGGAGGGAGGTGAGAAGCATATGATACAAGGCTATGGTGAAGCTGTTAAGATGCATCTGTGGGAATGTGATGAGTGCCCATGCAGCACTGGTCACCATAGTAGTGCCTGGAATAAGAGAGAGATGAGTCTGAGAGTATGGGGGCAGGGGGTGGGGGGACTAATGTGAAAAAAATAGTTAATAAGTGGAAGTTTTCATATTGAATCATGGGACCCCTGAGAAGACTTTCCCCCTTTCTAGGCAAGCAGTTGGCAGACTTCTCTGCAGAATCTGATCATAAAGGGAAAAAGTTTTAAAGATGCTAAATCACCGGGTTTCTCAACAAAATGGTCTAGCCAGGTCATTCCACAGTGCCTGGAATGTTGATAAACCCAATCCATTCATATAATTTCCAAACAGTTTTTTAGTTTCCTACTCTTATATATGAGTACAGATCTTAGGACCACAAGGAGAAACCTCATAACATTCAATACAGATGCCAAAGCAACAGGCAAGCAGGGAAAGGCAACTTGGAGGGAACAGGAACTATTCTTAGCAAAGGAAACTTCTAAAACCCTATTCATATCCTCAGAGATAGAAGATGTGCCACCTATGAAACAAAAATGGTGTGCTTTAAAAAAGGAACATTCAGAGAACAAAATCTCTTGCAATTTTAAAACATAATAACAAAAATGAAAAATTCAATAGATGGGTTGGAAAGAAAAGTTGAGACTTTCTTGAAAGTAGAGCAAAAGAACATATATAGGAAGAAACGATAAGAAAATTAGAGGAGCTTCCACAAAGAACAAAGTCTGAATATTAGGAGTTATAGAGAGAACAGACAAAATGGAAGGAAGATAATTATTAAAATTATTAATAACATGACTCAAAAAGATTTCCCAGAACTGACAGACATGAGTGTCCAGACTGAAAGGCCCACCACAGTGTCTGATTCATAACATGGTTATACAGCAAAACCAAAGTGCATCATTACAAAATGTCAGAACCCTAGGGACAACAGAAAGATATTTAAATTTTCCCTTACAAACTAATCAGGAAAAACAATGGCATTAGACTTCTCAACAGCAATATAGCAAACTAGGGAACAATGGAGCAATGTTAGGGGATATGGGGATATATGAATAAATACAGCTGATTCACTTTGTTGTACAGCAAAAACTGGCACAACAGTGTAAAGCAATTACACTCCAATAAAGAGCTTAAAACAAATGGAGCAATGCTTTCAAAATTTTGAGGAAAAATTGTTTCTTATACAGTATAGAATTCTATACCTAGCCAAACTATCAATCAAGTGGAAGGTAAATAAAGACACTTGCAGACATGCAAGATCTCAGAAAACTGGCCACCCATATATTTTTTCTCTGGAAGCTACTGGAAGATGTGCCCCACCAAAAAGAGGTATTAAACCAATAAAGTAGAATATATGGGAGCCAGGAAACAGAATATCTAGCAAAGGGAGGTTATGGGGATAAAATAGTGAAAAGTGCATCAAAAACTAAAAGTAAGGAAAACAAAGATTTTCAAAGAAGGAAAAGAAACACGGCTTAATTGCAAAAGTGGTTTACATTTCTCAAGTAATGTAAACAGTGAATAATGACCTGGGTAAATTTTTGATAAAACTATAGTGGGGGGATTGGAAGAACGAGTGTCAATGTGTGAAGGTGGGGCTCATGAGAAAACTGAACCCCTTTTCCACAGTGGAAAGTTAACAGATTATAACTTTTTTAAAAGTGGCAATAAGGGCAAATTTTTTTGAGATATTGGGGTAAATACTCAAACAGCTAAAAGAATTTATGTGGTTGCCTCTAAGGAAAAGGAAATGAGGGACATTTGTCTACAGGGAACTGTTACTTGTCATAATAATTGTGGACTTATTTGAATTTTTGAACTATATGCAAGTACACATTTGATAAAAATGATAACTAAATGAAAAACTTTAAAAAGAGCAGGCTAGGGCTAACTCAGGTTGTTGAATGATTTTTTAAAAGCCATTAACATCTGAAATTACCTGTAAAGTTATTTACTAAATGTCTGTTTGGTGGAATCTTGGTTATTCAACTGTGATTAGTGTAAGAAATCTTGCTTTCAAGTTTATTGACAGTGTAAATACTTAATCTTTACTTTTGAATATTAAAGTTCACTTTAAAAATACATTTTTAACATTCACTTAACAGCATCCACAGTATCCAAAGTACACAGCACAAGTTGTTCTACTTCTGGATTCTAGCAGCTATTGTGCAGCATTTAACCACGTATAATGACAAGATTACCTATTTGTTTAAAAGTCCATTGGGTGGATTTAAACATTCTGCTGAAGATAAGGTTTTCCCTGAAAATAAAAAGCATTCTACATTCTAGGAAATGGCTATTGTAAATTGCATGAGAAGATATTTTGGTCAGTGAGAATAGTTGGGTATACATTTAATCACCTGCATTATATTAACCAGGTTATGATTATGGGTATAATTACTTAATTCTTTTTTGAGCTATGAAGAATTTCGAAAGCATAGAGAGCAAAGTAATGATGCTACCCATACAATTAAAAGGGAATTTTGTGTAACACACTTACATTTGCGTTGCGACCTGGGATGCTGGTATTTACACACTGATGTACTCTGTCAGAAAATTTTTATGATCTTGGAGGATAAGAATGGCATTTGGCAAATTGAGACTTTTGGGTCTTAGCTGCTCTAAGACTTAGATTGGCTTGAAGTTCAACGCACTGGTTATTCTCCATCTGGCTGCTCCTCCCCGGCCACATCCATTCTTTACCCTTCCCTTCTCTGCTCTGTGGCTGGGGGACCGGTCTCCGTGGAGTTTTTTACCCAGGCTCTCTTACCCTCTGGCTTCTTGCTCCTGGTTGGACTTAGCTGGTAGGAGGAATAGCAAGAGACTGTTGAGGGAGAGGAGATGGGAGGAAAATGTGATTGTGGTATATTTTCTCTTGTTCTCTTTTTGCCTCAAGCCTCAGTTCTGTGAGTGCCCACATCCCATGACAAGTGGTCTGATGTGGCTGTAGGACAGAGACATACAGTAGACTGAGATCGTGCTGGAGGAGTCGGTAGGACCCAAATCCTGAAGGCTTCTCTTTGTTTTCCATTTTATTCTGGAGGGTACAGGGATTTATGAAAGGATTCTAAGTAGGGCAATGTGATGACTGGATTTGTGTTTTTTAAAGGTCACTCTGGAAGCACTGTGGAGGAAGGATTAGAAAGGGGTGATATCAAAGCGGGGGATCCCACTTATAAAGTAACTGTCCCAGACCAGACAAGAAATGCCAAATTATTTAACTAAAGCAGGTCTGGTGAATACAGAGAAGAAAGAATAGGTTTCAAGTACTCCTATCACTCCCAGGCAAGAAGGCATCAGTGGAGACCTACAGGAAGGCTGGAACTTCCATCTCCACCCAGCAGTAATGAGTTGTTCCCCAGGTTGGATGTCAGAGGAGGCCAAGTGGGAATCTGGACTTTCTACCTGGTAGTAACAAGGCACCCCTCCCTCCTTCTCCCAGAGTGGTGTCAGAAAAAAAGCAGCCAAGGGGAAGGCTTAAAGAATATGCAGAGCCTCATAACATGTTACCCAAAATGTCCCAAATTAAACTGAAAAGTCATTGTCACCCCAAGAACCAGGTAGAGCTCAAATTGAATGAAAAAGTACATTCAGTATATGCTAACACCAAGATGATAGAGATGTTAGGATGATCTGACAAAGATTATAAAGTAACGATCATAAAACTGCCTCAACTAGCAATTACAAACACACTTGTACAAGTGAAAAAATAGAAAGTAACCCAGTATCAAATAGATAATTTGAATATCTCTATGATTATTAAGCCTTATGAAATCTCCTCAGAAAGAAATCTTCAAACCAAGAAACTACGGATGCACTGGAAACTTCCTCTCAAGACCCTTAATTTAATCACGTCTTTTGCCTTTTAAGGTGATATTCACTCTTTTGCCATATAAAGTGATATTCATGGATTCAGGATGTGGCCATATTTTGGGGGGAGCCACCATTCAGCCTACTACATATAGCCATAGTATTCAAGATATGTGGTATTGATGCAGGAATAGACATAAAGATCAATGAAACAGAATAGAAAACCCAAAACAGATGCACACAAATAAGCCCAACTGATTTTATACAAAAGTGCAAAAACAATTCAATGGAGGCAAGAAAGCCGTTTCAACAAATGGCACTGGAGCTTTAGGACATCCATGGGGGAAGAAAAGAACCTCTATCCAAATTTCACACCTTATTAAAAATTAACTCAAAATGGATCATGTACTTTAAAATGTAAAACTATAAAACTTTTAGCCAAAAAAAAAATAGGAGAAATTCTTTGGGGGCCTAGGAGAAGGGAAAGAATTCTTGGACTCCACTCCAAAATCACACTCCATAAGAGGAAAAATTGACAAATCAGACTTTATCAAAATTTGAACTTCCTCTGTGACAGATCCTGTTAATAGGATGGAAAGGTAAGCTACAGACTGTGAGGATTTATTTGCACACCATATTATCTGACAAATGACTTTTTTCTAGCAAATACAAAGAATGCTCAAAACTCAACAATACAACACACAAAAAATCCACTTAGAAAATGACCAAAGATATGAATAGACCTTCACAAAAGAGGATGTGCAGCTGGCAAATACCTGAAAAGCTGTTCAGCACCATCAGCCATTAGGGAAATGCAAATGAAACCCACAGTGAGAGATCATGTACACCCAACAATGACTGAGATTAAAAAATAGTGACAACACCAAATGCTAGTGAGGATGCAGAGAAATAGGATCACTCATATATTACTAGTGGAAAAATAGTCTGCTATTTCCTTAACAAACTAAAATGAAATATGACCCAGTAATTGCACTCCTGGGCAATTATCCCACAGAATTGAAAACTTATGTTCACACAAAACCTGTAGACAAATGTTTATAGAAGTTTCTTCATAATAGTCAAAAACTTCAAACAACCCTGATGTCCTTTTTTTTTTTTAACTTAAAAAAAATGTATCTTATTTATTGACTGCGTTGGGTCTTCTTTGCTGCACACTGACTTTCTCTAGTTGCAGCAAGCAGGGGCTACTCTTCATTGTGGTGTGTGGGCTTCTCATTGTGGTGGCTTCTCTTGTTGCGGAGCACGGGCTCTAGGTGCATGGGCTTCAGTAGTTGCGGCACATGGGCTCAATGGTTGTGGCTTGCGGGCTCTAGAGCACAGGCTCAATAGTGGTGGCTCATAGGCTTAGTTGCTCTGAGGCATGTGAGAATCTTCCTGGAACAGGATTGAACCGTGTCCCCTGCTTTGGTAGGTGGATTCTTAACCACTGCACCACCTAGGAAGTCCCAACCCTGATGTCCTTTTATTGGTGAATGGTTAAACTATAGTTTAAAAAAAAAAAACCACAACAACAACCGAACCTAAAAACCAACTCACACCTTATAAAAAATTAACTCAAAATGGATCATGGGCTTAAATGTAAAATGTAAAACTATAAAACTTTTGGCAAAAGACAGAGGAGGAAAAGTGATAAATTGGACTTCAAAATTAGAAGCTTCCTAGAAAAATTAGAAACTTCCATGGTATACTATGGAATACTATGCAACAACAAAGAGAAATGAACTGTGGATACACACAACCACCTAGATGAATATCCAGAGAATTATGCTGAGCAAAAAAAGCCAATCCCCAAGGATGCATACCCTGTGATTCCATTTACATAATATTCTTGAAGTGATAAAGTGATTGAAATCTAGACCAGATTAATGGTTGCTAGGGGGTTGAGGAGGTGGGATGTGTAGAGCTGGAGGGAAATGGGTGTGGTTATAAAAGAGCAGCAGGAGGGATGCTTGTGGTGATGGAAATGTTCTGTATCTAAACTGTATCCATGTCAACATCCTGACTGTGATGTTGCACTGTTTATAGTTTTACAAGTTGTTTCCTTGGAGGAAACTGGGTAAAAAGTACTTGGGATCCCTCTGTTATTATTTATAATAACTGCATGTAAATCTATAACGGTCTAAAATAAAAATTTTAATAATAGTATTGTTATAAATAAAGCAAACAGCTGTGTAACCACCCTACATAGTTGGCCAGCATCTCAGAAGCCCTCTGGCCGCCTTACCCCATTCAAAATTACTCCTTCCCCTAAAAGTAACCTCTATTCTGACTTTTCATGGTACTAACTTTCTCAATTATGTTTATAGTTTTGCCACCTAAGTTTGCATCCTCCAACACGATGGTTGAGTTTTTCGCATGCTTTTTTTTTCTGTTTATTGTATGCTTATTTCCTGTCTCATGTATTTCTGCTTCATTTTGTAGTTTTTTCATTCCTTCTATTTTATTTGTTTACACTGCTGTTCTCTTTCTAACTTCAAGAGATGAATGCTTATCTCATTTATTTGCAGACTTTGTCCTTTTCTAATGCCAGTATACAAGATAAAATGTTTTCCTCTTAAATACTGCTTTAGCTGCATCCCCAACCAGGTTCGATATGAAGTATTTTCATTATCATTGTATTAAACACATCTTATGAGATCACTTTGATTTCTTTTTTGACTCCCACACAGGGATTCACTTTTACGTTGTTGTTTTGTAATTGATTTCAAATTTAACTGCAGTGTGGTGAGGGAACTTAGCCTCACTAATTACATCCTTTGACATTTGCTGAGACTGCTTTATAGCCAGTATATAGTCAATTCTAATAACTTGTCTGTATGTGCTTTAGTAGTCGTTATGGTCAGTATTTTATATGTGACCATTAAATGGCCAAATTTGCTCATTTTGCCATTCAGATCATACATTCTTACAGATTTTTGTCTGCTGTTCTTTTAATTACTGAGAATTAAAAATCTCTCATTATACTGGTGGATTCCTCTATTTCTTAACTTTCACTTTATATATTTTGAGGTCATATTATTAAGCACTGATGCATTTTAACTTGTTATAGCTTCCTGGTTAATTGACCTGTTATTACTATAAAGTGACTGTCATTAACTTGGTATTGAATCTTGCCTTAAAGTCTCTTTCATCTGATATTAATACAGCATATCAGTTTTCTCATTGTTAATATTTGCATAGTATATCTATTTACAACCTCACAAGACATTCTTTTTTTTATCATTTAATACATTTGGAGTTACCCATCTATTTGTTAACCTCTTACGCTTTATATTTTCTCCCAACTTGGACCTTCTACCTGGGATCATTTTCCTTTTGCCTGAAAGGCATCTTTCTATAATTTCCTATAGTGAGGCTGTGCTCTTGGCAAACTCTCTTAGTTTTTGTCTGAAAATATTTTTATTTTTTCCTTATCCCGGATAGATATTTTTGGTTGCTGTAGAATTCTCAGTTGAGGGTTATTTTCTTTTAAATATATTAAAGATATTTTCCATCATCTTCTGCCTTTTGTTGTTCTGCTGAAGAAATAAGATAATTTCTGATTGCTACTACTGGTTGTCTTTTTGAGGATAATATATTTCATTTTCTCTGGCTGCTTTTTAATGCTTTATTTTTTGGTTTTCTTTAGTTTCGCTATTTATTTCACTTTTCTTTGTATTGCTTGGGATATGTTGAGCTTCTTGAGTCAGAAGCGCTGTTTTTCATCATTTGCTTGACACTATCAACCATCATTTCTTCAAGTATTGCCCTCTGCCCTCTTATCCTCCCCTTGGGAGACTCTATCTGACTGTAGTTTAGATTTTCGTACTGCTTCTTCTGAATCTACTATATCTTCTGTATTTTCCATCTTTCTAATCTAGTCTGACATTTTTTTTTATTCTAACTGGATTGCTTATAACCACCTATGACCCAGTTAACTAACCATTTCTTTTCCTAGCTATATTGTCACACTTGTTTCTCATTTAAACTTAGTTTGCACAGCTGTTTTATAGCATGTACCTGATAAATCCAATGCCTGAAGACTTTCTGGGTCTGTTTTGGTTTGTTATTTCTGCTTCCTTTTGCTTATAGAGTCTGACTGGGGCGGGGGGTGGTTTCTGTTATTCTTGGGCTGCAGTTTGGACACTGTATTTGAAAAACTATTTGTAGCAGTAACTTGAGGCCAAGAACTGCGGTGCTTTACTTCAGAGACGAGTTGCATTTGCCACTGCCAGGTTCCTGGGTTACTACTAATATAGAATCACTTTAAAGCAAGTTTAAGCCTTGTCAATCCAGGTGATTTGAAAACTGGCCATAATTCTGTGAGGGCTGTTCCACTTCTGGTTCATCCTATCTTATAAGACTCCCTGCTAATGTCCTGGGCTTTGATTCTGTCCTTCTCTCCTGAATTAACTGGTTTCTCTTCACTTTTGGCCTTATAATTGCTTACTCTATTATCATTTTTTAATGCTATTAAGATTTTAGAAAATGTTTTACCCACCACTTTTTGTTGTTTTCACCACATAAATTCACCTTCAACGACAGGATAACATATGGTATCTTCTTTTATCAGTTATACAAGGTTCTTAATAGCTACAAAATTGTACGTAGTTAAACAGTGTGATCTGAAGAAAGAATCCACAGTTAAAACCTCATTTGATAAGATCTGGAAGCATTATAATTTCTCATTACAGATTAAAACATCTTTGAGTCCAAAATATAGTAGTCCTCTCTTGAGTGCTCTTTTAAGTTTCTGTTATTAGAACAAGTAAATATAAGCAACAGTGGAAAACCAGAAAATTTTAAAGCAGTTGAAGTTCTAGAAACACATCAGAAAGTAGTGTAATTAAGGTAATGTATTAGTTTCTTAATTACCATGAACTGTGTGGCTTAGAACAACAGAAATCCATCTCTTACAGTTCCAGAGGCCAGAAGTCTGGAATCACGGTGTCAGCAGGGTGGTGCTTGCTCCAAAGGCTCTACAGGAGACAATCTGTACCTTGCGTTTTCTAGCTTCTAGTGGCCTCAGGTGTCCCTGGCTTGTGGCCACCTCATTCCAATTTCCCTCATGATCACATGGCTTCCTTCTTTTCCTCCTCCTCTCTTCTGTGTCTATCAAATCTCCCTCTGCCTTTCTCTTATAAGAACACTCGTGATGGCATTTAGGGCTCATTCACATAATCTAGGATAACCTCCCCATCCCCAAATCCTTAACTTAATTACACCTACAAAGGTCTTTCTCCCCCCAAATAAGGTCACATCCACAGGTTCCAGGGACTAGGACATGAATTATTCTTTTAAGGGCCACCACTGAGCCCACTCCAGGTGATATGATGTGAAACAAAATTAAATATAGCTATTGTTGTGACAAGATCTTATTAAGATGAATAATAGTCACTAGGAAATAAATTTGAATATTGTTTTATCATTATTTCTGTCTAGCTGAAAGTCTTTATAAAACTCTCTCGGGTTTTAAGTATCTCAAAGGAAAGGAACTAAATTAGAGTGGCTTGATATTTGCATCATTAATACACACTGTTTACTTGAATCTAATTTACTTAAATTTCTTACCAGCAGTGTTTTGACCATATTGAAACCAGTAGAGTCTTAGTGGTCTCCACTACCCCAATCACTTAAAGGAACAGAATATCTGGGAATGAAATGCAAGGTTTTAATATAATTACAGATGCTTCTCAAGTTCAATTATTGATACAAAACATTCAGGTGATGACATCATATAACCAAGATGAATGATGCTGAACCCTGGGAAAAAGTCATAGTTGAACTACATTTAATGCCAACTAAAGAGGAGAGAGTTCAATATAAAAATTTTGACTGTAAGGATATCTTTAGGATTATTTATGATAAAAAGGGAAGGTCATTCTTTTTTTAGGAAAAAGGTATTGAGCATTAAACATTTGCAAATTATAAGATTACATAGAATATTGGTTAACTGGAAGCTGAACGCTAGACATTAACTGCTAAGATTAGAATCCTGTTTTTTTTGTTTTGGCACACAGGCTTAGTTGCTCCGCGGCATCGAGGGATCTTCCTGGAGCTGGGATCGAACCCGTGATCTCTGCATTGGCAGGTGGATTCTTAACCACTGCACCACCTAGGAAGCCCTAGAATCCTGTTTTTATAAACACCATCTTAAATGCGAAATACAGTGAATACTTAGTGAACAAAAGTGTTCAGAAGTCGTCATCCTTTTTAGTAGCCTGTCTACAATGACAGGGATTTATGTTCAGCAACTATATGAATATGTGAAATTTTTCATATTTAATTTAAAATTTTGCTGTTAATTTGGGGACACTTAAGACAAAAATACTCCTTGAAAAGATTGTCTGGAAATATTGTGACTTCTGAAGAGGAATTTGATTTATATGTAAAGTTCATGGGATTCTTTCTAAGATGATCATACTTCAAGTTCTCTGGGGATATGATGGTTTACAGGATAATTTTGTGTTTAAAGGGATTTTTCACAATTTCAGATCCTATAGGTCTTCTGCTAAAGAATGATTGATATTTTATTATTTTACAGTTTTCATCAATTAGTCTAACAATATTTAGGAAACACTCTTAAGAACAAAAATAAATACAATCATAAGTGGTTAGAGTGGGACTGAACCCCAGAAGTCATGAAATCAAAGCCTCTTATTTTACTGATGAAGAAAATGAAGTTGAAAGAGGATTAGGACTTGCCCAAGGTCCTCACAGCTGGCCAGAGAGAGAGGAAGCTTGAAGGTACGTCTCCAGATGCCAAGTTCAATGTTCTTTCCACCACAGTAAGCAGCGTCAGCAAAAAGATTTGTAGCTTTTCCTCTTCAAATAACGAATACAGTAATTCTAAAAAAGCCATATTATTAAGAGCATATTATAATACATATAGGTGTGTTATATATATTCTGTTTGTTAACTTTTTAAAAAGCCATAGTTTGTTACTGCTTGTTAACATGATGTATAAATGTCAAATCTTTATTTTAAAAGTTAAAAAAAAAAGTTTGTATCATCCTACCATGCAGTTTAGCAACAGATTTACATTTTAATAGAATACGGATTCAATATGACAATTTTGCTATCTACCAAGCATTTAATATTGGGGTTCAACTCATATTATATAATTTAAAAGCTAAAAACCTCACAAATATTCCTAAATAATACAACATAAAATTGAAAAAAGAAAATCATAGGATTACAAGCATGGAACAGTACTGGGTATCCTTTACTAGATCTTCTTTCTTTATAACAGAGATTGACAGCTAATGAAACACGTGCCTAAAAGATTCATGAGGTAATTTGTATTATGTGATCAGGGCTGCTCCAGGTCAGACTGGAGTGTCCAAGTTATTCTTTGTACTTTTTTCATTCTTCCACCTTCCCTCAGCGTCTCTTACTTAAATAGTGACAGTTATCTCTCTATCCATTCACCTAAAAAAAGAGAGTGATTACATGTGCACTGTGTCTTCCATACAAAAATAACTAAGGCTTCATGGGAACTGGGCATATTAACTCTGAAACGTTAGCAATGACAGCTCTCGGGAGAACTGGATATGCATTCAGAATACTGAGGATGCTCCTGTATTATAGATTGCAAGCATCCATCCTCAGAACTTTTTATGTACGCAGTTAGTCACCATGTATACATAGTGAAATTCAAATTTTTTAGTTCTTTCAAAGAGCCTTCAATCCTTCAATGCTTAGGCACCAAAGTGGCTCCCTACACTGTTTTCTGTTGCATTTCCCATCTGAACCAGAAGGTGGAGATGTTTTTCATTAGAGTAGTCACCCCTCTGCCCTTTCCCCACCCAGGAAGTTCAGTGTTCTCTTTTGGAATCAGGGAGTCAGCTTTTTGAAAATTCATAATGGCATTCACTGAAAACATTAAATAATGTAACAAGCACTAAATGAACACTGGCTTGTTTGATAAACTACATGTGAGAATTCTTGGCAGAGAGCTGCATTTTCAAAAGACATTTGAAATTGAGAATACCTTCATGTTTCTAAGTGAACAGAGATTTCATAGCATTGGACCACTAGTATCAGTTAACATTCCAGTAATCAGCATACTTCTGATTTCTGCACACTTAACCTCTTAGGTCCCTTACCAGGAGAAACTTTTGTCTTCTGATTAGAAGTTGCGAACTGCTAATCTGAGGGTCAAATCCAGTTCACTGACCTACTGAGTTTGCCTGCATTGTTTAAAAATTGGGAAAACTTACATAAAAATCAGGATTTCTGACTTCTCTTGAGGGATTGGGAAATCTGACCACATTGCTTACATTCCCACAGGACAATAATGGGTTGGTAATACACAGTAGAAACTAGCTTAGGAGAGGATATGCCAGTTCCAGTTAGCTACTGTGTAAACCATGCCGGTCAGGTTTCACTTTTCCTGCTTCCTTATTGATGCCTGGCTCCTGTAGGCCCTTAAGTTTCTGACTATTCTTAGCAGATCAGTAAGTGCCTTGCTGCTGAGGAGACAGATAACTACATTTTATGTAGATGAGCCAGCAGAACAGTTTTTGAAAGTTTGTGTGTGTATTTAGTATAACTGCAAGAAAATTAAGTTCCAAAAATTCAACAGACTTAAAAAGAAGAAAAATTTCCCAAGGTTATATGATTTATATCACTTTTGAAGTTCTGTAATTCTTTCAATAGTTAATCTATCTATCTATCTATTTATCTATCATCTATCTATATCTATCACCTATCACCTATCATCTATCTATGTATCTGTCATCTATCTATGTATCTGTTTTTCTTTTGCTAAAGACATTAGAAAATTAAACCGAAATTAAGAATTAAACCAAACTAATAGAAACTTTACCAAGGCTATTTTTTCTTTCTAAAGTGATTAATAATGATTAAAAAAAAAATTGAACTGTGAACCAAACAGGCATGTTGCCTGATGGTGTTTACTAGAAGCCATTATTTCCACGGTGTAGCTGTGAGTATCATCCTGATAATTTTTGATTTTTATTTCAAGCACATTCAGCTTTCCAACTAACACTTGAATAAACACTACATACAGCACACTGGCAACTGCTGTGGAACCAAGAACAAGTATTAACAGTAACCTGGTAAGGTAATGAAAAACTAACTATGTTTTTAAAAGTCAACATTTTACTCAGTGGCAAAATTCCAGAGCAGAGGCCATAAACTGGTAGACCTACTATTATATCTGTCCCACATGCTGTATTCAAAAATTTTGAATTACCGTAGCTGCAAACACTGAAATTGGCCATACTATTGTGCAGCCTCCACAAGGGGGCGCTTCCAGAGCACTTGACTGGGTTCAAGGACATGCCTGGCCCTATATGGCATTGGAGTTTGTGACCTATGCTCCACAGTTATTCCTTTTCAATTCAGAAATATTACAAGGAGGCTCATTTTCACCATTTTTTTCTATTTTTAAAAAGTATCGGTAATATATTAAGGCATGAAAAAATACCAAGAAGTAGCTGTTGGAAATGATGAGGCTAAACTGTGACATCATTGTAGAGTATAACATACAAATAAATTAGCAAACTATCAGAACTAATCAGAAGATTTAATAAAATGACTGTGAATCAATCAGTGTAGCTGTTAATAATGCTCTAGTATTTCAGCCTGGAAAACAAGATAATTTCTCCCTCACCATCTTTTTTTTTTTTTTTAATTGCAGTATAGTTGATTTACAACATTATGTTAGATTCACTTCATCTTTTAAAAATGTCTATTAAATACAGTTGGTTCTTGTTATGTGTGGTAGTTAACTATAAAGTTTCCACAAACTCTGAATTAGTGAATATTGAACCATTCATTGCTTCTAGGGGAACACAGGGATGGGTTCCTGTGAGCCTCTGGTCACATTTTTGTCGATTGATCAATACAATCTCGTATGTCTCTGTTTAAAGACACTTTATTTAATATATAGTGTTGACTCACTAACACAGATCTCACAGCCAACAGCACTGTAAGTTATGCCTGTAGGAAGCTTACCTAACATATATTTTCTCCGTAAGGTAATCACAGTCTTGCACTTAGCAACGCTACACAGCACTTCTGCTCAGGGCCATTTTAAACAGCAAAATCACTAATAAAAAGCATAAAAATGTGAAAACAATGGCACCAGAGTGATTGTGAAAAGAATACTGATTGACAGTTTGAGAGCTGCCACAGAAGGTGGAGGGTCAGCTTGCTCTACCTGAGCTGGGAAAGGGCACATCTGGCAACTGCAAACATCTTCCCCAGGTTGAGTGTTCATGTGTCTGCGAATGACCTGAAAATGCTCTAAGTATTGACTTGTGGTTACAAATTAATTTTAGTAAGTAGGCAAATTAAAAAATACAGAATTTGCAAATAATGAGCATTGGCCATATGTAAAATTACAAACACACACACATAATACTACAAAAATACATATATACTTTTAATGCAGTTTTTTCTTTAGCTTTTTGGTTGCTTTTCATTCTCATTCTCCTTCCTCTCCTCTACTACAATCTCCTTTACTTTCACTACCCCCCCCCAGGGTAATTTAAGTGGACAGCTTTATTGATGTCATTTCATCTTTTCCTTATGCTTATTTAATCATATCTAAAAAACCCACATGCACATAAATCTACATTGTTTTACAAAACTAGAATCATATTAAATATTCATCTCCATCTTGCTTTTATTACTCAACAATATCTCACGGAAATTCACCCAAGTCAACCATGTATCTCTAACTCAATCTTCGTAATAGCTGTGTAATATTCCATGGCTTGGGGGGGGTATCTATTTTCTTACTGATAAACATTCACTTTGCTAGGACAAACAATGCTACAATAAAGTTCATAGGACGTATATTCCTTTATTTCTATCATCTAGGTCATCAGGAAAGGGATTGCTGGCTATTGCCAGATTGTTTTCCAAAAAGTGTCTAACAGCTGACATTTCTACCAGCAGCATACGAGACTACTCTTATCACAAGTCCCTATAAGGAATAGGTGCTCTATGTCTTTTTTATTTTTGCCAGGATGCTGGTAAGAGGATCTCATTATCATTTTAGTTTGCATTTCCTTGACTACCACTGCGTTTGAGCAGTTTTCCCCTTTGTGTTCATTTGGATTTCCTTATCTGAGAACAACCTAATTTTTCATTACTGTTTAATCTCTTTTTGTTGAAATGTAAGAGTTCCTTGTATATCACAGATCTTAAATAATTTGTTGTCTGATTTAAAAATATTTTCCAGGGACCTTCCTGGTGGCACAGTGGTTAAGAATCCACCTGTCAATGCAGGGGACACAGGTTCGATCCCTGGTCTGGGAAGATCCCACATGCCTCGGAGCAACTAAGCCCATGTGCCACAACTATTGAGCCTGCACTCTAGAGCCCACAAGCCAGAACTATTGAGCCTGCATGCCACAACTAGTGAAGCTCACACGCCTAGAGCCCATGCTCCACAATGAGAAGCCACCGCGATGAGAAGCCCATGCACTGCAACAAAGAGTAGCCCCTGCTTGCTGCAACTGGAGACAGCCTGTGCACAGCAATGAAGACCCAACACAGCCAATAAGTAAATAAATAAATAAATTTTTTAAAATATATTTTTCCAAATTTGTTTATTATATATACACTTTGATTATAGTATTTTTCCTAAACATGACTTTAATTTCAATATAGTCAAAATGTTCACCTTACTTTTATAGCTTTTATAGTTTCCTTTATATAGATCCCAGTCTCGTTAAATTTATTTCCAAATACTTGATAGATGCTGTTGCCATTATGAACGGAAAAATTTCCCCATTTCTTTTCCTAGGAAGTTATTATTAAAATAGAGAAATGTTATTCATTTTTGTACTTATAGGCCACCTTATGAGATTTATTAATTCCAATGTATTTTCTCATTAGAATCTTTTAAAAGGTGTAAAATAATATCAACAGCAAATAGATGGTTTTTATGTCTGCTTCTCCAGTGTTAAACCAGTTACTTCATTTCTTTACCCTACTCTTCTTGCTGTAACTTCCAAGACAATGGTTGAGTATTATAATAGTATCAGTTCTGTTCCTGATGGTTGTGAACACCTAGCAAATGTTGACTGAATGTTTGCTGAGACGCAGGCAGTGTTCTATGGTCTGAGACTACTCTGGGGACTAAAACAAAAGTCCCCTGACACATGGTGTTTACATTCTAGAAGGGGTTCCATGGAAGGACTTTGAGTACCTTTGTTCCACAAATGTTTGTTCATGTTTCTGATTTTTATTGATGTGGCTTTAGTGTTTTGCCGTTTAAAGATGTTATTTGCTATTGATTTTTCATAACGATTCCTATTTTTTGAGGAAGAGCTGCCAAATTTTATCAAATGCTTTTAAGTTGGAAATGATAGGAATATTTAATTTTTCTCTTTTAACTTGTCGATGCATCTGTAATGAAATGTTAATTAGCTTCCTGATACTGAATTACCCCTGCATTCCTGGAAGATACTACTTGATCGTATTGTATTATTCATTTGTTATACTACTGGATTCTATTTACTAATATTTTATTTGAAATTTTGCATCTACTTTCAAGAGCAAATTTGCTCATTTTTATTACTAAACTCTCATTTTCATACAAGCTTTATAAAAAGATATGGGATTTCCCACTTTTTTCCCTACATTGTATAAATATTCAAATAACACTGGAATTACATTATCTATTCCTTACAGGTTAAATAAAACTCTGCCATTAATTAATCCCTCTGATTCTGGTCTTATTTCAGTTGTAGCCATTGGCCTTTCGGGTACTTTAACCTCATTTTAGCCCCAGTGGCTCAGGCACTTTCCTCTTAATTTGTGAGCAGTTACCAAATTGCTCCAGAGCTTCCACAAGTTACCCATCATGACAGAGGAAATCTCAAAGGTCTCTTCTGCAAATATCGGTGGGGATGCTTCAGCTCTCATACCGAACAGGTAATCTCAATTTGTCCCATCTGCCAGAAGCACAATCCTGGTAAAAAGGAAAAGGTGGGTCAAGGATGCCAGCCAGCTCCCTCAGGCCCATCTCCATTGGCAAATGGATTTTGTTAAACTCCCAAGGTCTCATGGGTACAAATATGTTCTAACCATAGTCTGCATTCTACAAAGAATGCATGGACGCTTTCCCCTGCAAATACGCTACTGCCACAGCTTGAGCTAAGTTGCTGCTAGAATTTTTCCCAATATTTTCCTCTTTAGGGACAGAGGCACTTAATCCGCAAAAATTAGAATGGGCCAACAGTACACTCAAGTTAGTCAAATGCTGAGGAACCCAGCCTAACTCAACCCAAAGTCTTGCCATTAGCCCTGATGATACTTTGAGCCTCACTTTCCTCTCAGTGTTGATTTTGCCTTTATGAAACAATTACTGGAAGGGCCATGAAGATTCCTTACTCTTGCTAGAACATAGGAGATTCAGATCTGATCCAATTCTTAAATACTGCCAAGGTCTTATTCAATACACTCATATTTATTACCAATACTTCAAGTGTAACTTTACCCTAGATATCCCACCTTATAGAATCTTCATGCTGAAGACCTGGTCTCCTGGAAGAAAATACCATCAAAAGCCCAATCTTGAAACCAGGTGGAAGGAACCTTATACTGTCTTCCTAACCACTTGTACTGCTGCAAAACTATAAGGACTACAACCTTTTATCTTTTAATATTTAAAAAAACACGTCTTTTTTTTTTTTTTTTTTTTTTTTTTTACACGTCTTATTTTGAAGTTGGGAAAATTCACCCTAGCAGCAGACCTTAGGCTGAGACTCCTTGAGAACTCCCAGAAGCAGATGATGACATGAGACAAACTTCTTTCTCATGAATTCTAGAATAATCAGATGGCACCATAATGGGGTCAGCTCCCACCCACGATGCTGGAACACAATTGCCTGGGATTCCCCTATCCAATGCCCTCCATGTTCCTCCTTTGTATCCTTCTTATCATTCTTTAATTTTTCTATTGTCCGTTAGTTTCAAAACTTCCTGAGCCGTGTCTTCCCTATTCCATTCCATTTCTGCCCTCCTTCTCCATTCCTCTATTCCCCACTTATCTACAGACATGCAGGGTCCCCAGTGGTTTCACATTTGCCCCTACAAACCTCTCTGACCTCTGCGTCATAAGCAAGAACGTGTGAGATGCAAACCAAGAAATTCACTGCTCCACAATCCTGACCCCATCCTCAAAAGATCTCCAAACCAATTTCCTGGAATCCACTAGACTGGCTCTTGATGGCCTCGGGCTTTGATTTTACTCCTTGTTACACTTTATAATAACCAATTTTCTTTCTTTTATAAGTATCCTAATTAAGTGCCTTTTCTCCGGAACCCTTTCTCAGCTTCAGACCACCATCCGAGCTCAACAGATGATTAAGCTAGCGCTGTAAGGGGAGTGCCAACAGGAAACTGCTGACTCCACGGACAATTTCCCTGAGCCTTGACCAAAACCCACGGAAATTACTGAGATTGTTCTAAGACAGATGATGTTTTTATGGAACAAGAGGGGACACTGACAAGGCCAAATACAGACCTCTCCCCCTTTGCCTGAATCTGCTGATGAGGCCAGATACCGATCCTCCAGCTTCTCATTCTGTCTCACGATTGATTCACTAAGATTAAAATTGTTTGTCCCCTGAAACTAGCTAACCACAGAGAAAACCATTTCCTGTTCATATAATTGACTGAGACTTCTGCTGGGAAAACAACCCCAACTATAAATCACCCCTTCTGCGACTTGTTTACTCCTCCCTATAAAAGTCTAAGGCAGAATCACCCTGCGGAGACATTGTGATCTTTGGATCTTGGATGCTGTCCCTATTGCCTGAAAACAACCTATCTCCTTACTTGACTGACTTCTGACTTTGATATAAATCACACTAAAAATGATCAGACAATAGAGTACTAGTGCAAAATCAAATGGACCAAGAAACAGAAATCAGTCTCTGTTATGTGGGAGCTTGATAAATGATAAATAAGGTACTACCAAGGAAAGACCAAAAAAAATTTTTTAATGGATGGTATTGGGCAAATTAGCTCACTCTATGGAGAAAAGTAAAGAAAATAAAGTTGAATCCTTATATAATGAAAAAGGTGGGTCTCAGACTGAAGTCCGAAATTCAAAAGGTATATTTATAAATCTAATTGAAGAAGATGTAGGAGAATATCTATGGGAAATTTCCTAACCAAGACTCAAATAGTGAATAAATTTGAGTGCATCAAAATTAAAAATTTCTGACAAACAATATACCCATGTGGCAAAATTAACAGAGACACGACAGACCAGATGTTTGCAAATCTATAACTTACAAGGGTTACATCAAGGACAATTGATTTTAGATTATGATTTGTAGACCATTATTGAGTGATAAATTCAACTAGAGAACTGCAAGCAGAATTTAAAAAATAAAGTAGAATGGAATACAAAAATCAGAGCTCATAACAAGTGTTAGGAGAGTATACTCATCAGCCTTTTGTTTATATCACGTAAATAAAAATGTAAAATATCAGCCCTGCTTCTACCTCAATTCTTAGTGCTTAGTTAATGTTGTTTCATTAGGATAAATTCATTGAAGTGGAACAGCTGAGACAAACAGTATGGATATATTCAAAACTTTTGAAATATATTGCCAACTCACCTTCCTGTAAGATTCTACCAAGTTAGACTCAGACAGCTATTCTCATTAACACTAGGTATTATTATGTTTTCAATCTTTACCAATTTATTGTTACATTTTATTTATGTATTTATTTTATCTATTTACTTAAAAAAAATTTTTTTGGCTGCGCCTGCTGCATGCAACATCTTAGTTCCCTGACCAGGGATTGAACCTGTGCCCCCTGCAGTGGAAGCACAGAGTCTTAACCACTGGACCACCAGGGAAGTCCCTCTTGTTGCATTATAATGTTAAGATCCTGTACATCTCAGCACTTCAGTAACTCCAAATGATTATTCCCTCAAATGGCAAATTCCAGATCATTCCTCTTTGTCACAGTTTTTCATTCTGCACAAAAGCCTGACAAGTTAACACCTTATATCCAATGTTTTCTGTTCCTTGTTGCTCCTTTAGAACTAAATACACTTTTTAAAAACAATTATCAGTTCCTTCAGCATTTAAAAAATTTTTTATAAATTATTTTATTGACGTGTAGTTGGTTTACAATGTTGCCGACAGATTACTTAATTATACTCCTTAATACAAATTTTAGAAATTTGCTCCTAGGTTAAATATTATTTTCTGAGGGAATTCTTGCCTAGCCCATGAGCCCTGACTTAGCTCACCTCTCAGGGTCTGGTGGGGGACAGGGGATGGCTCTCTATGCAGGCACATGTTAGAGATAGTTGGACCAACACGGATTCTCTCACTGTGTAATCATTGGCCTAACATAACTCCATTCCAGGGCCTTTGAGCAGGGGTAACATTAACCTGCTGCCCAATTCTTGTAAAAATAAGAGGCATCTCTCTAAAGAGCTGACAGATCATCTATTGTTACAGATACCCTAATTTTAACCTTGGATTAAGTCATAAATTCAGAGAGTTACTCTATTTTTTCCTTTTCTTCTGATTTTCTCACATTAAAAAATCTTTGGAACCAGACCCTATCCTTCTGAAACTACTTTTTTTGGGTGGATCCCAAATTGTCATCTGTATCATTTTTTTAGATTCCACAAGTAGGTGATATCATATGGTATTTGTTATTCTCTGTCTGACTTACTTCACGTAATATGATAATCTCTAGGTCCATCCATGTTGCTGCAAATGGTATTATTTCATTCTTTTTTATGGCTGAGTAATATTCCATTATGTATGTATATGTGTGTGTGTGTGTGTGTGTGTGTACACATACACATATACCACATCTTCTTTGTCCATTCATCTGTTAAGGGACATTTAGGTTGCTTCCATGCCCTGGCTATTGTAAATAGTGCTCCTGTGAACAGTGGGGTACATGTATCTTTTCAAATTAGAGTTTTCCTTGGATATATGACTAGGAGTGGGATTGCAGGATCACATGGTGGTTCTATTTTTAGTTTTTTAAGGAACCTCCATAGT
This sequence comes from Hippopotamus amphibius kiboko, assembly GCF_030028045.1. Taxonomy (NCBI): domain Eukaryota; kingdom Metazoa; phylum Chordata; class Mammalia; order Artiodactyla; family Hippopotamidae; genus Hippopotamus; species Hippopotamus amphibius. Next base: position 175,149,711 of record NC_080189.1, read on the forward strand.
GTTTTCCATAGTGGCTGTTCACATTCCCACCACCAGTAGGAAAAACCTACTGGTTTCCTCTAACAAAGAACACATCATAAAAAGTTTATAATCTTAACAGCACCTGTTTAAAGACAATATTAAAAGTAAATAAATCAGATTTCAAGTATTGCTCTTTCATTCTGTATAAAGTGGGCGGGGAAGGGACGTATTTTGATAAGAAGTGACCTAGAGAGCCACCATGCTGGTCAGCATTGCTATGAATGGGAAGGCTTATAACCCCATTTGTCTCCTTATTTCTAGGAAAGTTAGCAGTGCCCAAACATTATTCAAAATCTGACCACAGTCTGGAAAAAATACCATAGAGAAAAAGCGAAAACAGTGACCATAACTTACTGTTCCCATGTGTCAGCACCCCTCCTTCTTCATATTCCACCTCATATGCACACCATTCCCTGATAAGTATAGACAGGGCAAGGCCTTTCTCTTGTCCAAATTCTTTGCTAATTTTATTGACTTTAAATCCTCTTTTCTTTTGAACTTATTCAATTTCCTTATGATGGCGTCACACCAACATTTTTGGTTAAACGTATGTGTTTTTCCCTCGCAGTAGATTCTGGGTTCTGTAAGGGACGAGAACACGCTTCCTGCACCGTTATAGCCCCAACACCCAGCACGTGGCCTGGTACACAAATTAAATTTATAGACAACTTAATAATTACTAAATGAATAAATGAATATGTGTGAATAAGTAATGATCAATACTCTCAAGTTAGGAAAGAAATCAAAAAGAAAATTAGTTTACAAAATTAAAACTATCAGAATCCAGAAGTTTTGTTGCTTCATGATGTATATGCTATTACTAACCTCCAAAATGAAAGAAAATGAACACTTCATACCTGAAATACACATATTACTGTGTTAGGAAAAAAAGAGGTATTTTTAGTATGAAATAAAAATAAAATTAAAGACAGTAGTACCACAAAGAAACATATCTGTTCTAACATAAAACAGGGGCTCACCAAGGAACAAAATGTCACTACCATCAGTGAGGGAAAAAGATCTATTAGAGCCTTATAAAGGTCTATACTCATTAGTGAGTGTTCAGAACACTGCCTAACACTCAAAAAAATTTGTCAAATAAGTGAATAATATCAAATCAAGAACTTCGATATATGGGAATTGATCAAATTGATAGCTGAAGAAGAAAGCAGTAAGCTGGGGGATCAAGAAAAGAAATGTTCTTTAAGGGCAATGCAGTAGAAAATGGGGATTAAAAAAATAATACTTGGTAAAATTAAAAATAAATCAATCCAGGAAGCTGTGCAAAGTAGAAAGAAGAGTGAAGCCTAGGGAGGCCTGCCATCAATATTTTATTAGTGAGCTTATAAAATCTTAATGGAACAGATAATCCGTACCTTAAACAAATACTTCCATAAAAGAGGGAAAACTGCCAAACTCATTTTAGGACTGAACTGCTTTTATGCCAAAACCAGATACAGACGTTACCAGCAAAGAAAATAATAGGTTCATTTCACTTACATTTATAGTTGTGAAAATCCAGAATAAAATATTAGCTAGCCAGACTCAACAGTATTAGCAATTAAGGAATGCAAGAAGGGTTTAAGTAAGGTCAAATCGCAAGCCTACAAGGCAGAAAGACTGGTTATAATTTTCCCTCTGCCAGAAAAGAGCTTTTCCATTAGAAAGTAAACCTTTACTTCAACATGCCCAAGAGCCTGCAGTCTGCATAATTAACTAGCAACCTCTCCAAGGTCAGAAAGGAGGCTTCTCTCATTATGAACACTGAGATTGTGCAGATCACTAGCGGCTCTGCTAAATACACTAGTGTATTCACGAGCTCCTGGATTGAAGAGGGGGGAAAGTGTTTTCCCACTCTAGAAAGGAGAGCGCTGGTTGCCACAAACTGAATAAGGTTAGCCATCGTCAAAAACGAAGGCCCTTTATGTCGTTGCTGCTATGACCCTAAAATTTTACCATTATGCTAAAAATTTAAATGTCTCTAAATACTAAGTACTTGTCTTGTTCCCTATGGTTTTAAAGGTGTCCTGATGATGCTTATATCTTTTACCTGGAATATGTGTGTAACAAAAAAATTATGCATGAGAATAGCCTTGTTTAGAATATGGAATGAACTAAAATCTATTCATAAAACTGAACTAAGAAACTCCTCAGAGGCAACGACTGTGTCTGAATTTAGTTTTCCCTTCAGATACCAAAATAGTGCTGGATGCACAAATGCCTGATCAGTACTTATTAAAACTGATTTGAGTTTGAGGGCAAATTTGAATATTTTCTATGGGTAGGACAGCAGTCACTTTATTGAGAGGTTTAAATGTATATGTCCTACTAAAAATGTTGAAGTCAAGGCCTTCCACCTCAAGTGAAAGCTGGAAGATAGAGGGGCAACCCAACAGATGCTGGAGTATAATTTTTTTATTCACATGGAAAAAGTACAAGATCATTGAGAATAGAGCCTGCACTCATTTATTCCCTTGCTTCCACAATCACTCTTTCCATAGCCATTCAGCTCAGTGATATTGGGCAGGTGGGACTATACACGAGCAGAAAAAAAAAGGCATGAAAGGGTCCTCACAAGGTTGTTTACATTTATAACAGGAGCAGGGGACAGCTCCTATTTCTGTTTTCATTGTTAGAAAACCTTAGATCATTTGGTATCTCTTTTCAGACATGCAAACTGAAAGTAAAGAATATCTTTTTTTAATCAAAAATTTTATTGATTTATAATTCACTTACCACATTAAATTAGTTTCAGGTGCACAACATAGTGATTCTATATTTTTATACATTATGAAATAATCAGTGCAATAAGACCAGTTACCATCTGTCACTGTACAAAGACGTCACGATATTATTGACTATATTCCGTGCTGTGCTTTACATCCCCACGACTTATTTATTCTAGAGTTGGAAGTTTGTACCTCTTAACCCTCTTCACCTGTTTCATTCACTGCTCTCCAGCCCCTCCTCTCTGACAACCACTAGTTTGTTCTCTGTATCTATGAGTCTGTTTCTGTTTTGTTTGCTCATTTGTTTTTTTTAAGATTCCACGTGTAAGCGAAATCATACGGTATTTGTTTTTCTCTGACTTATTTCATTTAGCATAATACCCTCTAGATCCATCCATGTTGTCACAAATGACAAGATTTCATTCTTTTTATGACTGATTAGTATTTCAGTGTGTGTGTGTGTGTGTATCACATCTCCTTTATCCATTCATCTATCGATGGATGCTTAGTTTGATTCCATGTCTTGGCTACTGTAAATAATGGTGCAGTGAACCTAGGGGTAAATACGTCTTTTCTAATTAGTGTTTTCATTTTATTCAAATAAATAGCAGAAATGGAATTGCTGGATTGTATGGTAGTTCTGTTTTTAGTTTTTTGAGGAATCTCCATACTGTTTTCCACAGTGGCTGCACAATTTACATTCCTACCAATAGTGCACAACGGTTTCCTTCAGAGATTCAAATCCATACACAGCCTCAAATGTTTTGCACACATCCTACCATGCTCCCCAGTACTACACCAGGTCTCCTCAGTGTTCATTTCCCTGAATTTCTTTCTTCTACTCCTTTGTTGCTGATACTTCTTCTGCCTGGATTCTGCTCTATTTTTGACCTCTCAAAACCTCTGTCATCCTTCAAGATTCATTTTAAACATCACTGAACTGTTTCTTCCTCTCTCTACTGTAATAATACCGCCTTTTCACTTTGTTACTACTCTGAGAAAGTGTCTTATACGAAGTTACTTTTGAGTGCTTCTTAGTTCCCCACTAGACTGTGAGCTCCTGAAGAAAAGAAATCATGGTTTATTTACATGTGCCTCCCAAGCGTTTCACTTAGTACCAAACACGTATTAAGCACTCAATAAATGTTTATGGAATTGAGTCAGTATAGTTCTCTTTTTAAGCACGATGTAGTTTATTCTTTAAAAATTGCCCATTAAAAGTGTCTTTATACTGCATTTGAGAGAATACCTTCATAGGTAAGGATACATTATCAGAGCATTAGACTTTGGAAAATAACCAAAGTCAAATAAAAATAGAAGACATCAAAATAAATACTATTCACGATTCTCAAATTGGAAGCAAGTCCTCTTGATGTAAATAGTGCTATAAGCTTCTCTTTGTCCTCTGAAAATGTCTTGTCTTTAGAAATAACAGTAAACTTTGCTGGAGGGTAGGAAAAGTTAAATAATTAGAGAGAAGAGTACCTCATATTTATCCTTAAGTAAGGGAGAGATTTTAAAACACATATAAACAATGCTATTAATATGTCTAATTCAAGTTAACAAAAAATAACCTTTACAACTATAGTTTCAGAATTATAGATTATGTTACTAAAGTTGACAGAGTGAAAAGACATGGGCTTTTAGAACAAGGCACTCTTGTGTGAATTTTAGCTCTGCAACACACAGGCTGAGGACCCTAGGAAAAATAATTAACTTTAGTAATGATTAGAGTTAATAGATATTTTTTTGAAAACATCTTACATGTGTCTGTAATGTTAGTGGTGTTCAGTAAATGTTAGTCCTCTTCATTTACATTTTATAATGTTATGTAGTTTTCAAAGCATTATCATATATGTTCTAATCTTTTATCCTTATCCTAACACTATGAGTACCAGCAGGTAATACTATCCCCAGGTCAGAAAACTAATCAGCTGGAGAGCTATTAAAGGAATTAGAACCTAGATTTTCTACTTCTAACATAGTACTGCTTTCACTATACCATGATATGATTTGGAAGAAAAGAAATGGAAGTTTTAGTAAAATGCCTTCATTTTATAGATGATGGGCTAGAGACCCAGAAAGTGATTGCTCAAAACATACAGCTAGTTCTTGGCAGAACTATGAGGGTGAGTTGAAAATTTTTCGCACTCTGGCTGTAGAATTTATTTTAATTAACTTTTGAAAAAGACAAATGCATCATTTTTTGACATAATCTCCTTGCTTTTCAATACGCTTTGTCCATCAGTGAACAAGCTTTCATATTCCCTCATTAAAAAATGTTTTAGGCTGAGCTGTGAGCCACGAATGCACTGCTGTCTTCACTTCTTCATCAGAAGTGAATCTTCATCCTTGTAGAGCTGCTTTCAGTGGACCAAACAGGTGAAAGTTCAATGTAGCAAGATCAGGACTATAGAATGGATGCTCTAACACCTCAAAACGAAGTAACCATGACAGACTTCGGTTTTGAAACGTTTGTGCAAGATGAGTACTGAAACAACTCACAGAAGGGCATAACAAGTGTTTGGATATCTTCAAACAAAATTTGGACCAATACTCTAAGGAAGGTGAAAGTTTCTTAAAGAGAATCATTACTGGTGACAAGACATGGATTCATCACTATGAGCCTGAGAGTAAACGACAGAGTATGGAATGGTAACATCTTCAATCGCTGACCAGGAAAAAGTTCAAAAGTCAACCATCACCTGGAAAATTGGCGCTTACAGTTTTCTGGGATTCTCAAGGGCCAGTATTGGAACATAATTAGGAAAAAGGTTTAACAATCAACAGTGCTCGTTACAGTGAGATGCTTATTGAAGAGCTGAAGCCTAAATTTTGGCTTAAACACAGAGGACTGCTATCCAAGGGCGTTGTGATCTTGCATGACAATGCACGTCCGCACACTTCTACCTACACTGTCGACACTCTGCAAAAACTTTGTTTTGAGGTGTTAAAGCACACTCTCTCTATTCCTGATCTTGCTCCATCAGACTTTCACCTATTTGGTCCACTGAAAGCAGCTCTGCGAGGATGAAGATTCACTTCTGATGAAGTGAAGACAGCGGTGCATTCATGGCTTGCAGCTCAGCCTAAAACATTTTTTAATGAGGGAATATGAAAGCTTGTTGATAGATGGACAAAGCAAGGAGATTATGTCAAAAAATGATGCATTTGTCTTTTCTAAAAGTTAATTAAAATAAATCCTACAGCCAGAGTGTGGATAATTTTTGACTCACCCTCATAGATTAGAACCAATGGGCAAAGGGATAACAAAATTCTTTCATGAGGTTGACAAAAACATGCATGAGCAGAACTTTGAACTCCTGTTAACTTTCTTACTCTGTTTCCTTGGTAACCTGATCAATAAGGTGTGTCAACAGTGTTACTAGGCAGTATTGCTTATGGTAAAAATGATTCCTGATTGGTAAGCTGCATCTGGGCTGTGAGAACTGTAAATACCTGATATCCTTGGGCTTCCCTGAGTATGGCGGCTCTAGTCACCTGGAAGATATGCCTATAAAATTGTCACAAGCGATTTTGCTCCCCTAGGAAGTGGGGCTTCTAAGGCAGGGCAGCGCCACTGCCCCTGATATGTCTCATATCCTTGAACGGAGCCCTCTCCTTGGGGCTGAAGAGAACCACTCCTGCAGGGCTGTGTGGACGGCTACCAGGAGTCCCCTGAGGAGCAGTGCCTGATGCTGTCCTCTGGGAAGCTGGGGATCCTGTCCCACATCCTCTGACTAGACTGGGGGGTCTTGTGACTCTGAAAGGTTAGCATCCATACCTTAGATACGCCTAAGAAGACCCTCCCGCTCCCGGGGGCCTGACAGAACATCTATCTCTTGACATTTAATCCAATATTCTTCCCACAGCACCATGGTTAAATAAGTCCTTAAAATAGTAAATGGACTTTAATAAATTTAAATTCTTCCATTGCGGAAACAGGAATAGAACATTACTGCTTCCAGATTCCAGTCACAAACCAGAGAGGTTGATGTGAGTGATGGTAAAAGCACGTGCTTCCAAGCTGGTCCGTCTTGAGTTCAAATCCCCACTCTGCCTTTTACTGTGTAAGCAAGATACTCAACTTTTCTGAGCCTCAGTTTTCCCATCAGTAATATGAAAATGCCGTTTATCTTACAGGATTGTTATAAGCAGCAACATGTATGCAAAGTACCTAGAATACAGTAGGCACTCATTACATTGTATCTTTCAGGATTATTATGTTTTATCCTCCAACTCAGGAATCAAATCAAGTTTGCCAGAGAATATAGCTTCCTCTTCAAATACCCACAGGGAAAGATTCTGGTTCAGTAAGCAAACTAGTTCTCTAGGAGAACCAGAGGTGCAGATTCTGGGGCTACCGAAGATTTCCTCCACGTCCGGGGCCAACTGAGTAAATCCCAGGACTCTTCAGAATACAATGCCTCAGTCTAAGACAGGCTGCCATTACAGTTTTCCCTGAGGAAGTTTTCTTTCACAAACCTTTCCCTGCTGGTCTGCCCCGTTGCTGTACTAGTATCCTTGCCCACAACTCAGCCCCTGTTGACCTCTTGCCAGACTGATTTCACCTCATTCAATGTATAAATAAGGGACTTCCTTGGTAGTACAGGGGTTAAGAATCCGCCTGCCATTGCAGGGGACACGGGTTCGATCCCTGGTCCTGGAAGATCCCACGTGCCTCGGAGCAGCTAAGCCCGTGCACCACAACTGCTGAGTCTGTGCTTGATGCTCTAGAGCTGGGAGCCACAACTAACGATGAGCACATGCTCCGCAAATACTGAAACCCGTGAGCCTAGAGCCCGATCTCCACAACAAGAGAGGCCACTGCAATGAGAAGCCCACACACCGCAACAGAGTAGCCCCTGCTCTCCGCAACTACAGAAAGTTTGTGCGCAGCAAAGAAGACTCAACACAGCCAATAAATAAAAACAAATAAATAAATAAATTTTTAAAAATGTATAAATAAGGCTTCTGCTGATCAGAGGCAGATTTATTAATTTTTCCTTTTCAATATAGGTCGGATACATTTTGACCAAGTTCACTGATGACATGACCAGCTATCCTTATAGGTTTATAAAAACATCTATTTTCTTATTTTAAAGGAAAAAAGTTATTGTTTCTTTGAATTATGTCTCCCCCAAAGTAGGTTCAGTAAATGGTACCCAGAATTCTGGAGACAGACTGTTACTTGTATGATAAGATTTCCCCTCCTAATAATGGCAAATCTACATTTACACTGTAAAATTTAACACAGGCTAATCTGCTATTTTTCAAAAGGTGTTCATAAGCTGTTGTGAAATTTATTTAGGGAAAAGTCATAGAATCATAAAGAAGACAATACACACACTTGGTAGAGAATAGACAAGACATACTTTAAAAAGTTAAATCTCCATAAAAAGCATGGGTGTGAGAAAGATGAATCTTCATTTATTTAGACACTATCCTGAAAATAATAGATAATAACTAAAAGGAACACATTCTATTGATTATAAATACTAAAAATATTATAATGACAATGCATGATATATTCTGTATCTGTAACTTACCATGTTACTGGAGGTAAGAAAACATTTGACTACATTATTCTCTTCCCAGTTTTAACATCAGAATAACAGGAAAACTGTACTTTATTTTCTCCTGAATAACAAAAACATGTTTTTGGTTATACATTTTTAAAATAACAAACAAATGAAAAAATTATACAACCCAAACAGAAGAATCATAATGTACTTTCATGTTGCAATTCATCTTGCTCAGGATATTGTTTAAATCTATTAAATCTTTTAAAAATGTTATTTCATAAAGTACAGAATTTTCACTGAGCACAACAGATCTGTAACTTACCAGAGACCCAGCTCACCTTTCACCTTTCTCATTTTCTTATTCTCCCAGACGCAAAATCTTGAAGTTACCTCAGACTTCTTTCTTCTCCCCAAATTTTTCTCTCCTGCATTTACTCAGTTCTCATAAGCTTATGAATGTCATATTTTTTTATTTGTCCTTTCCTTGCAATTCTACTATCACCACTGCAAGTAGGGGCCTCACCTTTTCCGCTCTAGACTGCTACAATAGCATCCTAACAGCTGTCTTCTACTCTGCTCTTGCCTTTTCAAACTATCCTATTCTCACTAGTCAGATTGGTATCCCAAGCATTGCTTTCATCACGCTTCAAGAACTTATTCACCTGCTACCTACTCTTCAGATTCATGTATCCAAGGACTTAATTATATTTTACTTATCCAATCATTAGACTCCTCCTCTCTGCATCCCCCTTCCAGAGAACACTTTGGAAGTCTTAGTTAACTGACACCTAAGGGATAATGGACAACAGCACAGCATCCTGAGCACCATCCGCATCAAAAAGGCTGCTGGGATGTGAGGAGGTTTCTCTAATCTATACTCTGCTTTACTCTCTCTTTAATGAGCGGCTGGAAATAGGTGTTCTTCCAGGGCTGATTTTGGATACATGCAGCAGTAAGTGGCAGAGAGCAGTAGCTAGAAGCAAGACATTAGTTCCTGGACCGGGAGTCCTAACTGCTAGACCACAGAGGCCAGTGACTAGGGCCTTAACCCCCAGTTCTTGCCTGCCTTGTCAAGAAAAAATTCAGGTGAGAAAGCAGAAGGTAAAGAGAAAAGTAAAAAGTTTATTGCAAAGGCAAAGTACATGCGGAAAGACACATGGGCACACTCAGAGAGTTGAGCGTTTGGAAGGTCTAAGTCCTTTATAAGAGGGCAGTTTTCTGGGTCTTTGTCTTCCATCTGGCCAGTCATCTTGCTTTGTCCCCCGTGGCTAATTTGTCTCAGGACCCTCCCCTTAGGTGTGTACACACCTCTCAGCCAAGGTGGATCTCAACACAAAGGATTCTGGGGGAAGCAAGGCTCATGTGGGCTGGCATTGTCCCTGACTTTTGACCCCCAAGGAGCCTTTCTGCACATGTTTAGTGTCTCCCTTGCCCCAAGGAGGGGGGAAGTGGAGATCCCTTGATTCTTCACTCAAAGTTTTGCCCCTCTTCGTTCTTGCCAGGACTGTTATCTTAAGGCATCCACAAAAGACAAAGCTTGGCTATTTACCCTGTCCCTGTCATAGCTTCCATTTCAGAGAGTAAACAGGAGGCTGATTTTAAATGTCTAACCTGGAGCCCACCTATCTCCTGTCTGAGGAAATGCAAACAGGAGGCTAGTTTTTAGTGTCTGGCCTGAAGCCCATTTTTTCCTGCCCCGTGAAATGTAAACTGGATGCCAGTTGTAAATGCCTAGCTTGGAGCCCATCTATCTCCTGCCTCAAGTCCATCAGGGATGTGTTGCATCCTATATAAGTAACTCAGCATAAAATCACATCTCCAAGTGCCCAGGGGGAATGGTGGTCATGGAAGTGTCTGCTCAGGTCTCCCCTCCAGAGAACCTGTGGTGAGGACGGGGTTGGCTGACAGCCTCCAGCTGCCACACCTCCGCCAGCTGCAGTGTTCCCTGGAGGCAATGTCCTCCCTGGGCTGCTTCCAGCCAAGAGAGGCCTTACAACTGACAAGGGGAGGGACTTAGAACTGGCCATTTCTGCTTGACACCAAACTCTTCTAACAGCAACCCTTGTTCAGGGGCTCACCACTGGCCAGGACTTTCTTAGAGCTGCATGCAGCCTGAGGCTCTTCCCCAACCCTCCCCTTTCCTCTCTCCTTTTACAGGCATCTCCTTGGAGACTGTGATGGTTCCTGCTCCTTCCCCACTTATTCCTCCCTTGCACATATCAGGTTCCATCTTGGCTGCTTCTCAGAGGACCCAAGCTACAACAGGACCCTGAAGCTAGCTGGTAGATTTATAAGAAAATCTATAAATTCCCACAGCTCGTTACTTGGGCCCTGGAACTACAGGGTGATTAGAATGCATGAGTGTGTAAGGCATAGATCCCACCAATTGCAGACTGTGTGACTCAAGGCCAACTTGCTAAACAGAACTTCTCCTCTGACAATAATTTCTATATCACCAACATTTCTTCTTTTTGTGTTCTTCCTAAATTACTACCACAAAATGACTTACATCTTCTGACAGTGGTCTAAGGATCAAACATTTTCCCTTATGGGAGTTGTTTTTAAAAAATTCAACATGGATTTTTTTCCCCTCACAATGATACTTGCCATTACTTAGAATCTTTAACTTGGCATTTTTTTACTTCACTGTTCAATTTTTAATATCTAATTCTATCTTTCCCTGATTAATACTGCTAGAGATAAACAGATTTGAAGTATCTTTTCTTCATTCATTCATTCTTTCTTTCATTCAACAGGTACTTAGTAACTACTATATGTAGGAAACAATTTGCTGAAAGAAAAGCTCAGTTGGAAAAGATTTATATAAGAATTCCTGAGAAAGAAAGAACTATATTAAATAAAATACTTTGCCTTGGTTGTATTTAATTCCTGATTTAGAAAAAGACATTGCCAGAATTGAGACTGTGATAATTCCATCTCTATTAACAAAAAATGTTCATTTAAAAAAATCACTGTTAATTTGCAATTCATTTTAGATAGATCAATTTGTTATCAGAGGGGTAATTTTTCTTCTAAGTCCCAATGGAAAACTACGTGCTCTTAATTATACGATTAAAACAGAAAAAAATTGACCAGAATGATTGTCAACTTGATCACAACTGGAATCCCTGAGATTTATGAATGGCATGATAGCAAGTTAGAAAGTCATCCCTGGCTTTCTTTTATCCAATCCTAAGAAACGTTCACTAGATGTAACCAATTACAATTATTTGCACAGAGACAGGATCTAACATGATAGATGCTCCTATAAACTGATGTAGATTGGGGATCAAGGGGGTTTTAGGGCATTAAAGACATAGGGACCAATCACAGCCTGACCCAAAAACATTCTTCCAAGAGAACGCCGCACGCGTGTTGGGACATGTTATCTTCATCACAGTTGCTATAAATATCATTTTAAATTGTCATAATTTTCTTTCCTACAAAATTAACTACAAAATTATAATAGTAGGGTGATTAGCATATAGTAAACAGGGACTCTTGAAAGTTTGTGGTAAAATAAATCTTTGAATTAAAAGGATAAGCATCAATTTGGCCTCCCTTTTATTGTAAATTTGCACAGGAATAGCATATGAATTCGGATTATACTAAAGTTTTTATAATAAAGAGTATTCATTTTCTGCTCCTTAATCTATATATGAATTTGTACAATAATGCATTTCTTTAGGTATGGAAGTCAGAGAATGGGAACCAACCTATGACCTTTTAGGAGTTCTTGAAGAAGACATCAAAATATATGAGGAATATTATTCAAATACATCATCAAAGGAAATTTTCCTGGGTTGCCAAAAAGGACCTATGTATGCACAAAGTGCTCGCTGGATTCTGGGTGACGCGTGCTAAAAATAATTTAATTTGAAAGGAAAAAGAAAAACATCTGTAAGTATCTGGCAAAAACACAAGCGTTTTTCTCAGAGGAATCAACAACTGCTTTCTTTTCTGCTTCCTTGCTTTTTTAGGACCAGAAAAATTTATTTCTCAAACCACGTCCTTAACAATACAGTTCAGGTGGACTTAATTTCCTTGTTGATGGGCACTTCAAAAGCCAGCACACAAGCACAAAACCAAAACCTGCACTGTGCTTGCTGAGTGCATGAACCATTAATACACAGGGCCTCTGTGCAAGGACTGTTCAAACTGAGCACAAAAATCCACATGATGCCACTACTGCCAATGAACAGTCAGTAATTTTAAGTATCCTTAATAACTTTAAGCATCTTTAACAAATGTCACACTGAATAAATCTAGACACGGAAGGCTTTGTTTCTGTTTTGTTTTTGTTTTTGTTTTTACTTTTAATTAGGAAAGGACTATATATAGTAAAGTACAAATGTCATTAGGCAGAAAGCTCTTCTTCATGTTGTCTTCCATTTAGGCACCAATGACTTTCTATTTTAGGTATACTTAATGTAAATTTACACACACACACACACACCACAAAACATAAAAGACTAAGAAAACATACGAAAATTTTAAGTGGTATAATTTTAATTTCCCTTCCTGTTTTGTTTTCTAAATCTCCCAGTTACTACTCTTAAATCGAAGATGACTGAAAAGAAACACTCCCTTATAATTTTACACAGACCATGATGATTCTCAAGGCCTCTCCTTTTGAATCTTTTCTTTCTCTTTACCTGTTTATTCATTTTTCAACAAATATTTATTGAGTGCCTACTTCGTGCCTGTGGGTTGTTAGGTATAGTGCTACATTATCTGAACTTCTCCCATAGAAAGATGCTCTTGTATCATCTTTATGTTCTCCTGTTCAGCCCTGACTTTGATAATAAAGGGGCTTTACTCCTCAGTCACTTATTGAACACCGACCACGTGTTAGGCACTATACTGGACAGGCATTAAAAAAGGCAATGAGCAGTACTCAAAGGTTATGCATTCTTAAGCAATTAATGGAATAGTATTTTGTTACGGAGTTTAGAATTAAAGCACCTTGTATCCTCTGATTTTAAATTGCTCTATAGTTTTTAACTTAAAGCATAAAGAGCAACATTTTATCTTATATCAATTTTAAAAAGTTACATTTTCCATTTGTGAATATACATGTGTGGCCTGTTTTATGACCCGCGTTTACCCTCTAAATCAGTTCTATGCGTAACCTTTCACCAAATGCTGCTGCTCTGGTTTCTTAAAGGAAACATTCTGTGCTACGCTGTGATGTATTGTCATCTTGCTGCTTGACAAATGGGTTTGTAAGGAATTGGAACTGTGTGTGTTAATAGTACCTTTGTATAACAAGATGTAAAATTAGAGATGAGGAGTCTGTGTAAATGATTATTCACTGTTTTAAAGCTGACATCTAAGGCTTCCGTGGTTCGTCTGTATGATGTTTCACTTTACACAGAATAAATTAAAATGAAAACAAAACAGACAAAAAGAAATGTGACAGAAAATTAGCACCACACCTAGTGCGGAGGATAGACAAGTCTGCGAGCAGCAGAATCAGGCTAATAGGCGTGATGACCTCGAAGTGTGCTCAATGTTATGCTACTCAAAGGAAAGAAAAACTCATTATCAAAGAAAACTGGGAGAGGATTTCTAAGAAGAGGAGTTATTTCAACTGGGTCTTGAGTGATGGGTTAAATGATTGTGGATGAAAAAGGAGGAGGCTGGCACAGGAGGAGGAGGCTGGCTGGGGAGGAGGAGGATGGCAGGGAGCAGGAGGCTGGCAGGAGGCTCTATGGGGTGAGCTATGAGTGGCAGGGAGGGCTCCCAACTCCAAGGCAGGCAGAGGTTCTAATGACACTGGCTGGCATCTACCATCAAAGGCATGGAGGGGGGCCGATGGGGTTGGAGCACACATCCTTGCTTGGAGGTGGAAGGATTGTTCGCTGACCCTTCCAGCCTCATCCAGTCACTCATTAATCCCAGCTCTTTTCCTTCCCCTTCCATCTGAATTGCACTGCAGTTTGCCTGCAGTCCCCATGTTTCAGTCATTGACACTCACCGTGCTCAGTCATCCTCTCTGGTCTCCATAGGCTGCATCCAAGTTTTTGTTCTTCACCAACTGGAGGGATTGCCAAGCTAAACAATGGTTTTTCCCTTTTCTAGGAACGGTGCCAATGAACAGGAGGGCTAGTTCTGCATTGCGTGACCCTGTCCCTGGCCATGGCTGATTGATCTAGGGATAACCATCTGATTTAGACTCCTTCAGCCCGTCAGGTTCCTGCTGAGGGTTTTTAACCCGAATCAGAGACCCGAGATGGAAGTTGTAGGTGTGTGTATGTGCGGGGAACTTAGTCACACAATGGTAGCATGTGAGAAGGTCAACCAGGAATTCCTGCAGCTGTAGCCTGGAGCTGCCTGGATTAGTGCAGGGTCGTGAACTGCCTGAGTGTGACTTGAGATGAGGGAGGGCAGGAGGAGAGGGTGGATATTAGTTGACCCCTAAAAGAGGAATGTTGGAACTTAGGTTAGGATGCTTGCTTCTGATGGTGCTGAGAGACTCAAATCCCAGTATTATTGATCTAGAAAACAGCCTTTCTCGAAAACTGTCTTGTGACCCTTCTGAGTGAAGCTCTCATCGCTGTGGCCAAAAGCTGAGAGGATGAAAACCTGGTTTAGAACTGCCTTTGAGGAGTTCTGAAGTAGACTGCCAGTTCAGCTCACAGCCCAGGCAGATTTCTTTAATGAACATCAAAGTGGCCAATTATACTTCCACAGATAACTGCAACAATCCCTCCCACCCCAGAGGCTCTTTTGCCATGTCACCTTGCCACTCAAAAGAGGTAGAGTCTATTTCTCCTTCCTTTGAATCTGGGCTGGACCTGGGACCACCTTGACCAATAAAATGAAGCAGAAGTGATACTCTGAAAGTTCAAAGTCTCAAGTGTTAAAGAAAATCTGGCAGCTCCCGATTTTGTGTTCTAGGGGAAGCTGACTGCCTTGTAAGAAGTCCAACTACCGTGATACCACAAGTCTGTGATTGAGCCTAAGCTAGCTCCATGGAGAGGCCATGTAGAGAGATAGATGCCTCCCGGCCAGACACCAGCTGCTCCAACCAACCCAGCTGAGGAGCCAGACGTATGAGTTAGGAAGCCATCTTGGACGTTCCAGCCCCAGCATACAAAGGAGCCTAAACTTATTTCTTTGGGGGAGGGTGCTTCCTGATAAGTCTACTGCATTGGTGGCTTTCAATGAACCTCGTCTCTCAAAATTCATGATAGACCTCCTCCCTTAAATCTGGGCTGGACTGGTGACTTGCTTTAGCCAATAGAATGTGGATGGTGTTGTGCCAGTACTAGGACCGTGTGTGGCAGCTTCCTCTTTTGCATTTTTAGGAGCCCTGAGCTGCCATGTAAGAGGTCCAGCTACCCTGGTAGAGAAGCTACATAGAGAGGCCACATGGAAAAGGGAGAGGCCCTGAGACTACATGGAAATAAGCTCAGACATCAGGTGCCCAGCTGAGCCCAGCTCCAGCCAACCCACCAGCTGAAGGATGTACAAGAGGGACCACTGGCAAGACCAGCAGAACCACCCAGTGAAGTCCAGCCCAGGCTACCATCTTGAGCAAAGAAAACTGCTGTTATTTTAAGTCACTACACTGTGGAGCAGCAGTAGAGAATCGAAGCAACCAGGGAAGAGTGGGATTTTAATATCTGACGTCTAGAATGAGAGCAGTGCACACCCCTGTCCTGCTGGGCGTGGCCACGTGACTTGATCTCATAATGGAACAGGAGCAGACCTGATGTGCATCCCTCGTGGGCTTCAGATAGTTCAGCTGGTGGGCTGGGTCTCCTGTGTCTGGACTTGTGCCTGCCCTCGTGGGTGCAGCCCTTCAGCCTGTGTTCCAGAATGACACACACCTGGGGCGGACCTGCCCGGTGCAGAACCACCACAGCTGATCCACAGACCAGTGAGCAAGAAATCGAGGTCTACTGTCACAAGCCACTGACAGCTGAGATGTGAGCGCTGATGCTGCTGTGAAAACTGACTAATATGCTCGGCCAACCGAGTATCATCTACATTCTTCCTTCACTGAAACCTTTGCCACGTCCTAATGTGCCTCCCTTGCAGACTGAATCTCAAAACCCTTCCTGTTCCCTACTCGTTGTCAAATGGTGGATTCTGACCCAAACAGGAGAGCCTTCAGCATAATCAGAACAGAAAAGCGCTACACCACAGGACTGTAAATTACAGCATGTGCTCATTTTATGGTTAAAACTCCGAGGAAATGTTTATGGACCAGGAATTTTGAAATGTTTGACCAAAGATTGAAGAACATAATATGTGATTATTTTCAGTCCATTGTCATAGTGATACTGTATTGGATACACTAGCTAAGGCTGCTGGCTGGGGTTCTAAGGGTCTGCACTGACTAATGCAAATCTGGCCTAATTCCTGCAGGATGTAGGTGACACTGAAAGGCCAGAAAGGACTTAACCCAGCAGAGAGAATTCAAAGACCGGCAACACCCAGAACTCTCTCTCCCCTTTCTCGTCGTTAGGAGCAGATTGATAAGTAAAGCATCTGAGTCTTTTAAGACGTGCTCCCTGACCTTCCCTGTACAACAGCTAACACGTCTATAGCACTCTCTAAGTGTGAGGCTCTGTTCTAAGCACTTTACATATATGAACTCCTTCAATTTCCAAGCAACTAAATGAAGCAAGTAACGTCATTATTATATTGGCAAAGAAACAGAGACACGGAGAAGTTAAATAACTTTCTCAAGATGACACCGCTAGAAACTGGATCCCTGATATTGACAGAAATGAGAGGTGCCTAAGATGATCACATCCCATGTGCTCATCATAATGACAGCAGAGTGGGCACAGTAATTATGGTACAGAGACAACCAATGAGGGCCCTGGCACCTGGCATACTGCTCCATGCCAAGCATAGGCCTTCCCCCGGCTGGGTAGCGGTACACTGCTACCGTCCCGCCACTCTGGCTCTGTGCCCCAGTCTAGTGGGGAGCAAGGTGACTCCCTCACTGTGCAATAGGACATTATGTTCCAAGGACCTGAAGAGCATGGAGAAACAACTTCCTAAGATATCTTGGTAAGATTCATGTGTGATGAAATAGAAGACTGAACTCGATGAGAATACGCTGTAGCAAAGTTTGGATTAACTGAGTATTTGGGAGCCCGTGGGGACCTCCCATCCCAAAGTAAAAAACAGGCTAGAGCACCACGCACGTCCTACCTCTAAGACAAACAACACCTGGATATGTGAGGCCGTACATACCACATTCCATTTAGAATTTCGCTGTAATAATTTTGGTTCAAAAACGGACAGCGTTGAGTGGGATCTAGCCCAGTTCAGGCTGCAGTACAAACTGGTTACTCTTCTCTCACGATCCAGCAGACCGGTGAACAAATTTAAGCCTTGTGTCAAGAACTGTGAAGGATCTGAGATTTTTATCCTCCTTGCTAACTAATGAGGTAGTTCTGGGGATGCTGGGTGAGGACATAAGACACCTGGGACCAAACAAAGGACTGTTTATGACTTTCAACAATAGCAGTAGCCAGAGTATCAGCATCTTTGCAACACACTTTGCACCTGAGCCCCAGGGTCATACAAGGCGGGCCAGATGACATGTGCACATACAGTGAGCTGCATTACCTGAAAGGAACCCTGAACTTAGGGAACTGGAATCTTTTATCATGGGCAGTAAGCATGCTGCCTTTTGCTCCAGAAAGAGACATTATCTTTATTGTACAGTAAGTATGCGGGCCCGTTTGCTCTGCATGTCTTATCCCTGCCACGGTGTTCCTTCATCTCTGCCACTTGATGTACCAACACAGGGCATGGGGTAAAAAAAAATGAGCATAGTAAAGCTCTGATGAATTTATTCAGAATTTTCCAATCAGAAAATCTGGAAAGAAGTTATTCTAATTTCCATGTACACTTAAGTGTTGTGTTTTATAATCAAACATTAAAATTTTTAATTACCCATAGGGAGACATAATAATCTTTTCAGCATGTTGGGACTCTAAACATTTTAATCCCTCACAGTTTGCCTCTGGCCCTATCCTCACTCACTTCACAAAAAGAAGTGAGGCAAGGGGTGGATGTTTTGGGAATTCATTGCATTGCTGTTACTCTGTCATCCAGAAATAGGTGGTCTTATGATAAAAGGAAGCCTACTGAAAGTTCATGCACAGTGGTCCCTTGGACACTGCGAATTCTTAGGCTGGGTGAAATATGTTCCATGTTGGAAATCCCCAGTATACAGGGGTGTTTGCTGGCTAGGACACAATAATTGGGGAAATAAGGGGTGGAGAGTGAATGATTATTTTTAGATTTTGCTTCATAAACCACTACCAAATTTTTTTCTTTTTGTGTTCTAAACTTTGAGCTCTGATAATCAAGTGGCCTATCTAACCAGTGTAGAAATACTAGTGAAAGCAATAATGATCCCACTGTATTGGAAACCAAGACTGCCATGTAGCCATTTTTGGTTCTTGGTGTATTAGGAAAACAGGCACAAGATAACTGATCCTATTGAGGAAAAACAGAGATGCCATAACACACTGAGGGCCAAGATTAATTGGGTGGATCCTAGGCCAAAACTTCTGTTACCAAGGATACCCCAGGATAAGATTGATGGAAACTAACGTACAGAGTAATACATATCTGATTACCAAAGGGCAGGATTACCAAAGGCTCAGATCCTTCAGGAATGAAGACATTTCATTCTTCTGGGCGAAGGATCCTAACCAGGTGAGGTGCTGTTCAGAGGCAAGGCAGCACCCGGAATGTGTGGTGGAGAGAGAAATCTAATGCCAGCTGTAGTGTCAGTGACAGGCTCATAAAAGATTCACATTTCTTGTCTTTTGCTGAAGTGTAATAATTATCACCATTTTCCTCCTTTTCAACAAGAAATTAAGATAAATTGATAGCCCCTAGAGATTCTGGACTCCCAAGAACAGTGGCTCTATGACATTACCTCTGGACCCCGTCATTAGATATGACTTCGGATGGTCTTTTTTGGGGGGGAAGAGATGAATAAGTTTGTGGTTACATGTAGAATGAATTATCTTAGCAGGGGCATCTTTGAACACACAGGAAGACAGATGTGTACATCGGATGCATCCTACATGCTCAAATAGCCAAAGGGTAACATATATAGACCACAGTATAGAATCTTAGGTTAAATAACTTTCCCAAGGTCACACAGCTAGTAGGTGGTGGAGCTAGAAAAAAAATCAGGTTATAGGATGTTAATACCAGGGGCAAGTGAGTGTGGGTTATATGGGAACCCTCTGTACTACTTTCATAACTTTTTGGTAAATCAAATTATTCTAAAAAAAGTTTATTCAAAGAAGAAACACAGGTTGTTTGACTCCGAAGCTTACACTTTTAACCTCTGTGCCATGTTTTATCTCTAGAGCCTTGGCCCAAGTGATGTTTTGAGATGTTGACAAACTCCTGTTTCCTAGGTCTCCAGAATGGTTCTTATTCCTTCCCATGGACAAGAACTGATTGTCCAGATTTTGCTTTGATTTTCTGGCTTTCTGTAGCATCCTTCCAATAAATTTTCCTTTTTATTATGATTAGACAGAATGGCTTTCTATTACTTGCAACCGGACAGCAACAGCTAACAGCCAGGCACTGTTCTGATTATTTTGCATGTATTAATTCATTTGACCCTCACAACAGCCCTATTAGGTAGGTATTAACATTATCCCCATTTTACAGGTGAAAACACTCAAGTACAAAGGAACTAAATAATTTGCTCAGGTCACACACCTAGGAAGTGGCAAACCTGGGATGCTGGGCTCCTGAGTCTAATTGTTGGCTCTCCCTCGTCCACTATCCTCTCAAAAGAACTTTCATGATACACAGGCATGGCCACAGTTTACAGTCGTCAGAGCTGGGCTCTCCTGGGCTGGATGCCTAGCCCCTATGTTGTCAAGAGCAGCCTGCAGCTCCTCCTGAGCTTTACCAGGAGGCCGTAACTCTCTGATCTCCGGATGCACTGCCATCTTCTGCCTGCCGGGGAACAGGTGCCCTGAGTGTACACAGAGGTGCATTTTTGGAATTCTACATGTTGCATGTAGTTCTGTATACCAGGACCTCACCCAGACCCCACGTTCTTCCAACCCCATGATGGGGTCACAATTCCTTCTCTTTAGGTGTTACCATCTGGTTTTGAAGTTGCCTCAGGAAACCCACATGGAGTCATCTTTAATTCCCATGAGGCTCTGAAAGCATACATGGACATGAACCTCCTTTAGCACCTCTCTTTCCCTGGCAGGACTGCATTCTACTCATATTCCAATCTGAAAAGGGTGGGGCTCAGAATGGACTCCAGTCAGCAAAAGCTGAAAAATACAGAAAACCCGTTTTGCACAGAGATGGTTATCATTTTGTATTTTTCTAAAAACATTAAGGAAAATCCTCTATTATAAGTGTTGACATAAGAAATTTTCTATGTTTTCAAAATAAGAGAATGGAATGGTAAATATGTTGACAGACCAATTTGAGTTAAAATGGTAATTCTATAGTATTTTATCTAGTTTTTACGTTAATATTTAAATATATTTTTTCTAGGAACTGCCTAATGAAACTAGGAAATGAAGAAAAAATTATGATTATCATTTGTTCACTATTCAGACTTTCATCTGTGAGCCAGCTAATTGGCAGTGATATTTGTTGAGTTCACATTGTTTGTTCTAATCATTGTTTTGCATGTGTCCCATGGGTGGATGTTACGTATTTGGAACATAAATGCTATAAAAATTAATCCCCCTAGCAAGACAGCTGCTGCGACGGCAATAAGTGTGTGTCCTGGAAATGGCAGAGGGGCTTCGTCAACATAAATCTGCAACAGAAAAAGCAAAGTCTTTAAGCTTTCTGAACCCAGTAATTCAAAACACTGAACTTGACATGATTCCCACAATGGTGGAGACACTATTACTCATTTAGCAACATTCTGTCCAGACCAATATAGATATTTAGCCTCCACAAAGCTTAGAAACAGTCTCTTGACAATCTGACAGGTGGACAAATTCAATTTATATCCTATGTCTTTAATGGCAGAGGCAGGCAGATAGAATACTTATACGGCAAGAAAACATTCTGTGTTCAGTTACAGAGGAATGGGCAAAGTGCTGTGGGAACATGGTTAGAAGTGCCTGACTGCTTGGAGTAATCAGGGAATGTGCTTCCTGAGCTGGATCTTGAAGAATAAGAGAAGGAGGAGGAACTTCCCTGGCGGTCCAGTGGTTAGGACTCTAACCCCTACGTCCACTGCAGGGGGCACGGGTTTGATCCCTGGTGGGGGAACTAAAATCACACATGCTGCAAGCCTCGGTCAAAAAAAAAAAAAAAAAAGAGAGAGAGAGCAAGAAGGAGGAGAAGGTACATTTAAGGTAGATGGAATAAGCATATGCTCTTCCAAACTATCCTCTCTTTAGAAAATCCTCTGTACAAGTGCTGACACTGGGAAATTCCTGTATATTCAAAACATTTCCTCTGCCTGAATGGATACTTAATAAAAACAAGTTCCTAGAGGGGAGTTAGAATTGTTGGCAGAAAGGCACGGAGTTGTCTTTTTCTCTGAGGCTAGAGGCAAGGATGGGCGCCATGGACGTTACAAGTAGAACCAGGGGCATATGGAGAATAAGGTGGTTCAAAATTATGTTCTCCCTGTGAAGTAGGAAGAAAGATTATCTCTTGAGGTAGAAGAAAGCAGAGATGAATGAAAACACGATGGTGGGAATGTGGGAAAATGCCAGGACAGCATAAAGGATTAAAAAACTGCTTTAGGGTATAGATGAAGTTAAAGGTATCACCATCCTCCCAGCTACCTCAGGATGTATCTGTTTTTTAAGAAACAGTCCCATAAGCTATCAATTCTTTTATAATTTCTCTCGGATTCATTCTTTCTATTCCACTTCTGGTGGAATTCTGCAATTGTGAGTTTTATTACCTCACTTTGTATAAATAAGCTCCCCTAATAGCCTCCTTTCCACGCTGTCAATCATGTTGGCATAATAACATTGCCAGATTAATCTTTGTAAAACATCAGTCTGTCTATAAGACAAATTTTTAAACAAAGAGAGATTCCTTAATTTGCGACTATAGAAGAAACTTGATTATATAAAACTGGTAGCAGAAATGGAGTATCGAAAGCAACAGAATTTAAAAGGCTGAGTGGTGTGGAAAGCAGTGAGAAACTGTGCTTTCCAATTTGGAAAGATAATTATCTTCATGGTAATGGAGCAGCTGGTTTAACCATGTCCTGTTGTACTTGGAGGCTCAACCTATGTGCCCAGTGCTACTGGAATTATTGGGGACTTGACAGAAAAATACTACATGTTGAATAAGATATGCTACTGGTGGTTTTCAATATGGTGCTACAAGATAACAAAAATCTTTCTTTTAAAGGGGGCCCATCAGAGGAGGTTGGATAATCAGCTTTGTAAGAAAGATCTAGTCTGTTTGTGGCCAATGAGAGAGACAATTGTGCTCTACATATAATTGCAAAAGTGAATTTCCTTTTCTATGCTAAAGTTAGGAAGAGCCAGAGGAAACCATCCATTGTAATCATCATCTATTTTTTTCTCTGTTCTCTTCCTCAGTGTTGGATACCTCCCTCCATAGTCCCAACAGTCCTTATGGCTGACAGTAGCTCCTGGGGCTGCAAACTTCCTTGTCCAATGTCATCAAGAAAGAGCAAGTCCATGTCCCAGCACATTGAGCAAAAGTCCTGTGATTCACTCTGATTGGGCAGCCGTAGATCATGTGCTCATCCCTGAACACCCCTTTTCAAAAATGTTTATAGCTTTTCATTGTTGACACGGATGTTCCAAAGTTCTCGTTCAGACATTCAAGGTCTCCCACAATGGGACCCTAACCAACCTACTTTCTTATATATAACCTTACATTCCAGCCAAATGGACCTACCATTGAAGAGATTGCTTTATACCTTCCTATATCTGTCTTAGCTGCTGTTATTCTTTCCACCCAGAATGCCTTCCTTACCGATTTCTACCTAAAACAAAGTTTTAGTCACCTATCAGAAAACATAAAAACTTCACTTGCTTAATTAAGCTATTATGTTTCTAAGAGTAGAAACCTCTATCACTTGTGTATTCTACAGCTAAACTGTCTCTAAAGTACTTGAAAGCAGTTTTTCTTTAAATGTTTCCCTCCCAATCTTCTATGATTATCCAAATATTCCATGCCATCTCTAAAAAAGAGGTCGAATCCCAGAATCATAAGAGTATGTTCTAGACACGATGTCTTTTTATCATCAAAATACTTCAATTTGTGCTTCTTTAACACAAAGAATTTACTTAAATAACCAGAGTGCAATGATCAAAACCAGGATACTAACTCTGAGACAATGCTATTATCTAATCTACAGATTATATTCAAATTTTGTCAATGATTCCAATAATGTCTTTTATGATGAGAGAAAATCCAAGATTGTGCTTTGCATTCCACTGTTTCAGGACACTTTCTGAAGTAGATTTCAAGAACCTTTATCTTTTTTCTATTGTTTCTTAATGATTCTCTTCCTTTATTAACTGTGCTATCACTTCCTATTTTTCTTTTATTCATGTTTGTGGTTCTTCCTTCATTCCTGAAGATTTGTTTCTCTCTGTTGACACTTCTTTTTAGCCTGAAGAACTTCCTTAGGCATTTTTTTAGAAAAGTTCTGCCTACAGTGGATTACTTTATTTTTCCTTCATCTGCCTTTATTTCCCCCTCATTTCTGAAGGATGCTTTCACTAGCTATAGAGTTCTGGATGGACAGTCCTTCCTCCCTACACTATGACTGTCCCCAGTACATTAAGGATGTTGTACAACTTTCTTCTTGCGTCTGTGGTTTCTGATGAGAAGTCAGCAGTCATTCAAATTGTTGTTCACTTAACAGGCAGTGTTTTTCTCTGGCTGCTTTCAAGATTTTTCTCTACCTTTTATTTTTAGTAGTGTGATTATGATTTAGGCATTTAGGTGTAGTGTTTAGGGATAATCTCTTTAAGTTCATCTTGCCTGGGATTCATTAAGCTTTTTGAATTTGTCAATTTATGTGTTCACCAAATTTAGGACATTTTCAGCATTAATTGCTTTAGTTTTTTTTTTCCCCCTGCACCAATCTCTCTTTTCCTCTCCTTCATGGACTCTGGTGACATAAATATTAGACTTTTTGATAACTGTCACATAGGTCCCCGAGGCTATTCTTTTAAAAATCTTTTTTCTTCAGGTTGAATTTTTATTGATTCATTTTCAGATTCACTAATTCTTTTCTCTACTATACCCATTCTGCTACTGAGTCCATCTAGTGGTTTTAAAATTTTTAAATATTTGTACTTTTCGGTTCTAAAATTCCCATTTGGCTTTTTTAATAGCTTCTACTTCTCTGCTGAGAATTTCTCCCTTTCCCTTTCCATTCATTTCAAAAGTCTTTGCCTTTACCTAGAGCATGGTTATAATAGCTGGTTTAAACTATCCGTCTGATAATTCCATTTGCTGTCACTTGCTGACGGTCTTTTTTCTTCAGAATTGCTTATATTTTCTTAACCCTTGGTGTACTGAGAAACTTTGGATTGTATCCTGGATATTTAAGATACTGTGTTGAGACACTTTGTGTCCTGTTAAAAATTCTCTGGAAAATGTTGAAGTTTTTGTTTGTTTCAGCAGTCAGTGACACTGGTTGCATTCAGATTACAAGTAATGCTTCACTGTTTATGGGTGATGGTTCCAATGTCAGCTCAGTTTTCAAAGAAAGCCTTAGCTACACTATCGTGTCTTTCTGGCTCCTTTGCCCCTTAGGGGAACTTAAGTGGGTGTTTATATTGTAGTTTTGAAGCCTTTGCTAAGCTTCTTTAGGTGTGTTCTGCTCGTGTGCTGCTTGGTACTTGTGTTAGTGCATATGTAGAATCTGGAATCTCCTTTTCCAGCTCTCTTTTCTTAGGGATTTCACCCACACTTTCTTCTCCTAGAGGCCCTTTTCCCTACTCCCCTGGGAAGAGAGCTGGGATTCTTTAGTTTTAGCCCCCTGTACTATTATGCTGTTCGATGAAACTGGGGCTCTCCTTGGGACAGAGAGGTGAGAAAAAAAAAAAGAGAGAAATAATGGGGATTTTCTCTCATGCTTCTCATATGAGAGATGCTTCTTTTCCTAGATCTTCTATTTAGTGGGATGGACTTTCTTTCAGGGTCCTAGATGTCTGCACAGCTGCCACCACCACCCATCACTGCAGTTGTGCAGATTCATTACTGAGGCAGGGCCAGGACAGAAAGAAGAACAAGAGAGAGTAAGATTTTGTTTTTGATAATGTGGTATCAGTATTTGACAATGAACGAGCTATTAATCAATGTAATCAAATCCTTATTCCTTCCCACCCCCAACAGGCAGCAGATATCATTATATGAATAAGAGAAAATGAGTCATTGAACATCACAGGGTGATTTGGGAAGACTGATTTTGGTTTCCGATTCTTTTGGATCTTGATGGCTTTGGAAGTATTTAAGACTCTACTGTTACAATGCAAGTAACCAAAGGGAGGATAATACCCGAAACTAAAATGTTACAGACATAGGTCTCTGTGGGGAAGTGGGGGAGGTGGGTCAGAAAACCCAGCTAAATATGGAAAGTGGAGAGAGAACAAGAACAAACACAGGCACTTATTAAAATTTTCCCAGCATCAATTGGTCCTGTGACCTATCAAAAGCCCTAACTTTATCACTGCTGATAATGTCACCACTAGTCTCCAGGATCTCCCATCTCCAAGCCTTGTCCATCATACAAATTCTGCCATTTTTTTCTCTTCAGTGTCTCCTGGACAGATGCCTGTCATATTACTTCCCCAGCCATTACCCCATTGGATACCACTGGACACCTGTGCCTTCACTATACCTGAAATTCTTCAACCAAGTTACAAAAAGACACCCCTGGAACAACAGACACCCTGAAGTGAAAGAGCTCAGAGCCCTGTGGAAAAAACACACCAAGCATTAGCAACGTTGATATGTATGTTCCTTTAAGTAAAAACATACACTGAGGCTACTTTCCTTACAGATGCTGCATAGAAACATTTCAGTCTCCTTCCTAAGGTTCTTGGGCATATACTTCATGTATCAAAATAAAAATGGAGGGAGGACAAAAGTTTGAAACAGATATCTGGGCATTTGATAGCTGACTGTTTTTTTCTTTTTGAATGAAGCAACAGAAACATAAAATCTAACATGGCTTTGATGAGTACTTTGGGCTAATCCACACATTCATGGTTTTGATATGCCCTCTAACTTTTATTGGCTTTCACAACAATTAGCTAGATTATGTTAACTTGATGTGTTCTGAGGGGTAGCTGGACCCAGAAGACATGTGTCTGTGCACGTCCAGGTGAAGAATACTGAGCCCATTTCCCCCTAACTTTTGGAAATACCCTTTCTGCTCCACCTTGATAATCTATTAGTCTTGCATTTTAGCTCAAAAAAAATGGTAAGTTAATGTTAAACTCAACATTTAGCTATGTTTAGAAATATTAAAATAGCATCAAGGGAAATGGAGGAAAAATAAACTCCAAATACTTCAAAGATGCTATTTCCACCTTTCACGGATACCTATACTTTAAACCTAAAACCAAAGACATATAGGTTTTATCTAAGCTCAAAACAGGAAAAATAAAAATGCTGTCAACTTACTTTTATACTTAGGTTGAGGCCTAAAGGATTATACACTGAAGCATGAAGAATCGATTCTAAGTAGTCTTTCATTTTTTTTACGTTTTCTGGCACAGTGTGTTCTAAAATTACACAAAGTATATTTTAAGCACATGTATGCTATTTTCTCATTCTGTGTAAAGTATCTTAAATACATTAAGGTACAATGAAAGTTTCCACTCCATAACATGCCTAAGTTATACATACTTTCAGTTCTGCTTGACTCTGGGGAGAATATATTTAGAGGAAATTGAGCCTAGCATCTGACAATGCATCTTCTCAGGGGCATCATCAAGAAGGACAAGACCTCTGACCGTGTTAATTCAGGCTGACCTTTCTTTCCTGCCCTATGCTCATGACTATCTTGACCTGCAGATATTTCGGGTATTTGGCAGTGAGATAATTTCAGGACTACCTTAGTGGGTGGAAAATGATTTTCAGTAAGATAGCAGAGAAGTTCCACAATAAGATCACTTAAATCTTTTCCAAAAGAAGTCATCAGTTACTCCTGCCTTCCTGTAATTCTTTCTAAAACCAGACATGTAGTGTGGGGGTTAGAAATTGCAGTGGTGTAAAGGTACATGGGATCTAAAGGGGAAAAAAATGCTCTGATTGTAGCATTTGCCAGTTTTCAGGGTGTGAATATCTTTTTTTTAATTAAAAAAAATTTTAATTGAAGTATAGTTGATTTACAATGTTATATTAATTTCTGGTGTAGAGCAAAGTGATTCAGATATATATATATATATATAAATACTCTTTTTCATATTCTTTTCTATTATAAGTTATTATAGGATACTGAGCATAGTTCCCTGTGCTGTACAGTAGCACGTCTTTATTTATTTAGTTTACATACAGTAGTGTGTATCTGCTAATCCTAAACTCCTAATTTATCCCTCTCCCACGCCCTTTCCCCTTTGGTAACCATAAATTTGTTTTCTATGTCTGTGAGTCTGTTTCTGTTTCGTAAATAAGTTCGTTTGTGTCATATTTTAGATTCCATACATAAGTGATATCATATGATATTTGTCTTTCTCTTTCTTACTTTGCTTAGTATGATAATATCTAGGTCCATCCATGTTGCTGCAAATGGCATCATTTCATTCTTTTTTATGACTAATATTTCATTGTGTGTGTGTGTGTGTGTGTGTGTGTGTATCTCACATCTTTATCCATTCATCCGTCCGTGGACATTTAGGTTGTTTCCATATCTTGGCTATTGCAAATAATGCTGCTATGAAAATAGGGGTGCATGTGTCTTTCTGAATTATAGTTTTGTTGGGATACATGCCCAGGAGTGGGATTGCTGGGTCATATGGTAGCCCTATTTTTAGTTTTTTAAGGAACCTCCATAGTGTTCTCCATAGTGGCTGCACCAATTTACATTCCCATCAACAGTGTAGGAGGGTTCCCTTTCCTCCATACAGGATGTGAATATCATCATGGCTAAATTTAAGCAACCAATGGTTTAATAACCAGTATGCAATATGCTTGAATATTTAACAATCAGTGCTCAAAAAGAGCAGGCTCCAGCACACCACAGAAAATGAAGATGTTAGTTAAAGCAAAATATTTACTAATTCTCTTTGCTCGATTTTTCATTTCAAAAATACGTATGTGAATACCAAATGTCTGGATATTTGATAACATTTGGAAATTTCGCTTAACTCTATCTATTGGTCTATCAGTCTATTTACCTATTGATCTCCTTAAAAGTACGCGTTCTTGAACAAACACAAATATGCAACAAAAAATCATATATTTGAGGCAAAATTGAAATGTGGTAGATTTCGTTTTACTTATTTAGAAATACTTCTGCATCTTTTCAATTATTTTACCATAAAATATTTAAGAAACTTTTATCATATAATTAGAAGATAGATCCTATACATAATCTGGCAATACCTTTTGTATCTTCCTCCATAACATTGTAAAAGCAATGAAAAGGGACACCAGATCAACATGTAGCACAAATTCAATCAATCATTTTTGCTGCTAATCTACATAATGGCTCTGAGACACACAGATATAGAAAACAAACTTATGGTTACTAAAGGGGGATGGGGAGGGATAAATTAGAAGGTGGGAATTAACATATACACAGTACTATATATAAAATAGATAACCAACAAGGACCTACTGTATAGCACAGGGAACTACTCAATATTTTGTAATGACTTATAAGGAAAAAATCTGAAAAAGAATATATATATGTATGTATAAACTGAATCACTGTGCTGCATACCTGAAACTAACACGATATTATAAATCTAACTATATTTCAAAAAAAAGATTAAAAAAAAAGAGAAAGAAGTGTGAGATGATAGAAGTAGCGTGAACAGCAACATGACAACTTATTCGACTTCTTTTCTAAAGAACTCCTGGCTATCTCTTGTGTAAAGAGGTTTTGTAAACCAGTTCTCTAGGTAATAGCAGCAGTATTTATAAGCTATAATACTTGTAGAAGAAAGCACATCCTACTTAAGTTCCAGTTTTCCCTGTTATTCACTTCAGTCACAGTGACCAGGTATGGCGTTTCCACTGGGATATGTCCATCCTCACTGTAAATTTTCAAAGAAATTGGATATTGTATAACTGGAAACTTAAAACGCGGAACCTAAAATGCAAATGCCAAGAATGAACGTAAATTTGGAAAATTCAATACTAACTTCATTTCCTGGTAAAGAATGAATGGATGTATTCCCAAGAATTTGGCTATTCTAAATGAAATGTGCTTCTGAGAGTTTCTGTCTTCTCAGAGCGTGAAAAAAAAATCTGTCTCACAGCAGAATCAATGTGAACTCCAAAAGTAATATGCAAACACTGTGGTAACAAAACTCATGCCTTTCTATCAGCCTTTTTTCACAGGAATTTGCTATGATGGTATCCACACTTTTTCGGCTAGCCCATGTCCCCTAAGGTCCTGCATGAATTGAGTCTTGCCCAAATCCCTTACGGCCTTCTCCCTGCCAGTCATGATCTTTCAACCACACCTGTTAAACTCAGGCTCAGGAGTTCAAATCTAGCTCCAACATATATTAATGATATGATCTTTGGCAAATTACCAGGCTTCTCTGTGCCTCAAATGAAATGAGACAAGTCACGGAGAAGCCTTGGAACCGTATATGGTAGACAGTAAATGCTCAAGAAGTACTGGAATTCAGCAAGGGTGGAGTAGTGGAGATATATAATAGCAACCCTCATAATTTATTGAATGCTGACTCTATGCTCACTACTATAGTAAGTGACTTTATATAAAATCATTTAAAATAATGCCATATATAGTCTGACAAGGCCTTTGAAATAGATCTACTTGAAAGTTATACCAAATGCACAGGTAAGTCAGCTAATGCAGACACCAATATCAACTTGATACATGTCTGAATGCTTGGAGACTAACAGGAGGAAGTATTTGACACAGAACCCAGTCTCTTAACCAACATATTATACCGTCTTCTATTTTGTCACTACTACCTTGAGCTTCAAGTTCTATATTCCCAGAACCTGATACATATTAGATATTCAACACTTTTTTGAATGAATCAATATTCACCATAATCTAGTGTAGCGTTTGACAGATTATAAATTGTTTTCATATAGATACATGCATGTGTGTGCATCTTTAAAAGAACCTGTGAAATGAACAGGGCAATGCAGGTATTATTCTGTTCTACAGATGAGGTTAATTACCATGTCTGGGGACAATTAAAGACAAATATTTTAAGCTGTATATCATATTTAATTCTATGTCATAAGAAGACAGTATTTCTACGTCTTAGCTTTCACGTTTAACCAAAATGCACATTTCAAAATCTTATTAATATGACAGTACTCCATCTTCAGGAAATCAAAGATTATCTTACCTTTTCTCTGCAGTCTGAGAAAGCAACAGCATGTGAAAACTTCTGATCATTTGTGCAATTACACTCCTCCCGAGTAGACACATTCGCACACTGCTTGAATTTACCAGATTTCTGCAAATAGAATTAAAGTAGGTTGACGTGCTTTTTTTGGTGGCAGGATTTATGCAGACTGAGTAAATGTGCAATAAATATTTCTTCTCTGAAAGAATAAAATCCCCAAGAAGTTAAAATGGGGGAAAAAATCCACGAAAAGTATGGTAGAAGCACAGTATTTCTGAATTTTGTCTCCTTGCTTGGTAATGAACCCAAGTATCACTTAGCTGCTTGCCAGCTTACCTCAGGGCAGTTGATGGTCAACATGCACGGGACCCAGAAATGACCCTGTGTCATTGTGAAAGCAGTGATTAGGAAGCCCACCTCCCTGTCCTTGGCCACTCCCACCGCTCGCATGGAAACTGAGACCTGAGAGAGCGGACTTGATATGACCGGCCGGACTATGGATCCTCTCCAAATCTACTATTTTGTACTCGTCTCCCCTCACAGCAGTCACTAATGCTGTTTACAGTCTCCACTATAACCATCTACTTGTCATTCATTTCTTCATTTGATCACTCTTGTTAGAGATTGGTTTATTCATTTGTTCAAAGAAATGGCTTTCGATTTTAATAATCGACTCTATTTCTAAAAACCTTACTCTTCCTTCTACTTCTTTTAAGATTACCATTCTCATCCTCATTGTTTCTTTTTTTCTTCTTTTTATTGAGATAACATTTACCATTTTCAAGTGTACAATACAGTGGTTTTAGTAGACTCACAATGTTGTTCAATTATCACCCCTACCTAATTTTAGAACTAATTTGCTGCTTAGTTGGGGTCATTCAGCTCTTCCAATCTTTTGAGCTCTCTGTTTCACAATTGCATTTTAAATTTCTGACATCTTTTGTGTGTGTGTGATACGTCTCCAATTTTTTTCATGGTTGCAATATTTCCTTAAATTGTTCTGAAATAATTATTATGTTTATTCTAAAGTTTGCTTGTATTTATGATACCATTTTCTAAGCATGAGTTTTTTAGTTGTTGAGATTTATGCTTTTTTTTTATTGTGGAAGCTTTCTTGAAATATTTGGTGTTTTACAATTGTCTGCTTATCCTTGGTGAGTGTAACTGCATGCCACGTACATATCTGGAATGACATCACACGTGACTGTCTAGTAAGGGGATGATGCTAGTGTAACCAGAAGTCATAGTGTTGGTTCAGATGCACTTTCCCCCCAGCTGTTATATTTTGAGGTGATCAGAGGCAGAGTTACATCAATTTTGAGTAGTCTGCTCCACTAGATGATGCTATTATATTTGCATAACTTTTAGTTTAAAACTTATTGACCCCATTAAAGATCCACGAAGATGTTATGTTTATCTTGTTCACTGTTGTCTCCCCAGAGAGTATCTGTTGGCACAGTGTCTGATAACTCTGGAGATGCTGAAATTAACATTTGTTGAATATGTTAAAGGTGCCCCCCAAAACCTGTTATTTACTTATGTGTAAATTAGATATATTTCCTATTCAACTCCCAAGAAAATCTAGAAGAAAAAAATATCCAAACTAAGGATTTCCATGTAAATATATTAAACTCATATTTCAATAGAGAAGGCTTACATCTAGTGACATATCAGACTTTATCTTTGGAAGAAATTGGAATTGAAGAATTCAGTATTTGAGTTGCTCATTGCCTGGAGCAGAGCTTCTTACCCTGAAATCCAAGATTCAACAAGAAGTCAACCTCATGGTGTGTGTAATCATGTGTGTATGAATGTTATTATTAGTTTGTTTAACAATTTTTAAGTGCTCCCTATGTCTGGCACTTTTCTGGGTACTAAAGATATCATAGAGAATAAAATAGATTAAAAAACAACAACAACAAACCTGTCTTATGTCACTTACCTTTTAATGAGATACCGTAAATAAGTGGGTAAAGTATGTAAAACTGTAAAAGTGCAATGAAGAAAAATAAAGCAGGGAAGGGGGGCAGGAGTGGGTATCAGTGGAGGTGGGGTTACAATTCTAAATATGATGGTGACATTTAAGCAAAAACCTGAAGATGGTGATGGAATGTGCCACGTGACATCTGGCAGAAGTGTATTCCAGACAGAGGAAATTTTTGAAACTTAAAGACCCTAAGGTGCAAATACGTCTGGCATATTTGAAGAATAGCAAGGAGGCCAACGTGGCCAGAACAGACTGACCTGTTCAGTCTGGAAAAACCAGGTCAGATGTAAAGCCAAGGCTAATTCACGGAGGACCTTATAAACCATTGTAAGAATCTGCCTTATACTCTGAATGAGATGGGAAGAGGATGAAGCGTTTTGAACAAAAGGAACATTTTCTGTCTTTGTGTGTATGTTCATGAATGGATATGAATGTCTGCTTGTCCGTATGTATACACAGTTAGGTACATTTTTCTGGAGAGAGATTCCACAGGTATCTATGAGGTTCCCTTGGGAAGCCACCCCATGAAGTACTTTTCTTCTGAACCGAGTGGTCTCTCTCTGTTCTCTCTACCTTGTTCATCCCAACGCCAGAGGCAGAGTACTGCTGGTGTTTGGTTATTTTTTAGGCAGATCCTCGGCAGGAATTCAAATGAGTCTGTGTTGGAGCATACACTCTTCTCTCCTTTTGGACATCATTCCTTTCACAAGGCTGGAGCTGTGAGATGGGTCTGGGGCCCCTTTCATTTAAAAAATGACGCTCTCACCCTACCTATGCACTTTGAAATTCAAATGGGAGCTAGGGGGAGGTCAGGGGAAAAAAATCCATTTAGACTTCTTGGTCCCAAAACATATCCAGGCATAGCAGTAAGAGAAGAAAAGGCTAAAGTAGTAGCAGAAGGACCAGGGGTGACAGTAGTAACCATAGTAGTAATGGTGGTCATAGCAGCAGCAGCCGCAGCAGCAGTGATGATGGTGATGATGATAAGGGAGCGGGGGGGGGGGGGGGGGGACCTGGAGGGGGAGGGGGACGAGGAGAAGAAGCAGTGATGTGTCAGGGCAGATTACGCTTAATGCACCTTCTCATTGAATCTCCACAGCTAGGTCTGTCCATCTGTAATTTTACTGAATGAGTTCTTGAATTCAAATGAATACTAGTTTATCTGCAGAAAAAATATTTACCTTTGACTTGTGAAATAGATTTCTCGGTATGGGTTTGCTAGGATCTGCATGATAAAAATTATCTGTAAGTGGAATAGCAATTCCCATATTAGAGGGAGGCCTGTAGTTTATCTGAAAATGATTAAACAAAGATAGAGTAAAATTCATTATTATTTACTAAGTCTTTAATTTAAAAATCTTGATTTTCCAGAAAAGCATTCAAAACAAATATTTTACTTTTAGCTCCACGTATTTAAGTAAATTTCTCTTCCCCCAGCACTCCCTCGACCCTTGGTGATATTGAACACAACTTGGACGTTGTAAATAAGTGAAAAAAGTTTTAGAACCTAAAGTAGTTGTCATAAAGTCAATGCAATAAAGTTTAAACACCTTATAAAGAGTCTTAGTGACATATTTAGTGAATAATTCTCTGAGTTTGGTTATTTTTTTTGTCACAAAGAAAATTATAAGTAATGAGTTAACAAAGAGCAATAATTTATATTTTAAAAAGAGTCACAGACTCTGACAAGGCAAAAATTCAAATTGTTGCTATACTGAAATGGGACCAGTAAGATATATCGGCTCAGGATGAGTATAAGTCAATTTAAGGGCAAATAACTGTGTGTGTGTGTATATACAGCCACCATAACATAGCATAAAACATGATATTAAAAATAATGAGACTAAGAAAAATCATTATTTCAAAAAGTTTTCACATTTTAGTTATCATATCCTCAAAATCACAAGAGGATTCATGGAGTGTTTTGAGCATTTCAGGAAAGAAGTGGCCAGCCAATCACACAAAAGTAATATATCACTGGTACCCTTCAAACAATCTCAAGTTTCTTACTGGCAAAACTTTGATCATATTGAAACCCTGACTGTCCATGTGAACTCCACTGATCCAGTCTTCCAATGGGATAATTTCACCAGGAATGTGACGCATAGACTTGAGATAACTACAGCTGCTTTTCAACATTGGCACGAATGTTGTAACAAAACACTCAGTTGACGCTCCCCAGACAATAAATGCCACTGAAGTTGAGCCCTGGGAATATTGAAATAAATGAAAGTTATTTAAAATAACTGTTATCAGCTGAACTGTGTCTACTCCACATATTGAAGTCCTAACCCCCAGTGTATCAGAATGTGATTGTATTTGGAGATAAGGCCTTTAAAGAGGTAATTAAATTAATATGAGATCATTAGGGTGGGCTCTAATCCAATATGATGGGTGTCATATAACAGAAAATTTGAACACAGACACACACAGAAGGAAGACCATGAAAAGACACAGGGAGAAGACAGCCATCTGCAAACCAAGGAGAGAGGCCTTAGAAGAAACCAACCCTGCCAACACCTTGATCTTGGCTTCTAGCCTCTAGAACTGGGAGAAAATAAATTTCTGTTGTTTAAGCCATGCAGTCCATAGTATTTTGTCATGGCAGCCCTGGCAAACTAGTCAGTAGTCACCTAAAGAATAGAGAAAATGAAAAGAAATAGAAAATGAATGATAATGCAAAACAGAAATAGAGTCATAAGTTTGACCATAATGATCTGTTTGAGGATAAATCTTAACAGAAGACATATTCTTTTCCAGGAAGAAATACATTCCAATCTAATTGGCTGTGGGTGACATTTGGAAATGAGCAGGGATCAAGTGTTTATTATTAAATAAACTTTATCATTGGATGTAGTTGGATATAAATCCAACTTAGAACAGCAAGGCTGCCCTCATTCATTGATAAGCACCTGGACATTTGCTTTGATAATATGAATAAAGTAACTTCCATTGCTATACATTTTGAAAAGAAGATATTCACTTAGCAATCAGTGTATTTCACAAAAATACATTTTTAGTAGAAATTTATGTACCAAAAACACATTTAAATCTTGCACAATATTAAACATTCAACAAAATTAGATAAATTCTGTTTGAAATTTTCAAGTATTTCTGGAAATTAAAAAATGTAGAAATACTGATAATTGTAGTGATACAGTACACTCTGGTAGTTCTGCCCCTATCCCCATGCTCTGTAAGCCACTAAAGATAATATATTTTTAATGAATTTCTGCCCAAACACAGCGAACCAGAATCTAAGCAGGGTTCTACTACTAAAGGAAATTTGGGGTGGGAGGAGGGGGGAGGCATAAGTTCAATAAGAAATAAGGAAGTAAAGAGAAAAATCCAGAATACTGGAGATTCTACAACATAACTGACTCAGTTGCTACAATTTAATGGCAAGGCAAGAAAATGGAGTAGTACCTACCTTCAATTAAAAGAAACTTAAGAGATTAATAAATAACCACACACTGTGTGACTGTTGTTTGGATCCCAATTCAAACAAACCAAACATAAACATTTTTCCTTTTTTTTTTTGAGAAAACTGGGGGAATTTGATTATGGACTAGGTTTCATAGGATACCAAAAAAAAATTCATTTAAAAAATTTTAGGGATCATAATGGCATTCTTGTTATGTGAGAGTCAATACACACATTTTTTGGACATGTGTATGGAAACATAGAAGTGAAATGACATGATGTCTGTTATTCATTTAAATGATATGTCAGAATATAAACCAAAAAAAAATTAAATAGAGATGATAAAACAGAAGTATCAAAACCTTGATTACTGTTTAATTTGAGAAATAGATATATGGAAATTCTTCTTTTGTCTATATCTGAAAACTTTCATGACAAATAGATTTTAGAATTTGCAGAAAAATATTTATTGACACAAAAGGATTAAAATATATAATTAAGCGGAAAGAGCAAATTTTTAAAAATGTATATACAACGGTACACAATGGTTCCCAGTTTGGGGTGGGGTGGAGGGAAGGAAAATACTATAAATTCATAGTGATTGAACATTTTCTATGTGCCAGACATTGTTTTAGGTGGCCTACCTGAATTATCACATTTAATTCTCAAAACAATTCTATGAGGTAGGTATTATCAGTATCACTTCCATTTTATAGATGAGGAAATTAAAGTAACTTTCCCAAGTTCACAAAAAGCAGTACCAGCAGTGAAAACTCACTCAGGTGGTCTTTTCCAGAGCTCAGTTTTTTAACCTTTACCACACACAGCCTTTTTGTAATACCCCAAATGTTAAAAGTGCTTAGGCATCCTTGATAGGTAGGATTATACATAATTTTCTCTCTTTTTCTTAGGTTATATTCTAAATTTTCTATAATCAATAGATTTTTCTTTTTTAATAATTAAAGAAAATCTTACTTGACGTAAGGTTTTGCTGGCTGCAGAAATTTCCATTAGATAACTATCAGTGTCATCAAAATAGCCTTCAGCTTTAACTTCCAACAAATTTGGGTTTCCAACAACTACTTTCAGTAGTGGTATTTCAAGTGTTTGAACACCTATGGAAACAAAGCCAAGAGTGAACATGAAATCATGAAAATTTTAAGCAATTTCATAATGATTGGCTGATCAGAATTCTAGAACATCTACAGAATCTATTATGAAGGCTGTATAATGGCTACAAGTATAGCTAGGGATTTATATAGAGTTAACTTTAATAATTCTTAGAAAAATTTAACTTCGCAAATATTTTCTCCTAATTTTTTTCAAAGAAATAATGCACCTCTCCTCCCCTATTCTTCAGCCAGGTTCTCGAATGCGTGTAAAGGTCACTTGGATAGTCCTGGTCACACTGAGTTGGCAAACTCAGCGGAGAAACTGAGACTATATGCTCAATTTAAAGCATGTAGTCAGTTATTGCCAAGAGAAAAATCTAGGCAGTTAACAATATGTCATTAGGCCATTTCCTGCCTGCAGGGCCCCTGCTTGCAACCTCTCCACACTGAGAAATTTAATAGAAAGAGAGATTTGAAAGCCCATGTAATCTAATTGCCATCTTTACTAATTAGTAAGTGACAGCTGAGAGTGGTAAATAAGTTGCCTGAAGTCTCAGCTCTAGCAGTTTCCCTTAAATCAAAGTGATTAGGTCAGTGCTTCCTAAACTATAACTGGGAATTTTGTTAGAATGCCAATTCTGACTTAGCAGGTGTGAGGAGGGGGCTGAGATTCCACATCCTGTCCCCTTCATACCTTTATTGAGGTATGCTGACAAATAAAATTATGTATTTTTAAAGCGTATAATGTGGATATTTGTTGTACTTATATATTGTGAAATGATTACAATTAAGTTAGCTGATACAGCCACCACCTCACATATTTTGCGTGTGTGTGTGGTGGGAAAGCTTAAGATCTACTCTCTCAGCAAATTTCAAGTATACAATACAGTATTACTAACTGTAGCTATTATGCTATGTACTATATCCCCAAAGCATTTATTTTATAACTGGAAGTTTGTACTCTTTGACCAACATCTGCCCATTTTCTCTATCCCCTGGCAAACCAGCATTCTACTCTGTTTCCATGAGTTAGACTTTTTTTTTTTTTTTTTTTTTAAGAGTCCATATGCTAGTGAGATCACACACTATTTGTCTTTCTCTGGTTCATTTCACTCAGCATAATGTTGTCCAGGTTCATCCATGCAGTTCATCCTTCTTTTTTATGACTGTATAATATTTCATTGTGCATATGTCCCACATTTTCTTTATTCATTCACATGTTGATGGACACTTACATTGTTTCCATACCTGGGCTATTGTGAATAATGCTGCAATGAAAGTGGGAGTACAGATACCTCTTCAAAATACTGATTTTTTCCCCCTTTAGATATATACCCAGAAGTGGGATTGCTGGATCATACAGTAGTTCTATTTTTAACTTTTTTGAGAAAATTTCACACTGTGTTTCATAGTGACTGAACCAATTTATATTCCTACCAACATTGCACACAGGTTCCCTTTACTCTACATCCTCGCCAGTACTATCTCTTGTCTTTTTTATAACAGCCATTCTAACAGGTGTGAGGTGATATTTCATTATAGTTTTGATTTGCATTTCCCTGATGATTAGTGATATTGAACACCTTTCCATATACCTGTTGGCCATTTGCATGTCTTCTTTGGAAAAATGTCTATTCAGGTCCTTTGCACATTTTTAATTGGATTGTTTGTTTGCTTGCTATTGAGTTGCATGAGTTCCTTCTACATTATAGATATTAACCCCTGATCAGATATTTGCTTTGCAATATTTTCTCCCTCTGTATGTTGCCTTTTTATTTTGTTTTTTGTTTCCTTTGCTGTGCAAAAGCTTTTTAGTTTTATATAGTCCCATTTGTTTACTTTTGCTTTTGTTGCCTTTGCTCATGGTGTCACATCCAAAAAAATCATTGCCAAGACCAATGTAAGGGGGCTTTTCCCTTATATATTTTTTCTAAGAGTTTTATGGTTTCAGATCCTACATTTAAGTCTTTAATCCATTTTGAGTTAATTTTTGTGAGTGATGTAAAATAGGGGTCCAATTTTATTCCTTTGTACATGGCTCTCCAGTTTTCCCAATACCATTTATTGAAGAGACTATTCTTTCCCCATTGGCTCCCTTGTCAAAACTTAGTTGACTGTGTATGCATGGGTTTATTTCCGGGCTCTCTATTCTGTTGCATTGATTTATGTGTCTGTTTTTATGCCATTACCATAAGGTTTCAATTAATATAGCTTTGTAATATAGTTTGAAATTAGGATATGTGATTCCTCCAGCTTTGTTTTTTCTCAAGATTTCTTTGGCTACTCAGGGTCTTTAATGTGATATACCACATTAACAGAATGAAAGATAAAAAAATTATTATCTCAATAGATGTAGAAAAAGCATTTGAGAAAATTCAACATACATTCATGAATAAAACTCTCAACAAATTAGGTTTAGGAGGAATGTACTTCAACACAATATAGGCCATATGTGACAAGTTCACAGCTAACATTACACTCAGGCCCATAGCTAACTTCATACTCATACTCATCATACTCAAAGCTTAAAGCTTTTCCTCTAAGATGAAGAAAAAGACAATGTTGCTCCCTCTCACCACTTCTATTCAACATAGTACTGGAAGCCCTACCCAGAGCAATTAGGCAAGAAAAAAGGAATCCAAATCAGAAGGGAAGAAGTAAAATTGTGTCTTTTTGTAAATAACAGAATCTTATATTTAGAAAAACCTTAAGGCTCTACCAAAAAACTGACATAATATAAAAAGTTCAGCAAAGTTGCAGGATACAAAATCAATGCACAAAAATCAGTTGTGTTTCTATATACTAAGAATGAACTAGCTGAAAGAGAAATTAAGAAAATGATCCCATTTATAGCAGCATCAAAAGAACCAGAATATTAGGAATATATTTAACCATGAAGTGAAAGACCTGTACACTGAAAACTGTGACACCAGTGAAAGAAACGGAAGGTGACACAGTTGAAACTGAAGGTGAAAGACATCTCGTGTTCATGAATTGGAAGAATTAAAGGCAATTACAGATTGATTGTAATTCCTATCAAAATTTCATTGGCATTTTTCACAGAAATAGAAAAAAAACCCTAAAATTTGTACATAACCACCAAAGACTCAGCATTTCTAGCAAACACCGAGGTGATGCCAATACAGCTGGTCCAGGGACCACACCTTGAATAGCATGGACTGGGTTTTTCTTCACAAAGAGGCAACTGAGTTGATTTGCTGATTATTATTTGTTTCCTCAAACTGAACAAGTTTAATTGTATTTAACAACTAATTTGTTATATTTTAAAGCTAAAAAAGAACATTTGGCATTTGTACTGGAATATAGAGAAATAAAGGAACAGAATTTTTAAAACCCAGAAATGGTCAAAAGAATAGGTAAATTGCATTGTTTTAAAAAATCAGTGAAAAAAAAAACATTATTCAATAAGTGATGTTGGAACAACTATCTAACCACCTACAATACATCAAAACAAAATGTAGATAAAGAGTTAGATGAAAAACTAAAGCCATAAAATTAAAACCCTAAAATTACTTGAAGGATATATGGAAAATTAGTCTTATAATCAAAGAGAAAGGATTCTAAGGGTTTCAGAAAGAAGTTTTTCAGACATTTAGTCCACAGAACTGATGGAAATAGAAATATGTCTCCAATCTTTTTCAAAGCCTATAATTTTCATTTTTATAAACTGCACTTGGTTATGTTTTTCAAATAAGCTTTTTTTTTCTTTAAAAAGTAGTGTTTTGTCCTTTCATTATGGTTCATATGCCTTCTTTTATCTCTCTAATAGTTTTACATATTTTGTACTTTACAATTGTCTTTATAGTATCTTTCTGATTTTTCCATTAACTCAAGATTAAAATTTTGTTTCCTATGCTTGTTGATTTTCTTTTATTTTGGGTCATTTCCTTACATGGTTTTAAAACTCTTTTCCTCAATTCATGTTCATAAAGATTGATTTTTCTGTGGAAGTCCATGTTACCCAGTTTATGAAAGCATTCCTACAGAGGGTTTTGTGCTTCCTTATGTTGGGACCCAGGCATTCTAATAATTTCTCAGTTTGGGATTCTTGTATCTGGTGGGTAGTCTCTGGGTGTTACACAGTCTTGGAGTTTGGTTTTTTATAAGAAATTCTTTGAGTCCTATGGAGATGACAATCCTGCTACCTCCTTCTTTGGGTTGTTGGATAGAGTTTTACTTATTCCCTCTTCACCTCTTCACGATTTGACTGTTCCAGCTTTTCTTAATGTCTCAGTTTCAGCTTCCTACCACAAGGTAGAAATATCTAAAAGTCTACATCTTCTAACAATGCTTGGGCATTAAAACTCATCCTACTGCCTATATGGCCTATATCTGAGCCTCATAACCTTCTAGAAGCCACACATTAGCTAACGTTTTCAACTTCAAGTTCCCTCTTCATTGCTGGTGACAGGATTTTCTTCTTTCCCTTCCCTTCCTTCCGTCTTTTCCCCTCACTTTCTAGCTAAGTTATTTACTAGAATTTTTTGTTTTACTTTTTTCCAGTAGGCTTTCCCCCTCACCTTTAGGAAGTTTTATATTACTTTTGTAATAAATAAATACCTTGAAAAATGGATAGAAGTATAGAATTCTATTTAAAAGTCTTTTTTTTTTTGGCTTAAAATAAATACTTGAAATGATTATAACAATACCAAGGTAATTATAAGGTTTTCTTTTCAGAGGGTGGCAAAAATCTAAAATTCTGTGTAAATTTGGGCTGGTAATTTAACCTAATTTTCCTCATTGATTAAATAAGGATTATAATCTATACCCTTTTAGGGTTGTTATAAACATTAAATTTTTAAATGTATAAAAAATCATTTAATGCAGAGCTTTGCAGAAGTGCTCAGTAATTAGAGCTAATACTGTTATTGGTAGAGTGCCACCTACTACAGAAACCAAAGTTAAAGGAAATATCAGAGTATATTTTACACTCAAGAAAAGCAAAAACCTCTCCTTTTGATATTTCCCAATAAAAATAAACTTACCTTTCGTGTTAGGTATGACCTTAATTTTTAAAGTATGAGATTTCCCCAGGTCAATGTATTTCAGGACATTGAGGGACAGTGAATCGTCATGTTGTTGAAACCAGTAATTACATGGTCCTGAATGTATATTCCATGTTCGTCCATTCCTTTGCCCAAAGTTGTATAAGAACCAGGAGTCTTTTACAAAGGTCATATTGTTGGGTACTGTTTTCGGCATGGTAGCAATAGCTAAAGCATTCTCATTATCTAAAACCTCTGTAATCAGGAAGCTGCTGTAACCAGGAATCACCAC
This sequence comes from Hippopotamus amphibius kiboko, assembly GCF_030028045.1. Classification (NCBI taxonomy): domain Eukaryota; kingdom Metazoa; phylum Chordata; class Mammalia; order Artiodactyla; family Hippopotamidae; genus Hippopotamus; species Hippopotamus amphibius. The sequence continues at coordinate 175,192,326 of NC_080189.1, forward strand.
AGTCTTCTCTATATCCGAATCTTGAAATGAGGAAGTAACACCTGAAGCTAAAACAGGAATCATTTGGTATAAAATAAAACAGACAATGTTCTCCAAACAATCCTGGTGGACATAACTGAGGAATACACTACTTGAGTTTTTAAACTATGGTCTTAACTAGAAAACACATTTGCCAGATTTCAGGTTATAATTCAAATTATTTTGTAGAAAGTGTATTGCAAATATGCGAAGCACAATTTTTACTGTGAAACTAGTTCTATAAAATCCTCAGCTGAAAAAAATCCCCACAAAGGGCTAAGTAATTATAAGAAAGCTGATTTCTTTACTATAGAACTGGTAAGAACCTTAATAAGCCAGAGTCTTTATTGTGATTTTATGAGAAGGATAATGCAGCTAGTGTTTTCCCTAGGGTCTAAAGTTCTGCCTATTACATAGCAGATGCTCAATAAGTATTTGTTGAATAAGTGAATAACTGATTGTTTAAGGACAGTATGAAGACTTAGAAGAAAAGAGGCTTGAGGGCAGAACTGTAAGAAGCACCATTATGTAAGAATGGGAAGGAAAAAAAATTCCCAAAGGAGACAAAGAAGAAATGATTGGAGAAAATCCATCGGAGAGGATATGAGGGAAGCCAAAAAATGGCTGTTTGAAGGAGAGGGAAGTCATCATTTTTAAATGCTTTCGAAACATATTAACAATGACACACCTCGTTATGAAAAAATAAATAGAAGTAGTCAGAAGAGAATCTGATAACTCCCTTTATTATGCACACATGCTCTAATTTTTCCCTTTTCGACAAACCAACAAAAATCCTTTCCTACATTCCTTCCAATTACCACGTCGTTTCTCTCCTCCCCCTCATCGTGAAATTCCCTGAAAGGGTTGTCTTTATTTGCTATCTTCAATCCCTCACCTCTCATAATTTTTTGAACCTAACCCAACCAGACTTTTGTCTACACGACTCCACCCAACAACAGCTTTTGTCAGGGTTACCAATGACTCTGACACAGATCCATTGGGCAGTTTCCTCTCCTTATCTTACCTCGCCTCTTGGCAGCATGTAGCACAGCATCACTCCTTCTTGAAGTACCTTCTTCTACTTGGCTTCTGAGACCTCTCTCTTAGTTCTTCTCCTAGCAGACCATCTGGTCTTTCCCATCTCTCTGACCACTAAATGCTGGAATGCCAGGGACTGGACCTCAGACTTTTTCCTTTCTATATCTACACTAGCTTTCCCAGTGATCTTATCTGATCTCATAGCATTAACTATTATGTATGCTGACCACTTGATTCCACTACTACCTTTTTTGAGTTATAATTGATATACAATATTAGTTTCAGGTGTACAACATAATGATTTGATATTTGTATATATAGCAAAATAATAACCACAATAAATCTAGCTAGCATCCATCACCACACATAGTTATGAGTTTTTTTCTTGTGAGGAAAACTTATAAGATCTACTCTCTTAACAACTTTTAAATATACAATGCAGTGTTAACTATAGTCACCATGCTTTACATTACATCCCTGTGTAACTACAAGTTTGTATCTTTTGATCCCTTCACCAAACCCCCACCCCTGGCAACTACTAATCTATTCTCTGAGTTCATTTTTTGTTGTTTGCTTGTTTTTAGATTTCACATATAGGTGAAGTCACACGGTATTTGTCTTTCTCTGTCTGACTTATCTCACTTACAATAACGCCCACAAAATCCATCCATGTGGTTGCAAATGGCAAGATTTCCTCCTTTTTTATGGTTGAATACTATTTTACTACACACACACACACTTTTCTTTATGCATTCATTTATCCATGGACGCAGGTTGCTTCTGTATCTTGGCTACTGTAAATAATGCTGCAATAAACAAGGGGGAGTATATATCTTTTCAAGTTAGCATGCTCATTTTCTTTGCGTAAATACCCAGATGTGGAATTGCTTAATCACATGGTAGTTCTATTTTTAATTTTTTGAGGAAACTTCATACTGTCTTCCATAGTGAGTGCACCAATTTACATTTCCACCGACAGTGCACAAGGATTCCCTTTTCTCTGCATCCTCCCCAACACTTTTTATCTCCTTTCTTTTTGATAATAACCATTCTAACAGGTGTGCAGTGATATATTGGTTTTGCATTTCCCTGATGATTAGAGCACCTTTTACTGTACCTGTTGGCCGTCCCATATGTCTTCTTTGGAAAAAAGCCTATTTAGGTCCTCTGCCCATTTTTCACTCAGATTGTTTGTATTTTTTGCTATTGAGTTGTATGAGTTCTTTGTATGTATTACATATTAACCTCTTATCAGATGTATGATTTGTGAATATTTTTCTCCCACTCCATAAGTTGCCTTTTCATTTTGCTGACAGTTTCCTCTGCTGTGCAGAAGCTTTTTAGCTTGATGTAGTCCCACTTGTTTATTTTTTCTTTTATTGTCTAGATGAAAAAAATCATTGCCAAGCTCAATATCAAGGAGCTTGCTGCCCATATTTTCAGGTCTTATGTTCAAATCTTTGATCCATTTTGAATTAACTTTTGTGTATGATATAAGATAGTGGTGCAGTTTCATTTTTTTGCATGTTGCTGTCCAATTTCCCCAATACCATTTATTGAAGAGACTGTCTTTTCCTCATTGCATATTCTTGGCTGCTTTGTCATAATTTTTTTTTAATAAATTTATTTATTTATTTATTTATTTATTTATTTATTGGCTGTGTTGGGTCTTGGTTGCTGTGTGAAAGCTTTCTGTAGTTGTGGAGAGCAGGGGCTACTCTTCATTGTAGTGTGTGGGCTTCTTATTGCAGTGGCTTCTCTTGTTGCAAAGCATGGGATCTAGGCACATGGGCTTCAGTAGTTGCAACGTGTGGGCTCAGTAGTTGTGGCTTGCGGGCTCTAGAGCTCAGGCCCAGTAGCTGTGGCACACAGGCTTAGCTGCTCTGAGGCATGTGAAATCTTCCCAGACGAGGGCTCAAATCCATGTCCCCTGCATTGGCAGGTGGATTCTTAACCACTGTGCCACTAGGGAAGCCCTGCTTTGTCATAAATTAATTGACCATATACACATGGGTTTATTTCTGGGCTATTTGGTTCCACTGATACACGTTTCTGTTTTTATGCCAATATCATACTGTTTTGATTACTGTAGCTTTCTTGTTTCTTTTTTTTTTTTTTAATTTATTTATTTATTTTTTTGGGGGGGTACACCAGGTTCAATCATCTGTTTTTATACACATATCCCCGTATTCCCTCCCTTCCTTGACTCCCCCCCCTTGAGTCCCCCCTACCCTCCCTGCCCCAGTCCTCTAAGGCATCTTCCATCCTCGAGTTGGACTCCCTTTGTTATACAACAACTTCCCACTGACTATTTTACAGTTGGTAGTATATATATGTCTGTGCTACTCTCTCGCTTCTTCTCAGTTTCCCCTTCACCCCCCGCCCCCTCCCATACCTCGAGTTCTCCAGTCCATTCTCTGTATCTGCATCCTTGTTCTTGTCACTGAGTTCATCAGTACCATTTTTAGATTCCGTATATGTGAGTTAGCATACAATATTTGTCCTTCTCTTTCTGACTTACTTCACTATGTATGACAGATTGTAGTTCTATCCACCTCATTACATATAGCTCCATCTCATCCCTTTTTATAGCTGAGTAATATTCCATTGTATATATATGCCACATCTTCTGTATCCATTCATTTGTTGATGGGCATTTAGGTTGCTTCCATGTCCTGGCTATTGTAAAGAGTGCTGCAATAAACATTATGGTACATGTTTCTTTTGGGATTATGGTTTTCTTTGGGTATATGCCCAGGAGTGGAATTACTGGATCATATGGTAGTTCTATTTGTAGTTTTTTAAGGAACCTCCAAATTGTTTTCCATAGTGGCTGTACCAACTTACATTCCCACCAACAGTGCAGGAGAGTTCCCTTTTCTCCACACCCTCTCCAACATTTGTTGTTTCCAGACTTTGTGATGATGGCCATTCTGATTGGTGTGAGGTGATACCTCATTGTGGCTTTGACTTGCATTTCTCTGATGATTAGTGATGTTGAGCATCTTTTCATGTGTTTGTTGGCCATCTGTATGTCTTCTTTGGAGAAATGTCTATTTAGGTCTTCTGCCCATTTGTGGATTGGGTTATTTGCTTTTTTGGTATTAAGCTTCATGAGCTCTTGTTTCTTAATGTAGGCATTTCTTGCTATGAACTTTCCTCTTGGAACTGCTTTTGATGCATCCCATAAATTTTAGTATGTATTTCCATTTCCATTTGTCTCAAGGTATTTTTTGATTTCTTTTTGAATACCTTCTTTGATCCATTGGTATTCTTTGTAGAATGTTGTTTAATCTCCACATATTTATGAATTTTCCAGCTTTCTTCTTGTAATTTATTTCTAGTTTCATACCATTGTCATCAGGAAAGATGCTTGATATGATTTCAATCTTCTTAAATTTATTAAGACTTGCTGTGTGGCCTAACATATGATCTATCCTGGAGAATGTTCCATGTGAGCTTGAGAAGAATGTATATGTTAACGTGTTAAGGCCAATTCTTCCTTGTTAATTTTCTGTCTGGATGATCTATCCATTGATAAAATTGGGGGTATTAAAGTCTCCTACTTTTTTTGTATTGCTGTCTGTTTCTCCCCTAGGAGAAATAGTGAATATTTGCTTTATTATTTAGGTGCCCCTATGTTGAGTGCATAAATATTTACAAATGTTATATCCTCTTGTTTGACAGACCCCTTATCATTATGTAATGGCTTTCTTTGTCTTTTATTAGTCTTTGTCTTACAGTCTATTTCATCTGATATAAGTATAGGTACCCCAGACTTCTTTTGATTTTCACTTGCATGGAATACCTTTTTCTATCCCTTCACTTTCAGTCTATATGTGTCCTTACATCCAAAGTGAGTCCCTTGTAGGTACCATATAGATGGGTCTTATTTTGTTTGTTTGTTTTTTAATCAATTCAGCCACTTTATATCTTTTGATCAAATAATTTAGCCCATTTATGTTTAAAATAGTTATGGATAGGTATGTATTTATTGCCATTTTGTTAATTGTTTTCTGGATGTTTTATAACTTCTCTGTTCCTATCTGCTTTTTCTCTCTTTCTTTGTGATTTGATAATTTTCTGTGACTGTCTGTAGTGCCTCAGATTCCTGTTTGTTTTGTGTATCTACTGTAGGTTTTTGCTTTGTGGTTGCCACTGGGCTTACATAAAACAATTTATATTTATAATAGTCTGTTTTAAGTTGATAACAACTTAAGCTTGAATGCATTCTAAAGCTTTATGTTTCTACCCTCCCAATTTACATATTTTTATCCTGTGTATCCATTAACTAATCATTGTATCAATAGTTAGTTTTTTTACTACCTTTGTCTTTAACTTTCATATTAACTTTATAAGGGATTATCTACCACCTTTACGACATAAGATTATTCTAAGTTTTACTATATATTTGCCTTTACCAGTGAAATTTATACTTTCATACATTTTCCTATTACTGATTAGCTCTCTTTTGTTTCAGCTTAAACAAATTCCTGTAACATTTCCTGTAAAGCCAATCTAGGATGATGAACTCGTTTAGTTTTTGCTTGTCTGGAAAACTCTTTATCTCCCTCAATTCCACATGACAACGTTGCTGGGTACATATACTTGGTTGGCATTCTTTTTCTTTCAGCACTTTGAATATATCATGCCATTACCCTCTGACGTGCAAAGTTTCTGCTGAAAAATCTGCAGATAGTCTTATGCGGGTTCTATTGTAGGTAACAAGTTGTTTTCCTCTTGCTACTTTTACAATTCTCTTCTTGTCTTTAACATTTGACACTTTAATTAAAATGTGTCTTGATGTGGGTCTCCCTGGGTTCATCTTATTTGGAACCTATAGGCTTCCTGGATGTGGATGCCTGTTTTTTTCCCCAGGTTACTGAAGTTCTCGGCCATTATTTCTTCAAATAATTTTTATGCTCTTCTCTCTCTCTCTTCTCCTTCTGACTGCTCAAATTTATTTCTCTAGTCCAGAGGTCTTTCCTGAACTCCAGACTTGTCTTTCTATTTATTTACCTTATTTCTCCACTTGGATGAGTAGCAGGCATTTTACATTTAATATGATCTCTCACCTGATCATTACAATAGCCTGATTTTTAACTGATTTCTTTGCTTTCCTCTTGCCCTCTCTCTGTCACATGCCCAGTCTATTCTCAACAGAGCAGCTAAAGTGATCTTGCTAAAACATAAGTTCAATCATGTCACTTTCTGCTCAAAACACTTCAAAGGCTTGCCATTTACTCAGAGTAAAACCCAAATTCTTACAATAAACTATACTAACTTTTGTTATATATCTACCACATAATCCTTTGAAATAGAAATATTCTACATGACAGTGATTCAAAATTATTTCATTATGTAGAGTAAAGTCTGGACTTCTTGACTTTTTTTACTGTTCCCGAGCACTGTTTAAGACAAAATAGTATCACATTGTAGAAATAAATGATAGGTATTACTATTGATGAAATATCAATGAAGTGATAGCTAGGTTTTATTATATTAGAAATAAAGAATTCCTTCACAGCAAGATCTTTTTTGACCCACCTCCTAGAGTAATGGAAATAAAAACAAAAACAAATAAGTGGGACCTAATGAAACTTATCAGCTTTTGCACAGCAAAGGAAACTATAAGCAAGATGAAAAGACAACCCTCAGAATGGGAGAAAATATTTGCAAATGAATCAACAGACAAAGGATCAATCTCTAAAATATGTAAACAGTTCATGCAGCTCAATATCAAAAAAACAAATAACCCAATCAAAAAATGGACAGAAGACCTACATAGGCATTTCTCCAAAGACATACAGATGGCCAAGAGGCACATGAAAAGCTGCTCAATATCACTAATTGTTAGAGAAATGCAAATCAAAACTACAATGAGGTATCACCTCACACCAGTTAGATTGGGCATCATCAGAAAATCTACAAACAATAAATGCTGGAGAGGGTGTGGAGAAAAGGGAACCTTTTTGCACTGTTGGTGGGTATGCAAATTGATACAACCACTATGGAGAATGTATGGAGTTTCCTTGAAAAACTAAAAATAGAATTACCATATGACTCAGCAATCCCACTGCTGGGCATATACCCAGAGAACACCATCATTCAAAAAGACACATGCACCCCAATGTTCATTGCAGTACTATTTACAATACCCAGGACATGGAAGCAACCTAAATGTCCATCAACAGATGAATGGATAAAGAAGGTGTGGTGCATATTTACAATGGAATATTACACAGCTGTAGAAAGGAACGAAATTGGGACATTTGTAGAGACATGGATGGACCTAGAGACTGTCATACGGAGTGAAGTGAGTCAGAAAGAGAAAAACAAATATCTTATATTAACACACATATGCGGAATCTAGAAAAATGGGACAGATCAACCAGTTTGCAAGACAGAAATAGAGACACAAATGTAGAAAACAAACATATGGACACCAAGTAGGGAAAAGGGGGGGTGGGGGAGGGTTGGGGTGGGATGAACTGGGAGATTGGGATTGCCATATATACATTACTAATAAGAAAAAATATCAAATTGTACACTTTAAATATATGCAGTTTATTGTATGTCAATTATATCTCAATAAAAGTTCTTCAAAAAAAGCCAGAAAAAGGAAAACAAATATCATATGCTAACTCATATATATGGAAGCTAAAGAAATGGTACTGATGAACTCAGTGACAGGGCAAGAATAAAGATGCAGATAAAGAGAACGGACTTGAGGACATGGGATGGGGGTTGAAGGGGAAGCTGGGACAAAGTGAAAGAGTAGCATTGACATATATACACTACCAAATGTAAAACAGATAGCTAGTGGGAAGCTGCTGCATAACACAGGGAGATCAACTTGATGATGGTGATGACTTAGAGGGCTGGGATAGGGAGGGTGCAGAGGGAGTTGCAGGAGGGAGGGGATATGGCAATATATGTATAAGTACAGCTCATTCACTTTGTTGTACAGCAAAAACTGGCACAACAGTGTAAAGCAATTATATTCCAATAAGGAGCTTAAAAAAAAAAAAGAATTCCTCCAGGAATCTAAGTGTATGTAGACTTCTGTAGATTACCAATTGGACTAAGTTTTGAAATTTATTGTTCTGTAAAAGAGTATGAACAGTCTTTCCAAAAGATAATTTCTCATTTTTCCCAGTCATGAGAGAGAGAGATTATATTATTACACTTACTTTGTAACTGAAGACTAAGTTTATAGGAGAAATTTCCAGCTTGACTAATGGAAAGGGAACTAGACAAACAAGAGCTCTCGTGCACTTCCTCTATTCCGAAAGGGTCTACAATTTCTGCAATAACTGATGACAAAAATCCTTTAGGAGTGTTATGTTGCAATATCTTTCTTATGTAAGCTCTTCCAGCTTTCCTAAAAACAAACCAAGGAACATCAAGCAATTTGGGTAAAACAGTGGCTTAAATTAGCAAGTTCATAAACATGTACTATATAAATAAAATTTACCCTGAATGGCTAACAGATAAATATTTGAGTAACATTTATTCAACCTTTGTAATTGATGAAATGTCAGTTACAGCAATGGGATATGATTTTTCACCTACCAAATTAGGAAAAGTACTTAAAAGACAGGGTTTAATAGTGATAAGAATTTGGTGGAAATAGGCACTAATGGGATGGTAAACTGGTACAAGATTCCTAGAAAGCAATTTGACATTAGGCATTAAGAGCTCTAACATTATTTTTTCACCCTCTGATTCCATAAATCTACTAACAGGGCTCTATCCTAAGAAAATAGCTTAAAACATAGAAGGGGAGAAAAGCTTTCCATACAGAGATGCTCATCACAGTGTTATGATAAAAGTTAGAAATAAAATGCCAGCAATTGGAGAATTAAGTAATCATTTACTTAATTATCATTAATACCTGACCTACCTAGACAAAATGCATCTATTAAAATACTACTTACAAAGAGTTTTTAATTACCTAAGGAAAGTGGTCATATTATAATGTCTAAATGAAAGTAGCATGGTGAAAAAATGTTGAAATGCATGTTGAAAAGGACTAATCAGTAATTCATCAGTGTTAACAGTCATGATCTCAACTGTCTTCTTTATATTTGCCCGTCTTTTAGGAAATTTCTACAATGAGTATATGCTTTATAATCAAGAAAAACAACCTTTTTAAAAAATCTTTATTGGAGTATAATTGCTTTACAGTATTGTGTCAGTTTCTGCTGTACAACAAAGTGAATCAGCCACATGTGTGCATGTATCCCCATATCCCCTTCCTCTTGAGCCTCCCTCCCACGCTCCCTATCCCACCCCTTTAGGTCTTCACAAAGCATCAACCTGATCTCCCTGTGCTCTGTAGTAGCTTCCCACTAGCCATCTATTTTACATCTGGTAGTGTATATATGTCAATGCTACTCTCTCACTACCTCCCAGCTTCCCCTCCCCTCAGTGTCCTCAAGTCTGTTCTCTACGTCTGCATCTCTATTCCTACCCTGCCAGTAGGTTCATCAGTACCATTTTTCTAGATTTCATATATATGTGTTAGCATACGGTATTTATTTTTCTCTTTCTGATTTACCTCACTCTGTATGACAGACTCTAGGTTCATCCACCTCACTATGAATAGCTCAGTTTCATTCCTTTTTATGGCTGAGTAACATTCCATTGTATATATGTGCCACATCTTCTTTATCCATTCATCTGTTGATGGACATTTAGGTTGCTTCCACGCCCTGGCTATTGTAAATAGTTCTGCAGTGAACATTGTGGTACATGTATCTTTTTGAATTATGGTTTACTTCGGGTATATGTCCAGTAGTGGGATTGCTGGGTCACATGGTAGTTCTATTTTTAGTTTTTTAAGGATATGGAAAACAATCTATTTTTAAAATATTAAGCTAAGATATCCACATGCAAAAAATAAATCTACACACAGACCTTATACCCTTCACAAAAAAATTAACTCAAAATGAATTACAGACTTAAAGTACAAAACTCTGAAAATCCTAGAAGAGAACATAGGAGAAAATCTAGATGAACTTGGGTATGGCAATGACTTTTTAGATACAACACTAATTCATGAAAGAAAAAAATTGACAAGCTATACTTTGTTAAATTAAAAACTTCTTCCCTGTGAAAGACATGGTCAAGAGAATTAGAAGACAAGCCACAGACGGGGAGAAAATAGTTGTGAAAAACATATCTGACAAAAGATTGTTATCAAAAATAAACTGTAGGGGAGGAATAAAACCTCTTTTTCCTCTACCCTTCTAGGTTCTGTGCCTGGGACCCTAGAAATTAAACTGACAAAAGCCAGATTAACAACAAAATATGAACAGTTTATTAATGTGTATCATGCTTACACAGGGGAGAAACCTCAGTGATGAGTAACTCAAAGAGGTGGTTAGAACCTGGGGCTTGCGTAGCATCTTAGTAAAGGACAATACATTTGTGGAGAAGTGACAAGATAAAGAAAAGGGGGCTAAGGCTTTTAGGGGTGGCAAACTGTGAAAAAGTAAACATATGGGAGAAATTATTGGAAGATAAGGGTTGTTTTTAATAATGCTTGCTATGCAGATTCCTCTTAGTGTCTCTGGACTGGTAAGAGTCTCCAATTCTCTCTGGTGATTAGGAATCATCCTGCCTTTCTTGAGGTAGAGAGGTAGAAGGCAAGGGAGTTTTTTCATATGTCTGCTTCTTCTTAATTGCTTAGGCTGAAAATAATCCTAATGCCAAAGTAGTATATTTTGGATTGGCATATGCCAGTCCCCTACAATACAAAGAACTCTTAAAACTTAACAAAGAAAAAAAAAACAGTTAAAAAGTGGGCAAAAGGTCTAAATAGACACCTCACTGAAGAAGACATGCAGATGACAAATAAACATATGAAAAGATGTTTATGTGCATTATATATCATCAGGAAATGCAAATTAAACCAATGAGATACCACTACAGGCTTATTAGAATGCTGAAAGTCCAAAATATTGACAATGAGAAATATTGGTGAGGATGTGGAGCAACAGGGACTCTCATTAATTGCTGGTGGGAATGCAAAATGGTACAGCCACTTTGAAAGCCACTTACCATATGATCCAGCAATCAAATTCCTTGGTATTTATTCAAATGAGTTAAACACAAAACCTGTACAAGGATGTTTATGGCACTGTTATTCAAAAATGCCCAAACTTGGAAGCAACCAAGATGTCCTTCCGTAGGTGAATGGATGAAAAAGAACTGTGATACATCCAGATAATGGAATGTTATTCAGTGGTAAACAGAAATGAGTTATCAAGTCATGAAAAGGCATAAAGGAAGCTTAAATGCATATTACTAAGTGAAAGAAGCCAATATGAAAAGCTACACACTGTGTGATTCCAACTATATGACATTCTGAAAAAGGCAAAACTATGGAGACAGTATAGATGTCAGGGGTTAGTGGGGATGGAGGGATGAATAGGCAGAGCATAGAGGACTTTTAGGGCCGTGAAACTGTTCTGTGTGATAGTATAAGGTGGATACGTGTCATCACACAATTGTCAAAATCCATAGAATGTACAATACCAAGTGATGTACACTATGTAATGTAAACTATGGACTCCGGGTGACTGATGGTGTGTCAGTACAGGTTCATGGATTGGAACAAACGTAGCCCTGCTGTGCAGGACATCAATAGCGAGGGGGGTATGTGTGGAGAGAGGGTATACGGGAACTCTCTGTACTTCCTGATCAATTTTACTGTGATCCTAAAACTGCTCTTAAAAAATAGAGTTTATTACCGCAATTAAAAAGAAACCTCTTTGCATCTGAAGTCACTGACCAATAGCCAGGCTATTACTGAATCTATCTTCCCACTTCTCTCACCATTGGAGAAATAAATGAGTCTCTTATAGTTAAGTGTCTAGGATGGCCCTTGGGGGTAATCAAGCTCCAGTCTTCCAAGAGAGGTAAGAAGTCAGCTTTTAAAAGAGGGAAGGGGGTTTGGGCAATGAAGGATGGGCTTAAAATTAGGGGTCAGGGAGTTCCTGAGGTGGAGAGGAATATCTGTGGAGGGGGGAAAACACTGCAAAAAGACAATCGCTGTCAAACTTAACTACCTTTACACGCTGAGCTCCCATTCCAGTACCCATGCTGTTTCCCAGCCCACTGCCCTCACCCATGTCAACGATGCTACTTTAAACAAGCTTACTACAGCCTGGAATGCTGTGGCATCCAAAGGTCACTTCTTTGTTCTTACTTTACGCAGTCTTTCAGCCACATGGGTCACGGCTGTCTACTCCATACTTTCCAAAACACACACCTCCCTTGGCTGATAGAACCCCACATTTCCCTGGTTTTTCTTCTGTCTCACTCGCTGCTCCTTCTTTGTTTTCTTGGCTGGGGCCCCTCTTCCACCTAATCGCTCTTCATGGAGTGCCCCGGGCCTTTTCTTCTCTACAGACATCCATTTACACCAGAACAACTACCAGATGCAGAGCTGCTGCTCTGATTTGTGAGCTGTGCATTCATATATCCATGTAACTTCCAACTCCACATCTTCACTTGGGTACCTAACAGGCATTTCAAAGTTAATGTTTCTAATATGGAACTTTCACTCACCCTGCCCAACCCTGCACTCCTCATCTCAGAAAATGACAGCATCATTTACCTGGCTGCAAACCAAAACCCTGGATCATTTTGATAATTCTTGATGGCTCTCTTGCTCACACCCACACGAGGCAATCCATCATCAAATCCTGTCTTCTCTCAAGTGCACCTGCTTCAAACACATTCTTCAACCACCTTCACTTCTCAACCACCTTCACTTCTTACCTGTATTACTTCAATAGCTGTATTACTTCAATAGCTTTCGAAGGGGCCTGGAAACTTTGACTCTCACTCTTGTCCTAAACTTTTCACAGCTGAGTGATCTTTTCGAAAATACATATTATTTTACTCTCCTATATAAAACTCTCCTATATAAAACTCTCCAATAGCTTCCCCTGGCACCTAGAATAAATAAACAATGCCTTATATGACCTGGCACTTTCCTACCTCCTCGCTGACCTTCCACCACCCCATCTCACTCTGCACCATCCACACTGGCCTCCTTCCTGTTTGTTAAATACACCCACATGTTATCTGGCCACATTGCATTTACACTTGCAATTTCTTTTGCCTGGAAAGCTCTTCCTTTGATTCTTTGCTCTTTGTTCTCAGTTGTTTCTTATCCTTCTCACTCTCTCTGTTATCATGTTTACTTTCTTCCCAGCATATATTAGATCTAAAACCATTTTGTTTTTTGCTTACCTGTTTATCATCTGTCTCTTCATTAGAATGTCACCTCCACGTGGGCAAGGACCTTGTCTATCTTATTCCCCAGTATATTCCCTGCCTTAGCATAAGACTTGACATGAAATAGTCACTCAATAAATATTCACTGAATTAACGAATAGCTTTACTAAAACTTTTTTGTAAAGGTTGATGATGCTTTCTTTCTGAGCAATTTAGTAGGAATATTGACATTTATCACTTTTAGGGTTTTGGGAAGATTCTTAAGAACAAATGACCTTATTACAAAATGAGAGATGTTCCTCCTCAGTACTTCACCATTTGTGGAATGACTATACTTTCCGTTATCAGGCAGATACAGTTTTTTACCTGTAGGTATGTAATCAACTCCCACTGTGGAAAGGATTTCACTTCAGTATCCAGTATCTCATGGGTAGCATCCCCAAGATCTAAAGTCCTTGCTAATGTTCCAAATCCCTTCTATTCCATCATGTAATCCTTTTTAAAGCCATTTTTATTGAAGTATAGTTAATTTACACTTTTGTGTTAATTTCAGGTGTACAGCAAAGTAATTAATATATATATACACACACATATACATTCTTTTTTAGATTCTTTTCCATTATACATTATTACAAGACATTGAATATAATTCCCTGTGCTATACAATAGATCCTTGTTGGTTATCTATTTCCATCATCTAACCTTAGTTCCTCATTCTTATTCCTCATATTCTCTTTTGAATTTCAAGCCAACTGCTTGTCATTTCCACACTGCCTGATTCGTCACCCAGTAGTGTGTCTACCTCAAGTAACTTTCTTCTTAAGCACAATGAGAACCTCAGGTTCCCTCACAGTAATAAGACAAGATGTAGCTGGATGCTGCACACAGAAGACAGGCATAGATGTGTTTTGTTTTTTTTTTATAATAATAATATTTATTTAATTTTTTTATTTTATTTTATTTTTTGGTGCACGGGCTTAGTTGCTCCGTGGCACATGGGATCTTCCTGGAGCAGGGATTGAACCCATGTCCTCTGCATTGGCAAGCGGATTCTTAACCACTGCACCACCTAGGAAGCCCCATAGATGTGTTTTATAAGGCAAAGAGCCAGGCAATAAAGTAATGGAAATTGCTTGGGTTCCATTGTCCTGTTGAGTCACCTCCCAAATATCTCTCAAATCAATCCATTCCTCTCCATTTCTACTATCAACATCTTACACTGAAACACCAAAAATTTTAGCCTATACTACTGCAAAATCCTTCTAACTGGTCTAGGTGCATCCACAACTGTTACCCTCCATTTCATTCTCCCATCTTAGCAGAGTGGTATTCTAAACGAAAGCTAGGCCATTTAAGATAAATGGGAGTTTATGAGTTTAAAGAAGATGTAACAATTCTAAACTTATATGTATCTAATAACAGTCACAAAATACATAAGGCAAAATTGACAGAACTACAATAAGAAATTGGCAAATTCAATATCACAGGAGAAAATTTTAACATCACTCAATAATTGATAGATCATGCAGAAAAAAATCAGTAGGGATACAGACAATTGAAAAATCACAAGTAACAAGATTAATCTAACAAATAAATACTGACAGTGCACTCAACAACGTATGAAATGTATAAACATAGATACACAGTGACCAAGATCAGTTTAGTCCATGACTTCAAGTCTGGTTCAACATTAAATCCATAATATAGGACTTTTCTGGTGGTTAAGAATCTGCCTGCCAATGCAGGGGACACAGGTTCAATTCCTGAGCCAGGAAGATTCCATATGCCACAAAGCAACTATGCTCGTGTGCCACAAATACTGAGCCTGTGCTCTAGAGCCCTCGCACCACAACTACTGAGCCTGCATGGCACAACTACGGAGACCGTGTGCCACAAATACTGAAGCCCGCACACTCTAGGGCCCACGTGCCACAACTACTGAGCCAACGCACCGCAACTACTAAAGCCCGTACGCCTAGAGCCCGTGCTCCACAACAAGAGAAGCCACAGTACTGAGAAGCCCACGCACCACAACTAGGAAAAGCCCGCGTGCAGCAACAAAGACTTAACACAGCCAAAATAAATAAATAAATAAATACACACATAAATGCAAAGAGGCCCAACTTTAAAAATAAACTTCTAATATTAAAAAAATCCATAATATAATTCGCAACATTAAGTAAAAGGTTAAAGGAAAAAATTCTATAGATAAGCTCAATAGATATAGAAGAAGCATTTAAATAAAATCAAAAACAAAACACCTCTTAAACTGAAAAAATAAGATAACTGTCTATAAAGGGAAAAAAAGAATTTTAAAAATTTATGGAAAGGATAATACATGATGGTGAAATGTTTAAAATATTCTTTTAAAAGTTAGGAACAAGGAAGCCCACTGTTATGGTCTGAATGTTTGTATCCCTCCAAAATTTCTATGTTGAAAACCTAATGCCCAAAGTGATGGTATTTGGAGGTGAGGCTTTTGAGAGGTGATTTAGGTCATGAGGGTAAAGCCTCTGTGAATCAGTTTAGTATTCTTATAAACGGGCTCTAGAGCAATCCCCTGCCCCCTTCAACTACGCGAGGACACGTGAGAAGTTGGCAGTCTACAACCAGAAGAGAGCCTGCACCAGAACATGACCATACTACTGGAGGCTGGTCTAACCTTAGACTTCCAGCCTTCAGAACTGTGAGAAATACATTTCTGTTGTTTATAAGCCACCCAGTTTTTGGTATTTGATTAAAGTAGCCTGAATGGACTGACATCCACTATCTTCATTTCTATTTAATGAGCTCCTAGATACTGTGACAGAAAAAAAATGTATAATATGCTAAGAAATGTTAAAGAAACAAATTATTTGCAGGCGATGTGATTATCTGCTTAGAAAAATATTTACCTCTACTCAGAAAATCCATAACAATATATAGAAAAAGTACTGGAATTATCAAAAGAATTTAGCAAATTTGAAACATTTAAGATTGTTACACAAAAGTTAATTACAAGACATCTGTTTTTGCTTTCAATGCAGAAAGAAGCAACCCAACAAGAAACAAAACAAAACAGATAAATCCACAAATTCATCACTTTTCTTAAGCCATCAGATAACTGAAGTCACAAGATAACCAAATAACCTGAAATCCAAGGGAATAAGCCATTCCAAGGAGAGTCTGAACACAAGAACAGTCTCACTTATGGAAGAGCATGGGAGGGAGAAACAGTACACAAAAGAAGCAAGTAAGAAATAGCTAAAATTGAAAAAAAACCCAAAACAAACAAACAAAAAAACTGCCAAAGGCCAAGTATGTGCTGGTATGTGAGACTGGAAATTCTGGGACACCTTTCATGAGGGAGTCTGTACTCACTTGCAAGCTCCTTCCCATGGGCTTCCCTGGAGACTCAGGAGAAGGACAGGCAGGGAAAAGACCAGAAGAGAGCCCCTGCTGGTGGTGCAGGCAGCAAGGGAGTGTAGGTGAGGTCAAGGGGGGGTGGGGGTGGAGAGGATGGGAGGAAACAGGCAGGAAGCATCACTCACTTCCCTGAACCTTCTTTCATAAGAAGCAAAGCCTTAAGCCACAGGAGGCTGGGCATTAAACACTTGCACACAGGCCTCAAAAGAGGTGATCCATGGCTGGGGAGGAGGGCTTGGAGTGCTGGTACTGAAGCCCTGGTGTGCTCCCTCCCTCCCACCTTCCCTCTTCTCTCCTACACAGCAGAAGCTTTAAGCTACTTCGAGAGAGGAAGCAAAGCCACCCATCACTGGGGCACGGGCAAAGACACATTGCAGATAAGGGAAGCTAAAATAATAACTCTCTGTCCTTACGGAGAGTCAGGAAGCTGTCTTGGGCCTAAAACTCTAGGAGAACAAACAGAGTTATCTTACTGCAAGGAGAATCAGGAATCTCCACCTAAGATCTAATTGCAGATACAAGGCAGAATTTGGCTGCAAGAGGTAATATTTATTAACAGGTTGCTGTGTTTTTTTTTTTTCCTTAATGGAATTTGACAAGCTGAATCTAACATTTAAATGCAAGAACAATGGCCAAGAAAATCCAAGAGGAGGTGCTACTCACAGGAGTTACCTGGTTAGAGAAATTTTGCCACTATGACCTAGGAAAGGGCAATACAGTAATGAAATAGAAGAAAGACCGAGACAGATTGATACACTTGGGAAGTAGGATATATCACAGGGGTGACACTACGGATCAGGGGTAAAGAAGGGCCTTGTTTGCATAATTGGTTATTTATATATATAAAAAGAAAAATCAGATTCCTACTTCACACTACACTAACATCAATTAAAAACTTAAAAATACAAGGAAAACAAAAGTTAAAAACTACAAGACAAAATAGGAGGATGGCTAAATAGATGGTGGTATATTCATATGAGTGAATACAGACACATACATCAATATCACATAATTTTTAAAGCATATGGGGTAATATAAAAAGCATAAGGTTGTATGAAAATGGCAAGTCACAGGAAAAGGTATACACCGCTAAGTAATACATTTGGCAAAACTAAACAACATATTTTGATACACATTTTAACATATAAGTTAAAGCTATAAAGAAACTTTTCTTAAAATGTTCACACAAAATTCAAGATAATGCCTATTTCTGGAGAGGCATAGTGTTGGGGGTGGGTGAGAGGCAACAAAGAAAAGGAAAGCTGCCCAGAAGCACAGCGGGAAGGGTGCAGGGGCCCCAAGAGAGTGGAAGACTTCCAGAGGCCTACAGGTGACAGGGGCAGTTGTCTCCAGGTAGAAGTGTCACCCACATCAGCAGACCTCTTGTCCCGTTATCTCACCTCCGTTCTCTCACTATAAGGGAGGGAGGATATGAGTCTAAACATAATAATAATGAGGAAATTCTCCACCTCCCCACATTCCAGGCTCCCCAGGCTGGATCCTGCTGAAACAGGGGTTGGAAAACAAACTTAAATCGGATAAGGGTTTGAAGTTTTTTAAACACTGGGCAGGAATGGAGTCATGTGGTAATTGACTGACAGACTTTTTTAAGCTAAGGAAATATTTCTTCACTCTCTAAGGGAAAAGCGATGAGACTTGCTTAATACTTCATCTAGAGGCAGAAAGGAAATAGGTCCACAGAGGGGGTCTGAAGAGACAGGAGGAAAAATAAAGTTGATATCTGGCTGATTCAGTAAACAAATTACACATAATCGATCTGGTTATTTGCCTAATTAGAAGCCTTCAATGCTTCCCCCTCCCTTAGAATAACATCCACATTCCCTACTGGGACCCAAAAGGCACTGCCTGACCTGGTCTTGAATGACCCTTGGTTTCTCCCACCCCCTTCCTCCATCTTCATCACTGAGGATGAAAGTTGATGCTTGCCTCTGGGAAACCTTCCAAGGTCCTTCAAATAAGAGCTCAACCCCCAGCAAGTCACTCTCTCAATGCTCCACACTCTTCTTTTGAAGACTTACATCAACTGTAGTTTCATAATTGTCTATGTCCTATGCTGGAATACAAGTTCCAGGAGTACATGGGCTTGACCATCTTCCTCATTCTCTATCACAACACCTACCAGAGTGCCTTGCATGCTGTAAGTGTTACATAACTATTTGTCGAAGAGACGAATGAAGGGCTCACCCTGCTTCACCCCCTGACTACCTAGATATCTGCCTTTGGCCCACAGCTGACCTCATAACTTCCGGCTCCCAAATCCTAGACCTTCCTGGTTGAAGTGCCACTTGCCTTCAGTATTCTGATCCTGGCTCTTTGCTCCCACATCCTTCCTCGGAGATGCCCATTCTCTAGTTTCTGTGCAAGCAGAGCAAAGTTATTGAATTTGATCACAGAACATGCTATTCTGGTTTTCAAATATTCTGATCCTTTAGAGAATTACCATATGCTTTTAAAAATAATTGGGATATAAGAAGTTGATTTTAACATTGAGATGACATTAATCATATATTGATTTTAATGAATGATTCTCTATGTTTTCTACAAGGACATACCTATGTAAACATGAACTAACTGATCTGGAATGTCACACACACAAAAGCCAGCAGAAACAAACAGTTCTAGATGATCACAGATATTTTTCTCAGAGACTAAAGGTTCTACAATACTTGTGGAAAAAGCCCTAATGCTAGCATTTGCTATATTATGTTTGGTTCCTGTCCCCACCTCTACCTCTGAGTGAGCGGTCCCGTGAAGCATGGAATTGTTGGCTACGGGACAAGACCCGAGTTGACAGCCCAGTACCTGTATAACAGATTTCAACCCGGTGGAATATGGCTCACCACTTTGGGGACAGGTGAGTTTCTGGTAATCTGAAACTGCTCATTTTCTGGTTGTTAGATGGAGCGCGGGGAATGTTATAGAATTCATATTGTTTTTCAAAGAAAGATTTTAGGCCTTAAAGGCAGCTTTCAGGGTCATTGGCTCTTGCAGACATCTTCGAAGTAAGCATTCCTGAGAACTCTGCATGCCCCGCCCTGCAGTGTTTCATGCAGGATGGCCTCCTCTACGTTAGATGTGCTTGTTTTTAGGACATGTGACAACTGCCATGGGAGTGAACTCTCAGGATAAGCAGTATCCAGCATAGCCCAGTCATTTTTGATACTCAAGACAACAAACACACATTTCTTTAGCTTGGCCTGATGGTGACGATATAACTGGCCCCATGTTTCTAAAACTGGGGCATCATGCAAGGTACCTTGGAGTCTATAAATATATCTGGCCTTGCGAGGTATCCAAAAAAGACTTACTCTCCTTGACCAAAAAAATTACTCCAAAGGTAGGCCCAAAATTTAGAATTTAGACATCAGTGTGCAATCTGAGTAAAACGTGACACTAATCAGTACCTACCTGGAGTGTATCAGTTTTCCAAGGTGAATGTCATTGAATTTCTTGCTGTATATACTTTCCTTTGGTTCATTCTCAGGCACATACGCATAAAATATCATTTCATTTAAGGTGATATACTGTGGAGCAAGGGCCGTCTCAAAGCCCATGTCAGGAGCCTGGAACGTGAAAACAGGAAATAGTGAATTTAAATGAGTTTATTTTTCCATGACAACAAAATGCAAAGAATGGATTTGCTTTCAGTTCACATCAAAACAATACTGCTTTGCTTATCAATAGGAGGAATATCTCAACACACGTGGGAGGGAAAACACACTTTTCTGTTGAGGAAGGGAAGAAATTTTGAAGAGTAAAGTTCAGTTTAAGATTCCTGTGCAGAAGGCTGCAATGGGAGATGTGAGTGTCTCAGCTCGTGTGTGGGGGAGGAGTCTGGAGGTGCAGATTCTAGGACTCAGTTCCTATGTGGAGTCTTCTATAAATCAGGGGCTGGGAGGCACCTCTCATCGCGTGAGAGTTGCTCCCCCTGTTTCACGCTGGTGAGTCTGCACAGCTGCTGCTGAGTCCCCAGTGCTGGTGGTTCACAAGGCTTTCCCTCGCCGTCAACACAGGCACCTATGGACCAGATTTCTGACTGGCAGGTCTTCTTTCCCACATACCCTTCTCTGATGCTGATCTTGCCCAGCTTTGGGAAATTGTAGGGGTGAGAAAACAGGTGGGGACCAGCCCCCAGGGGGATGCTGGAGTTGCCCTTGTTGCTGTGAAAGGAGCAGGGGTGGCGGTAGATGGTGCAGACTGGTTGGAGCCCTACCATCAGGTAGTGCCTTCCACATCCATTTTCTGTCATGCCTTTTCCTCTGGTCTCTAAAATTTGGGAACACACTGAGAAGGGGAGAGAGTAGGAAAGAGACTTCAGGAGAATACATGTGGGACTGAATAGATGGCTTAAGGACTCTTGAAAATTACTGACAATGCTTTAAGAGTTCCGCAGGACATTCTAGCTTGGGAGTGGCAAGAACATACCTGAAAAGAACGTGCAAGTCCAGGGAAAGCCAGCAGACTGACTAAAAGCACAGGCCCTGGAAACTGCTGCTTGATTTGATGCCTGATTCCAGAAGCTAACCAGGGGTGTGTGTAATTTGGGGTGAATCATGTAGCCTCCCTGTGCCTCACTTTCCTTATGGGTTAAATGAGGATAAATAATTGTTATTAAGATTAAGCGCTCATGACTGCCTGGTGCCTAGTCAGAGCCAAATAAGGTCTAGGGATCATGTGTATTCAGAGAGCATACATGCACAGTTTGGTTTGGGAGAGGGGGGTGATAATATTGAGCGCATGTTCCTTGAACTTACTCACCCTGAGTATAAAAACCCCTATCAGCTTTTTATTTTGATAATTTAAACTTTCATATAACTAACATTTTCTACAAATTGTGAAGTTAGCGGAAACTGAAGGTTTGCTTTTATGGTTAGTGCTACCCTCCTGCTCACGTGGTTTGACTTATTTCTATGCAAGGCCACACAACAGATTGGCAAATAAATACACAGGGAGTCACATGATGGCATTTTACTGTCACTAGAAAGTTTCTTTACTCTCTACAAATATCTCAGACAGACAGGAAGTTCAAACACCATGTTCCGAACTGCAGTTAAAACTAGAGTCATCCTTGAGTCATCCTTTATTCTATTTCCTTTAAGCCAAACGGCAGGTTTTATTAAGTCCCAGTCAAAAAATCTGTTTGATTCTTTGTTGATACATTGATGAAAATTCACTATCATGACTATGTGCCTTGTGATGAGTTCTTAGGCATTTATACCTTCATAAGTGGCACAGTATATATTAACATTATTAGAAAAATCTGCGTGAATTATCATCTGCGATGCAGATGAAAACTCCTTTCTCTGTTGGCATTAGAAAAGGAAGAAACAAGGGGGGCAGCGTTAATATGAAAGAAGAAAATTCAAACGGTGGGAAAAAACAGAACTCATGTTTCTTCAAGGCAAACCCACCATGAACCTGGGTTGGATCTAGCTTAGAATATCTGGTGGTTTGCTGTGAAGACATTTATACGAAAATATTCTGGGTGGATGTAAGTCTATATAGCTCTGTATGGGGCTTAAAAGTTTCGGAGATGTTCCCTAATGTAAGGAGGCTTTTCCTTTAGTTAAATAGAGCAAAGAGCATTAATAAGAGTCTGTCCCAAGGAAAATACTTTCCCATTTCCCCTTAAAACAAGGCAAACTTTTCCACTGCATTATATCACTGACCTGTCCAAAAATACCTTTTGAATTTCCAAAGACAGCAAGAGACCCGCCAGCTTCAAAATGATCTGGAGTCAGTTTATGTATGAATCCCATGTGGTCATAGTATAATGTGAAAATTTTATCAGAAATAGATCCAATTTTACTATATCTTCCTAACCCTATTAGGAGAGAAACAGACATCTCTTGATGTGGACCGCTTTTAATGTCTTTATCGAATTTGTTACGATATTGCTTCTGTTTTATGTTTTGGTTTTTTGGCTGCAAGGCATGTGGGATCTTAGCTCCCCAACCAGGGACTAAACCCACACCCCTGCATTGGAAGGCAAAGTCTTAACCACTGGACTGTCAGGGAAGTCCCCCAAACAGATATCTCTTGATATTGATATAACTAGAGAACGTTAAAAACTATGCCTTCTAAAAACTCTATTTAAACTAAGAGGTGGGAGAAGGGCTCTGAGACTCCAGAATTAGCAAAATTCATATTAGTCTTTGGCAAGTCCCTGGAAAGCCTTTCTCAAGCTCCATTTCATTGTAGAACCTATTTGCTGAAGTAGGTGAAGGACAGAGTGAGGGGATGTCTAGAGGTCTAGAGGAAAAGAGGTTAGCTCCACCAGCAGTGGGGTCTCTTCTTAACACCGAAATCAGACTCCTGGGTAGGTAGAAGGCAGTGAGAAAATAACCCTTGGGGAGGCAAGGGGAATTATCAGTAGAGGCCACTGGGTCATTAGCTATACTAGGACTAATATGTTGAACCAAACTTGGTATCTTGTGTTTCTCTTGTGTCTTAGGGCAACACGCTGAGAGGAACTGGCAGTCATCTGGTGATGCAGCAACAGTCACTGAACTGGACACTGACCCAGACAAAGAGAGCGGCCCTCCCCTGGATGTAGGATGGAGCCAGAGTGAGCGCTGAGGTCTCAGGATGAGAAAGGCTGATTTCTACTCCAATCCCCACCAAGCTCCCTAATTCTCCCTAGTTTGGCCAGGGTTTCCTGGTCCATTCTCCTCTCCTGATGCCGAAACACTGGAGTGACCCAGGACTCAGTTCTGAGCTCTCTTCTATCATTATCTCTGGAGATTTCGTCCAGTTTCAAGATTTTATTTTTTCAATCAATTTTTATTGGAGTATAGTTGCTTTACAATGTTGGGTTAGTTTCTGCTGTACAGCAAAGTGAATCAGTTATACATATACATAATTCCCTCTTTTTAAAGATTTCCTTCCCATATAGGTCACCACAGAGCACTGAGTAGAGTTCCCTGTACTATACAGTAGGTTCTCATTTGCTGCCTATTTTATACATAATAGTGTACATATGTCAATCCCAATCTCCCAGTTCATCCCACCCCCCTGCCCCCCTCGCTATCCATACATTTGTTCTCTATGTCTGTGTCTCTATTTCTGCTTTCAGGATTTTAAATCCATCTTTATGTGCATGATTCCCAAATTTAAACCTCCCATCTCATTCTCTTCCTTGAACTCCAGACTTATCTATCTAACTGCCTAATAACACCTCCAGATGCACGTCAGCCAAGCATCTCACATGAAACTCATCCCAAACTGAACTCCCAATCCTCACATAAACCTCCACCATCCGCAGCCTTCCTCATCACCAATAAGGGCAACTGCGTTATTCCTGCTGCTCAGTCCAGAAACCGTGGTGCTGTTCTTAATTCCTCTCTTCCTCTCACACCCTGTATCTAATTCACCACCAAATCCTCCTGACTTTAGCCTCAATATACATATATAGAACCCAGCCACTCTCACGACCATCATCCTGGATAAGCCAACATATATATTTATTTATTATGAAATTTACTATAAGGAATTAGCTCATGCAGTTATGGCAGCTAAGAAGTTCTATGATCTGCTGTCTGAAAGGTAGACAACCAAAGGCCCAAGCACCAGAGGAGCTGATGGTGTAACTCCCTGGTGGAGCCCAAAGGCCTGAGAACTGGGTTGTGGAGTGGGAGGGCAGAAGAAGACTGATTCCCAGCTCAAGGAAGCAGGCAAGAAGCAAAAGGGGTAAATTCCTCTTTCCTCCACCTTTTTGTTCTACTTCAGCCCTCAACAGGCTAGCTGATCCCCACCCATACTGGGGAGGACAGTCTATGAATTCAAATGTTAATCTCATCCAGAAACACCCTCACAGACAAACGCAGAAATAATCTTTAATCTGGACCCCCTTGGCCCAGTCAAGTAGACACATAAAATTAACCATTATAATTGCTAAGGTTCAATGTTCCATATTTCATCTATAAACATAAGATAAACTTTCCATCCCCCCACATTTTAACATCTTGGAAATGGAGATGTTTTATAATTCATGTCTTATAATCATTGTCCACTAGGTGGCACTCATGCCATAGTGGTCAGTTAGCTACACACATACGTACTTTTGCCTCTGCTCTTTGTATTGTCATCACTTTCCTGAATCACTGGTACGACACATGTTAAGTTTTAATGCTGCTTAAAATGCCTTAAAATAGGGATAGGGAGGGTGGGAGGGAGGCTCAAGAGGGAGGGGATATGGGGATATATGTATAAATACAGCTGATTTGCTTTGTTGTATAGTGGAAACTGGCACAACAGTGTAAAGCTATTATACTCCAATAAAGATTTTTTAAAATGCCTTAAAATATTACATTACAATTCAGGATTGAAACAAAATTACTGTGGGTTTAGCAGGAGAGGAAAACAAAGCAGCGCATATATTTATCAACAAAGCAAACGTCACTGAAGAATTACCACACTGCCACATTTTCTTGCATAATAGAACAATCACCAAATATTTTATAAGAACTAAGAAAAAAGAAACCTACAAGTAGATGAAATTATATTTTACTATGGAGATACATACAAAATTATTGCCTTACCACACACCAAGCTGGGGAAATAATGTCAGCATATTCTGTGCATCACCCATGATCACTGTTACAGCACTGTGTTAAAGTTTAATTGCAAGAGTTCTCCTTTCTTTGTGTTAACAGAATAAAATGTATCTTACACTCATTGAAGTACTTATTTGATGAAATATGTTTATAACATTCTTCTGTTGTTTTTGCATATGAACAACTAAGTTGAGTTGGCTCCAAATTCTTAAGTAATATTTTTCTCTAAAGGTTCTTTAAAAGAATATGTGATGTTCACTGTTGCAGCAGAAGAATCCAAGGCTAGCTTGATTTTTTTTGTGCCTTTAAAACTGATTTACATTTTCTATTTCAAATAATTCAGAAGTGTTTTTGCTTTTATTATTGGTTCTGCTTTTAGTTAAACAATTAATGTCACCAATTTTGGTTTCCTTTAGTTTTCCTGTTTTCAGTATTTATTCATTCATTCATCCATTCAATCATATCAGAGGGCTACACAATGTGCCAGGAAGAGAAATACAGAGCCACCACCTCTGTTCATCACTGAAAATCCCCACCACTTACAATTTCTCAATCTTTAGCATCTGCATTTGTCATCTGAGATTCTTTCTACTTATTTATTCATTCTGTGTGTGGACATGCTTCTACAGTTTATATCTGTAATTTGTAATAGTTTATATTGCCAATTTAGTTTCATTTTCTTAGGTGTTAATTATTTTTACTGTTTCCAAAGTAACCTTGCTTAGTCCATTTTGACTTTCGTTTCTAATATGTGTTTATTCACTATTTGCCCATTCCCCTGGATCTATTCTCAGACTCTCTTCCCTGTTTGCTGCACTGAAAGGCTTACCCTTGTGAATTTCAATACTTGTGCTCTGTTTCCAGTTGGCTTCTGATTGGGTTTGGCCAATGAAAGGCACTAGCAGGAGATAAGAACAAGAGAAGGAAAAAGAAATCTGTCTCTCTGTCTACCTATCAATCTATCTATCATGTTTTTATTTGCTTTACCCCTTTAACCAAAGGGGCTGTAATGGCTTTCTTCCATTGCTAGTCTCTGGATATTTTAACATTATTATTGGTTCCTTTAACTCCATCATTCTGCAAATAATTCCCTTATAAAGGCTCTTCAGGTGAAACACTTGAGTGTTATAATGTTTCTTGCCAGGATTATTACCGGTATAGTGATTTTTTTTTACCAGACATGTCACTAGAAAACAATATCAAAGTGGGATTCTGGGACTGAGTTGCTTATACCTGTAAAGAATGCAAAGATGACCTCTTATGCCTGGCAGATATTGTGACACTGGCAATCCAAACCAAGCAAGGGCAACACAATTACCCAAATTAAGAGGGCAAGTCAAAAATTCTCTGCACTCCGGTTATATTAAAACTTCTATAAATTCTACAGCCAGAGTGTGGAGAATTTTTGACTTACCTTCGTAGTTGCTAGGGGCTGGAGGGAAGAGAGAACGGGGAGTTATTGTTTAATGGCTGTGGATGAGTTTAGAAAGAAGGAAACATTCTGGAGGGAGAAGGATGGTGATGATGGTTGCACCACAATGTGAATATACCTAATGCTACTGAGCTGCACTCCTAAAAGAAATAAAAATGTTAAATTCTGTGTTGTGTATATAAATAAACTGAAGTAAACAAAATCATCATCAGCAATCAAAAAAGGAAAAAGAACAATATTATGCCAAATGTAGAAAAATAATAGCTAAGGAAAAAAAGATAAATTTCTGATGGAACAGGTCACTCTATTCTATGTCTAACCCTTTAAAGCAATATTGAGAGAAGGAAGGTAAATCAACAAAATCCTGAGGACTCTCAGTAATATCCTCCTAACAAGAGAGAAGTTGACAGTGGGTGAGATGGTTTCCAAAGGAAAAGTAAAGGGGAAAACCAGCCCTCTTAAGTGAAGTCAGGTTCACCTGTACTGAGTAGAGAGAACAAGTCAAGTGCTACCTACATGAGGTGAAGCAAACATTCTCAAGAATAATTTACCCACATTGTATCAGAGCAAACTGAAGATCTACCAGCACTGCATACTTTAATGATGAACCAGAGAAAAAGAGGAGGAGGAATAGAAGGAGAAAAAGATTTAAGGGAGAAAAGGGGTAAAGAAGATGATAGACTAGGGGAGGGGAGGGGGCAGGAAAAGGCAGAGTAGGAAGGCACTGACAGCATATAAGAGACATAAAGAATCCATTCAAGACCAAGCATATCTGAAGATAAGGTAAAATTTCCTCCATATTTTGCATCAAAAGTCTTTAATGAATTAATAGTTTCAAAAAAACAAGATCTCAAAGGATTAATCAGTGAATGACAACATGAAAATGCAGATCATAGAGATACAGAAATAAATTGAGAGCTATGTCCCTTAATCATTCTAGGCTCTAAGACAAGTTAACAAAATACAACTGTGTTGGAAAGGGATGGGCATCTTTCACTAAGGTCAACCTTAGTGAATATTTCCTTTCAACTACGTAAACTGAGAGAAGCTATGTAGGCTTGATAGGTGACTTCATAAAATTACCATGTTATTATTAACCCAACTCCACCTCTTACAAGCTGTGTGACTTTAATAGTATCAGTTGAATCTGTAAAAGTAATCTAACATTACCTACTTCACCTTGGATGTTGTGAATACTAAATGAGATGATATGTGTAACATGCCAAGTACAACTGTAGTAGCTCAGTGAGTGCGAGCTATTATTATTTGTCTTTGGCGAAACTAAAAGAACACTGAAATTGTAAATGAGAATAAAGCATGATGTTTCAGAGTCTCCTGCTTTAGGGTTGTTCATAGGATCTTACTTTAATAGATCCTAAAAATTCATCACCACTGTCCCAGCCCCTGCCAGAGGATTCTGGGAAGATGGTAGAGTAGGATGCACTAGGAATATCTCTCCCCACCTGGACAACACTTACACTGGAAGAATCTATCTGATTGAACTGTTTGGGAACTCTGGAGGCTATTGAAGGCTTGCAACTTCCAGAGGAAGACTTGGATAGTAAATTGTGGTTAATTTCAGCTCTTAGCACAGTAGAAGCTACCCATCCTCCACCTCCAGCCTCATGGCAGGCAGTTATGCATGTGTTTCTGGGGCAATTGCACACAGCTTGTAGAAGCCAGGGTGGGCAAAAAGGACCTTGTCCTCCAAATACTGGGGATGTGTGCTCTGTTTGCTGATTGCTGCTTCTCATCACAGAGGTGCAGACAGAAAAAGCGGGTGGCCATTCTTGTTGCACCTCTCTCAGTGTTACAAGTCCCACTCCCCTTCTGGCTGAAATTACTCCCACAGAATTTAAAGGGTCTGGGCCCTTCTCCCTCATCTACCCCTTCATTTCTCTCTTTTTTCCCTTTTGAGAACCAGATATTAAAGACTAGGACATTTGAGCTATTATCAAAAAGACAAGAGATAACAAGTGTTGCTGAAGATGTAGAAAAAAGAGAATACTTGTGCACTATTGGTGGGAATGTAAATTGGTGCAGCCACTGTCTAAAACAGTGTGAAGACTCCCTAAAAAATTAAAAATAAAACTACCATATGATCCAGCGATTCAACTTTTGGGTATGTATCCAAAGGAAATGAAATCACTATCTCAAAGAGATATCTGCATCCCCATTTTCATGACAGCATTATTCAGAATAATCAAGACATGGAAACAACCTAAGTGTTCACCAACAAATGAATGGATAAAGAAAATGTGGTAAATACACAACAGAATATTATTTGGCCATTAAAAAGAAGGAAATCCTGACATTTGCAACAATGGATAAAACTTGAGGGCATTATGCTAAGTGAAATAAGTCAGAGAAAGACAAATGCTATATGACCTCACTAATATGTAGAATCTATAAAAAAGTCAAACTCATAGAAATTGAGAGCAGAACGGTGGTTGCCAGGGGTGTGGTGGCAGAGGAATCGGGAGGGGGTAATTGGTAAAGATAGTCAAAGGGCACAAATTTCAATTATAAGATGAATAAGTTCTGAGGATACAGCATATAGTATAGTGACATAGTTAACAATACTATGTGTATATTTGAAAGTTGCTGGGAGGGTAAGTCTAAAAAGTTCTCATCACACAAAGAAATTATAACTATCTAAGATGACAGATGTGTTAACTAACCTTATTGTGATAATCATTTTGCTATATATATATATATATATACACACACACATACATCAAATCATTACATTGCATATCTTAAACTTACACAATATTATGTAAATTATATCTCAATAAACCTGGGGAGAAAGACTAGGACATGCAAAAGCAACTGCATACGCAGAGAGGATCAAGATGGCAGAATAGGAGGACATGCGCTCACTCCCTCTTGCAAGAGTACCAGAATTACAACTAACTGCTGAACAATCATCAACAGAAAGACACTGGAACTCACCAAAAAAGACACCCCACATCCAGAGACAAAGGAGAAACTGCAATGAGACAGTAGGAGGGGCGCAATCGTGTTAAAATCAAATCCCATAAATGCTGGGTGGGTGACTCACAAGCTGGAGAACAGTTATACTGCAGAAGTCCACCCACTAAAGTGAGGATTCTGAGCCCCACATCAGGCTTCCCAACATGGGAGGCCAGCAATGGGAGGAGGAATCCCCAGAGAATCAGACTTTGAAAGCCAGCAGGATTTGATTGCAAGACCTCCACAGGACTAGGGGAAAGAGAGACTCCACTCTTGGAGGGCACACAAAAAAGTGTGCTCACCAGGACCCAGGGGGAAGGAGTAGTAACCCCATAGGAGACTGAACCAGACCTACCTGCTGGTGTTGGAGAGTTGCCTGCAGAGGTGGGGGGCAGCTGTGGCTCACCCAGGAGACAGGGGTACTGGCAGCAGGGGTTCTGGGAAGTGTTCATTGGCATGAGCCCTCCCAGAGTCCTTCATTAACCCCACTAAAGAGCCTGTAAGCTCCAGTGCTGGGTAGCCTCAGGCCAAACAACCAACAAGGTGGGAACACAGCCCCACCCATTGGCAGAGAAGCAGATTAAAGTGTCACTGAGCTCCACCCACCAAATCAGATTAAAGTCTTACTGAGCTCTGCCCACTCAGCTCTACCGACCATCAGTCCCTCCCATCAGGAGGCACACATGAGCCTCCTAGATAGCTTCCTCCACAAGACGGCAGACAGCAGTATCAAGCAGTATCACCAGTATTTCATCTTGTGGAGCTGAAAACCACAGCCACAGAAAGATAGAGAAAATGAAAAGGCAAAAGACTTTGTACCAGATGAATGGACAAGATAAAACACCAGAAAAACAACTAAATGAAGAGGAGATAGGCACTCTTCCAGAAAAAGAATTCAGAATAATGATAGTGAAGATGATCCACGACTTTGAAAAAAGACTGGATGCAAAGATTGAAGTTTACCAAAGACCTAGAAGAATTAAAGAGCAAACAAACAGAGATATGCAACACAATAACTGAAATTAAAAATACACTAGAAGGAACCAACAGATTAACTGAGGCAGAATGGTGAATAAGTGACCTGGAAGACAGAATGGTGATAATCACTGATGCAGAAAAGAATAAAGAAAAAAGAATGAAAAGAATGGAAGACAGCCTAAGAGACCTCTGGGACAATGTTAAATGCATCAACATTCATTTTATAGGGGTCCCAGAAGGAGAAGAGAGAGAGAAAGGACCCGAGAATATATTGGAAGAGATTCTAGTTGAAAACTTCCCTAACATGGGAAAGGAAACAGCTACCCAAGTGCAGGAAGCACAGAGAGTCCCAGGCAGGATAAACCCAAGAAGAAACATGCCAAGACATATAGTAGTCAAATCGACAAAAATTAAAGACAGAGAAAAGTTATTAAAAGCAACAAGGGAAAAATGACAAATAACATACAAGGGAACTCCCATAAGGGTAACAGCTGATTTCTCAGCAGAAACTCTGAAAGCCAGAAGGGAGTGGCATGATATATTTCAAGTGATGAAAGGGAAGAACCTACAACCAAGAGTACTCTACCCAGAAAGGATCTCATTCAGATTCGAGGGAGAAATCAAAAGCTTTACAGACAAGCAGCAGCTAAGAGAACTCAGCACCACCAAACCAGCCCTACAACAAATGCTAAAGGAACTTCTCTAAGCAGGAAACATAAGAGAAGAAAAGGACCTACAAAAACAAAAACAAAACAATTAAGAAAATGGTAATAGGAACATACATATCGATAATCACCTTGAATGTAAATGGACTAAATGCACCCACCAAAAGACACAGACTGGCTGAATGGATACAAAAACAAGACCCATATATATGCTGCCTCCAAGAGATCCACTTCAGACCTAGGGACACATACAGACTGAAAGTGAGGGGATGGAAAAAGATATTCCATGCAAGTGGAAATCAAAAGAAAGCTGGAGTAGTGATACTCATATCAGATACAACAGACTTTAAAATAAAAAATGTCACAAGAGACAAGAAAGGACATTACATAAAGATGAAGGGATCAATCCAAGAAGAGATAACAATTATAAATATATATACACCCAATATGGGAGCACCTCAATACATAAGGCAAATGCTAACAATTATGAAAGAGGAAATCGACAGTAACACAATCATAGTGGGGGACTTTAAACCTATTTACACCAGTGGACAAATCATCCACACAGAAAATTAATAAGGAAACACAAGCTTTAAATGACACAGTAAATCAGCTTGGTTTAATAGATATCTATAGAACATTACATCCAAAAACAGCAGATTACATGTTCTTCTCAAGTGCATATGGAACATTCTCCAGGAGAGATCACATTTTGGGTCATAAATCAAGCATTGGTAAATTCAAGAAAATCGAGATCATGTCAAGCATCTTTTCTGACCACAGTGCTATGAGATTAGAAATAAATTACAGGAAAAAAACTGTAAAAAACACAAACACATGGAGGCTAAACAATATGCTACTAAATAACCAAGAGATCACTGAAGAAATCAAAGAGGAAATCAAAAAATACCTAGAGACAAATGACAATGAAAACACAATGATCCAAAACCTATGGGATGCAGCAAAAGCAGTTCTAAGAGGGAAGTTTATAGCAATACAATCTTACCTCAAGAAACAAGAAAAATCCCAAATAAACGATCTAATCTTACACCTAAAGAAACTAGAGAAAGAAGAGCAAACAAAACCCAAAGTTAGTAGATGCAGAGAAATCGTAAAGATCAGAGCAGAAATAAATGAAATAGAAACAAAGAAAATAATAGCAAAAATCAATAAAACTAAAAGCTGGTTCTTTGAGAAGTTACATAAAATTGATAAACCTCAAGCAAGACTCATTAAGAAAAAGAGGGAGAGGACACAAATCAATAAAATTAGAAATGAAACAGGAGAAGTTACAATGGACACCGCAGAAATAAAAAGCACCATAAGAGACTACTACAAGCAACTATATGCTAATAAAATGGACAACCTGGATGAAATGGACAGATTCTTAGAAAGGTATAACCTTCCAAGACTGAATCAGGAAGACATAGAAAATATGAACAGACCAATCACAAGGAATGAAATTGAAGCTGTGATTAAAAATCTCCCAACAAACAAAAGTCCAGGACCAGATGGATTCACAGGTGAATTTTATCAAACATTTAGAGAAGAGCTAACACCCATCCTTCTCAAGCTCTTCCAAAAAACTGCAGAGGAGGGAACACTTCCAAACTCATTTTATGAGGCCACCATCACCCTGATCCCAAAACCAGACAAAGATACTACAAGAAAAGAAAATTACAGACCAAAATCACTGATGAATTTAGATGCAAAAATCCTCAACAAAATACTAGCCAACAGAATCCAACAACACATTAAAAGGATCATACACCATGATCAAGTGGGGTTTATCCCTGGAATGCAAGGATTCTTCAATATATGCAAATCAATCAATGTGATACACCATATTAACAAACTGAAGGATAAAAACCACATGATCATCTCAATAGATGCAGAAAAAGCTTTTGATAGAATTCAACATCCACTTATGATAAAAACTCTCCAGAAGGTGGGCATAGAGGGAACCTACCTCAACATAAGAAAGGCCATCTACGACAAACCCACAGCAAACATCATCTCAATGGTGAAAAACTGCAAGCATTCCTTCTGAGATCACGAACAAGACAAGGATGTCCACTCTCGCCACTACTATTCAACATAGTTTTGAACGTCCTTGCCACAGCAATCAGAGAAGAAAAAGAAATAAAAGGAATCCAAATTGGAAAAGCAGAAGTCAAACTGTCACTGTTTGCAGATGACATCATATTATACATAGAAAATCCTAAAGATGCCACCAGAAAACTACTTGAGCTAATCAATGAATTTGGTAAAGTTGCAGGATACAAAATTAACACACAGAAATCTCTTGCATTTCTATGCACTAACAATGAAAGATCAGAAAGAGAAATTAAGGAAATAATCCCATTCACCACTGCAACAAAAAGAATGAAATACCTAGGAATAAACCTAACCAAGGAGGTAAAAGACCTGTACTCAGAAAACTATAAGACACTAATGAAAAATCAAAGACGACAAAAACAGATGGAGGGACATACCATGTTCCTGGATTGGAAGAATCAACATTGTGAAAATGACTATGCTACCCAAAGCAATTTACAGATTCAATGCAATCCCTATCAAATTACCAATGGCATTTTTCACAGAACTAGAATAAGAAATTTTACGATTTGTATGGAAATGCAAAAGACCCTGAATAGCCAAAGCAATCTTGAGAAGGAAAGACAGAGTTGGTGGAATCAGGCTTCCTGACTTCAGGCTATACTACAAGTCTACAGTGATCAAGACAGTATGGTACTGGCACAAAAACAGAAATATAGATCAATGGAACAGGATAGAGAGCTCAGAGATAAACTATGGTCAACTATTCTATGGCAAAGGAGGCAAGGATATACAATGGAGAAAAGGCAGCCTCTTCAATAAGTGGTGCTGGGAAAATTGGACAGCTACATGTAAAAGAATGAAATTAGAACACTCCTTAACACCATACTCAAAAATAAACTCAAAATGGATTCAAGACCTAAATCTAAGGCCAGACACTATAAAACTCCTAGAGGAAAACACAGGAAGAACACCCTTTGACATAAATCACAGCGAGATCTTTTTTGATCCACTCCCTAGAGTAATGGAAATAAAAATAAAGACATGGGACCTAATGAAACTTCAAAGCTTCTGCACAGCCAAGGAAACTATAAGCAAGATGAAAAGACAACCCTCAGAATGGGAGAAAATATTTGCAAACGAATCAACAGACAAAGGATTAATCTCCAAAATATATAAACAGTTCATCCAGCTCAATATCAAAAAAACAAACAACCCAATCAAAAAATGGGCAGAAGACCTAAATAGGCATTTCTCCAAAGAAGACATATGGATGGCCTAGAGGCACATGAAAAGCTGCTCAACATCACTAATTATTAGAGAAATGCAAATCAAAACAACAATGAGGTATCACCTCTCACCAGTTAGAATGGGCATCATCAGAAAATCTACAAACAGTAAATGCTGGAGAGGGTGTGGAGAAAAGGGAATACTCTTGCACTGTTGGTGGGAATGTAAATTGATACAGCCACTATGGAGAACAGTATGGAGGTTCCTTGCAAAACTAAAAATAGTTACCATATGACCCAGCAATCCCACTGCTGGGCATATACCCAGAGAACACCATAATTCAAAAAGACACATGCATTCCAATGTTCACTGCAGCACTATTTACAATAGCCAGGACATGGAAGCAACGTAAATGTCCATCAACAGATGAATGGATAAAAAAGATGTGGTACATATATACAATGGAATATCACTCAGCTCTAAAAAGCAATGAAACTGGGACATTTGTAGAGACATGGATGGACCTAGAGACTGTCATACAGAGTGAAGTGAGTCAGAAAGAGAAAAACAAATATCATATATTAACACATATGTGCGGAATCTAGAAAAATGGTACTAATCAACCTGTTTGCAAGGCAGAAATAAAGACAGAGATGTAGAGAACAAACATATGGACACCAAATGGGGAAAGCGGGGAGGGTTGGGGGGAATGAACTGGGAGATTGGGATATCAAATTGTAAACTCCAAATATATGCAGTTTACTGTCTGTTAAAAAAAAAAAGAAAAGAAAGCAACTGCATACACAACAAAAATTTAGAAACTGACCACATACACCTGGGGAAAGGCACAGGCTTAGAAAAGACCTAAGAAGATCTTGAGTTTATACCTCAGGCTGATCCTTGGCACAGAGACATCCCACAACAATAAAAAACAAAAATATTAACAACAAAAAAGCAAACCCTGGGGAAGGATGAGAATCTGATTTCCAGATCTACTATATTATTAGATTCAAATGTCTAGTTTTCAACAACAACAACAACAAAAAACACAAGACAAAGAAACAGAAAAGTAGAGCCCATTCAAAAGAAAAAAATAAGTCAACAGAAATATTCCACCTTATAGATGTTCAAAGAACTAAAGGAAGATGTGGAAAAAGTCAAGAAAATAATATATGAACAAAATGGAAATATCAATAAAGAGAGAGAAAGCCTAAAAGAACCAAAAAGAAATTCTGCAGCTGAAAAAGCATAATAACTGAGATTAAAAATATCCTAGAGGGATTGAAAGGTAGAAGAAAGAATCAATTAATTTGAAAATAGAACAATGAAAATTATCAAATCTGAGAAACACAAAGAAAAATGACTGAAGAAAAGTGAATAACGGTTTATAACTGTAATTTTGTTTTCTATATGATTTGAGACTAATACATTTAAAGAAAAAAATTATTAATGTAAAAGCTAGTATTACTTACTGTTAACTTAGGTTTGTAACTCCAAATCTTGTTTTCTACATAATTTAGGAGACTAATGCATTGAAAAGAATTATTAGTTTATGTTTGGGAGCACACAATGCATAAGAATGTAATTTTAGGACATCAACAGCTGAAATGACCATAATTGGAGATTTCAATACCCCACTCACAATTATGGATAGAACACCAGACAGAAGACTCTAAGGACTTCAAGTGCTGAAACAGTGCAGCAAACTACATGGATCTGATAGACATACACAGAACACTCCATCTAACAACAGTAATTACACTTCTTCAAGTGCATTTGGAACAATTTCCAAGACAGACCACACGTTATGCCAAAAATTGTTTCCATAGATATCTTTATCTATTAAAAAGATAAATTTATCTTTAAGAAGATAAATTTATCATTAAAAAGATTATTAGATAAATTTATCTTTTTTTTTTTTTCACTTTTTTTTTTTTTTTTTTTTTTATTTTTTTGGGGGGTACACCAGGTTCAATCATCCGTTTTTATACACATATCCCCATCTTCCCTCCCTTCCTTGACGCCCCCCCCAAGCCCCCCTCACCCTCCCCGCCCCAGTCCTCAAAGGCATCTTCCATCCTCGAGTTGGATTCCCTTTGTTATACAACAACTTCCCACTGACTATTTTACAGTTGGTAGTATATATATGTCTGTGTTACTCTCTCGCTTCGTCTCAGTTTCCCCTTCACCCCCCGCCCCCTCCCATACCTCGAGTTCTCCAGTCCATTCTCTGTATCTGCGTCCTTGTTCTTGTCATTAAAAAGATTATTAGATAAATTTATCTTTAAAAAGATAAATATCACACAAAGTATCTCCTCTGACCACAAGAAGATGAAGTTAAAAATGAATAACAAAGAAAACTCAAAAAATTCACAAAACTGTGGAAGCTAAACAATGCACATTCAAACTAGCAACCTACCAAAGAAGAAGTCACAAAGTAAATTGTAAAATACTTAAAAGAGAAATGAAAATACAACATACAAAAAACTTATGGGATGAAGTGAAAGTGGTGCTAAGGGGAAAATTTATTACTATAAATATTTACATTAAAAATAAGGAACAAATGAGTGAAAGGAGATAAAAAGCACAAACTTCCAATTATAAAATAAATAAGGCATGGAGATGTACAGGAATATCTAGGAGATACTGCAAGTTTGTTTCTAGGCCAACACAATAAAGTAAATATTGCAATAAAGCAAGTCACACGAGTGTTTTGGTTTTCCAGTATATATAAAAGTTATGTTTACACTAGGTTGTATTGTAAAGACATAGTATTATGTCTTTAAAACAATGTACATATCTTAATTTAAAAATACTTTACCACTAAAAATGCTAACCATCATCTGAAAATGGAGAGTTGCCACAATTTATTTTTTAAAAAAGCAATATCTGCAAAGTGCAACAAAGCAAAGCAGAATAAAATTACATATATGTGTAATGTACAGCATGGTTACTATAGTTAATAGTACCATATTACATATGCAAAAGTTTCTTAGTGAGCAGACCTTAAAGTTCTCATGACAAGAAAAAAATACTGGTAACTATGTATGGTAATGGATGTTAACTAGACTTATTGTGGTAATCATTTTGCAGTGTCTATAAATATATAATCATTATGTTATATACCTAAAACTAATATAATGTTATATGCCAATTAAACCTCAATTAAAATTGTTAAAATAAAAAACAAGAAATTTCTTAAATCAACAGTTTAAAATTTAAGAAACTAGAAAAAGAACAAAATAAACCAAAAGCTAGCAAGAAAGACGGAAACAATGAAGATTAAAGCAGAGATAAATGAAAAAGAGAGTAGAAAAACAAGAGAGAAAATCAATAAAATCAAAAGTTGGTTCTTTGAAAAGATCAATAAACCTTTACCTAGATGAACTGAGAAAAAAGAGAGAAGACTCAAATTACTAAAATCAGAAGTGAAAGCAAGGACATTACTGCTACTTCTACAGAAGTAGAAAGGATTATAAGAGAGTATTATAAATACAACTGCACACCAGCAAATTGGATAAGCTAGATGAAATGGGAAAATTCCTAGAAACACAAAAACTACAAGACTAAGTAAATCATGAAGAAATAGAAAATCTGAATAGACCTAAAACTAGTAAGGAGTTTGAGTTAGGAATAAAAAATCTCTCAACAAAGAAAAGCCCTGGACCTGATGGCATCACTGGTGAATCCAACAAAACATTTAAAGAAGAGCTGATACCAATCCTTCTCAAACTTTTCCAAAAAATTGAAAAGGAGGGAACATTTCCCAACTCATTCCATGAGGCCAGTGTTATCCTGATACCAAAGTCAAATACAAATGCTACAAAAGAAAAGAAAACTGAAGACCAATATGCCTGATAAATAATGATGCAAAAATCCTCAACAAAATACTAGCAAACAGAATTCAGCAGCACATTAAAAGGATTATTTATCATGACTAAGTAGGGTTTATTCCTGGAATGCAAGGAACATTGAATGCAAAAAACACATGAAAGCTGATCTATGTAATACACCACATTAACAGAATGAAAGGAAAAAACCACAACATCATCTTAATTGATACAAAAGAGTATCTGACAAAATTCAACATACTTTCATGATAAAAACGCTTAACAGACTAGAAATAGAAGAAAACTGCCTAAATATAATGAAAACTGTGTGTGAGAAACCCACAGTGAACATTATACTCAGTGGTGAAAGATTTAAAGCTTTTCCTCTAAGATCAGGAACAAGGCAAGGAAGCCCACTCTCACCACTTCTATTCAATATAGTATTGGAAGTTCTAGCCAGAGCAATTAGGCAGAGAAAGAAGTTAAAAGCATCAGTACTGAAAAGGAAATAGTAAAATCATTTCTGTTCACAGATGATATGATCGTATATGTAGAAAATCCTAAAGCTTCTACAAAACAAACAAACAAACAAAACCCAACCTATTAGAACTAATAATGGAATTCAGCAAAGTAGCAGGATATAAAATCATCACTAAAAAATTGGTTGCATTTCTAAACACTAACATTAATAATTAGAAAACGAAATTAGGAAAACAATTCCATTTACAATAGATCAAAAAACTACTTAAGAAATAACTTTACCTAATTAGTTAAGGGTAATCCACAGAATGGGAGAAAATATTTGCAAATCATATGTCTGACAAGAGATTAATATCCAGAATAAATAGAAAACTCCCAAAACTCAACAATAAAAACAAGCAACTGATTAACAAATAGGTAAAGGGTTGAAAGGACATTTCTCCAAGGAAGATATAAAAATGGCCAATAAGCACATGAAAAGATGCTTAACATCAATAGTAATTATAGAGAAATGCAATAAAAACTATGATGAAAAACCACTTCACATCCATTAGTATGATTACTATCAAAAGACCAGAAAATAACAAGTGTTGGTAATGATGTGGAGAAACTGGAACCCTTCTGCACTGGGCGTCAGAATGTAAAATGGTGCAGCACTGTCTAAAACAGTATTGCAGTTTCTCAAAAAATTTAAAAATAGAATTATCATCTGATCCATCAATCCCACTTCTGAGTATATACCCAGACAATTAAAAGCAGGTCTCAAAGATATATCTGTATACCCATGTTCATAGCAACACTATTCACAATAGCTAAAACATGGAAGCAACCCAAGTGTCCACTGATGGATGGATGGACAAGCAAAATGTCATATATACCACATGACTGAATATTATTCAGCCTTAATGAAGAAAACTCTGACATATGCTATTACATGGATGAACCTTGAGGACATTATGCTAAGTAAAATAATCTAGTCACAAAAGGACAAATACTATATGATTCCACTTATATGAGGTCCCAGAGTAGTCAAAATCATAGAGACAGGAAGTAGAATGGTAGCTGTGAGAGACTGTGGGGAGGAGGGAAGTGGGGATTTATTTTTTAAAGGGTATTGAGTTTCAAGATGAAAAGAATTATGGAGATGGATGTTGGAGATGGATTAAATACATGCAGAGTATTTGCATGTATTTAATACCACTGAACTATACACTTAAAATGGTTAAGATGGTAAATTTTATGTTTATTTTTACTACAGTAAAAAAATTTTTTTATCCATCCCCCATAATTGGTCTGTGACCTTAGGATTAGTTCATTAATATGGCAGATTTAAAAATACATCTTCTTATCCCTGGCTCACAGGTAGTGCCTATACCAATAAAAGTGAATTCCTCACCTGCCTTTGTCAAGTAAACCTTTCCACTTTGAGAAACAAAAGTAATATCTGAAGTATAAAAACTATGATAAGTATTCTTTATGATGTCACCATGAAAGTCAGCTATTAATTCAAAGGTGTTGCCGCCATCAATTGAAAGCCATACCTAAGGGAATAAAAAGATAACACCTCACTAAAAAGCAGCCATGAAACAGTCAGCAATACCTAATCTCCCTACATGAGAAAAGTCATGCACCATGACCATACTCACACACACACACACACACACACACACACACACACACACACACACACACACACACAGAGATTCCTTACCAACTTGGTCAACCCTCTATTTCCTTCCTAGAGTTTGTGTAAAAGTGTATGTGGCAGTCTTCAGTTTTATACAGTATGCATTGTGAATGTACAAAAGAACAAAGTTATTCCATCATCTCCCAACTGAGTCCCCCTTGTTCATAAAAGGATGAAGTGTTGCATGTATTTGGATAAGGAGGAAAGTGCTTACTCATACTAAAATGAGACTTCTATACTGAATTTCTTTTTTTTTTTCTATGCTGAATTTCTTTATTAGTTTTACCAGGGTTTTTTGTTTTGTTTTGTTTTGTTTTTGTTTGTTTTGTAGAACCTTCAGTGTTTTCTACATCTAAGATTATATCATCTGTGAACAGAGATAATTTTACTTCTTCCTTTTATATGCAGATACATTTAAATTTCTTTCTCTTGCCTAATTGCTCTGGCTAGAACTTCTAGTACTATATTGAATAGAAGTGGTGAGAATGGGCTTCCTTGCCTTGTTCCTGATCTTAGAGGAAAAGCTGTAAATTTTTCACCATTGAGTATAATGTTCACTGTGGGTTTCCAATATACGATTTTCACTATGTTTAGGCAGTTTTCTTCTATTTCTAGTTAAGTGTTTTTATCATGAAAGTATGTTGAATTTTGTCAAATGCTCTTTTGCATCAATTAAGATGACGATGTGATTTTTTTTTCCTTTCATTCTGTTAATGTGGTGTATTACATTGATCAGTTTTCATATGTTGAACCATCTCCATGTTCCAGGAACAAATCCCACTTGGTCATAGTATGTATAATCCTTTCAATGTGCTGCTGAATTCAGTCTCCTAGTATTATGTTGAGAATTTTTGCATCAATGTTTTCTAGGGATTTGGTCTCTAGTTTTCTTGTAGTATCCTTGTCTGTCTTTGATATCAAGGTAATGGCCTCAAAGAATGACCTTAGAAGTGTTACTTCCTCTTCATTTTTTTGGTAAGAGTTTGAGGAGGTTTGGTGTTAATTCTTCTTTAAGTATAATATTTGGAACAATTCACCAATGAAGCTATCCAGTCTCAGGCTTTTCTTTGTTGGGAAGTTTGATTACTGATTCACTCTCCTAACTAGTTACTGGTCTGTTCAGACTTCCTATGTCTTCATGATTTACAAATTAGTAGGTTGTGTGTTTCTAGAAATTTACCCATTTATTCTAGGTTATCCAGTTTGTTAGAACACAACTGTTCATAATAATCTCATATTCTCCTTATTTCTATGGCATCAATTGTAATGTCCCCTCTTTCAATTTTAGTTGTCTTTTTCTTAGTTAATCTAGCTAAGCCTTGTCAATAAAAAAGATATTAATTTCATTGCTTTTTTCTATTGTTTTTCTATTCCCTATTACATTTATCTCTTTTCTAGTCTTTATTATTTCCTTCCATCTGCTAGCTTTTGATTTGGTGGCTCTTCTTTTTCTAGTTCCTTATGTTATAAAATTAGATTGTTAATTTGAGATTTTTCTTTTTAATATGGGTTTATAGCTATAAACTTCCTTGTTAGTGCTGCTGTTGCTGCATCCCATAAGTTTTTTTTTCACAGATTATTTATTTTTATTTTTTAATTGAAGTATAGTTGATTTACAATATCGTGTTAGTTTCAGGTGTACAGCACAGTGATTCAGTTCCATATATATATATATTTTTTTCCTTCAGATTCTCTTCTCCTATAGGTTATTACAAAACATTCGGTATAGTTCTCTGTGCTGTACAGTAAGACCTTGTTGGTTATCTTTTTTGTATATAGTAGTATGTATATGTTAATCCCAACCTCCTAAATTATCCCTCTTCCCACCCCCCTTTCCCTTTTGGTAACCATAAGTTTGTTTTCTACATCTGTGTGTCTCTTTCTGTTTTTGAAATAAGTTTATTTGTATCCTTTTATTTTTTTTAAGATTTTACATGTAAGTGATATTATATGATGTTTACCTTTCTCTGGCTGGCTTACTTCACCTAGTATGATAATCTCTAGGTCCATCCATGTTAATGCAAATGGCATTACTTCATTATTTTTTATGGCTAAGTAGTATTCCATTGTATATATATACACCACATCTTCTTTATTCATTCATCTGTCCATGGAAATTTAGGTTGTTTCCATGTCTTAGCTATTGTAAATAGTGTTGCAATACATCTTGTTTTCATTTTAACTTTCTCAAGTTAATTTTAATTTTAATTTTCTGATTTCCCTTATGACTACATCTTTGACTCATTGGTTGTTTAAGAATGTGTTAATTTCCACATACTTGTGGATTTTCCAGTTTTCCTTCTAGTTTCATTCCACTGTGATTGGAAAATATACTTTGTATAATTTCAAGCTTTTTAAATGTGTTGAGACTTGTCTTGTGGCCTCACATTTGGTCTATCCTAGAGAATGTTCTGTGTGTATTTGAGAAGAATTTATTCTGCAGTTACTGGGTGCAGTATTCCAATTACATCTGTTAGGTTCAATTGGTCTACAATGTTGTGAAGTTCTCTATTTCCTTATTTATCTTCTGTCTGCTTGTCCTAGCCATTATTGAAAGTGGTGTATGAAGTCTCTTACTATTATGTTGCTTCTTCAACATAATAGTAAGAGACTTCAATTCTTTCAAAGTTTGCTTCATATATTTATATTTCAAAGTTTGCTTTAATATTTGGTGCATAAATATTTATAATGGTTATATGTTCTTGGTGAATTAACCTTTTATTCTTATATAATGTCTTTGTCTCTCATAATGATTTTTGACCTAAAGTCTATTTTGTATGATTACAAAAATTATAGCCATCCCTGCTCTTTTAGATACCATTTGCATGAAAAAGTATTTTTCAGTGTTTTCATTTTCAGCCTATAACCTCAGATCTGAAGTGAGTCTCTTATAAACAGCAAATAGTTGCATCCTGTTTTGTTTTTTTTTAAATCCATTCAGCTAGTTTATGTCTTTTGTTTGGGAAATTTAGTCCATTTACATGTAAAGTAATCACTGACAGAGAAGAACTTACTATTGCCATTTTGTTTATTGTTTTATATGTCTTGTAGATTTTTGGCCCTCCTTTCCTCTCTTACTGTCTTCTTGTGTGTTTTGTTTTGTTTTGTTTGTAGTAATTTCCTTCTCATGTTCTTGTGTATAAATTCTACATATATATTTTTCTTTGTATTTACCATTGCAATTACATAAAATA
Organism: Hippopotamus amphibius kiboko; assembly: GCF_030028045.1. Lineage (NCBI taxonomy): Eukaryota > Metazoa > Chordata > Mammalia > Artiodactyla > Hippopotamidae > Hippopotamus > Hippopotamus amphibius. Next base: position 175,236,148 of record NC_080189.1, read on the forward strand.
TTACATTCTATTTTTAATCTGATAACTTCAATTGCATACAAAATCATCTCCTATACAGCTTTATCCCCCACTTTATGTTGTTGATTGTATGTAGAAATGAAATTGACTTTAACTCCCATCTTGTTTTAGTAATTTGTATGTATCTTTTAGATTTTCTATGTAGACAATCATATCTTCTTCAAGTAAATAGATTTTTGTCACTACTTTCTAATACTCATGCCATTGATTTCCTAATTTTTTTTGACTTATTGCATTCCTCTCTGTATACATTTTCACTTCTTAATAATTTCTTGGTAGACTCCAATTGTGGTTAATACAACCCCCTGCCTTTTCCACAATTGAACATGGAAAAGTATATTTGATAATGCTGAACTGGTCACAAGTTGAATTCATGAGCACAAAGCTTAAGCAATCATACTGCATTCCCTTAGTCAATTCATTCTCCCATCCTCCTAGGCAACTATTTTACTCTGTTCTCTCTGTCCTCAACCCCTCAACAACCCTCCTCCATCCTCACTTGTAAGTAATAACTTTGATTCTTGTTGAGAAAATAGAAGATAAATTCCCACACCTTTCATTACCATAGCTACCCACCTACCAGCTTCTGAACCCGAAAACCTTTCCTTCCTTCTGTTACTACAGAACAATTGTCTGTGTTCCTAAGGCCAATTTTTCCACCAGTTCATAGATCTCATCTCCCCTCACCTCTTTAGAAATGTCACTCCAGCAATGTCTTCTCTCTTTCCTGCATCATCAATTTTTCCTCTCTACCAAATAATTCCTGTAAGCACACATCACAATTCCTCCTATCTTTAAAAAGCTCTTCTTTTGACCTTTCTTCTTTCAAACACTGCCACATTTCCCTGATCCACTTTTCAGCAAAACTTTGCAAAAGATTTGTTTGTATTCACTGTCACTAATTCCTCTCCTCTCATTTTTCCTTCATCAGGTTTTCCACCTCCCTGACCATCAGAGCAACTCTGTTCTTTACTTGACGTATAACTACTCAGCATAGAGCAAGTGAATGATTTACATCTATACTAGAGTGTGAAGTTGCATACGCACCTGATTACCATAAGCATATAGAAAATGGCTTCGTGGGTGGAATGCCATTCCAACAGGAGAAGAGAATGATGAAGGAAACAAGAAAAGTGGAAATTTTTGTATTAATCCTGGTTTGTTGTTTTTTAGAATCCTCACAGAGACAGAGGTATTTTTCTAGAAATAGATTAACAAAGCAGGAGCAAATCATAAGAATTTTTCCACCAATAGTACTAGTTTATGTTACAATTTTTAGAGTTTCTGATTACTTGGATTTTGATTTATGATTACTTGGACACACAATTAACACAGCATAGAACTGGAAGGATTAGCAACTATCAGTATCTCTTTACTCTGCTTCCCCCACCATATATATCCATTTTATAGATGTTGAACATGAAGTAAAGGAGATTAAATAATTTGCACAAGGTTCTATAATAAATGTCATGGGTGGGGTTGGAGGTTTTATTGTAGAATCATTACTGAACTCAACAGACTCCAATGACCACGCTCATAACTATAACGTCAAACTACTTTTTAAAAGTGTTGATGCCTAGGCCATGCTCCAATTCTGTCACATCATGATTTTGAAGGGGATCAGAACATGCATCCTAAGGTATGCCACTTTGGTATAAAGATTATTTTAAGCTGAAAATATTTGAGATTCAAGAGATGCAGAAAAACATCCTTCCCTTATCTGACTAAAAGCAGCAACTTCTGTGATAAAAGGCTGCCATTAATTCCTCCTCAGAGCAGATCTACTCCCAGAAGGCAGAATGCGAACAAAAGCTACCCCAAATCCCTTCTCCAGGGGAGTTTTAAGGCCCTGAAGGAGATGGAAAGACCATTCATACCTGTACAAACAAACGTTATCGCAAACTTTCTTATCTCCTGTTTGTTCTCCTGTAAACCCATTATCTTTTCATCTGTGTTTCCTTAAGTACCTTTCTCACTCAACCCCTTAAATTATTAACATGGTATATAACCTCCAAATTTTAACTACCTTTTGAGTTATTCATCACTGACTTTCACCTGCATGTATGTGCACTGCATGCATAAATAGTTTTCTTTTCTCCTGTTAATCTGTCTTGTGTCAGTTTAATTTGCAGGGCCCAATAACTGAACATAAGAAGGTAGACGAAAATTATTTTTTTCTCCCTTAAAATCATGAAGGTAGAGCTAGTTCCACTTTTTGTTCATTTAAACTAACCATTTTATGGAAACTTAAATTTATTTAGACCAAACTCAGCTTATATTCTCCTGAACAAAAAGCAAGGAAGCAGAAGGAAAGAAATCATAAAGATCAGAGCAGAAATAAATGAAAAAGAAAAGAAAGAAACCATAAGAAAAATAAATAAAACTAAAAGCTGGTTCTTTGAGAAGATTAACAAAATTGATAAACCATTAGCCAGACTCATCAAGAAAAAAAGGGAGAAGATGCAAATCAACAGAATTAGAAATGAAAAAGGAGAAGTAACAACGGACACCTCAGAAATACAAAACATCATGAGAGACTACTACAAGCAGCTATATGCCAATCAATTGGATAACCTGGAAGAAATGGATACATTCTTAGAAAAATACAATCTTCCAAGACTGAACCAGGAAGAAATAGAAACCATGAACAGACCAATCACAAGTACGGAAATTGAGGCAGTGATTAAAAATCTCCCAACACACAAAAGCCCAGGACCAGATGGGTTCACGGGCGAATTCTATCAAACATTTCGAGAAGAGTTAACACCTATCCTTCTCAAACTCTTCCAAAATATTGCAGAAGGCGGAGCACTCCCAAACTCATTCTACGAGGCCACCATCACCCTGATACCAAAACCAGGCAAAGATGTCACAAAAAAAGAAAACTACAGACCAATATCACTGATGAATATAGATGCAAAAATCCTCAACAAAATACTAGCTAACAGACTGCAACAGCACATTAAAAAAATCACACACCATGATCAAGTGGGGTTTATCCCTGGGATGCAAGGATTCTTCAATATACGCAAATCAATCAATGTGATACATCATATCAACAAATTGAAGGATAAAAACCATATGATCATTTCAATAGATGCAGAAAAAGCTTTTGACAAAGTTCAACATCCATTTATGATAAAAGCTCTCCAGAAAATGGGCATAGAAGGAAATTACCACAACATAATAAAAGCCATATATGAAAAACCAAAAGCCAACATCATTCTCAATGGGGAAAAACTGGAAGAATTCCCTCTAAGAACAGGAACAAGACAAGGGTGTCCACTCTCACCACTATTATTCAACATAGTTTTGGAAGTTTTAGCCACAGCAATCACAGAAGAAAAAGAAATCAAAGGAATCCAAATTGGAAAAGAAGAAGTAAAATTGTCACTCTTTGCAGATGACATGATATTATATATAGAAAACCCTAAAGACTCTACCAGAAAACTGCTAGCACTAATTGATGAGTTTAGTAAAGTAGCAGGATACAAAATAAATGCACAGAAATCTCTTGCATTCCTATACACTAACAACGGAAGAGCAGAAAGAGAAATGAAGGAAACTCTCCCATTCACCATTGCAACCAAAAGAATAAAATACCTAGGAATAAACCTGCCTAAGGAGGCAAAAGATCTGTATGCAGAGAACTTTAAGACATTGATGAAAGAAATCAAAGACGACACAAACAGATGGAGGGACATACCATGTTCCTGGATTGGAAGAATCAACATCGTGAAAATGTCTGTACTACCCAAAGTAATTTACAGATTCAATGCAATCCTGATCAAATTACCAATGGCATTTTTCATAGAACTAGAGCAAGAAATCTTACGATTTGTATGGAAATGCAAAAGACCCCGAATAGACAAAGCAATCTTGAGAAGGAAAAATGGAGTTGGTGGAATCAGGCTTCCTGACTTCAAACTATACTACAAGGCCATAGTGATCAAGACAGTATGGTACTGGCACAAAAATAGAAAGGACGATCAATGGAATAGAATAGAGAACTCAGAAGTAAGCCCAAACACATATGGGCACCTTATCTTTGACAAAGGAGGCACGAGTATACAATGGAAAAAAGACAGCCTCTTCAATAAGTGGTGCTGGGAAAATTGGACAGCAACATGTAAAAGAATGAAATTAGAACACTTCCTAACACCATACACAAAAATAAACTCCAAATGGATTAAAGACCTACATGTAAGGCCAGACACTATCAAACTCCTAGAGGAAAACATAGGCAGAACACTCTATGACATACATCAAAGCAAGATCCTTTTGGACCCACCTCCTAGAATCAGGGAAATAAAATCAAGAATAAACGAATGGGACCTCATGAAACTTAAAAGCTTTTGCACAGCAAAAGAAACCATAAACAAGACTAAAAGGCAACCCTCAGAATGGGAAAAAATAATTGCCTATGAAACAACGGACAAAGGATTAACCTCCAAAATATACAAGCAGCTCATGAAGCTTCATACCAAAAAAGCAAATAACCCAATCCACAAATGGGCAGAAGACCTAAATAGACATTTCTCCAAAGAAGACATACAGATGGCCAACAAACACATGAAAAGATGCTCAACATCACTAATCATCAGAGAAATGCAAGTCAAAGCCACAATGAGGTATCACCTCACACCAATCAGAATGGCCATCATCACAAAGTCTGGAAACCACAAATGTTGGAGAGGGTGTGGAGAAAAGGGAACTCTCCTGCACTGTTGGTGGGACTGTAAGTTGGTACAGCCACTATGGAAAACAATTTGGAGGTTCCTTAAAAAACTACAAATAGAACTTCCATATGATCCAGTCATCCCACTCCTGGGCATATACCCAAAGAAAACCATAATCCCAAAAGAAACATGTACCATAATGTTTATTGCAGCACTATTTACAATAGCCAGGACATGGAAGCAACCTAAATGCCCATCAACAAATGAATGGATACAGAAGATGTGGCATATATACACAATGGAATATTACTCAGCTATAAAAAGGGATGAGATGGAGCTATATGTAATGAGGTGGATAGAACTACAATCTGTCATACATAGTGAAGTAAGTCAGAAAGAGAAGGACAAATATTGTATGCTAACTCACATATACGGAATCTAAAAATGGTACTGATGAACTCAGTGACAAGAACAAGGATGCAGATACAGAGAATGGACTGGAGAACTCGAAGTATGGGAGGGGGCGGGGGGTGAAGGGGAAACTGAGACGAAGCGAGAGAGTAGCACAGACATATATATACTACCAACTGTAAAATAGTCAGTGGGAAGTTGTTGTATAACAAAGGGAGTCCAACTCGAGGATGGAAGATGCCTTAGAGGACTGGGGCAGGGAGGGTGGGGGGGACTCGAGGGGGGGGAGTCAAGGAAGGGAGGGAATATGGGGATATGTGTATAAAAACAGATGATTGAACCTGGTGTACCCCCCAAAAAAATAAAAAATAATAAAAAAAAAAAAGCAAGGAAGAATCACTACACAAACAGTATTGTATTTTCCATTTTCATCAAATTGAATGACAATCAGAAGCAAGACATCTATAAATCATCAAACTATATTATTAACCATAAATAATATCACTATAGCCAATTTTATCAACTTCTATTGCCAAAAATAACAAGAACTTGGAAATAAGTTTTGCTGAGGTAAATTTTCATTATTATTGTGGTGTCAAGAGCAATCACTTCTGGACTAAGGCCTACCTGGTTATGGAAGAGGTAAACTCCAGAACTCTGCTCTTGGTCAACAAGAAATGTTAGCACAGTTGAAAGAATAGTTTTCATTCCTTTTGAAATGGGGGGTAAACAAGGTAACCATTCAAGAAATGGTTCTTTACTATAAAAACAAGAGCTTGCCTACAAAAAGAGAAAGGAAAAGTTAATGTCATTCTTGAGCTATAAAAGTCCTAAGTAGTTCTTGTAGGCAGATAAACTAATGAACCATTGTGTTGTCGTGACTGGCCACAAATAACAGTGATATATCTTTAATGCCTGTACTTCTCTTCTGGGGGATGTGTGCCCAGAAAACACTGCAAAGCATCCCTTTCTGGCATGAATCGTTTTTCGAGAACCACTGTGTGGGTCTAGAGTTAACATAATTAGGTAATTACCATTAAATCTAAGTAGAGGCACTACTGGAAGCAAAGAGTGATTGTTAAGCTTTTCAGTCTATAAAGCTGCCATTTTTTTTAGATTAATAACAACCTATGAAATCATGCACAATAAAATTTCTTACATTTTAAAATATTTAATACCATACCTCACTTAGGGTCCTGTTTCTCTCAAAGGTGATAGTGACATAATCAACTATAAAATATAAAGGTATAGAAATTACAAGCAGTATCTATATATTTAAATGTATTATTAAGTATACTCAAATACAATTTTCTTGCCCTTACAACAGTATATGCCTATTGTCTCAGATTTAAAGTAATTTTTCACCCAGTTTTAGGTCATTAACTTATACAAAACAAACCTATCTTTATATTTAGTTCTATTTTTTAAATTTCATTTTATTTAATCTGTATATGCTATCTATGTTGAAAAAGGCTTATTAATAGTTCTTTAACTAAAATTTACCTTCAAAATGTTCTCTGTTAGCAAAACATCTTTCATTATACCACAGTTTTCCTTTGATGTAATCAACCTAAATAAATAAAAATATTTCCTTGTAAAACAAAAACTTATAAGAAATTTTAAAAGTTTAATAGTTCAGGAATGTGAGGCAAATAAAAAAAGAAAAACTGTATGCCAGCAAAATAAAAGTTCATAGAACAAGGACAAGAAACAAGACTATGCTTTTTGAAAAACACACAAAAAAGGAATAAAAAGAAATTTCGCATGATTAGCGTATGTTAATGGAAGATGCTGCTATCTATGAACTGTCTTCCTGAGGCTCCCAGGAACTGTTGATCTTTTATTACAGTTAAAATGGGCCACATGCTTATCTTTTATTCTTCTTCAGCTGCGGCTAGGTTTAAGGAGTCTTCCCAGAAGCCTGACAGCAGCAAGAAGCAATAAGAAAAAAAGCCACAAAAATACAGGTTTTGAAAAACTGGTCAAAAGAGAGAAGCTTCTGAGAAGGTGAGATTATATATATTGGATATGAATTATACACAAGAATTTGAGATTGTTTTGTTATAGGTATCAATGAAAAAAATGCTGCCTCCATATCAGTAAACAAAAGATGTTGCAGCCATCAAGCCACTACAGCCACTTTGATGGTGAGTCCTGAGGGAACTCAGGATAGAGACAAATGGGCTGCCCATGGCCAAGCCCTCAGTCACTGCAGCCACCCCCAAGGATGCACCCTGAGGAGACTCAGGATGAAAAAAGCACAGGATACTGGCCACAGACAGCTGAGGTGCATATCAAAGGAATGATTTCAGGGAGCCCAGACTCTTGAATCTTCCCATAAATAGAAAAGCACTAAATTCCTTAACCTGCAATATCTGGTTTTCTTTAATTAACAGTAAACTTTTGATATTCCGACTACCTTGTCTTTGTTGCAAAAACTCCTATAAACCCTGGCTCCTCCCTTACCTCTTAGGAGTAGTTTCTCAGAGCTATCTGAGAGGCTGTGTCCCAGACTTATGTCCTCAGTTTTGTCCACTGAATAAAACATAAATCTCAAATTTTAGGTTGTGCGTTTTTTTTTTTTTAGTCAACATAGGAAGATTCTGACTCTCAAATTATTGTTGAGACAAAAGGAAGATCTTCTTACATTAAGGACTAGTAATAAAATCTGCGTAATCAGTACATTAAAAGTCTTTAAAATGTTCTAGAATAGATTGTGGCGATACTTGCAAAACTGTGAATATACTAAAGGCCACTGAATTGTACATTTTAAGTGGGTGAATTATATCCTGATAAAACTGCTAAACAAACAAAAAAGCCTTTTAAAATGGAATGGACAATAATTTATTTGAATTTCAACCTATGGTATTATACCAAATGAGCCTTGGGGGATTTCTCATATAAATCTTCAGTTTTTCAGGACACCATAATCATCATAATTATATCTGGGCAATTAATATAGAATCTTTATTGGGCCCTGACTTCTTCCTTTTTTGCTCTTTAGATTCCTTCTTCTTCTTCTTCTTCTTTTTTTTTTTTCCCCTACCTGGAATAAAACTCATAATAGTCCAGCAAATATCCTTGGGGATAATTTAATCTGATCAGGCTGACTTTATTCCAAGGATGAGCTCATGCCCCAGGCCTGATTAAGAGTCACAAAGATGGGTCAGGAACACACGATCCAAGTCACGTTAATGAGTCAACCCTGAAACTTGCTGGAACCACTGGGAAAGAAATACTTTATTCTTGTAGCGATTGATAAACTGATTGCACATAAACCTGGTGGCTATTCTTAACTGACAACTGGAGAACACCCACTGGGAATGAAGCTAATGTAGAGGAAAGCAGACTCAAACGCTCAGAAGGCAGAGTCCGATGGACATTTATTAGGCACTAAATCCAGTCATGTCTGCAAGCCGGATTCATTTCCTCCTTGAATTCCCTATTCACAACTTCCCCTCTTTTGCTAAAATCAGTTTTAATTTGGTTTCTGTCATTTTCCTTCAAAAGGTTCTATCTGGGGAAAAACCCACCTTTTTTTTTTTTTAAGTTTCTACTCCCTCCCTCCTTTCCTTCCTTCTCTCCTTCCTTCTCTCTTCTTTCCTGGCTGCATTGGGTCTTCATTGCTGCATGCGGACTTTCTCTAGCTGTGGCTCTAGGCACACAGGCTTCAGTAGTTGTAGCACTCAGGCTCAGTAACTGCAGCACTTGGGCCCCTAGAGCATGCAGGCTTCAGTAGTTGCAGCAAGGTATTTCTTATGTAATGTTATTTAATCACTTCACCTCTAAGAGGTAGATATTGTTATGCCCATTTTAAAATGAAGAAATTGAGGCCCAGAGAAGTATATGACTGTTCAAAGTTCCATGCTGCATGGCTACTAAGCTCATGCAAGATGGGACTCCTGTCTGTCTTCATTTATTGACTCTAGGAATCTGCAAATATTTGTTGAGACAGCCCTATCTACAAGGCAGCCTATTTACTACTTATGCTATTACTATTTTTAGCATACAATAGTAAATAGGATAGTTCTTGACATGAAACCTAAGGTCTGGCGAGCCTAGTCAGAGTGCTCAACAGACAAAATAGGGTGACAAATGACAGCAATTAGTGTTGAAAGCTTTGAGATTGCACAGGAAAGGCACCTTAGCAGTCACAGAGGTCCTCCTGAAGAAGGAGTAAGAACACTACAAGTGAAATGAAAGGGAGAGGGAGGGAGCACACGCTAAGGAGATGAAACATCTTGTCGGAGCGATTTGAGGTGTGAGAAACGAAGGCTCACTTCAGGGAAGGTGAGCATTTGCTGTGCCTGGAAAGGGTGGCTTGGGGTGAGGGGTAGGCATGACAAGGCTGAGGAAGGTGAGGCAGGCTCTGAGCATTCTGAAGGACTTTATACGTCTCCCAGGAGCTTGGATTTTACCCTTAAAGAAGTAACCCCAAATGCCTGCTATTTTCACTGAACAGATTTTGGCAGGTAACAGATTTTGCCTCATGTCAAGTTCCCAATTTAGGGCCTTTGCACCTCCGTCTGGACATATTTTGTCAAAATCATTTTTTCGAATCATTTGAGTTTCTGCTTAAATTTCACCTCCTTGGAGAGGCCTGCTATACTCACCATGACTAAATACACTATTATCTTCCCTTCACTCTCTATTTCTCTTTCCTGCTTCAGTTTCAATAAGCCCTTGTTACTCTCTACAATCATATTCTGCATATATTTGTGTACTTGTTCATGTCTACCTCCCTCAGGAGAACGGGAGGCTACAGGAGAGCCGGGACTTTATCTGTCTTGTTCGCTATGGAATCTTCTTTGTCTAAACAAGCCTGGCTCAACAAACATCCGTTGAATAGAAGAATGAATAAGTGAGTGAATAAATCACCAAGTATTAACGCCTTCAAATTCCTGGCTGGACAGCCACATACACCCCATTCCTACTGTCCTTCCTTCAATCATTTTAGAAGAGGTCTTTTCCAAAGGTAAATCTTTACACTTTCAGGAATAAATTCACTTTCCCCTCTTTTTCCCCTGCCACACGAGCTCACTATCTTTGGAACACTTGTAGTTCTCCTCTCCCTCATCACTACCAGGAACCCCGGAGTTTTGCTAAAATATTTTAGCTGAAGAGGATTAATTTTAATATCCTTGTAAATGGTAAAAACCTCTATGAAGGGCAATTTGTGATTGTCTTTTAATATTGCATAAGTATTTACTCCTTGATGTGTGAATCCAAGTTCCAGGAATGTATTGTACTGATATACCCAGACGTACAAACTTGCTGGGTACAAATTATTAATGGCAGCATTGTTTGTAATACAAAAGCAAAAGATTAGGAAACTACCCAAGTATCCATCACTAGGAGACAGGTTAAGTAAAATCTGGTTAAGTTCACACAATGGAATATTTGCAGCTATAAAAAAAGAAGGGCAGGCTTAGGTCTGGTGAAAAGCACAGACAAGTTTCCTGCCTCACTTAGAGCTTACATTTCTAGTTCTGTCTTTATTTCTGGCATCCAACTCCTTCAAGGGAGTCTCTGGATGGTAAGTTCTCCTGATGCCTTATCTGTGAAATTTTTTTTTCTTCACCCTCATTCTTGAATGATATAGTTTAGCTAGGTTTGGAATTCTCATTTGACAGCTTTCCCCCTTGCTGTTTCTAATGTAAATCAATTTTGCCTATCTGGCCTTCCCAGTTCTCAGCTTCACTTTTCTTCCAATCAGTACAGCAAGAAGTCAGTTCCTTTTGCTTCCTGAGAAATAAGTGCCCCTCTGCTTTAGACAGTGTGTGTGTGTGTGTGTGTGTGTGTGTGCGCGCACACCCACAGGCCTGTATGTGGACAGAATGGGGAGGGGACATGGCAAAAGGCTAGGAATACTCATAATTTTGTTATGCTTTCCAAACTAAAGCATGCTTATATGTTGATGGGAATGACTTAGTTGAATCTCAAAACTTGACCTCGTAACAGAGAGGGGAGATAACTGATGGAACAAAATCCCCTATGAAAAGCCAGAATCAGAGCTGTAGAATCAGAGCTTATATGGTACTTGTATCAAATTAGAAAGAGTGTCCCTTTCTCCAGGTAGGCACAGACCCACACGGGGGTGCAGGGTAAAAAGGAGGACTGGGGAGGCAAGTGTTAGCCAGATTTCAGCTCCCACTATCTCTTCACCTGGGTGCCCTTGTGCAGAGCACACTGAATAACCACAGCAATCCTGGATGGGGTGGGGACCACCTCAGAAACATAGAGGGGCATTTCCTCCTTGGAAACAGAAGGGGAGATCATTGCTTAATGGTTAGTGGAAATACATTTTTTTAGTTCAAACTGTAAATGATATTATAATATCAGGAATAATCTATATTGTGAATTCTTGTCTTGCACCTCATCTCTTAGGTCAACAAGGAAACACATATCTTCTAACCAACCCTTGGAAACTGAAAGCTTCTTACCCTTTCGAAACCACAAAAGTCTGCCCTTGAAAACTAGAAGAAAGAAAAAAAAGGAATTTTAATTTTTGTTTGCAAATCAGAAGGCACAACAAAACACGGCAATTTAAATTATGCTAAAGGAGATGATGTTTTTACATCCCAGCAGTTAGGAGTATCAAACACTAAAAGCAGCTTCTTAAGTAGTTTCCACAGTATCTTGGAGATTTCCCCCTCAGTCTTTGCCTTGCTTCACTGTTTAATTAATTTTTTTATACTTTAACTTAATTCCAGGAAGGATTTGAGATCAAAACCCCATCTTTTAATGATTTAAATGGAGGAGTTAAGAAGTGTATAGGGAAGAAACAAGGTCTGTCACCAGCTGGGGTTTAGGAAGGCACATTCTTATCTCATTATTTTCTCCATGGCCACTCTGTCTTCTGCCCGGCCCAGTACAGGTCCAAGACCAGGCCCTCAGAATGTACAGCCCACATCTAATCCTCTGTGCTTTGACCCCAGATCATAGCTCCCAGCTGTTTCAGCTCTCCTCTTTAGCAACCACATGAGAAGCACAAAAAAGGCCAGATCTGTTAGTTGTCTGAGCAACAAATGATACCTTCTTAGAGACAATGAGGGAGAAGAAAGATTGTGAATATTCGTAAACCTGAAAAAAAAGTAATAATTACCATGTATAAGAAATAACTACTTCTTAATCAATACAATCTTCCCTTCTACACTTTCCCACTCTTTTCTCCTTCTGTTCCTAAGTCTTTATTACTGTTCTTATTTCTGTTGAGGTAATTTTGAAAGCTATTTATTAACCGGTTTCATTTCCCTTCTCTCAATCCCAAGACTAAATTTTAATTAATTAAGTAATTTACTTATTAATGTCTGTTTTCAATGCTTCATTTGAGAGCAGATGGGAGTGACAAAGCAGGAGCTGAGGGAGTGCTTTAAAACAAAAAAAGTGGTGTCGAAGCTTTGAGATAGCCATTTAAGAATAAAAAGAAAAAAGTTCCTCATTTGGAGGACGTAATTTTAATGTATGTTATTTTGTAATGCTATATCTAGCTTTATGTATCTTAAAGCATTTTGGGAACATATATAACTATTTATAAATAGATAGAGCATTTTCTGTATGAATTATTTGAAACTTCTCATAAATTTGTGTAGCAATAAAGCTAGCACCATTTCCAAATGACATAGTCCACACTGTGAGGCAAAGAAGAAAGTCGCTATATTACGCTTTCACATGTTTTAAAAGGAAGAAGCATTTCAATTCTAAGATATACCATACATAACACAAGTACCCACTATTTCTACTTTATGTCACAGAAGATATCTAAGATGAGCTATTAGTTACAGAGCAATTCACCTACCCTTAAGACAGAGGATGACGGGTAACGAAGATCTCCACTTATAAAAAGACCCAAAGAGGTGAGGATAACTAAAAAGTGATTTGTTAAAGCCATATCCACCACTGAAAGTTCTGTGTGTTCTAAAGGAAGAAATCACACCATGGGTTAAAAAGTAAGGAAAAAGTGACATCCTCAGCAAAGCAAAGACAGTTCATAAATACCCATCGAGTACTGATGTAAAGGAGATGCTGAAGATGAAGGTGCTGCTAGAATTACCTTCTCCAACTTGGGAATAGACCATATCCGTCAGGTTATACCACATGGTATCATCATAATTCCAAAATCCAGAAAAGCTGAGGCCTATGTAAACACCTACCATGAGAGAAAAGGGAAATTAAGGCAAGACAACTTTACAAAGTGCCGGGCCTTCGGTGGGGGTGGGGGGGGTGGGGTGGGGGGCAGAACCTGCACCTGCCCCACCTTCCAGCCGACTCTCCACCTCTGCCTCAACTCCCCTTCTTCAGTTTCAATCTCACTTCCCCAAGCATTGGAAGATAAAGTAACTTGGGTTACACCACAGGAGTTTAGCCAACCATCTAATTATTAAGGATTTTGTTTTGTATTGAAGGGGATCAGAGTATGTCACCCCCAAAATATGCCACTTTGGCATAAGGATTATTTTGAGCTGGAGGCAATTGAGAATCAACAGATGCAGGAAGAGTTCTCTGCCTCCCCTTACCTGCCTAAAAGCAGAACATTTTCTAACCACCCACCCTATACCAGGGAGAGAAGAGAGCAATCTTATCACCAGAGACAGGGAGTCAACACCAAGATGAGTTTGCATAGACAGACTTTACTAAAATAACTCTTATCTTCCATTAGTCCACCCACATATTTCCTTGTCACTTCACAATTTCTTGTCCCTTGAGGCCTAGATCCCTTTTCTTTGTTAAGATGGTTTATAAGCCCCCAAGTTTAAACACTTCTTTGAATTTGAGTTTCATTTCTTTTCTGTGAATTCTCATGAATATAATAAAAATTGCATGCCTTTTCTCCTGCTAATGTCTTGGTTAATTCATAGGCCCCCAATCATAACCTAAGAGGGTATAGGAAGAACTTTTCCTCCCTGATGATATCCTTCTAAGCAAAAATATGTTCCTAGTTCAAGAATACACTTATAGTCAACAATACAAAAACTCCAAAGAAGAAGATTAAAATGTGAACCCCAAGAGAGAAGAAACTATGTTTGATTTACTTAATTTTTTTAAAGTGATTTACTTTAATAATTGTGATTTTAAAAATAGAAAAAATTGTTAATATGATAGTGTATTAAACCTATTAAAAGTTATGAGAACTTATTAAAAGGAGACTGAACATGTTGCAAATACTGAAAGTGCTTTGTTCCTTGATCTCACCTTTCCTTGGCCATAGCTAAGAATGTTTAGAGCCTTTTGTGTTTTTTCATTTTTTAATTTTTACTTATTTATCTATTTTTTTTAATATTTGTCCTTTGGTTTTATTTATTTTATTTTGGCCATGCCACTCACATGGCATGCAGGATCTTAGTTGGAAGCAGGAAGTCTTAACCACTGGACTGCTAGGGTAGTCCCAAGTCTTTCATGTTTTAAATGCGGAACAGTAATCTGAAGTCTAGTCAATAGGCATAACTGTGGAGGCAGGGAAAGGTAGAGGGAGCCTGAAGAGAGTTGATAATCCAATGCGTATGCTTTGTTTCCAAAAGATGAAGGTAGGACCACTCGTATTGTAAAGTGTGTGTTTTAACTCCCAGCTCTTTTCTGTGTAGGGAAAAGTGTAGAAGGAAGTGTTATCATCATCCATTTTTTCCAGAAAGAGGAACACTAAAGACAAGCTGTGCCTTTCTAAATCCTATTTCTTGAAATAGGAACCATTTTCTAAGCATGAAATCTAGTTCTACAGATACCACTACACTATATTCTAAGCAGGGCTGATTACAGGTATCCAGCATATCACATGACCAGACTCCTGCAAAGTTTAGAAATATTTAATGAAGAAGTAAACAGTAAAATAAATGCTTTATTCTCATTGATATTTTAGCCTGAAATTAAGTTATGGGTCACTCTCTGTGACAAACTGGCCACAATTGTATCCCAAGGTTACAGAAACTGATGTAGACCATTGCAAAGATTTTGGATTTTATTCTAATGGGCAAAGGGAAGCCACTGGAATGTTTGAAGCAGGAAAATGATGTGATTTGTTTTACACTTGAGATCATTGTGGTGGCTCTACAGAGGGTGAGTTGTACTGGGTTTAGAAACAGGAAGACCACTTCAGAGGCTGTGAATTAGTCTCGAGGAAAACCAATGCTGACTTGACAAAAGGTTTCAGCAGTGGAGAAAAGTGGTCACACTGAAGAGAGACCCTGGACATGGCATCGTTCTGGAATGCTGTCTGAGTAAGAACAGTCAGGAGTGTGAGCTAGATTTTATTTCTGAGTAATTGGATATGAATCGAGATGAGGAATACTGGAGAAGAACAGATTTTAGAGGGAGATGAATCAAGAGTTCTGGTTTAGACTCGTTATATCTGAGGTGCTCAGTAGACATCAAGAGGTAGTGTAAAATAGACAACTGAATATAGGAATTTAGTCTCAAGGAAGTGGTTAGCACTAGAAATACAAACTCGGGGATCATCAGCCTGAAGGTAGCATTATTACCAGAGGAGTGGATTGTTTCCCAAGAGAATCTGGTTACACAAGGAAGGAGAGTTGAGGACAAAGCCCTACTTCATTGACATTTTAGGGGTCACAACCAAAGAGGCAGCTCAGAAAACTAAGGAGTGGCCAATGAGGTAAGATAAATGTAACTGAAGGTGGTGTCAAGAAGCCAAGAGAATAAAGGTGTTTTGAGGAGAAACAAAGTGGTTAACTGTGTCAGATTCTGCTGGGAGGGAAAGTAGAATGAGGATAAAGAATTGGCTGTTGGAATTGGCAACATGAAGACCATGGGTGATCCTGGGAAGAACTGTTTCAGAACAGTGGTGGGAACAATCCCATCTGCAGTGGAATGAAGATAAAACAGGAGGTGGAAAATGTAGCACCATCAACAATAAATTCTTCCTATACATTTTTTCTGAAGGAGAACAGAGGGATGGGGGATGGTGGTAAAGTGAGATAAATGAAGATTTTTGGCTAAGATAGGGGATCTTAGGGTATGTTTGTATACGAATGAGTTTAATCCAGTAAGGAGGGAAAGCATGATGATGTAGGAGAGAAAGATGAGAACTGCAGGACAGATGTAGGAACAAGGTTCTCCAGATGACTGGAGAGAATAGGATGCAGGACACAAAGGGTGATGGGTGGCCTCTGGTAGCAGCAGAGACACTTCTTACAATGCAACAGGCAAGAAGGCAAAGCACGCAAGTACAAAGGCAAGTAGGGTGGCAGATGCATGCAGGAGCAATGATGGAGTGACTTATGATCAGTTCTTGATCTTCTGCGTTAAGTATTAAAGGCACAGCTGAGAGCGGAGAGGGAAAAGAGGTGAGGTAGAGTGTTTGAGGAGTGGCAAGAGGTGCAACAAGGTCATTTTGCAGAATGGGAAAATAGGCATACCGGAGAAGAGAGAGAGGATTTCTGGGCAGTGCTGAGTGCTCACTTGAGACTTGTGATCATGAGTTTATAGTGAGACCACTTGGTGGAATTTTAAAGTGAGACTGGTGTGCAAATTTTTTCTAGTAATATTCCACTATTCCAGTGAAGTAGAGGTGGTTTTAAATGAGAGTATTGTGCAGGCAAGGAAGAAAGAGAAGGGCAAAGAAGTTACAGAAATATTTATAAAGAGAGACTATGAAAATTACAGTGAAAAAGTAATGATGTTAAGTAGTGAAAAAAGTGGTGGAGACAACATATTGGATTCTCCATGAAATCAAAGAAACCTGAGTGTGCGTATCAGGGCAGACTGACAGAACAGAAGGTAGTGGGCAAAGCGTGAGATGACTGCAGTGGAGATTTCAGAGACAGTAACAACATCAGACAACAAGATCAAGAAAATGACCACAGAAGGAAGACTGGAGGAAAGACCATTGGAGGAGAGGAGGCCTTGAAAGCATGGGTCCATATGGGTGGTGAAATCACTAAACACAGTGACAAAAATAAGGTGGAGAGGAAGGCAGGGGTCCAGATGCTAAACTCCTCAATGAATGTGAGTGATGGGAAGGTCATCATAGGCTGGCAACCAAGAATAGTTAGTGGGAGTAAAGTCTGAGTTCAAAGGAACTGGGCTTTTTGAAAAAGACAGGAGTAACTGTTAAGAAGTAGCCCTTAAGGAACAAGGACAATGACCCCTTGAGACTCAGACATGTGACATGTAAGAGGGCTGCAGGGGAAAGAATGTTAACTGGGAGTGGCCAGATTACTCTTTACAGTAAGAAAGTTAAGGGACCATTCAGAGAAAAGATTAGTAGTACAGGGGAATTTGCTGATGACAGACCACAAATTCCAGTGAATGGATTTGGGTAGATGGAGAGGGACAGAAATCTGGATGAGATTAAAGGGCATCCAGAACAGTATGTGGGATAGAGTAACCATAAGTGACCTGGAGGCTTAGGTTTCTGGTGGTGACAAAACAGGGGTGAGAGGCACAATGGATGTGTTAGGAGTGTCATAGAGAAGGAAGGTGGGTAACACCTGGGGCTCCTGGATACCTGTTCCCACCATTAGCTCCATGTGGGATGAAGCCCGGGGCGGAGGTGGACAAACCAAGGCCTCACAAAGAAACTGCTAGTTAGGCTTGATAGTGTGGGAATGTATTTTCTGCTTCAGCACAGTAGTGGCCAGCTGGGGGAAAAGGTGGTTTCATCTAAAAACAGGTTTCCAAACTGTTTCTTTTCCAGAGATGTTGAAGTGATCAGGTGAGTAAGACCCCAAGGAGTTGAGACTGTCCCTTCTCACCTATGACTCTCAGGGGTGTGGCAGGATGCAGAGACTGGCTCCTTTCCTGTGACTCAGTGACTCACAAACGTAAGGCAGGTTTGGAAAGACAGGAGGAGGGGGCCCTAGCCTGGCATCCATGGAACAAAGCTAGAAAAGGAGCTGATTTCCATCTGGTTGAGAGAGAGGAAAAAGAGACACTAAACTAATTCAGCACAAGCAGGCACTCCAAGCTAGAGATAACTAAAAGACTGCAAGCCATTAGGAATTCAAATAAATTTGGGGCAAGGCTATCTGTCTATTCCTGTACCAACGCATACTGCTGGAATCGAGTACTTTATAATAAGTCATGGTAGGGCAACCTGTTGTGGTTTTTATTCTTCTTTAACATTATGTTTGTTATTCATGTTGCTTTAGTCTCCCACATGAATTTTGGGATTGGCTTATCAATTTACACACACACACACACACACACAAACACTGCTGTAATTTTTCTTGGACTTGCATCAAACTGATTGATAAATCTGGAGAGAATTCACATCTTTACAATACCAGAAGTTCCTGTTCATGAACATAAAATACTTTGTAGTCTTTTTTTATAGACTTCATTAAAGTTTTATAAGTTCTACACAACAGGCCTTGCAAGTCTTTTTTTATTTCTAGGTACCTATTGGGTTTTATTACTTTTTGAATAGGATTTAAAAAATTTTAATCTTTAATTAGTGTCTGGTGGAGAGGTTTTTATATATTGTTAACATGTTCCTCAATTCCACAGCACTCCCATATTTGTTCCGATAGTTTGTCTGTTGACTCTAAGATTTTTATACAGATACACACATAATCTATGAGTAATAAAATTTTGTTTCTTATCTTTTAATTCTTTTTTTTTCCTTTATATTTAGTAGTTTTGGGCATTAGGAGGTCATCAATGACCTAAGAAAAACAAACTAGAATATGAATTACTAATCATCTTATTAGTAATGGAAATGTGTAAGGATGCTATTAAATATTACAACAGTAATAGAAAAACCCACACATAATGAAATGTGATACCTCAGAACAACTTTACCTATTCACATATGGCAGGAATAGAAGATGGATGAGAAACACAATGAATAATCTCTGGGAGGAAAGAACATATTAACGGAGGGCAGAGCATCAAGGAAATTTGGAGAGACACTAAAGTCACTAGTAACATGGCAAAAAGTCACATGGAGTAACAAAGGGAGTTCAGCTCGAGGATGGATGATGCCTTAGAGGACTGGGACGGGGAGGGTGGCGGGGGGGAGTCAAGGGAGGGAGGGAATACGGGAACATGTGTATAAATGCAGATGACTGAACTTGGTGTACCTCAAAAAAAATTAATAAATAAATAAATTGCTTTGGGAAAAAAAAAGTCACATGGAGAAAAGTTTATCACACTAGCAAGTAGACAAGGGAAAGTGATGAAGAGTAAGTTCTTAGGTGTTTTTAAGAAACATTTTCACTCCATTATGCCTATGTGTTTAACTTGTACTGCCAGTTAAACATCACTATAATAAAATACAAAACACCACCTCCAACGTTGAATAAAGCCTCAAACTTACCGTCAAGTGTTGTGTTCATAATGAAGCCAAGTAACACCACATCATTGGCACAGGGGCACTTTGTCGTTTTGAGATCTACCACATGTGGATATAATTTACTGATGTCGTTTTTTGTCATTATGGTCCCAAGTTTCCACTGAAGAATAGGTTCTGTGGAAGTCAAATTTTGGTGTTTAAGTTGTGGCAGCACTCTTGAAAATAGAACATTACTGCTTTCTTTTTTTTTTTTTTTTTGTCTTTTTCAAAATTTTAAAAAATTGTACTTGATTTACAATGTTGTGTTAATTACTGATGGACAGCAATATGACTAAGTTATACATAGACATACATTCTTTGTCATATTCTTTTCGATTATAATTTATCATAGGATTTTTTTAAATTGATTTATTTTGTTTCACTGCATTGGCTAATACCTCTAATACAATGTGGAATAGTGCTATAGATAGCAGCTATTCTTGCCTTGTTGCTGATCTTAGTGAAACTACTTCCAGTGATTTTGGTTTTTTTTTTTAACCAATCAGTCAATTAATTGGCTGCATTGGGTCTTCATTGCTGCATGCAGGCTCTCTCTAGTTGCGGTAAGGTGAGTGGAGGCTACTCTTCATTGTGGTGTGTGGGCTTCTCATTGTGGTGGCTTCTCTTGTTGTGGAGCGCAGGCTCTAGGCATGTGGGCTTCAGTAGTTGTAGCACATGGGCTCAGTAGTTGTGACTCATGGGTTCTAGAGCACAGGCTCAGTAGTTGTGGCTCACGGGCTTAGTTGCTCCATGGCATGTGTGATCTTCCCGGACCAGGGCTCGAACCCATGTCCCCTGCATTGGCAGGTGGATTCTTAACCACTGCACCACCAGAGAAGTCCCTATCACAGGATATTGAATATAGTTCTCTGTGCTACACAGTAGGAACTTGTAGTTTATCCATTCTAGGTATACCAGTTTGCATCTGCTAATCCCAATCCATCCCTCTCTCTGCCCCCTTAGCAACCACCAGTCTATTCTCTATGTCCGTGATTCTGTTTCTGTTTCATAGATAGGTTCATTTGTGTCATACTTTAGATTCCACATATGAGTGATATCATATGGTATTTGTCTTTCTGCAGGACTTACTTCACTTAGTACGATAATATCTAGTTACATCCATGTTGCTGCAAATGGCATTATTTCATCCTTTTATGGCTGAGTAATAGTCCATTGCATATATATACCACATCTTCTTTATCCATTCATCTGCCAATAGACATTTAGATTGTTTCCACATCTTGGTTATTGTGAATAGTGCTGCTATGAACACAGGGGTGCCTGTATCATTTTGAACTATAGTTTTGTCTGGATATATGCCCAGGAATGGGATTGCTGGATCACATGGTAATTCTATTTTTAGTTTCCTGAGGAACCTCCATACTGTTTTCTACAGTGGCTGCACCAACTTACATTCCCACCAACAGTGTAGGAGGGTTCCCTTTTGTCCACACCCTCTCCAGCATTTGTTATCTCTAGCCTTTCTGTAGATTTTCTGACTTGCATGAGGTGGTACCTCATTGTAGTTTTGATTTGCATTTCTTTAATAATTCATTACTGCTTTCTTTTAAGGGTTTTAAAGGAACTATGTAAAGGAACAATTCCATTGTTTTAAAAAATGGGTGTATTACCTCACTTTTTTTCAGTTAAAAAATAGGTCGATTCTCATTTTCCAGCATAGGAGGAATGAAGTCTAATTTCCTTAAAGGGGGCCTGGTAAGGTCATACTGCAGAAGAGCATGTGAGGTGGGAGACACTGCTTTGAACATCTTTGGAAAATACAATTGGCTACAGGATCTATCCCTAGAAATGGAGTTGCTGGATCACAGATATATTTATAGCTTAGAGAATAACTTATGCTTTGAGAGGCCACACATTTACTTTCTGTTTACTTTCCCCAATTCCATAGAGACAGCAGGAGATATATATATATAAATAAGAATAAATCTGGAAAAGCAACAGAGAACAGGGAAAGTTGTCATCAGTGGCCAAGACACTTAGAGGGATTTCTGGAAGATACAAAGGAGTTGGGGAGAGACAACAGGAAAAACCAATCAGAGGTAGGACATCTCCAACCCTTCAACCCAGCAATCTAAGATATACAAAGGCTTGGAGCTGGATAAAGTCAAATTTTAAAACATGAGAAGTGGGAGGATTTTTTTTTTTTTTTTCTGAAAAAAAAATGAGAAAAGAGAATACAAAAAGTAAGCCAGGACAGTTTGACAGAGTACTGCTGTCTGAATTTTAAAAATAGTCAAAGGACTTTTAAGAATAGAGATACAGTCACTCCGCAGCTGTTTACATCTCTGCAACATGAATCTCCTCCATCTCCTCATCACATTTTCAAAAATGTGCTACAAAACCAAAGACTTTATGTGATGTATACTTCACTTTGTGCAAAGCAAGAAAAGGAGCTAAGTTTCCATCTGCGTTGACACAGTGTAGCACAGGGATAGAGACACAATTTATAACCAAACTAATTCACTCTGAAATTCAAAGAAATCTGGGGTAAGGCAATTAACTTCCCAGGGTATAGCATGCGTGTACAATTAATGACCAGATCTTAAGGGTCAAGGAGATTTGAGCTTGCGTCTGGGACATGACTGCACTGAATCGAAAATGCCTCTTTACTTACGTGCTCTATTTTAAACATTTTAAGGATGAGGGAGTGATTAAAAAGTCTTGATTGCTGAGACGCTAAAAAGGAGACGGAAAAGTGACCAATGTGAAGGTGACCGGTGATTGTGACTAAGAGCAATTTTAGTGGAGTGGTCTGAACAGTAGATCAGAGATTAGGAAGTAGGGATAATATTTTTCAACATCTCTTCTGAGTTTAGTAATAAATAAAGATTCCCAACTGTAACTCTAACCTTAACGCTCTATTGCCACTTCCCAACGTGTTCTCCTCACGGCAGCATCTCAGTAAATGATAAATCAGCCACTTGATTGCTCAAGTAAGAAATCTAGAATTCATCCTTAATATGTTTCTTTCACTCCCAGTCCACCGGGAGGTCATATCTGCTCTACTTCCAAATTGCATCCTGAAGACTCAGACTTCTCACCATCTCCACTGCTCATCCCACGACCCAAGTACTCCAGACCATCTCCTGCATGGACTGTGGCAACAGCGGCCAACCAATTTCCTTTATTCCATTCTTGTCATCCTTCCGATATGGCTATAGAAGACATTTATTTTCATATTTCCATAGCACTCTTTGCAGACCTCTGTTAACAATTACCCATGTGTATTTAATTCTTTGCCTCATCAGACTGTGAGCCCTTCAAGAGTCATAATCCTCTCTTATTTATCTATCTCTAGCACTTAGCACAGAGTCTGGCACATCGTAGGTTACAAGTTTTGTTAAAAGAATATTACAAATTTTCACTTCACTTTTATCTACTGGCATTTACCTCGAACACTATCCAATAGTGTTCCTTCAGTAGTATAAATATTTAATCCATGTTGTAAAGTGATCCTTACTAACCATTCTTCTACAGCTGCAATATCTGTTTGAAAACAAAAGGCAATCAGCTACTTTTTGTATGTCATGTTGGTGAAATTTAAGACTGTATGAACATTACCGATAACAGTTACCTTTTATTTCCCAATCACTTCGATTGCATTTATGTTTTCACATGTTTTTCCTATAAACATTTTGATGATAAAAAAAGGAAAAAGAAACATGAAGTGATCTTACCAACATATCAATGAACCCAGATAATAATATTTTAGATTATAATTTTTCTCTGAGAGCTGTTACAGCTTGTTAAGAAGCAAATTGTGACACTTCAGGTAAAGTGGTATAATATTTTTTAAAAGTCGACCATGATTAATTAAAATATTTAGTATTTTGGTAATACCCTGGTGGTCCAGCATTTAGGACTCTGTGCTTTCACTGCTGAGAGCCCAGGTTCAACCCCTGGTCAGGGAACTAAGATTCCACACACTGTGTGGCGTGGTCATAAATAAATAAATAAACAAATAAATAATATATAGTATAAACCCTAGGGCCAACACCAAAAAAATTTTAAAGAATAATAAACCAGTAGTTGAGAGAAAACAGAATCATAAAAAATAATTAATATGAATGAAGACAGAAAAAGGAAAGCAAAACAGAAGGGATGGAAGAAATAGAAAAAAAAACTTAATGGTAGATTTCAACACAACCATACTAAAAATTATGTTAAATGTGAACAGCCTAGGGCTTCCCTGGTAGTACAGTGCTTAAGAATCTGCCTGCTAATTCAGGGAACATGTGTTCGATCCCTGGTCTGGGAAGATCCCACATGCCACGGAGCAATGAAGCCCGTGTGCCACAACTACTGAGCCTGTGCTCTAGGGCCCGTGAGCCACAACTAGAGAAAGCCTGTGCACAGCAACAAAGACCCAATGCAGCCAATAAATAAAAATAAAATAAATAAATAAATCTATTTTTAAAAATGTAAATGGCCTAAAAATATTAATTAAATGGCAGGTTTCCAGATTAGGTGTAAAAATCATGACTGAACAATATGCTAACTCTGATAAACCCACTTTAAATATAAAAGCATAACTGAGTTAAAAGGTAAAGAGTGGGTGGGCCTGGGGAGCTGCTGTAGCAGTTATAACCATGAGTTGAGGCTGAAACCAGGGTACGTTATCATGAAGAACATGCCTGACCCAAACAGCTCAGCTGCACAAGCCCTCATGTCCACCCAGGCCTCTAGGTGGATCTGTGCACCACCCTGGCGAGGACATCACTCTTCTAGTGGCTGTTTAAACAGCTGGTAAACGTGTAGATCAAGTGCTATTTACACTTCTTGCTGTCACTGCTCTTTATCAAGCAATTGCTGGATTTGGAGAAAGATAATGGTGTGAGAAAACATTACATATGTTTCTACAAAAGGAGCTTCCTGCAAAACTGACCAACACAATGAGAGAAGTCAATCTTCTGATAGATAACTGAATTTGCCTTCAGTGTGACTGGTTCAAAGTTGGTATATGTATAGCTTTCTTGAACTTCTGAAATATGAAAATGAGCCCTGAGAATCCACAGGTTATGGATAACTTTCTACAAATTTTGGTAAAAATCAGAAATAGAAACAACAATGTGGTTCCTATAATGTGGAACATGGAGTGATTGAATATAAGGGAAAGCATGGGGTTTCATTAGCAGTAATAGCCAATATTTTCTGGATTGGTTTATACCAACTGCATCTCTTTCCACATCCATATTAACCGCACACACTTCTGTTTGGTGGTGATACTAACCCTGCTCATCCTAAACACAGAGGAAATATTAATCCCACCTGTAATGTGGCTCATACAGTGAAAGATGTACATGAAGCAGCCAAGAGACCACATGAACAGTGTTAGCTGGTAGATCCAGAGCTGGAAGTTGAAGAGCTCAATGCCCAAACTCCAGACAAACCTATTCAGATAGTTTATGTGCCCTTATATCTGTTTTACCTGCTATTTAACAACTCAGTGAGGACAACAATAGAACTGCACCAAGAATTACAGAAAAGAGGGCTATATGGCTGTTAAAACCTTTGTTGCTTTGGGTTAAGAAGACACAGCCAGGACTTCCTAGGTGGTGCAGTGGTTAAGAATCTGCCTGCCAATGCAGGGGACATGGG